>NC_136059.1:1293859823-1294543566 GCF_964261635.1 Lissotriton helveticus
GTATCAAGGTAGTTAACAATGCCGAGAATACTGAGGACACAACTGAAAAACGGAGAATGGGCTCAGACAATGCTAGACAGCGCAGCAGAGGTGAGCATAGCTCGCAAAGTCCTTATGGATCATCTGGAGACAGTGGACACGAATGAATACCTTCAAGTGGAAACTGCAGATACCAGAGTTAGCAAGCCCCACAAAATATACGAGATAACATTACGTATAGAGGGAGATAAGACTAGGAAAATAAGGGGACTATTTTGGGATAACCTCTCAAAGGGTTATGACATACTTCTAGCTGAAAAAGACTGGCCACCAGAGTTTGTCAGGGAGTGCCCTCATGGCGAAGAAGTAATTATGCCTGCCTTCTCGAATCAAATCCCGATTCATAAAAAATACACACTTGCTAGAAAGTGGGCAGTGGCCTTAGCACCTGCTTTATATAAAAATCATGTAGGATGGGATGAGGATTCTCCTCCTCACAAAATCCAGTTAAAATCACAACCAACTGCACAAAGGCAGTACCCAATTAAGCAAGAAGCTAAAAAACAAGTAAATGAAATACTAGATCAGCTAGAATACCAGGGGGTGATTGAAACTTGCACCTCACAAATGAACAACCCTTTGTTTCCGGTCTCCAAACCAGACAATTCATATCGTCTAGTTTTGGATTACCGACACCTTAACACATGTTGCAAAACTTTTGCAGTGCAAAACTCACACAGTACTGCACTAATGAATAACATAGTGCGCAAAAAATACAAAACAACCTTGGACATCTCCAACGGATTCTTTTGTCAAAACATAGCACCAGAGAGCAGATATTTAACAGCTTTCTCAGTAAATGGCACTCAAAAACAATTCTGTCGGTTAGCCCAGGGGTACAAGAATAGCCCGGGGGTATTCTCAGCGAGAGTAACAGAATTACTACAACAATATGATGATGAAGCATTATCTTATGTCGATGACATTTACTTAACAGATGATGACTTGGAAACTCACTTGAAAAGAGTGAACACCATAATACTTGGTTTCGCTGCAGAGGGTTACAAATTCAACTTCAAAAAATCCAGAATTGCCCATCTGACAGTCCTATTCTTAGGATATGAGTTATCAAGTGAAGGCAAAAGCCTGGCGGACAATTTCCTAGAGAAATGTGCCGTAATCCAAGCTCCTAAAACACTAAAAAACCTACAGTCAATTCTAGGCTTCCTAAATTTCGGAAGAACTTACATTGCAAATTACGCAGAAAGGGTCAAACCCCTTTACGATCTAATTAAACCAGACTTTAAAAGATCCAGTTGGACTCAAACACACACAGAAATTTTGAGATCCTTACAAACAGACATGCTAATTAAAACAAAATTAGAAACCCGTGATAATACACGCAACCTTGTGATCCGAGTCATCCCAGGGAGATGCGGATTCACATACCTGACCTCTAATGAGGGAGAAAAGGTACCAATTGCATTCAAATCACACTTGTACACTAAGGCTGAAATGAAATTTAGCCCAACGGAAAAAATTCTTACAGCAACACAGACAGCTATAGCAAAAGAACGAGCCCTGGCACAAGGTAAACGAATAATAATCGTGACACCAATACCAGCCTTAGAGGCGGTAACAAAGGCAAGCATTCCAAATGCGAAAGCACTCCATCCGAGATGGATACAATGGGCTAACTCTCTTGCTGCAACAGACGTGGTGTACGAATTTGATCCTTACTTAAAAACACAAGAATTTCTACAATATGAATTCGAATGTCCTCTGCCAACCGAAATTCTGCCTCTAGACCAATACGGCTGTATAATATATACAGACGGATCAGCACAACCCGCAGTAGGGGGTAAACAAGCTTACAGTGCTGCGTGCGCGATTGTTAAAGGTCGTTGGCACGAAGGGAAATTTAAACCGACCCTAACTAAAACACAATCTCTAGGAGATTGTACAGCTCAGCGAGCTGAACTACTAGCATTCAAGATGGCGCTTGAAAATACGGATCGAGAATTCCCCACACTCATAGTGTGCGATTCGTATTATTGCGTTCAATCTTACAATGAATACTTGCAGATCTGGCTTCAAAATGGTTTCAAGGATGCGAAAGGTGGCACAATCAAGCACAAAATGCTCTGGGAACAAGTAGCTCTTTTACAAAAAGAACTACCAAAGACTCACGTGATACATACACTGAGTCATCAACGTGATGGCGTTCACGTTGCAGGGAATTCATTGGCTGATGAGGCCGCGAAGGCAGCTGTGCAAACGGCTTCCGTAGCTGCCGTCACCCGGTCAAAAACAAAAATAGACAGTGAAATATTACAAGCTGTCAGCGCTTCAGAAAAGGATTCGATAGAACCACTCCCTAAAGGCTTTCCAGTAAAGTACTCATACATAACTGATGCAAACAATGTTCCTTTTGCTCAAATCCCTGGAGTGGGGGATAGGGCAATTCCAAACATGGAACATAGGTTAGGACTAATAATAGCGGCACACGAAGGGCTTGCTTCTACCCATGCTGGCGTCTCAGCCACAGTATCATTATTAAAACAGAGATACTGATGGCCACAAATGAGAAGACAAACAAGGAACTATGTTCTAGCATGTGAAATATGTCAAAAAATGAAAGTATCAACTGTGAGACGTCCAGCACAGACGCCCCTTCTAATCTCGGATAAACCATTAGCCTGTGTTTATCTAGACCACTGCGGTCCCTTACAAAGGGATGGTAACTATAAATATATCTTGGTCGCAGTGGATTCATGCACGAGATTCATATGGATGTGGCCCCAGCGAACGGCTGACGCCAGAACTGTTATAAAAGATTTGCGGGTCTTTATCGGCACATACGCAATTGGCATTCTGCATTCGGACAATGGTCCTGCTTTTAGCTCTCGGGCTTATAAGGAGGCCATGGTCAGCATGGGCGTGCAATTGCGGTACTCTTGTCCATTTCACCCTGAGGGGAACGGAATTGTTGAAAGAAAAAACCGTGACATAAAGCAATCTATAACGGCAAAGGTATTAGGTTCGGGAGCTGGGTGGGTCAAACATCTAATAAGTGTCCAACGTAGTCTAAATAACTTGCCAAGAAATTCTCTGAAGGGATTCAGTCCGTACGAATTATTATTCGGAACTAGGATGTTGATCTCTGACCTTGATAGTCAGACTTCAGTGGTAATAGAAAAAAGCTTTGATGTCAAAGACCATTTGGCTATTTTGCAGGACTTAAACAAAACAAGAAAAGACCTGAGCAACATACAGTTGAAACAACAGCCAACAACCACTGAAGAATCACCACCTGTCCCAGCAAGACCTGTCTGGATTCCAAAAGTCGGGGATCTAGTCAGGGAGAAGATCGCTGTAAAGAAGGAATTTGGGCCTTCTTACAGAAAAGCAGTTCCTGTCTTGTCTGTCAACGGGACAAGATCAGTTGTACTACCGCCACTTGCTGGAAAAAAGGAGAACCGAGTTGTATCAATCGACCTGGTAAAACCACAACATGTGGCCAATAACAAACAGTAGGCCAAGTGGACTCCCAATAAGTAGCAGAACACCAAGGTTTGCTACCAGTACAGAGGTCCTAACAAAGAGGCTCATCACTTTCGAAACGCCTACAGAAGAACAACAAGGACTATGCAACAATGCAATAGAACTTAGACCTCTGAAAACCCAAATAAAGACATTTAGCAGAGACACACCAATCTATACTGAAGTACCAAGTGAAAATGCAAAAAACAAAAATCCTGAACCAATTGGAACAATTGACAGAACTGCATCCGGTTACTTCATCAACTTCGATGATTCCTCTGAAGGCTTCAGCGAACAAAAGACACAGCCATCATCAAAATCCTTTAAAGACAAAGCGAAGGAACTTTTGAAACAACTAAAAGAAACATATCTGATTTCTCCATGGATTGAATTTTGGGTGGGTTTTGGTGCATTTATCCTCATACTTTGGCTCATCATGGTATTTACTTTGGGACGCTTCATTGAGGGAAAATATGCTAAAATGGACACAGCAAGTCAGAACATCAACCTGGTCCTCAAACCACACACATCTTCACACGTCGAGAAACGAGAACTTTCTTCAGAACTTTCTTCAACCAACTTCACAGCAATTCCAATACCTGGTGGGATAGCCTGGGACAACACTGACTATGAAATTTATGGTCCGGTCGAGATCCTGAAATATCCACACCAAATTAAGATCTCTTTGAGTGACTTTGCGAAACCAAACTCATTTGCTGATGATTGGGACTTTGAAAGTATAAACAATATGATGTCTGACTTAGTAATGTCTGCTAAATTTACAAAACATGATTATTTGCAAGGTTCTACAAATTATGATAGTATGTATTGCTATAACCACTATGGTAACCATTTCTTGCATAAATCTGCACAACCTAGAAATGTTTTAAATTTTAATCAATGGGAACATTGTGCTACACCTCCAAAAGGGAGCTCTAGAACCGTTTATGACAAATATTCATACTTTCAAGGTTTTAACACTAGTAATGCTGAAACATTTTATTACAAATTGTCAAACAAGACAGGGACCAAAACCATGATAACCAACACAAAATTGATTTACTCTGATTCATTCTTTGAAAAAATGAATACTTTTGGATTCGATTATTGGGACAAAAATGTTGATTTGAAAAGTGTTTGGGGCACAAAAGAATGGCAAGTACAGGGTTTAGAAGCTTTGTTTAGAGCCTGCATGATCCCAGAACAAATGATATTTTTAAATGACACTGTTCAACAAACCACCTGTCTTGGCTTAGCCAAAATCAAAGATTTAAATAACCCGTCTATTCCAAAGCCAACAATGTTTAGCAATAACTCTGATACAGATGAAGGAATAGACATAAACCATATACTTAACCAAAACAGAACAAATCCTGATTGGAAACAATGGTTGATCTGGCCCACAGATACAAATAACTGTCAAGATAGATTCCTGAATAAAACACAGGGTTTCAAAATGACCAGGCCAGACCCTAGATATCCCCAAAGACATCATCCAGGGATAATAACAACCTACAGTGTGGGCAAATTATGCCTTCAATGGCTACAAACTTCCACACTGCCTGAAATTAAGCAACACCTAACTTTACTTACTGATGGTGCTGACTTGCGTGATTTCATAATGGGACCACGCAAACAGCGTCAAAAGCGTTTCATAGCAGCCTCTGTATATGCAGCATACAATGAGGCCTGGAAGGTTACTCAAATTGAGACAGCAGAAAGAATACGGGAAATTGACCGTATCAATTTGGAAAAATCACTTTCTGTAGTGGACAATGGGTTAATGACTCTGTCCTCCAGAATATTTTCATTGGACAACATTGTGTCTTCAGCAATCGATATATTATCGCAAGACTTACTGTTATTACAACATGGTCAGTCACAATTGCGCTCTATCGTACAGCTTGGCTGGACGTTACAAAATCTGCGTTCAGGCTATGTGCCTTGGCGTTTAATCAACACAACGTCACTATTCCAAATCTTTAACCTTACTGATAGACAAATCGGTATGGCGCAGAAGGGTGCTGATTATACAATCTTGAGCATTGAAAAACTAGAAAGATTACCGTTGACAATGTCAGAACGACCTGTCAGTGAATGGATAATCCACGGAATCATAAATATTCCAATCTCAACCTTCAGGTTTCAATACTGCCAAAAATATATACAGGCTGGCATGTACGAAAAATTGGGAAAGGGGTACCTCAAAACAACTTGGAACCTGCCCTATTCACATGCATGTGTCAGTAACAAAGGACAGAAAGTGTTTCTTAGTGGCAACAATTGTGCTATGTCACTAAGCGGCACGCTTCTGTGTAACGGTATTAGTTTGCACGGAGCCTGTGAAGGGAATTCATACAACCTTTCATGTCACCAGCAAGGCGCACCTGCAACTGAAATAGAACCATTCTTTCAAAGACTCTATAATGGGAGTTACATTCTTATTGTAGACCGCAGATGCTGTAGTCTTATGCCCGGGACTCCTTATCTCGTCACTACGACGGCAAAGGTCAAGTGCTGTGGACGTTCTTTGTTCCCCAGCTCCTTTCCAGACAGGGAGGCGAGGGCATGGCCCAGTTTGAAAATTACTTCTATTCGAATAGACACTTTAAGCAGAATGAAAACAGTGCTTCTTCAGACGCCTACAAGGCTCACGTCATCTAAAGAAACGTATGATCTACAAGTCGCAAGGACGACTGCAGAGATACATACATTATTATCAACCAATTCCCCCGTACATTTCGCGGAAATCCTGAGCGAAATCTTAAATATTTCTGATACCACTGGGGTCTCAAAGGTATTTAAGACAGTATTTTCGATGGCATTAACACCATTCAAAGCCATACTGGGTATTTTTCCAGATTTCGTCCATTCGATTTTTGGCGGACTTCCCTTGATCCTGGGACTAATTGCAGGAATCCTATTCCTAGTCCTTATTTTTCGTTATGGCAACCCATGTCACAGAACAAACTCTCACGACAATGGAAGAAACGATCCTAGCCATTGGATACCGGGACCGGATATCAAAAATCCTGGGACTTTCCCGGCTTAGAGACCTAAACATGACTTGGTTTCTATCATTTCGACCAATGTGGCAAAGGTGTGTTTTACCTGTACTAAGGTGTCTGCTATGCGGAGAAGAATGCGTGTTAGACACCTGTCTGACGCTACAATCGGATGCGCCGGTGGATGCAGATACACTGTTGGTTCCTACCAAGGTTCACGCACTGTGCTGCCCTCAAAGGCTGCCAATTCTGATGACGGCATTCCTGGAATCTTCACCACTGCGATTGAAGAGTAGTGAAGTTCAAGATGAAAGCAGCATCGAACAGGTACGACCTTCTGTCAGCAATGCAAATCAGAATGCCAATGCAGACAATCATGCGCATGAATGCATGGTTACACCTATTTCCGACTTAGTGGAACTTTCCCATGAAGCTGTTGACAGTTTTTTCGAAAGCCTGAATGATATGATGTTCTCTCCGGAACAGAAATAGAGACTTTTGAGTAAACTCGCACACGGCGTTCCCTGAATCCGGCCTTCAACTTAAAAAATAAAGTCACATGAACAATTACAATCCAGTTCACGGACAGCAACTTTTTTCAGCAAGCCCTTAAAATATTTTTCTATATATTTTTCCCCGGGACACTGATCTTCTGCTTAAAGTAAGAAACTATTCCTAGAGAACTAAGATTTCTATTTTTTTTAGATACTTTATAGACTTTATATAGACTTTAGCTGCCCGCTGGTATGTTCACAATATATTTTATGTGATGAAATGGTTTCGACTTTTTTTCTGTATAGCCATATTAAGAGCCATTTCATGTGTATTTCTCATATACCAAAAAGCAATAATGCATAACAATGTTTAGCTTAAGTGCATACTATATATATGACTGCAATTTTTCAGTATATTTGAAAATTTCAAAATGCATTTATGTATTTTGGGGTGGTAAGGTATACACTATACTCTATAGTATGTTGTACTATGTTATACTATGCATAGATTAGTAGATATGACCATAGTTAGCGTGGAGTGGGTGTCGTGTATTTCTATAGGTTCTGAATCGATCCCCCTATTCCTGACCATATTTTGGTTAACCTACCTAGCTAGTTAACTAACAGTCAGCCCATGAGGCAAGAAATCCCCCATGATGCAGATACCGTTATCTGACGCAGTCACACTACGGCACAGGAACGTGTTATCTGATTAGGTCATAACGCTTGAGATCTAATTAGACAAGCGACATTCCTCCAGCCCCTGATGAGGCATACGACGTTCTCATAACAAATCAAACCTATGACAACCTGGATAATCCGTGCGGCCATTGTTTTGATTTCACAGAGAACTTTAGTAAAGAATGTGCTAACGAGCAAGTCGTATGACATCTTTATTGACGTACCTATGTCCATCCTTACGTCAATCCCGGCACCTTTAAGGTATAAATATTGCCGACCTTGCCCTATGCAAACACACGCGTGGTGACAAGACGGAGCAGCCATACTTGCCGAAGCAGAGAGCAGAAGCAGACCCCGCAGGCAACAGCCCCGCCTTCCTGACGCGCTGAGAGACGCGCTGCTATCTCAAGCCGAGAGACCCAGCACCGGCGCTTCCGGGCAGCCCTCGCAGGCAGCCTGGAATATCGAGAGCAGAGAAAGAGATACCATTCCTCATTCATCCTAAATTCCAGGTACAGAACTGAATAACCCCTCCTAGAGAATTCTTTAGTTATTCACTTGGCAAAAACAAACTTAACTTAAACTGTAACTTTCTATTCCCGCCCACGCATTAGACTTAGGTCAGGTACACGGGGTAGGCGTATTTAGAAACACCAGTTGAGTACGTTTAGTCAAATGTATATGTGTATGTAAATATATTTTAATCATTTTAAACATCATATGGCTCAGAAACCATATCAATGTTTTTACAGTATTATTTTATACTATTGCTTTTAATGTATGCACTTTACTTAACTATAAGTATTGCAATAATATCGATCCATTTCTCTTGTACGAGAAAAGAGACTGATCAATAAATAACATCTTTTATTGAACACGCCCGTCTCTTCCTTTTCTCTACATTCTGATGAGACTAAGAATGCACGTACTGACTGAGTAAAATAATTGCCTTGTGCTCACACGACTCTTGAGATTGACTCTTGATTAGGGGAGAGCAAAGTTGTCATGTTCTATGGTTGTCAGAAACTAAATCCCTTCTTGTCTAATCAGGGGAGTTAATCCTTCCTTGAACATTCGAGAAAGTTTCTAGCGAACTCTGAGCTTAGCTGGCAAACCCAAAAATTAAGTCTAGTATCGACAGTAGTAGACCTAGTTAACGTCTGGTCTAGGCCTTTACTGCTGTAGGTACTATTCCAATGCGCAGAGCCTATTGGGAAAATAGGAGCTACACTACAGCATGGTCAGAGAATAGTTACAAGTAGGCAACGAGGCTCCTGTCCCAAAAATTCAACCTCAGCAGGAAGCACTTACAGATACAAATAAAACAGGTGCCCGAGTTGTAGCTCAAAGTCAGTAACGTTTTAATCAGCCCAAAACATTAGCACAGTCGAGGCTGGGCAAGTGTGCTTTAACCCCTTATCTGCCATCGAAAATGAGCTGTAATACTCTAGGGAGGTCTTTGCATCCATGAGTTTATCGAGCGTGATCCCAGGGTTGTTCCTGTGGCCAGGAGGCTGCTTTCTCCTCACCTGCTGCCCTGCTCGCTCTCTGAACCTTTACACAAGAGGCATGTGAACACACATAGCAGCCCCTCCCGTTCGGCCCGCACCACACACTAGCGGTACCAAACGTCTTCCTGGCCTTTCCCCACTATGATGGACAGCTTCGTCCATCATAGTGGTATCTTCGTGGATAACTATGCAGGGCAGGATTCATTCTGGCACGAGGCTCCTGTCTCAAAAATTAAACCTCAGCAGGAAGCACTTACAGATACAAATAAAGCAGGTGCCCGAGTTGATGCTCAAATTCAGTAACCTTTTAATCAGCCCAAAACATTAGCACCGTCGAGGCTGGGCAAGTGTGCTTTAACCCCATATCTGCCGTCGAAAATGAGCTGTAAGACTCGAGGGAGGTCTTTGCATCCCTGAGTTTCTCGAGTGCAATCCCCGTTCCTGTGACCAGGAGGCTGCTTTCTCCTCACCTGCTGCCCTGCTCGCTCTCTGACCCTTTATACACAAGAGGCATGTGAACACGCATAGAAGCCCCGGACCACACACTAGTGGTATCAAACGTCTTCCCGCCCTTTCCCAACTATGATGGACAGCTCACTCAAGGGACCTCGGCGCATTATGGTACAGTGGCAAAGTTACAGGCACACAGGGTCACTGAAGGCAAATCTTCTGGCCCTTTACGCAGCTGCAGTGTAGGAAAAGCAATATACATTTACCCAACGAGGTAGCACTTACCGATTAGCCAGTAGAAAGTACTCCAGTTGAGTATAGTGAAATTGCAAAGAAATCCGCGATTTCGTTGGAAAATCTATGAATTCGCTGAATTTTTACGAATCCGCGGACCGTAAATCCGCAAAATTCTCCCATACTTAATCAACAGGCATGCTGTAAACTGGTTCCGCCCGCCTATCCAGCTTTTACCTCATGAAGGTTGATGCAGTGGATGTCAGAGTGTGTCTCCAACAGGTGGGAACCTTGGAGCTTTGATTTATATGCGGACTCCTAGCCGGATTTATATGCGGACTCCTAGATGCACCACACGGAAATTTGGGGCCACGGAGCTCTGAATCACAGAGTCTCAATGTCGAGGCATCTATGGAGGATTGACAAGCCAGATTTGCGAGTGGAGGCTCATTGGTTGACTTGAAACATCTCAGACAGCGGCACATAACTGAAGCACACACCACAAGACCCACAAAACCAAAGCAGACTCATTTGAGTCGCCCATTGGAGGGCTCATATTTTTAAGTGGGAGGTGTGGCCTCTATGCCAAATTGACTGTCGCGCCGCTGAAGAGTGCAATGAGCACGAAACGCTTCCGCCGTGATTCAACAGGCATGCTGTAAACAGGATCCACCCGCCAATTCGGCTTTTACCTCATGAAGGTTGCTGCAGTGGATGTCAGAGTGCGTCTCCAACAGGTGGGAACCTTGGAGCTTTGATTTATACACAGCCTCCCAGCTGCGGGAGATGCACCACCCAAAAAGTTGGGGCCACAGAGCTCTGAATCATAGAGTCTCATTGTGGAGGCATCCATGGAAGATTTACAAGCCGGATGTGCAAGTGGAGGCCCATTGGTGGGCTTGAAACATCTCAGACAGCAGTACATAACTGAAGCACACACCACAAGACCCACAAACCATCGTGAACTCATTCGAGTTGCCCATTGGAGGGCTCATATTTTTAAGTGGGAGGTGTGGGCTCTATGCAAAATTGACTGTCGCGCCGCTGAAGAGTGCAATGAGCATGAAACGCGTCCGGCGTAAATCGACAGGCATGCTGTAAACTGGATCCTCCCGTCAATCCAGCTTTTACCTCATGAAGGTTTCTGCAGTGGATGTCAGAGTGTCTCCAACAGGTGGGAACCTTGGAGCTTTGATTTATACGTGGCCTCCCAGCCACGGGAAATGCACCACCCGGAAGTTTGGGGCCACGGAGCTCCAAATCACAGAGTCTCAATGTGGAGGCATCCATGGAGGATTGACAAGCCCGATGTGCGAGTTGAGGCCCATTGGTGGACTTGAAACATCTCAGACAGCAGCACATAACTGAAGCACACACCACAAGACCCACAAACCAACGCAGACTCATTTGAGTCGCCCATTGGAGGGCTCATATTTTTAAGTGGGAGGTGTGGCTTCTATGCCAAATTGACTGTAGCGCCGCTGAAGAGTGCAATGAGCACAAAACGCGTCCGGCGTGAATCGACAGGCATGCTGTGAACTGGATCTGCCCGCCAATCTGGCTTTTAGCTCTTGAAGGTTGCTGCAGTTGATGTCAGAGTGCGTCTCCAACAGGTGGGATCTTGGAACTTTGATATATATACATATATACATCCAACAAAAAGGTTGCCCCAATGATGGTGCTTACACAGGTGTGAATGTCTGTAAAATTAAATTCAGACTGCAGAAGAAACAGGTAGAATGCCAACAGCAAAGTTTATATGCCAACAAGTTGTGGGCTCCTCCCCTTCATCACAGGCTAGATTCTGCGGCAAAGCATACACTGTCGTATGCCACTATTTTCAACAAAGTACCCGCCCCAGTGGGCGTGGCCGCTCTACCGGCCTCAAGGTACTTGTAGTGCTTATATCCAGTGTTACTCAAGTGAGTGTGCATACGTGCTGCCTATATAGTTATTAAAACCCCAATGGGCTTCTGATATCATCTATTCTCTGCTTCACTGCCGTATGTAGACTCCATTACAGTACCTGTCCCCTTAAGCAAGTGTTTACCTGATGGCATCACTGGGGTCTGTGCTCAACAGTGAGGTTCCCCTAATTTCTCAGTCCCCACTGCACAGATCTCCTCCAAACTTACCATGACAATTTTTAAATCCAATTTCCAATTTATAAACTTTATTTCGATTTGTTTTTTAAATCACAAAAGTCAGCAAGTTACAAAGACAGGGGTTGAATTTTGCAATGACATTACACTATCACAACTGCGAGACTGGGAGAACACTCAAATACACGAAATTTAATTAAAAAAAATAAAACAGAATAAAAGTACACGACCAAACAACGGACCGGAGAGCCACATCCCTATTAAGGAGAGCATCAATCAATCATAAAAGAAGAACATATACAATAGCATCATAATTTATGTATACCAAAAAAAGTAAAAAATCTGTTCTTCAATAAAGACCAGCAAATCACCCATGCCCAGCCCCAAAACTTAGCTAATGCAATCACTATAGGGCCATCCACTGCAGTTTTTAGTAGTCTATAAGCCTGACGAAAGTCCCTGGTCCCCATTAATAAACACACAGATTTCAGCCAGTGTTGTCTCGGTTGACGGTACATGGGGAAAGCAATTAAAATGTGGGCCACAGTTTCAATCCTGGCCAGGCAGAAGGGACAATTACTATGGTTGTTGTCCGAGTTAGACCACTTTGAAGTAAAATCATTGGTGGGTAGAGTACCCACTCTAAATTGGTGAAAACGTTTTCTATCATGAGAAAAAGTGATTAAATCCCAATACGATTCATAGGTGGGTTCTGATTTAATTTGCCGAAAGGTGCTAGACAATGAAGAACTGTTAGTAGAGGCAATCTGCCTAGAATAGACTAGATGCCAATAGGCTGCTTTGAGCTCGGGTTTGCTTGGGAAAGGACTATCCACAGGGGAAGTCCATAGCCGACTCAAACCCAGCTCGCAGAGAACATTTTTGATGCACCTGAACCACTCAATTTTGTTGTTCACATCCATGTCTCGAATAGATGTGAACAATACAGCTGATGCATAGATGGCTAATTCGGGAGTCACCCAAAGTCTTCGCCAATAGGATACTATTCTATACCAGGCGATATCCCAAATAGAGTGGCACCTCCAGTCCATATACAAGGGAATCAAAGGAGTGGACTTCGGCAACCCAGTTAATGAGCGTAGGAATTTGTTTTGTGCCACCACCAGGGCGTCCATATTCACATATGCCCATAGCTCTGAACCATACAAAAGTGAGGCACTAATTTTGCCATTGTAAATGTGCAGTACAGGAGCTACCGGTTTTGTAAAAGAGCGACTTGTTCCCTAGCATCCTGCTGAACACCCGCTCGGTCCACAGACACGCCACTGAACTCTGGGATCTACTCGACACTACATCGCCGGACGTCGCCTTCCTTACTGAAACATGGATTAACGCCTCATCAGCACCCGACATCGCCATAGCCATCCCGGACAATTACAAGATCATCCGAAAAGACCGCACCATCCAAACAGGAGGAGGCATCGCCATCGTCCATAAGAACACCGTCTGAATCACGACCAGCTCCGACGACAACCTCGCGGCCGCCGAACACCTTCACTTCCAGATCCACACCGACCCCAGGACCACACTTAGAGGCACCCTCATCTACAGACCACCAGGAACCCGCACACAATTCAACGAAGACATCACTGACTTCATCAGCCCACATGCCCTCACATCCGAGAACTACATCCTTCTGGGAGACCTCAACTTCCACCTGGAAAAGAAGAACGACAGCAACACCACCACCCTTCTGGACAACCTGGCCAATCTCGGACTCAAACAACTTGTTGACACCCCCACCCACTTAGCCGGACACACGCTCGACCCTATCTTCACCTCCAGCAAACACATCTCCTTCGATCACACCTCAACTCTTCACTGGACGGCCACAGCTGTGTCCACTTCAGCTACAATATGACCACGACTCACAACCCCCCACAACCCATTCCTCGAAGAAACTGGAACAAAATCACCACCGACCAACTCACCACATCGCTTAACCAAAACCCTCCTGCCATTTCATCGGACCCAAACCAAGCCACCACCAAACTCACACAATGGATCACCCACAGCGCTGACGAATTAGCACCCTTGAAAAACCACCAGATCAAACAAGGCAGCAAAAAGGCCCCCTGGTTCAACGATGACCTCAAGAAATCCAAGAAGGTATGTCGCACCCTCGAGAAAACCTGGAGAAAAAACCCAACCACTGACAACCTGACCACCTTCAAGGACGCCACCCGCAAACACCACCAGTTGATCCGATTCACCAAGAAATCAGCATTCAAGGATCAACTCGACAACAACGCCCACAACAGCAAGGAACTATTCAACATCGTCAAAGAATTTACCAACCCCACCGCCGGCACCAACGACATCACTCCCTCCCAAGACCTCTGCGACTCTTTATCCTCTTTCTTCCACAACAAAATCGCCGACATACATAACAGCTTTGAAAACCAGTCCGAAGAACAGTCCACTCCACCCACTTCCGAACCAAAACAGCACTCTCACAACCTTTGCGCCTGAAACCCAATCACTACTGAAGACACCATCCGCCTGATGAACTCCATCCACTCAGGTTCTCCAACCGACCCATGTCCCCACCACATCTTCAACAAAGCAGACTCCATCATCGCACCCCATCTCCGCGATGTCATTAACTGTTCCTTCAACTCCGCTACCTTCCCGGAAAGCTGGAAACATGCCGAACTCAGCGCCCTTCTGAAGAAACCCACAGCAGACCCCTCTGAACTTAAGAACTACCGCCCCATCTCACTCCTCCCATTCCCTGCCAAAGTCATTGAGAAAGCCGTCAATAATCAGCTCGCCGCCTTCCTCGAATCCAACAATTCCCTCGACCCCTCACAGTCCTGCTTCCGAGCCAAACACAGCACCGAAACCGCCCTCATCGCAGCCACAGACGACATCCGAACGCTACTGAACAACGGAGAAACAGTTGCCCTCATCCTACTCGACCTCTCCGCCGCCTTCGACACAGTCTGTCATAGCACCCTCATACAACGCCTCAGCAACGTCGGAATACAAGGAAACGCTTTGGACTGGATCATCTCGTTCCTCGCCGGAAGAACCCAGAGAGTCCGCCTCCCCCCATTCAAATCAGAGGCCACCGAAGTCATCTGCGGCGTACCACAAGGTTCATCTCTCAGTCCCACCCTCTTCAACGTTTACATGAGTCCCCTCGCATCCATCGCGCGACAACACAACCTCAACATCATCTCCTACGCAGACGACACCCAGCTGATCCTCTCCCTCACCAAAGACCCAAACACCGCCAAAACCAATCTATACGAAGGAATGAAAGACGTAGCCGAATGGATGAAGAACAGCCGTTTAAAACTTAACTCTGACAAAACGGAAGTCCTCATCTTAGGATCATCCCCCTCTGCCTGGGACGACTCATGGTGGCCACCGGCCCTGGGTACAGCACCCATACCTACTGATCACGCACGTAACCTGGGCTTCATCCTAGACTCCTCCCTCTCGATGACCAGACAAGTCAATGCCATCTCATCCTCATGCTTCAACATCCTACGCATGCTCAAAAAAATCTTCCGCTGGGTCCCCACCAAAACTAGAAAGACAGTCACCCACGCACGGGTCACCAGCCGACTGGATTATGGAAATACCCTTTACGCCGGAACCATAGCCAAACTACAGAAAAAACTCCAACGCATCCAAAACGCCTCAGCCAGACTCATACTGGACATTGCCCGTCAAGCTCACATTTCCGATCACCTGAAGGAACTCCACTGGCTCCCCGTCAACAAGAGAATAACGTTCCGTCTCCTCACCCACGCACACAAGGCCCTCTACGACCTAGGACCCGAATGCCTCAACACACGACTGTCCTTCTACACACCCACCCGCCAACTACGATCATCCAATCAAGCCCTGGCCGCAATTCCGCGCATCCACAGATCCACCATGGGAGGAAGATCCTTCTCCTACATAGCGGCCAAAACCTGCAATTCTCTCCCCACTCAACTCCGCCTTACACAGAACCACCTCTCCTTCAGAAAGCAGCTAAAAACCTGGCTATTCGATAAATAATGCACCCACCATCCCTCAAGCGCCTTGAGACCCTCTGGGTGAGTAGTGCTCTATACAAATTCCTGAACTTGAACTTGAACTTAAGCAGCACCCCCGATAGTTGGGCATGTCTGGTCAAAAGACAGTCAATTTGTGGCTTCCAGCTCATCCTTTTATCTAGAGTTACTCCCCGATATGAGAAAATTTCAGTTTGCTCTAGAGCACCCTCCTTCATCCTAACTTCGCCGGTGGGTTTACTGGAGTTCCGGAGAATCATGAACTTGGTTTTATCAACGTTCACCGCCAAGTCATGATCGACACAAAACTCCTCAAATCTATGCAGGGCACATTGGAGCCCTTGACACGTTTTGGAAAGAATGAGGGTGTCATTGGCGAACATTAGGAGTGGGATCTTTTTTCCACCTAGAGTCGGAGCATCAGTTGGACAGTTTTCAAAATATTCCAAAACCCCATTGATGTAAATGAAAATAGGGTGGGTGCAAGGACGCACCCCTGTCTTACCCCTTTCAACCAAAAATTTATCAGTGGTATGCCGTGCTTTGTCCCACCAAACTTGTGCAAAATGATCTGTATACAACTTTACAACAAGGTCAAAATTTCCAGTGGCATACCCAACCTTACAAGATTATGCCACAATTTAGAGCGCGGGACTAGGTCAAATGCAGACTTAAGGTCCACACAAGCTGCGTATATAGACCCTTTTCCCAAAGTGACGGTGCGCCAATAAATAAGGATAGACTTTAGCACCTGATCCACTGTGCTAATGCAACTTCTAAACCCTGCTTGTAAATCTGATAGTATGTTGGAATCATCCATCCAAGACTGCATTCTTCCTAAGATCACTCTTGCCACAACCTTCTGAATGCCTTCTGCATTCAAGCATCTTGAGCCAGCCCTATCAAGTATTGTTTTATTCAAGTGAGGGGAACCAAAATTAACCACCACACAATTGCTTCTAGTTGTCTTCTTCGAGTTACCAATCCAGTTAATTCTACGTACCATTTTTGAAACAAGCAAAAAGAGAGCCACCCAATCCAGTTTGGGAATTGATTAGATGGAGATCCTTGTTCCTCAAGGATGCCAAATTATCTTCGGCACCAGAGTGTAAATGCAGTACATTGGTGAGGACAATGGTGTATGGAGTTGACTGAGGGGGTAAATTAAAACAATCATTAAATTGATGCCTGTGAATAACTCCCTGTGGAGCCCTAGTGTTGATGCTACTCCCATGAGCTTCTCTCCCTCGAGCGGCGGGTGTATCAGGTACTACTGGGATGCCCATTTGACCCGGCAAGGGCTACACAGCAGTGCTTCCAGCTGTCACTCTGAGATTTTGAAATCTATTTTTTACACACACACATATATATATATATATATTACCTACTGGCGGTCGCCAAAAGGTATTTATAGTTAGAACCTAGTTTCCATAGGAAAAGCGTTTTTTTGATTTGCTAATAACTTTGGCGTTGTTTGATGAATCTTCCCGAAAAATTCTCCCAAAAAAAGTCTATCCAGGTCAGCTCCTATCTTGAAAGTTTGGGGGTGATTCATCAAGCATGGGCAGAGAATAAAGGGGGGTCCCAAAACTCGTTTTCCCCAAGTTAATTTCCATAGGAAATTTTGAGACAGGCCACAGCCCGAACTTAAATGGTGTAAATCCGTTCAGTAGCTGCTGAGAAATTAAAAAAATAAGAGTAAAAAAATCAATTTCCCATACATATGCCAAGGTATATTGAAGAATGTGAATGAGTGGGTGTATAAGTGTTTGAATGGATTATTTAGTAAGTGCATGACTGTCTGTATAAGCGAGTAATTAAATGTGTCTTAGTGAAGGAATTAGTTAGTCACTTAACTATGTAAATGTCTGTATCAGTCAGTCAATTGGTGTGTAGGCAGTTGCATGGGTTGGTTAGTAGCTAAATGAGTGTTAATATGGGTTATTGATTGGTTGTCTGAGTATCTGTATGGGTGCCAGAGTGTCTATGCGTGTGGGGGGGTGTGGGGTGTGACTCCGTGCATGGATATATAAATGGGTGATTCAGTGGGTGTATGGGTTGAAGAGTACATCTGTGAAGAGAGGTTTGGACGGGTGAGTGTGAGTATGATTGTGTTTGTGAGTGAATGGATGTCTCAGTGGAACATGTGTGAGTAACTACTTATCTGAAAAGCAAATATGTGAGTGACAGAGTATATAAATGAACTATTTGTGAGAGTGAGTGATTGTGAGAGTGGCTGTATGGATGAGTGTGTGGTTGTATCAGTGATTGTATAAGAGAGTAAGTATGTGTTTGTGTCTGTAAGTGAGCTTGTTTTTGAATAACCGTATAGGTGAGTGAATGGAAGTGTGATTGATCTTTTGCATGACTGACTAGGTGTGTGAGTAACGCTATGAATGAGTGGTGGTCTGTGAGTGTCTGTATAGGTGTCTGAGTGCATATGATAGTGTTGTATTGATGAGTGACTGCATGTATGAGTGATTGCATGGGTGAATGAGTAGATGAGTTTGTAGACCTAGGAATCAGTGAGTGCATATGTAGTAACTGGTATTGATGTGTTGATGGATTCGAAAATGGTAGTCTGTATTTTGCAGTGGGTGTATCAAAAGTTATATTAGAGTGTGAGGAGGTGCATCAGATTTTCACGTGGATGATGTCATCAGGGATGTCATTTGAGATTTTATCAGTGATGTCATCAGTGATGTCACTGATAATGTCATGAGTGATGTAATATGTGATGTCAACAGCAGTACATTGCAGGGCCGCGAGTTATAGTTAGCTGAACTAACTATACCGCCGATTTTCTCTAGTTTTGTACGAGTGAAATGTCCAACTAACTATAACGTGCCTGAAACCTATGGTTTTTCACAGAATTTCTAAGTTTTTTAAATGCTAATTTCTGACTATAACGTTTAAGCATGGGCGGATTTTGCGAATTGGCAATCCGCGAACTTGCGTATTTACGGATTCGCAATCTGCAAAATCCGAGAACTCTCGCGAATTTGCGGATTTTTTTTTTGTGTGTTCGCAAGGGTTTCTGCCAGTTCGCGAGGGTTGTGTACCAGTTCGCAATTGCAAACTTACTTGTCGGCTCGCAACGGCCGCGACTATGTTGTTTCTACGTCTGGTTCATCATCACAGGTTCACAGCACCCTCTGTTTCACCACTGCCACCCTCTGGTACACCCATGCCACCCTCTGGTACATCACTGCCACCCTCTGGTTGGTTTATCACTGTAGATTATGGGGGTGAAAAAAAGCAAGCACACCTGCCCTGCTTCAACTGACATGAATTAATTTGGGGTTGATTAATGTGTCACTGAATTTAAACTTCCAGTCTGGCTGGCACCTGCTTCCTTATCTGTAATTTGCTTTCTGTTGCAGTGCAATTTTTTTTCACAGGACCTTTGTGGCCTACTTGTAGCTATTCTCTGAGCCTGCTGTGAGGGTCAGAGCAGGGTCATAGAATAGTTGCAAGTAGGCAACTGAACTCTGAAGGGGCCCCTCAGGAAGCACTACAGGGAATGGTTACTAATGATAAGATTGAACTTTTGCACCTGCTGAGTGCTTTCAGTTTTGTCTGTAATTGCTTTCTGTTGCAGTGTAATTTTTTTAACAGGACCTTTGTTGTATACTTGTAGCTATTCTCTGAGCCTGCTGTGAGGGTCAGAGCAGGGTCATAGAATAGTTGCAAGTAGGCAAATGAACTCTGAAGGGGCCCTTCAGGAAGCACTACAGGGAAAGGTTACTAATGATAAGATTGAACTTTTGCACCTGCTGAGTGCTTTCAGTTTTGCAAAAATTCAAATATCCAGCAGCATCCACAAAAAGTAACCCTTCCAGGTCAAGATCCAAATCAAAGTGACCAGCACATGAAGAAAGCACTGGGAGGAGCCTGCTGGACAGGAACAGGAAGTTGGAGACTGTGGGGCACTTCCTTCCTCCCACCCCCCCCCCCCAAAATGGACTCCTTGCAAAGAAAAAGTGCAGGCAAATGGCAACCTGAGGAGTTATTCTGTTGAAAATCATAATTTTCAAGGTTTATGCTGCCTGCTGGTGGATTTCGTGTGCGAAATTGCAAATATTGCAATCTCGCAATTGCGAGATTGTCGCTGCCCGCCGCATCTACGTGTTCGCAAGTGTTTACTCCCGCGAAATTGTATAGTATTCTAGTTGGCAAGTGCGACCAAGCAAAAAATCCGCTTCGCACGGATTTTACGAATTTTCGGCAAGTTCGCGAGAGTTCGCGGATTGCAAATTTGCCGAAAATCCGCAAAATCCGCGAGCGGAACGGATTTTACGCCCATGCTTAATAACGTTTTTAAAACCTATGGGTTTTTTCAGTGAATTTCTAAGGTGTTTTAAATGCTAATTTCTTACTATAACGTTTTTAAAACCTATGTTGTTTCAGTGAATTTCGAAGGTTTTATGAACACAAATTTATAACTAAAATGTCCCTGAAACCTATATTGTTTTAAGTAAATAAAAAAAAGTGCAGACACTTTGTAATGAAAAACTAACTGTAACAGTAGCATGTCATGAGTTATAATTTAACAATGTTTAAAATTTATTTAGCACTAATTAACATCTAAGGGGCCCATTATGATGGCGGGCGGATTGCCCCCGCCAGGCTGGCGGTGGCCACCGCCAGCCTGGCTGGGGCAAACTGCCCGCCATCCACTCTCGTTTCCCTCGGAATGACCGTCCGTGCTTTTCTGCCCCGGTCGCCTTGCGGCCGGGGCGGAAAAGGAATAATATGGTGGGGGTGTCAGACACCGCCAGCCATATTATGATGTGCTTTTGGCAATGCCTTTCCGCCACGGAAAGGCAGGCGGACTTCACTCTGGGGGCCCCGTGCGGGCCCCCAGAGTGAAGGAGAGTAGGGGGGTGCACAAGGGGGGTTACCTGTGGTACCCCCCTTCATTTGCATTTACGAAGCGGCAGGCACCGCGCGGTGCCTGCCGCTTTGTAAATGCAAATGTGAAAGTGCTTTTTCAGCATTGTGGTGGGCGGTGCTGAGAGCACCGCCCGCCACAATGCTTAACATGCAGGATGTGCCCGCCACTGTGGCGGGCACATCCTAATACCACCCCCGGGACCCCCGCCCTTATGGCGGGCGGTCCCAAGTCCAGCTAGGATGACGGGCAGAATAAGTCCGCCCATCATCATAATGACCCCCTAAGTGTGGAAAAAGTGTGATGCAGCAGTTATGATAACTGACTTCGAACAACAGATTTCACAGTTCGATTCCTGGCTCCGGCGGCATGTTAGCCCACCACTATGTCACTGTGGGCAATCCCTTCCTTAATCTTCCCGATTCTACGCTTTACAAATACTGACTTTTTTTATTTAAAACCATAGTAATGAGAAATATTAGCACATATTTTTTTTTCTTCTATTCTGAACAATATTTTTTGTATATCGTCTATTTAGAATTACGGCAATTAATAGATGTTTTTAGCCACGAGAAAGGAAATGAAATGGTTTGCCGGATAACAGTTTTTAAGCTCTCCAATGTATGTACATATTAAGGAGCTTATTCTTGTGAGGATTGAAATCAAAACCTTTAACGCTTCACATTTTGTACCTTTTCCCACTAGTAAAAACGTGAGCACGTGTCAACTGTAAAATGTGACATCTAAATTGGCGGAGTTGCATGTTCCTTCCGTAGACTACTCAATAACCAAAAAGTATATAACCCACACCCGTTGATTGATTAGATTTGTTTTTGTGAGTTATTTACGTGTGTCTATTCTGTGATGCAGGTTCCGCTTTCTAGCGTCCGATTCTTCTTTTGCAACAACAAAACATATTGCAGAGTTGTAAATTGTTTGATAATGGCATAGCAGATACTGATAATACGTAGCTATTTGGGATTATTTAAAGATTTGTATATCAAAGAAAGTGTTGCTGATTATTTTTGCCATTTATATGGAACGTCAGCAGCTTGCATTCAGAAATGTTCCTTTTCTCGCTCCTTTGAGCTCATTTAGTGTGACTTTGTATATTATAATATTGGCACTATACTTGACCTCAGAGGTTCTGGTGACCCGTGGGCGCGAAGACTAAAGATTTATATGTAACGTCAGCAGCTTCTGGTTCTTACTCTCCTTCCCCCCTGGGATCGTATAGTGTGAGTATGTATATTGTAATGGTCACATTCATACTGACCTCAGCGGAGTTTATGACCCGCTGATGTGTAGACGAAAGATTTCAAAGTCCCAGAGAAAAGAAGCTTAGAAAATATTCACTGCTGGAAAATATTTTGTTATTTATCTTGTTGTGTGTTCATGACTTTATTTTCCTTTTCCTATTGTCTGGCATCAGTGACACTCTGTATATTGTAGTACAGTGTAATTTTTTTCAGACAACAAGAGTTGGAGATTTGCTGGCGCCAGGAGTGAACCATCTGAAATATAGCTTACTGACCTTAATAACTTACTTGAGCAGATATTTTTACAGTGAGAATATTTTTCAGAATTGCACTTTAAAAAAAGATTGTTTGCATAGATACTTTCTTACTGAAAGCCTTTCAAAACTCCTACATTTCAGAATGATATTTTGGTATTTCTCTTTTTCTCTGTTCTGGATCCTATTCTCCTTCTCCCTATATAATATAAAGGAATAGTAGTGTATATTATACTACTATCCTATATGTTCCTAAAGGAGTATGTGATCTCTTAGCGGAACAGTGACCTACTTCTAAGAACTACGACAGAACTTTCCAGAGTTCTACAGAATAGACATTGTAAAAAATTTGATTTTTTTGTTGTGGTCCTTATTCTTGTTCTCCTGTGGAATACTATAAACTCACCCTGTATATTTTGATACTGTGGCTTTATAGTAGTTCAAAGGGTTGGGAGATCTATCTGTGCGAGAAATTAACAACATATACAACAGTTATTTCCGTTGATAACTTAATACCTCACAGTTTGTAACATGCTAATGTTTTATGAAATAGTAGTTGCTAAAAAAAAATTATACATAGTGCTTTATTTAATAATTTTATAAATCATACATTTCTATGTAATATGACGTCATTTGTGTTTATTTCACTTGTTATTGTTGTAGTGACCTGAGATGATGTAGTGCGGGAGTATTTCTTGTAGCACTTCTTTTCTACTTTATCTAAAAGTAACTGATGCCCTTTTATATTAACAAGAATATGGGGCAACAATTTTTCAAATTATAGGCGATGAAAAAAAGGCAGGGTGTGGCCACGCTTAAGGGATATTTTATGAATTGCAATTTTATTTGTCACTCCTCTGATATATACAGCTTCACTTTCCTAAGAAAGTATGTTTGTGATTGCTTAATAAAAACAGTTTCAAACCTAATTTTTGCAGCGCAACCCCACCTCAGAAAAGTAAATACCACATTCTAAGTAAATAGTGCTCCCTGGAAGTATCCCACCTGCGGACTTAATAAAAAGAAGACCGCAACACTGTTATTTTCCCACTGTGATTTGTAGTCCCCATGCAAATTATATAAATGGCCCTTAAAATATATAAAAAACTATGTTTACCTTCACAGTCCCTGTCCGCCACCTTGTGACCACTGTACAGAGTTAATAGTGTTTCTACCCTCCCCTCTACTACTTGTTTTCCTGTACTCCTTTGAAGTGCGTCACAAAATGGCTGACAACAGTGAACTGTTCCCAGCCAATAAGGAGCAAACTTGTACTCGGAACCCTTTAGCCAATAAAATGTATTCCGCAGAGGGGGAGGGAATGTCTGCCAACACTTCTACATTTAATGCTTCACAGCCAATGAACATTAAGCTTGGGAAGGTCCTGCTTGGAACACGTTATCCAATCAGATGTCCCTGATACTCCGTGGAGGGGGAGGGATCGATGACAACACTTCTACTTGCAATTGTTTACAGCAAATGAACATTAAGCTTGGGAAGGTCCTGCTTGGAACATGTGAGCCAATCAGATGTCCTTCCTACTCCACGGAGGGCGAGGGAATGGCTAGCAACACTTCTACTTTCAATGGTTCGCAGCCAATTAACATTAAGCTTGTTGTTGGAACACCACTGCCAATTAAACGTTAATTTTGTTCCGAGCACTGGGACAGAACACGCCCTCCCAGATAATATTACATTTCCTCTAACAAAGTGACAGTTTGCATGATAAAAGTGAACACCGCATGATAAGTAAACATTACTGCGCATCATATTAAAGGAAGGCCGTAATATGGAGCTTTGTTGTTTTCTCAATATGATTTCCACAAGCCTACTGAGCATTGCCAGCAAAACCGCGCATCGTTGTTTTGCGGACGTGATTTTCACGGCGTACGCAACATTCACACTACCTGTGTGTGAACCCTAAACACTGCTTGCCACAATACGGCGGATTGTTTTCCTGACGGGATTTCCACAGACAAAGCAACCTTGCCGCAATACCGCTCACCGTTGTTCTGCGGATGTGATTTCTATGACCTACGCAATATTCAAACTCCCTGCCTCTGCACCGTACAGATTGCTTAAACTAAGTCCACAGTGTTCCTACTATACACTCTTATATAATGTTTCTCTTTTTTTCCCCTACTCCTTTCAACTGAGTCACAATACGGCTGCCAACACTTCCTAGTTTTAACCGTTCACAGGCAATGAGCCGCAAGCTCGTACTCGTAACACTTCTGCCAATCAGATGTCAAAATTCCTAAATATCGATATCTGTATATTTTGATATTGCTCAAAAACTACTGAACGGATTTACACCATTTCAACAAAAGCGTGCTTTCTGGACCAAGACCTTTCTCCCTGCCAAATTTGGCGTAATTCCGTTCAGCAGTTTGACCTGTCGCATTGTCTAAAGTTTCCTATGGAAATTGCATGGAGAAAACACGTTTTGGGACCTCCCTTTTTTCTCAGCCCCCCCCCCCCCCCCCTTGATGAATCACCCCCAAACTTTCAAGATAGGAGCTGATTTGAAAAAAGATTTTGGGGAAAATTTCGTAAAGATTCATTAAACTACACCAAAGTTATAAGCAAATTAAAAAATGTTTTTCCTGTGGAAACTTGGTCCTAACTATAACTACAGTAGGTAATGTATTTATATATATATATATATATATATATATATATATATATATATATATATATATATATACATATATATATATATATATATACATATATATTACTTACTTACTGGAGGTAGCCAGTCGGTAGTTATAGTTAGGACCTAGTTTCCATAGGAAAAGCATTTCTTGAATATAACTTTGGCACTGTTCAACTAATCTTCATGAAATTTTCCCAAAAAGGTGTCAAGGTTGGTTCTGGTTGCCATGAATTATGTAATATGTGAGGTCATAAGAAGTGCATTGCGGGGGCGCAAGCTTTAGCTAGTGGATGTTAATAATCTGGAGGCTTACCCTTAAAAGAGTTATTGACGAAGTCACATTATTGGTTGTGACATTGTCTCTTGTCATATGTTATCCTGAAGCAGTCCAATATTTGGACGAAAAGCGTTGGCTGTACGCAATGTCGCATGCTTAAAGGACTGTTCCAATTGAAAAGTTCAAAATAAAAGAAGATTCTAACAAAAACTGAAAGATTACTTGCTCTTGGACTATTAATTATGACTTGTCAATGCCATTTGGTGCACCATATTGTGTATGTCTGCTTATGAAAGTCCCTTCAGGTTTGGGACTGCACTTTGACAGCGGGTGTAGATATGTGTGCACATACTTAGAAATGCATTGTTACGTGATACTATTGTGGGGTAATATAGATTAGGTGCAGCATCTTTAAGGGGTCGGCTGGTATTGTTGGTAATTAATTACTCATTACTTCAGCTTCACCTTGTAGTGGCCAAATTTAGGGGTATATTTACATGGAAACTTATGGATCACGGTGTTGTGACAAATTTTCTAACAATGCGCTCCAACAGTTTCAAAACGCAGAGATGCACCATATTTACAAGAATACGTTGCACCCCTGTGTTTTCCCGAGCTCTGGTGTTAACTTTAGCTGCCCAGCACCAATGTACGCACCCTTGCACCATAGTAGGAATGATTGTTCATGTGCACATACACAATCAATAATAGCAATTTGTAAAATCTATCTGTGCTGCAGAATGCAGCACATATAGATGTTGCAAAACGTCATTTTTTAATATTATTTTGTGTGCAGGAAGGGGCACCTTCCTGCACATTAGGAATCACTAATGGCGATATGCTGTTTCTATGTGTGCTTCAGAAACAGCAAAAACAAGGAGAAATTATTCATTTCTCCTCATTGCGCCAGATAAAGACCATGTTTTCTTTGGTCTTATATTTGGCACTGCCCCATATTTATGTCACCCTTATAAATAGGGAGCAGCATCAAAACGTAATGGGTGTTGCAGTGGAATGTCAACACCAACATCCACTGCCCTCACCTTTGAAGCAGCGGACTGCTGCAGTAAGGGGCATATTTTCAGAGAGGCATTAAGCCACCTTAAGTGGCTTATTGCCACCTTGTATATATGAAGGAGGGCATTGCGCCACAATAGGTTATTACAAGTGATGTTTCTGCGGCACAATGCGCTTGTAAATATGCCCCTTCATATCTTAAACCTTGGAGAAAAAGAATGCAATTTATTGTGTCAACTTCTTTTGATGGTCAAATAATTTTGTGGCAATAAGACATTTTAGCATGTGCCTTGATACCATTGTTGTACTAAATCATCACAATGACATTTCATTCAGCATTAGCAACATGCAATCTTGAAAGCTTACCTGGTTTACAGTTCATAGAATTTTTTTTTTATTGGCCTTCCACAACATATTCAAACTGTACTTATTTACAATGCGGAATTTTGAAATACACACATTTCCACTTACTGCCATCTGGGATGTATTAGGCCATTCGCTACTTTTCATGTTCCCTTAAGAGGAGGCCTGAACATCATTCTCCCTCTTAATGAACTTCAACATTAGTTTAAAAAACTTCCTGGGTGTTACTTAAAAATTAGACATTGTCTGAAACATTATCTAGTCTATCAGTAAAAGACGAAAATGAGCCTGGAACTTGGTGATTTGACAAACATTGACTGCAACAAACATAGTGCTGACAAGATTATTACACATTTTGTTGAACCAGTACTATCACTTTTGGAAGTGCCATCTGTTTATTCATAGTTACTTTCAAAGACAAAATGACAGCAGTAATTCTGCAACACTGTGAGGCTGTACCCCTGACAGTATGCATCACTGCTCCCAGTTTCAGATATTTCACTGTTTTTTATGGGTCTGAGGACAATTTCTTTTTCATACTTTGAAACTTGCTTTCAGTAATTTACGGCGATGTCATTTCTCCAGCACAGAATATTATTCTAAGTGAGGAGTAGTCCATTTTGTTAACCGGTTGCCTCATTTCACCCAGTCCACATCTGATTTTATTTGGGAAGAAGCAGATTCAAGAAGATACATCAGTTCTCACAAGAGACAAATCCGCGGGTGACATCCAGGAATATTGACTGGGGACACAGTATATTGTCTCCCACAAAGTCAGTAATCCAGCGCGTTTTTATATAATTGCAATTTCAGTGAGAATTCCGTCAATTACACCCTGGTGATCAGAACACAAAGCAATAGGCTTTTACTCAGAGAACATTGACTAAAATATTTAAACAACACAAAAACAGCATTAATGTCAAGAAAACAATCTGTACAATTCCCATACCAAATCAGTATAACAGAGAACATTTTAATAAATAAAGCAGGAGCAAAACAACAAAAAGTGGTAAAAATGTTTCAGGAGATATGTTTTTTATTAAGAAAAATAACATTCATAAGAACAATAGTCAATATTAGTCGATGCTCATAGTACGAGTTCATTACCGAACGCAGAAATCTTTCCACTAAAGATGAAAAAAGGTTACCAGCAGCCTGCGCTGACTCACACGTTGGGGAGGCAGGGGCATTGTCAACTACTTTGCAGGCTGTTATGTTCAACTGGTCCTAACCAGCCATGGCCCGTGCAGGCAAGAAGGGGGGGGGGGGGGCGGTATTTCGACAAACGATGACGAGGGGAAATTAATTATTTATTTTATTTCCCCTCGTCATTGTCCGTTGAAATCCACTCTCAACCGCCCCCACCGCTCTTACTTTATTGTCCGCGGCTGATCCCAACTCAAAGGAGCTTCTATGGGGAGTGACACAGTTCACTGATACAAAGGAAAGCCAACATGACCAGTCCCATCTTTACTGTTTTCTTTAGAATTCAGCTCCAGATCAATCCTACATTTTCCGAGATGGAAGGGACAGCCTCCAGGATTTCAGGGCACTAACAAAAGTGTAATCAGCCTCTGCATATCTCTTCATATAGGTGTATGTGAGTAAATAGCTTTTTGTAGGTTCACCCCGCCTTTTTACCTTTACTTTTTGACTATTAGGTATTGGTTATGTTATGTTAAGTGCAACTTATACAGCGCGCTAACACCATAGGATTCATGGCGCTTTAAGACAGAGTGAGTGAGGGTGAAGCGTGAGTGATGGAGTTTTAACCAAGGGGTGGGAAGAGGTGAGTTTTAAGCGATTTTCTGAAGTTCAGAAGGGAAGGGCTGGATTTGATGGAAAGAGGGAGGAGATTCCAAAATCCGGGGGCTAGGTGGGAGAAGCGACGACCACCGAATTTCTTGGTTTTAGCTTTGGGGGTGACTAGCCGGTGGAGGTAGGCTGAACGAAGGTTACGCGTAGGTCGATAAGGAATAATTAGGGATTTGAGAAACGCGGTACCGGTGCAGTGAAGGGCTTTGAATGTGAGGCAGGCCACTTTGAAAGCCGCCCTTTGGCCTATTGGTAGCCAGTGCAGTCTGTGAAGTAGAGGCTTTGCCGATTGCCATCTAGGGGTTTTATGAATGAGGCGGGCCGCTTGGTTCAGGACAACCTGAAGGCGGTGCAGCAGAGATTGTGTGAGACCGTGGTAGAGGGAGTTGGAGAAATCCAAACGGGAAAGTACCAGCGAGATGACAACTTGGGTAAGTGCTGCGGGTGGAAGTAAGTGGCGAACTTTGCGGATCTTCCGGAGCTGGTGCATACAAGATGATATGACCGCACCCACTTGAGCTTTGAGGGACAGTTCGGTGTCGATAATCACACCCAGGCTCTTCACTGATTTGACCGAGACTGGGGGGGGACCTAGCTCAGAGGACAAGAACTGCGGACCCCAGTGAGCATGGCTGAGTCCAGGCAGGAGGAGCTCGGTTTTCCTGGGGTTTAGCTTCAGTTGATTCAGGTTCATCCAGTGTTGGATGTGGATCATGACAGTGTGAAACGTATTGATGGCATGGGGGGAATTGAGAGGGAGGACAATCTGTAAATCGTCAGCATAGTTGTAAACAATAATGTTCCATTTCTGAAGTGAGTGGATCAAGGGCCGGAGGTATAAGTTGAACAAAAGCGGTGAAAGGGAGGAGCCCTGGGGGACTCCACAGATCGTGGGGGGTTTTGTTGCGCTATAGGGGCCCAGGCGGACGGCCTGTGTTCTTCCGGTCAGGAAGGACTCGACCCACTTAAGAGCGGTGCCCTGGATGCCTGCCTGTCCGACAAGGTGGAGAAGGATGTTATGGTCCACCGTGTTGAACGCGGCTGACAGGTCCAGGAGTACAAGGGCTTGGGGGATCCCCACATCCGCGTTACTCCTAAGTGTGTCCAGGACTGCCAGAATGACGGCCTCATTAGAGTGGGCAGGTCTGAAGCCAGCTTGGTTGGGCTCAAGATGGCAAGAGGATTCAATAAAATTTGACAGGCATCGGCTGACGTGGGCCTCCATTAGTTTGGAAAAGTAGGGAAGGAGGGAGATGGGACGGTAATTGGATGGTTCCACGGGGTCGGCGGCAGGTTTTTTGAGGAGGGGCACTAGGATGGCCTCCTTAAGAGAACTAGGAACAATGCCACTGCTGAGTGAACCATTCAGCAGGGGTAAAATACAGTCAGGTATATTGAGGCAGATATTCCGTAAGACAGATGGCGGACAGCAATCATTAGAAGAGCCAGATTTGACACAGGTAGCGAGTTCCGCTAGAGAGTTGGGGTTCAGAGCAGGGAAGGTAGTAGGAGTCAGAGGGTTATTAGAGGAGGTGTCCGATGGATGTGGCTGGGGTGGGGAAGGGATAGAGTTTTTGATTTTTATGATCTTTTCCACAAAGAAGAGGTTGAAAGTGTCGCATGTCTCTTGAGTAGGAGTCTGGGCTGGGAGGGTTCTGTCATCTGTGGTAAGTTCGTTCATGACTTTGAACACCTCCTTTGATTTATTAACCGCAGACGAGATGCTATTGGAAAAGTGTTCCGATTTTGCTGGGGTGATGCCAGTTTTGTATACTCTGCGTGCAGCCGTGTAAGACAGCCTGGCTGAGTTAGAATAATCGCGTCTCCAGATTCGTTCCAACTGGCGCGTTTTTTTTAAATTATGTTGCTTGAGGTCATCAGAGAACCACCTGTGGGAGTTGTGATGCCTAGTGCGGGGAAATTTGGTAAGGGGGCGAACTGGTCGCTGGCCGACCTCAGCCAGGAACCGATGTCATTATCTAAGACGTTGATGTTATCAGTGGGATTGAGGACTGGGCGGGTGTCGGCCAGGGTCACGAGAAAGCCCTGGGAGTCATATGTGCTCCATTTTCGTGAGGAGCCACCAGCCATCAGAGGAGCAAGGATACGGCCGTCGACAGTGATGGAAGTGTTGACTAAGTGATGGTCTGACCAGACGCAAGGGGATATAGCTGGCTGGGACAGAGCCAGATTACAGGTCCAGATCTGGTCCAGGATATGGCCCTTGATATGAGTGGGTCGGGTGACCTGTTGAGTGAGGTTCAGGCTGTTGAGAGTCTCAAAGAGCTCAATAGCATGGGGACCAGCGTTGGTATCATTGAACCAGTTGTTCATGTCACCAAAAAGGGCAAACCTAGAGTGCTGCGTTAATAAATTGGACAGCTGTTCGCTCATAATGGTAGGGAAGGAAGGCATAGGGTGTGGAGGCCGGTATAAGAGGAGGAACGGCTCCTCCTCTGTAATGACTTTATGATGTAATGGGCCCTGCTGACCAGGCCTCAGCGCATGAGCTCTGATCCTTAGAAATGTATGTATAATTGACTTCTACCCCTTAAACATATTTAGCTTACTTATAAGTCCCTATTATATGGTGCCAGGGATACCCAGGGCCTGCAAGTTAAGTGTCCCGTGTGTACTGCAGCACTGATTACACCCACATGAGTGTGTCAAAGTAAGGCATTCCTCCTAATTTACCACAACAGACCGAAAGAGCAGTTTTAAACTTCTAACTCAACTTTGTCTTCAAAGTAATGGCAAAGTCCAAACTTTCCCTTTTAATAAATATGTCAGCCCTAAGGTACGCCTAAGGAGCCCTAAAGCAAGTTGCTGTATATTAACCCCCCTTCCATGCTGATGACGGCCCCAGCCGTCATGCATCAAGGTGGCGTGTGCTGATGACGGCTAGGGGCCATCATGAACCCCCCCACTCATTAAAACGGCCGCACAGACACAGAATCGCGGCCGCGCCCAAGGGGTTAAAAATTAGGATATGTGTTTTTACATGCCCTGACACAAAAAAGTCCACATTGGCCACATTGTTATTTTTACTGTAGAAGGACTATTAGCCCTTTTGGCATGTACAGAGTTACATGCTAACAACTCAACTGTGATAACTTCTAAATGGGACTAGTAAATATGATACTTCGAGTTATGAAAACCTAGTTGCATTAAACCCGACTTGATGCTCAAGTTTAATTTAATGTAACTTTGCACATATTACAACTTTATAAAATGGCCAATTTGTTGGCCAAAGTTTTTCAGTGATCTCCTGCCCTCCTGGGGGGAGGTATGAATGATTCTCCGGAAGGAACAGAGAGGATCTGCCAAGGTAGGAGGAGTGACCTCTTTATCACGGGAAGGCCAAACAGGGTGTGAGCCCAAAAGAGTGGGTTCAAAGGGGAAGATGAAGAGGCCTTTGAAGGGCCAATGGTGGTCTCACACAAAAGGGGCTGCTCTTTTTTTCTTGCAGGCATGTTGGCATCAAGGACGTTGAAGGAGAAACCATTGTCAAATCGGTTTATCATGAGGAGTGTACCCTCAGGTAGCCCCACCTCTGGGTTTGGCTAGGGAGTACCAAAGTCCAACAGAAGGGTTCTGCCATGATGAGAGTAGGTAGAATAGAGTACCCTGTCATAGCTAGATGTCACACTTCACAGGAAGTTATTACCAGAGGGAGAGAGCTGGTAGCTCGATTGGCTAGTTACCCACCACATCCCAGAGGGCACAAACTGGGTTTAAAAGTTGCACCCAGACATCAGATCACACCTGCAGTGAAGAGGGGACCAAGAAGGAATGTCTTGCTGTTCCCTGGATCCAGCAAAGAGAGACTGCTTTAGTACTGGACTACACCTGTTGCTCCTTGGACTTGCAAAGAGAGGACTGTGCCTGTGGTGCCCGTTTGAAGAAAAGTCATCTGTGAAGATTGACTCAAATAGTAATGTTTCTGTTTTCCTATCACCGCTACATGGCCACAAAAGCAGAAGTACTCTGACTTGGTGAGTTAGTGGCCAAGAACACTTGCCTCACACTGACAGTTGAATTGCAACCTGGGAGACCGCACCCTAAAACTCAAAGGTTGCACTTAAATCTGCTGGACCCAGGAGAGTCGTGAGAGTGCAGTTTAGTTACCCAAGATGAAAGTTGCCCCCAGTTAAAGGGAACCTCTGGTTTTGCTGTAAATCAGACACCAGTAAGCTGGACTGCCACCAGACTTCAAACGACATCAACCCCTGTAGTCAAAGTAGCCCTACAGTGTTCGAGGAATGAGGAATAGCCCTAGGGCTCTGACACTGGACAAGCATCCTCAGTACCCTGTAGAGTCTTTAGCCTCCTGTATCATTTGCATCAGAGCTACGCCATTGAAGTCTACGGCGGTTCAACCATAGAACCTGGACCTGAACTGGAGACTGCTTTGTTTGTGAGATAAATGTTCAAACAAGCCTCTTTGGTCTCTGTTGGTCATCCCAAACGGGCCATAGTAGTAATATACAACTTAATAGTTTTACCAATTTTCCAAAGTTAGACTGCGAATGCAATCCATTACAATGATTGTTGCATTGAATGAAACAGCAGTCATTTATTTTTTCCTTCAATAAATCATATCTCCAGAACATTCTGATGGATTTTTATCTTTAAAGGTGTCAATTTGAAGAAAGAAATGCAACCTATTCCTATCAATTAGTGTAAAATTTGTATTGAGTTGGTTCTTTCTTATTTAATTGTTTTAGTACTTCTTTACATGTGTTACTTTGAAAAAGCCTGACTTCTCAGAGCCACAACTATCCAGGGTTGTGCTATGATATTTTAATCAAATCTGACTGGACCCCATAAAGGTAGTGAATTTATTACACAGTAAGGTCTCAAAACCACACCATAAAATAAACTGCTTTGCTCACAGGGTCAAGTTAAATTATTGTGTCTCTCTACTTTTGTCAAATATCTCTATGATTGTTAGACCTGGGCCTTTTTGCAGATGTATCCAAATGTTTTGCCTTTTGCCTCCTATTTTCTACACTATTAGTTGGCTATAGGGCTCTTGGCACTTTACCTCTGCTGACCATTGCTAAAGTGTGCATGCTCTCTGTGTAAATTGTGATTCTGAATGGTTGTCCATGCTACTAGAGGACCTGCAACACTGATTGTGCCATCCACACAAGTAGCCTTTCAAATGAGTCTCAAACCTGCCACTGCAGTGTCTGTGCATGCAGTTTTTAACTGCCATGTCGACCTGCCAAGTGAACCCACTTTCCAAGGCCTAAACTTCCCTTCTCTTACATATAATCCATCCGTAAGGTACGCCCAAGGTGCCCCCATTGGCAGGTTGCAGTGTATGTAAAAGGTCGGACATGTACTTGTGCGTTTTGCATGTCCCGATAGTAAAATTATGTGCATTTCATTTTTCACTAGTAAACGCCTGTCTGTCCCATAGGTTAACATAGGAAATGCCTTATAACAACTCTCAAGTATAATTTTCCATTGGGAAAAGAATGAGAAATGAAGTTTACGTTTACTGAACCAAATTTAATAAGAAACCTTTCAGTAAAGGTGGTTTTTGAATTGTGTGTCTAAAAATGCCACTTTTCGAAAGTGGGCATTTTCTTGCTTTAGCATTCTGTGCGTCACTGCCTGTTTGTGTACTCACCGTCTAGTTTTGGAGTGACAGGAGCTAGGGATGTGCATTCACTCTAGACAGCCATAAGGGGCGTTGAGGTGTGCCCTTCCTTTCCTTTCCTGGGTGACTCATAGGAAGGCTGAATAGACATTTCTGCATTTAGATTGGTAGGAGGAGTTTTCACTAGCATCCGAATAGGTTGTGTCTCCTCTGCACAATGCTATCTCTACCCCCTGTGGTCAAGTTGGACCAGGAAGGACAGAACTGCTTTGTACTGAGCTCAAGGACTCTGAAGCAAATAGTACAGTGGACCTAAAACCCAAGGACTTTAGATTACTTCTGGAAACAAGAGGACCCTGCCAAAAAGAAGACCTGAAGAGCTGTGTGAGGTTCTCTGCCCCTTGATGTGTGTGTGATGGGTTGGCCTACAGTTGCTGCTTCTGTCTAGTGCAGCTCAAGGACTGGACTGTTTGTTATACCTTTGAAAGGAAGCGAGTGGTGAGCACTTGATTTTTCATTGTTGAAAACCAAGCGCTTTCTGCTTCATAGGCACCCTACCTAGCATGTGTTGAGCTCTGTTACAGGGCCCAGGTGTTTGTTTCCCAAGCGCATGTTGAGCATTGCACTGCCCCTTGTGTGCGGAGCGGTTGGAGGGCAGAGCTTGTTGTTGAGAAAATGCTCTCCCTGGCAGCTGCTGCATGTGTCCGTGCTCCAGGTGACACCAATGAAGGAAACCCAGCTTGGGTTCCTGTGTAGCCAAACAACACCAGTGGGTAGGGCCCTGCCTCTGGGGATGGACAGAGAGAAGAATGCAGCCGTGAGTGTGCCAGGCATGCTGCAATGCCATCAGTTCTCTGCAGCCCTGGGGCGATTAGTCCTCTCTTCACATTGGTCGGCAAGACCCCCGAGGGGTCTGGATCAGCTGCAACATTGTTTGCAGCATTTTCAGAAGGCAGCCTTATTTAGCAGCTGCTGCACGTGATCCTAGGCAGCTGCACTTTGCTCAGCTCTCACATGCATGGGACCAAGTGAGGTTTTTAGTCTATGTGTGCCACCACTGTGTTGGTACATACCCTGGGGGGGCGCTGAGGGGGTGCATTTGTCATTGCCTGCACGGTCCCGAGGGACTATACTTAAAACCTGCATGAGTGCTGTCTCAGCAGAAGGGATTACCGTAATCCCCATAAATGGCTTGAAGGTGTCAGTGGTAATTACCATACAAAGTGTAGTAGGAGTGCAGGGATACTGTACTCTATCTGCTCATGATGATATCTGGTGATGTATGTCTGACCTAACTGATTCATGTCCCTGCCTGATGTTATGACATATGTTGCTTTATACATACCAATGACATGTTATGTACAATGGGGAAGCCTTTTTAACGTGTGCAAACTTATAAGTCTTTACTTTCATGCACTAACTGTGATGTTATGACAGTTGCCTAATTGGTAAAGTGATTTATTATTTATGTGATTGTGGTCTATGTGTTATATACAGTATATGAGATATTTGTATATACTTCTGCGTGGAGCCTATTTTGTGGTGTTTCTGTTGTGTCACTGGTGTGTGTGTGCGTTAGCAAACGCTTTACAGTTTGCTTCGGGGATAAGCCTGACTGCTCGTGCTAAGCTACCAAGGAGGCGAACAGAGGTTATCTTGGGTGTGTATCTCCCTTACCCTGTCTAGAGTGATGGGTTTACCCATACCTACCAGAAATGCCATTTCTAACAAAGATCTCTGGTATACCAGGGCACCATTAGCAGCGGACAATCTAACCACTGTATTCAGCTAGGAATCCTGCTCAGGTCCCAGATACAAATTCTCTGTTAATTCTTCTCCAAATATTCCATTTATTACACTTCATCTCCCTCGGCCTTCAGGAATGCCAATACCTCTGTCCCTGTAGAAGCAATTTTAAATCTTGGGTATACAGATGAAAAGGCTGAGGCTTCCTTCAGTCCCCTTTCAGTCAGATACAGTAATCAGTTCTTCCTCATCTACAAGTACAGATGTGTTCTGAGTTCTGCAGAGTGGATGTCTTTCTTATGATAGACACTGACATGTGATTGGTGATAGTCTGTAAACATATCCTAAGACAATACCCACACTTTCCATCATCCCTTTTTTGCTGCACTTCCTCTAACTTTATTGCAAACCTTTACAGAATGTTTGGACAGAATTTCGGAAACAAAATATAGTGAGGCAAAATATTGTGTCAATAACATAGAGGTAAAACTATTGTGATGGTAAGTTTCCATAGGTAAGCAAAGTTTTACTATATGTAGCTCCACCTATATGTACCTTGATGATATATCCTCTATGTATGTAGATGTGGAGTTAAGAATAGCAAATCTGTACGTAAATTCCTGATATTTTGCTCTCTATATTTTTGACATTATATTCTTTCCATACAATATTTTTGTTTCGGATATTCTGTCAGTGATCCAATCACAGATAACCCTATTCTGTGTAAAACAGCCATCAGAGCCTTATTTATTAAACATTATTCTAGCTCTTGTGTTTTCTTTGTAGCTCACCTGTACTCTTTTAATTCACAAACCTAGATAACTAAGTGTGGAACTTCATATAAGTAAATACTTCCTGCGTTCCTTTAAAGGTACGGAATGGCCGTACCAGTGACCTGGAATTTATGGTTGGACTTTATCACACAAGAGTGACATGAATTCACTCTACCCTGTTCTCACCTCATGGATTTCTGAAGATGAAGTAAAGTTGAAGAATTCTTAAAAAGGAGGATCAGTTCAGAAAGCTCTTGATATAAGTCTGCAGAAATAAGGAGCATTGGAGATATTGGTTGGGGCTCTTTTTTAATTAATTCTTTAAAAACCCTTTCCAATCCCTTCTCTGATAGAAGCCAGCCAAGGATCAACTTTGTGTGTGTATGTTCAGAGTTGCTGGAATTCCTAGATCTCTAGATGTTGGTTTCTCTTTAGCAGATATTTACAATATCTAAGATCAGGAATATCTGAGTTAAATTATAAACAGTGTGCCTACTATTTTGACACATATAATAATTGTTTTGATCACAACATTAATACATCTTTTTGGATTGAAGGCTCCTTGAAAGCTTGGATTTACTTCATAGGATTTATTTACACTCCTAAGATTAGTTATGTTCATTTGTCCTTGTGGATATTGCATTGTTGGTTGACTGGGGTACGAGCCCTGGCCAAGCAACAGGCACAATCCCTTGCAGGATGAACCTAGGAAATTCACCAAATTAACCTGTGCTTAACCCTGGGTAGCATAGCTTAAAAGCAGTCAGGTTTAACTTCAAGGCAATGTGTAAAGTATGTATGCAGCACACAAACAGTAATAAAGTGAAATCCCAAACCAATTGAGAAAAATAGATTGTATTTTATGAAATCATTTGACACCAAAGTGGCAAAAATACAATGAGTAAAACCAGAGATATTGATTTGTAAAAATTAAGTGAAAGTAGTGCCAAAAAGCACAAAGCGCTCTAAAAAAATATCATTGCACAGAACTGGGACAAAGTCAAAAGTCCAGGCCAGCCACGATGGAGCATGGCCTGGATACAGGGACCGGTCTTGTTCTGCTGAGCAAAGTACCTTAGTCTGGGTTGGGTCAACGTCGAAGATCGTGTTGACAAGCAGGATACAGGACGAGGCTGAAGTGAAGTGTCGATGTCAAAGCAATGCTTCGGGTTGATCCTCGCAGTGGTGGTGATGTGCTGGTCCTGATCCGTGTAGCAGTAGTGAAGCATCACCACTGATGAGCGCAGGGGCTATGATGTGGAGTTTTTGGTTCTTGTTGTCGTAAAGGCTGCCGTCGAAGCAGATGCAAAGACCTTAAACTGATGAGAACTGGGGAGAGCGTCACACAGTAGTGGTTCTGAAGTAGATGTGTAGGGTTGAGTCACACAGCAGAGGCGATGTGCAGGTTCTGGTCGCACAACAGAGGTGATGCTCCTGCACTAACCCATGCAAAGGCACAGATGCATCAGTTTGAGAGAGGATGCATGGGTTTAGATGACGCAATCACCTTGGGCCCACTTCCAAGGGGGCAGGTTTGGGGTGGCACCACTTTTTCACGGCAGACTCATGGTTTTAGCAGAAGCAGGAAAGTTGGAAGTCTATTAGTTCAATGAGACTACAGATCAGGAGGCCAGCCAATTAGTCTTTGGAGTCACTCTGGGTTCTGGGAGTCAGGTGATGTTGGTTCAGTCCTTCTCACCCAGAACAGGAGGGCAGCAAGTTAGCACACTTAGAAAGTAGTTATTCCAGGGCAGCAGTACGACAGAGTGTTAGTCATTCAGCAACCCAATGCTCCTCCTTCCTGACAGAGTATCCACAGGTCCAGAAGTGTACTGAAGTGATGTGGTCTGAGGTCTAGTTCTTATGCTCAGTGGTGCCTTGGAAGTGGGGGACTATTTAAAGAAGGGTCTTTTTGAAGTGCACAGAGGTTCTCCCTTCCTGTCCTGGCTCTAGACTTACTTAAGGGTGAGTATGCAGTCCTTTGTGTGTAGGCAGGACACAGCCTTTTCAGATGTTAGTGCAGGGCTGTGCCCAGCTCCTACTTGCCATTCTCCCAGAACGGCTCATCAAGTCACACCCAAGTTCCCATTGTGTGTGGCTGTCTAGAGGGAATACACATAGGCAAGCTGTCACCCTCACCAGATATGCAATCAGAAGTGACAGGTTGCAGGTACATAGGACTGAAATCAGGAAAATGTTCTAAAAGCAACATTTTTTTACAATTGTATCAATAAATTCGACTTTGCAAATAGAGAGAATCTTTACATTACAATTTCACATACAGTTTTTTCAATGTAATAAGGAACCCCGAATATTATCCTAGGATAAGGGTAGGCTTCACAGCCAGGATATATAAAACCCAAAAGTCTATGTCCTACCTTTTACTTACACAGCAATCTGCCCTATGTATTACCTGAGGCCCACCTTAGGGGTAACCTATATGTAATAAAAGGGTAGTTTAAGTCTTAGCAAGGAATTTTAAATGCCAAGTCAACACAGCAGTGTGATCGCATGCCTAGAACAAGTTTTAGAGGGTTACTTAGGTGGGTGGCACAAAAAGTGCTGCAGGCCCACTAGCAGCACTACATTAGCAGGGCTTGGGTATTTGGGAAACCACTCTACAAGAGACTTATAGGTAAATTAAATGTGCCAATTAGGTATATGCCAATCAGACAATTCTTAGGGGAGTAAGCACAAGCACTTTAGCACTGATTAGCAGTCCTAAGGCCAAGAAAAATTAATTCAGCACATTTTAGGTAAGCAGTTCTGGGGAAGACTACAATAAGACTGACAGATTTAGCAGTCCTCCACTCCTGCACTATTCTTGAATTCAGAATGTTCTCACGCTATGCCTACACATATTTGAAACATAGCTATAAATAAATTAAGCAATAGTCTCCACTTTGCTAGTTCTAGTGGTCTTTCAAAAGATGTCTACAGCTATCAGGTTTTTCTATTAAAAGTTTGTTTGATCAAAGATTCCTTAGTCAACTCACTGTAGGACTGAATACTTGGTCTTGCTGCTCCTACTTCAGATTCCTCCAACCAGCAACTTCTGAATGGCTGTAGAAATCTACATGATATCTTCTCTTGCTGTCACACAAAGCAGCTCTCTCATTTGGGTATGGGCACTGAGATTTTGGAGTTTTTGAAAAATCTCTGATTTTGTGATCTAATCTAATATCTTGCTTACAGCAACTTTATGGAGACAATAACCAAAACATTATTGAAACTATGCCAATGTTGCACAGTGCATTGAGTGCTTTGAGTGATGTGGGCCTTCGGTGTACATAACTGCTTTAGAACAAATATTGAGGAGAGTACATCTCAGGCAAAGAGGAACAGGAACTCCTATAGACTATTTGTTTGTTCCCCAGAGCTATGTTACAGCTTTCAGCAGAACTATGGAAAACTAGTAGGTGCCATAGGTGAGTGAGAATACTCTGACAGTTGCAACACTAAAACCATTGTATGGAGGGATAGAGAAAGAGAGCAAGAATGGGTGAGAAAGAATGAGAAGAGTTGTTGTTCAATCTCAGGGCATTGTTATACTTAAAAACACATATTGTTAGACAAAGTGGCAAGAATAATATTTGTCCATTGATAAAAATGAAAATCCTCTGTAGGCTGCTAAATGCACTATGCTGAAAGGCAGAGAGCTGATCACAGAGAGACCTCCACACAGGCAGTAGCTCATACTCTACTTACCATGGGCATGGGCCGAGGTTGATTACATGGATTTATAAAGTAGTAGCAGACCACACTGGAATAACCCTACAACCACTTACAGACTGGTAGGAGGAGATTTTGGGGCAGTCACATAATGAGAAACAATGATGGAGAGCACTAGAATATCCACAGAAATTGCATACTTTAAATTTCTCCAATTTAATGTTTTACATAGAGCCTTCCTCACACCCACCAAACATCAAGAGATCTAGGTCTTGCCGCAAATGTCTGTCTCAGGGATGCCAAAACACCTCAGCAGACTTTCTTCACATGGTATGGTAATGTGCTTCTCTTTGAACCTTCTGGGAAGGTTTCTTGGAGATACTGTCTGTGATCCCAGGCTTGTCCAAGGCTAGACCATATGGACATATATACTTTTTGTGGTAATAATACATGGTGATATTACATATGAATACTATTGCAGAAGTATATAGGGAATGTATCAATTATGAATCTATGGGTATGTCGTGTAGTTCCTATATATTCTTATACAGATAACATGGACTGTGGGTTTGGTGGCAGACTGACTCTGTGCACCCCCACCGAAAATGTTAGCCTGTTTGCATCAGCTAGTTCACAGTGGCACTAGAATCTCCTCTTGTCGGGGAAAGAATAGTTTCTGGCAACCTTAGAACATGACAACCCTGAACCCTCAGAATCGTGGAAACAGTGTACTACTTTGTGATCAGTCACTCGTGCTCACTTATTCAGTCTCAGAAAGTTACACAGAAGAAACAGTTGGGCATGTTTCAATAAGGATTTATTGCACAGTTGTTTCTAGTGATACAGTCCCATTAAATGGCAGGCTGCTGTATCTAGGAATTGGCTCAGAGCCAACAATATAGGCATAAATGTTCAGGTTTAAACGTGTCACAGGATTAATTCTTCTGACCTTCTTTACAAGTGTTTACACTTGTTGCTTAGTAATTTTTCCCGATTCATTTTCTATTAATCATATTTACGAATGACTCACGAGAATAGGACATGAAATCAATAATATTTTTCATTACAAAATATGTGTGTTATTTCACTGCTCTAAAATAGCTCTGGATTTGGATGCCGGCTTACGGTTGTTCCTTGTTTATGTTCATGACCCGGTAGTAAGGAGAGTATAAATAGGAGTTTAAAGATGGCGTGGATGTGGCATTCCAAAATTTTTACTGGACTGCTCTCAGTGGAATGGTTCAAAATTACGGGTACGGTAACACTGGAAATTATTGTAATTGGATGTGATGAATTGTACACCTGCTGTATACTACTGCTTGGAATAATGTTACAACATGGTGTGATGATTGTAATGGTTTTATGTTATACATGTGGAGGTAAGCATGGTTCATTATAATAATCACTTGGATATCTTTTTTTAGACTACTTGAATGGGACCCTTTTGGGTCTTTGGACCTGTTATTCAGGACATCAGCATTTGTTTAATTTAACATATAAATACGAAAAGATGGTCTGCGTTGTGACTTGGATGGGAACAATAAATAATTCTTACCTGTTTTCGGTGTATGTATCTGAGTGGTCCACCTTGCTAGTTTATCTGCACCTGTAATAATCATGTATAGATGATGATGGCACACTATTGATTAATATCACAGTGGTAAATATAAGTGATGGTCCAGTTGCTTACCAGGGCCAGACCTTGAAAGGTGTGCACATGTTATGGGAACCCAGGTATTTTGAATAACAGGTCATGGATACGGTCATAGTGAACTAACCACTTGCGGTCCTGAGAGTTGACATTAATGTTTCTTTGCTTGAAGATTTGACATATACGAGTGTCAGATAGAATATATTTATCCTCATTTAGGGCTAGATGTAGGTAAATTGGATTTACCGAATCATAAATACCGAATTTTACCGATTCGGTATTTATGAATCGGTAAATCCAATGTAGGTAAAAATTCGGTAAAAAATACCGAATCGGTAGGATTCGGTATTTACCGAATCGGTATTTACCGATTCGGTAATTGCCATTGATTCCTATGGGCCTTGTGGCACATAGGAATCAATGGCAATTACCGAATCGGTAAATACCGATTCAGTAAAATTACCGAATTGTCAAGGGGGACAGGGTGTCACTTTGACACCCTGTTGCACCCTGATTCTGGCTTGTGTGCCATGTGGCACACATACATGCCCTAAGGGCATGTATGTGTGCATGTACCTGTGCCATGTGACACACATACATGCCCTAAGGGCATGTATGTGTGTCACATGGCACAGGTGTACATGCACAGATGTGCATGTATACAGGAATTTGTTATTTACCATAACATAGTATTTCATGGTAAATAACACATTCTTAAGGGCCTGTGGCACTGTTTTCAGTCCCACCTACATCTAGATTTACCGATTCGGTAAATTTACCGATTCGTTATTTTACCGAATCGGTAAAATTACCGAATCTGTAAATTTACCGAACCGGTAAATTTTAGGCCCCCTACATCTCTAACACCAAATACCGGTCGGTAACGGCCGAAATCGGCCGTTACCGACCGGTATTTGGTGTCCTACATGGGGCCCTTAGTTGTTGATGTGATATCAGTTCTGCTAATGTTACAATGCGAGCATTACAGAGTTTACTTATATTCATTTACAGATGCCATCATCTGAGGATATTAAGACTGAGGAATACTGATGGTGATATAGGTATGGTGTCCTCACTTATAAATTCGGTAAAGAGTTTGTCCCTATTGGGCCGTCAGATGTTTTGAATTTGATTGAACAAGGGATCTGTACCAATAGTGTCATAATACATTTCTGTTATCATTTATTCCGGATATTGGGAACATTACATATTATTGTGTGTATTTAACAAAGGTGTGGTGACAATAGAACCATTGACCTCCCTGAGTGATAATTATATAGTAGGGAATTTGTTCACGTTATATAAAAAAAGAAGCATAGCATGCATTTTTTATAACAGTGACCTCAGTTCCTTTATTATTACTTTTTGTTATTTTTTTATTTTCTCTATGTTCTCTTGAACCTTCAACTATTACGCTTTAATACTGTGACTCATGGTGAATTACATGGAATATGAGGCTCTTTTGGAGTGCAATCTTTGCAGCTTAAACACAGTCACAATTTGTTTCTATGGTAATATCTGAGTGTAACCTTATGGCATGGGGTCTATACACACTTATGCACAAAGTGATTATCACTGTGGTGATAAGTTAGGATAAGGCTCATATTGTTTAGAACTAAGGTTGGTTTTTATTCTCTTTAGTAGCCCTGATGAAGTCAGTGGTATACTTACCATAGCCGAAACTTGTGTTGGCTGGCAATCCTACAAATTGTATTGGATGCTTTGGTTGCATATCAAGATTGGAAATAAAGAAGAACATATCTACATCTACTCTTTTCTGTGATTGGAACATTGGGTGCTCAGGATTAACTTTAAATAGACCAGATGGAAGTCTGCCTCCCGGGAATATGTCTCTGACCAAAGAATGCCAAGGTAGCAACTACATTTCTGGACGTAGTGTTTTACTAACCAAATGTGCCATGAAAACGCATTGGAAATCCCATCTTCCCTGTCATTCCTCACATGGTGGCAGACAGTAGATATTTGGATGGAGTCTAAAAGTAAAGCTCTTCATAGGGAAGAAAAATAGGCATTGCACAAAAAAAGACCATTACGTCATACAGCGATGCCTTAATGCAAGAGGTCTAAGATTATACAAAGGATTTCTGCTGGGATCTCCTGGGGGCCACTTTCAGCTCCCAGATAAGCCACACACTGAATTAAGTTATGAAGCTTGGCTACTGCCCATTGACTACATAGACCCCTATGGTTATCTTTTCAAGGAATTCCAGCTCCTTTTTGAACAACCCCAGGAGCTTAGGTAAAGCTCTTTCATGCCACTCGAACAATAACATCCTTTCATTTCCAAAACATAAAGTTCTGGACACTCCAGGGCAGGGGTAAGGGAAGGGGTAGAGTTGCTTCATGATGTGTTTTTTAATGGTTGGTTAACAGCTAAATGTAAGGACCTTATCTGATGCTGGTGTGGCCTGGATCACTACAAACAGATGGACAGTGGCCCTGTTATACCAACCAAATTGAACATGCCTCAATAAATGGTTCTTGGGATCATTATCCACTATGATGCACCATTTACTTGTTTCGACCTGCAGATATATAGCTTGTATCAATCTACTCAACTTGAAATATATCTTGTAAATGAAAACCAAGAAAAACCAAGAAAAAAAGTGATCACCTTTATTTTTTTTATTTGACTTTGTAGCTCTTAGTAATGGACCAGACCTTAGAACTGACACATGCCCATCTAAAAACCAGGATTCAAATCCTTAACCTTCAGAATGAGAGATCATAACTTTCACCACTAGGTCACAAGTGTCTCTTCACTGTTGAGATCAAAACATACTTATGTCATTCAGACCAACAATACAAGTCAATATGGAGCCATAGTGGGGTGCACTCCGACAAATATATTGGTTACCACATATTATTTAGGGAATTATGTATGGAGTGAGAGAGAGAGGGAGAGAGAGTGAAAGAGAGAGATAGGGAGTAGTGTGTGTTCCATATAAGGGCCTTGCTATACTTAATTACATGTGTTTCTTGGCAGAGTGGCAAGAATAATATTTGCCCATTGATAAAATTGATATTCACCTTTTACATTATTCAGTCAACTCTGAAATTCTTTGCAATGGCCCAGACCTTAAAGTAGACATATTACCAAATAGTCACCAGATGTCGCACACTTATTCTTCAGAATGGGGTCCAAGGCCTTAATGACTAGGCCACAAGTGGCTCTTCAGTTTGATGAATCAAAGCATAGCTGACATTCAGACCAAAACTACAAGTCCATTATCTTCCATGGATGTGTACTCTAAGAGCTATATCTTTTACATAATAATTTGGAGGGAAAGCCAGAGGAAGAGAGAGAGAGCAAGCAAGAGAGGGAGAAGTGTTTTTCAATCTTTGTGCCATAGTACTCTTACAAACAGATAATTTTCGACAGAATGGCAGCAATACATCTTTTGCCCATTGATACAAATGACAATCACCCATATTTCATACATTTAACTTTGAACTTCGGTGTAATGGACCAGACCAAAGAAAAGAAACATAACCACGTAGACTCCAGAAGACGAACCTTTACCTTTCAGAATGAGAGTTTGAGACCTTAACCACTAGGCCACAAGTGACTCTCTAATTTGTTGATTTGAAACATCAGTATTACATTCGGACAAAAAGATACAAGTTTATATGGCACCATAGGTGATTGTACTCTGATAGATACATTATTTCCAGAATAATATGGATGGAGGGAGATAGAGAGGAAGAGAGGGAGAAGTGTTTTTCTTTAAATCTCTTTGCCATAGGGTACTTAAAAATGTGATATTGTTTGGCAGAGTGGCAAGAATAATATTCGCCCATTGATAAAAATGGCAATCCCTTATAACATTTTTCATTGAACTTTGAATCACTCTGTAATTGACCAGACATTAGACTAGTCACTTTACCAGGTAGATTCCAAAAGTTGAAAACATATCTTTAAGAATGAAAGTCTAAGACATTACCCACTAAGCCAAAAGTAATCTTTTACTTTATTTTATCAAAGCATAGCTGTATGTGATAGACCAGACATTAGAAAAGACATATGCTCATATAGACACAAAAAGTCGTACCCTTAACTTCCGGAATCCTCTATGGCGCAAATGACTCTTTAATTTAGTTTGTTGATTTCAACTATATCTATGAAGTTTTTGACCAAAATACAAGTCAATATGGTGCCATAGGTTTGTGTATTCTGACAGCTACATCACTTACAGTTTACTATGGATTGAGAGAGGATGGGTCGGATGAAAGGAGAAAGAGAGCAAGAAAGAGAGTTAGAAAGAGAAAGAGGAGTGGGAAATGTTTTATCATTCTTTGGGCCAAGATATCCTTAAAAACATATATTTTTAAACAGATTGCCAATAATAATTTTTGCCAGTAATGGACGACTTTCGCTTTATCCAAATAACTTTAGAACTAAACCTAACCTTCAACATGCATGCCTAAAATAATAACCTGCTATGTCTCAGCACCACTTCAAGTTGTTTGGTTGCTAAATAGGTACTGCATTTTCCAAAGTCAACAGTCATCTTTTTGCCACACATTAATATCCATGAAATGTGGAAATCTAGTCCTAGACCCATTATTTACTTTGGTTGTGGAGTTTTCTTTTGTTTTCTTTAACATTACCATGGCAAAATGATGCCATCGCGGATTTGGAAAGGTGAGGAATTCTAGAATATGTTCCCTAACACCATACAGTAGTATTTGGTCAATATTGAAATTTTGTGGCAGACAATGTTACCATTGAGGCATAAAGTGAGCACAATTTGTACACTAGTGGTATGAGAGACTGCCATTTCCAATTCGTTTGAAACTACCCTCAATTAATTTTCACAACAGCTTCCTCTTTGCATTCTCCCATAGCTGAGCTTGTTACTTCTGACGTGAAACACAAGTTTTTTCCTTAAAAAAGATTTCCATTGTAGGTGGCCCTGCTCTCTTTCAGTAATGTAATTGTTTCTGCTTTCGGTACTAATATGCTGTGTTTGGTGTGCTTACCTATTGATATGCTTTTCAGCATGTCGCCATTTTGAGCATCAGCGGCTTGTTTGATTTTTGGGCAGATCTGACTACTCTGGAAGAGGAAATTAAGGGTTAAGCGTTCAATGCTCTTTGACATGTTACAATAGCACTTTGAATAGGAGTTAATCCTTATCCGGAAGTATCTAAAGTAGATGACCCAGCAATGTTTGCCACAATACAATATATATCTTTGGCAGACCTATGTACTTCTTGGAACCTGTGATACGATAGGCTAGAATTAGTTTAGAATGCACTCTTACCTTGTCACATAATGTAGTCTTTCTTCTCTTAAGTACGCTGTTGCCCTAAGACATGCTTGATGCAACACATTTTGAAATTTCAGTTTGCTATTATTTTCAACAGACAACAAAAACAAGCAATGAAGAGTAAAACAATATTGTCCATATGCTTGAAGAAGCTATGTCTGTTGGTTTGACACAGTAACTGGTCTGTTTGTATATTTATTTGTTTATTTTTTATTTATTTATTTATTGTGAGTATTTTACGAATCGATAAACTACAGTTAGGCAAGGAAACATGAAACAGGTTGGTGGCGAATTGGAGGCGATGTTCTGGAGTCCGACGATTTGTATTTGTGTTTCTGGTACTGTGAATACTTTAGTTGGAAACTAGAGAAGAAGAACTCAGTACTTAAAAAAAATCCCGAATCATAAGCAGTTGAGCTCAGATCTCAGGTAGTATTTTTTGGTATTTAAAATTTTTTTTATTGTTAAATTGTTCAGAGTTCACGAGTTTCATGAAACATGAATTCTTGGATTCAGATCTCAAGCAGTGATTTTTTTTATTTCAAATATTTTGTTTAAATGTTCAGTAACATAGAAGCATGTGGCTTTCATTGTACAGCATTTTGTAAGTCATCACATCTCGGTTAAGGCATCTTAACTTAAACAGGAAGGTATCAATCATTTCACATCCTCGGTATCTCCTTCAATTATACATGAGGTTTTGGGCCCACTTACCCTCTTTATTTCCTTTATCCTGTTCTACACAGGGCACAACCAAGCTCCCCTGCAACCGGACCCATGTGTATAAGCAGAGGATTCTAAATGATCTCATACAACATCTGACACCTTCACGTACACTTGCAGCATTTTTAAGTTACTCCCTCCATAATGTGCCACTAGTTAGAAATGCGTCAAGAGGTTTAGGCAGCAAGGCCATCCAAAGGCCCAGACAACGATTATGTTTTTACCCCTTCATGGGGTCTGGTGTTGTATTTATTTTGGGTTAATTTCAGGAGAACATCACCCTATTCTATTATTTACTCATCTTTTGCCATCTCCTTATTGTATGTCCATTACTTTTCCTTGTGCTTGGACCCAACCAAACAGCTACACATAAATGTATTATCTATGGAGCATGTACACCTTTTCATGTCATTACCTATTATCTTTTAGGAAGTAGTTGGGCAAGGTCTATAAATTTGCGTGCCATTATGTTTCTTTTGGACTTATTCAATAATCTAAAAATACACCTATTGGGGTTTTGGCCAAAGATTATATCTGTTATCCATCAGAACTACGCCAAAACTTCTTACCAGTAGGGGGCGCTAGAGGGCGCACTGCGGAATGGCTGCACGCTAGTGCTGCTCTGCCGCCCGGAATACTAATCTGAGCAAAAATTATGCAAATGGCCCCTAAAACAACGGGAAAAGCATAAAAACAGACGTCGGAATATGCCTGTCGTAAGAAAATGAACCTGGTTTGTGAGTGCATGGACAGATCAAGGTAAAAAAACGTTTAACTGTATCGGGCTAGATTTCCACCAGCCGTGAAAAGATGGCGGCATGCACAGCAACATATCCCAAGTCAGGCTGTACTGTCTAACCTACCTCTGGAGCGACGGGGGAAATTACTAAACTGGTGGTGACTGCTGACGACCCTGAAGAATGTGGAGAGAGCAACACTCGCTGACCGAGAGATAAGTGCCAAAGCAATGCGCATAGCTGCGATATACAGAAAACTGACATAATTGCCTGTGAGATGTGTGATTGCCACACAGCTACATGGCTCCGTTTTTAGATCAGCACAAATTTCAACACACACTGGAGGCCAATAGCAGTTGCCTGATAATCTGTCTAGACAGCAAAATATATGACAGAAGAGGCACAGATGGTACATGACTTAACCGCAAACCACAGAAGAGGGTTACCGATAATAGTGGCCATTTTCTCCAGATATTTACGGCGCAGTAAAATGATACAGCCCTTCTGAGACTACCAATGCATACCTCTACACAACTAGTAGAGCATCACGCAGCAATTGACGGTGTACAGTGAAAGCTGGGGGTGCTGTGGAGGAGCACAAACCTTTCTGCCGGTTGATTACCGGTGCAGGGAGAGCTAAATAAACGAAAAATAAACAAGCACCACGCACCATCGGCTAAAAGTGCGCAGTGGATCTACAGACTTACCCCGTCATAACAGAGCCTACAATTGACCCTACGGCAGAGCAAAGGACAACAACAGGAACAGTGCGCAAACCATCAAAGCACCGTGGGCAACAACTACTTGCACATGTACTAAGCTCCTACAAACCAAATAGGGTCTGTAATGGAGCAGAACACAACTATGTCCATTCAGGACATTAGGCATAAAGGCAAATGCAATACCATTGCTGGGATTTACCCTGTGTTTTGTGGCCTAGACTCAGATATACTCCTTAAAAAAAGTGTCCTGTGAGTTAAAAGGCATATTTGACCTACACCTGTGCACCAAGACCCCACATCAACACCTGCAAGTAATGAAACGTTAAAAACAATAGACAAAACAGAAAAGCAGCAACTAAAAACTTCTTTTGGTGCCCGCCACACACCAAGACTCACCGCTGCTCACTTGGACACGGAACTTGACGCAGCTCCAGCTAAAGATACAGCTATGGAAACCACGCTTCGAGCTTTCCAACAGAGTCTGCAAAGTATAGATGGTAAGATCGAAACCTTAACTAATAGAGTGGGTAATATGGCAGCCAAGCTCGATAAGCAAGGGGAACGATTAGACGCAGCTGAACAGAGGCTGTCAGCAGTAGAAGATGAGTTGGCTACCACAACTAAATGATCTGCAGACATGGAGAAGCTACTAGAAAGTATGAAAAATAACAATGAAGATTTGGAAGTGAGATCCCGCCGTAACAATATATGTGTAATGGGCGTGCCGGAAAGTACACACACTGGGCACTTAAAAAATATGTATAACAGATGCTACAAGATATATTTGGTGCAGGCAAATTTTCACCCTTGCTGGTCATTGAGCAAGCACACAGATCGCTGGCGACAAAACCTCCTCCAGGTACTCCTCCACGCCCCATCATAGCTCGCATCCTGAACTATAGGGAAAAAGATACAATTCCTGAGAATGGCACGGGACAGGCAAAACATACAATGCCAAAGCAATAGCATATCATTTACCCACACTTCACCATCGCAGTACAAATGGCATGTAGAGAATTTCTATCAGTAAAGAAGAAACTAGGAGAAATGGAAATAAACTATGCAATTCTATACCCAGCGAGATTGAAGATTGTACATGAGATCAGACTAAAATATTCACAATGCAGAAATCTGTGCAGGACTATTTGAAAAGAACTACACCAAGACGAAAATCCCCAGTACATGAGCAGTCATCACTAAAGTCAGAGGGACACAAGTGCTAAGTAAGGATCCGACCACTGCTGTTGTAGGAGGCAGAGGCACAAATGCAAGATGGATGGCACTGATCACAGATGACTTGCTCCGAACTCTAAAAGGTAGGATCTAAGCAATGCATATATGTTTGAAGCATGCGGACTCGCCCACGGTCAATGGGACATTGAAAAGCCCTGATACAGGCGAAGCGTATAAGCTATAACATTAAGCAGAGAGATAAAGTACCAAATAAATAAAGTTAAGCTTTGAATGTTCACTGCAAATGGGGTAAAAACTGCTTGATACGGAGAGTGTAATATACTGAATGAGTGCTCTGCATCAAAGAGCAATCCCCATATATATATAATGTACAATATGGTCAAAAAATGCTATATAACACCCTTCATGACTCGAATGTCTGTACAAGAAAATGGCCAAACCATTAACCAAAAATCTGGCCCCATCTGCTCCGCGGATGAGTATGTGGGACAGTTCTGATGTTAAGTTTTTTTTCTACAAGGGTATGTCTTTGGCATAAGTGGGATGCTAAAGTGGAAGAGGGTTATGGGGAAAGTTTAGTTTTTCAGGCAAACCGTTGTGAGACATAGTTTCAAAAAGTATGACTGCAAAATTACACATTACTTGTACAAGTATAAGTTGTGTACAATACATTATACACATAACACAACACACAGCTACATACTCAGAGACTACAAACAATACATAAGGTGAATGTTCATACAAGATCGATACAGATCCGATTACTAACCTCGAACATACGTGGCCTGAATAATCCAAAGAAAATAAGACATATGTTTACATACCTGGATAGACACCAGGTGGAAACAGCCATGATACAGGAGTCACACCTACCAAACAAAATAAGTGCACAATAGGAAGGAGATGGGCGGAAGCAGTCTTGGCATCCTCTTACTCATCATACTCGAGGGGGTACTACTGTTGATTAAGAAAGGAGTTCAATTCCAAATGGAACATATTATTAAACATGACCAGGGAAGATACCTCATAACTATAGGATATCTCTGTGGACATCATGTGAGGTTAGTTAATACATATGGCCCCAATACAGATGCCTTTGACTTCTTTAACGCAATATGGAAAGAATTGTGAGAACAGCCTGACTTAGCACTCATCAGGGGAGGGGACCTCAATGTATCACTCAATGAACACCGAGACAGATCAGGACATGCAATGAGCCACACAAAAAAGCAGTGAAAGCTATACACGACAGCATGGCCGAGTTTAGAATGTATGCACACCTCCACACCTCACAACAGCTGGACCCGGCTGGATTATTGGATATCTACAGAGATAACCAGCACCTGGGTGCAAAATATCAAACACTTACCAAAACCACTGTCAGACCATAACCTAGTCCTACTCACACTGGAACAACCCAAGTACATTCTGCCGCCCTTTATATGGCGCTTCAATGCCAAGGCACTACTAGAACCATTATATAAAGAAACAATACGGGAGGCTATAGAGGAATATTTTTCTTTAAATAAGCACTCAGTAGAGGATGCTAGTCTGCTCTGGGAGGCTTTTAAAGCCACAATATGCGGCATATGCATAAGTACAAAAGCTGTGATCCTAAAAGACATACGGCAGCAACTTAGTCAGAGTGAAGCACAACTTACAGAACTAGAACAGGAATATAACCGCACACACCATGTAACCATCCTTGCTAAAATTAGAGAAATATTATCGGAGTATCAGGACTAGGCAGACACCAAACTAAAATATGTAACAAGCAGCCACATTGCAAGAACCTATGGCGAAGGGGGCATACCAGGGCGTATATTAGCACAATAAATAATTAAAGATCGTCAATCAGACACAGTCACCAAAATAAAAGATAGCCAGGGGTCATGCACTATGATACCATAGGCATTCTAAAAGCTTTTATGGACACATATAATTAAATGTATACATCTAAGGATACAGCTGATGCTGATGAAATTATGGAATACCTGGAATACATAGCTATAGTATGGCTATCAGGTAACCAAGGGGAATACTTAGAACAAACAATCATGAGAGAGGAGCTACAGGATGCCATTAAATCTATGCCCAATGGTAAATCTCCAGGACCAGACTGGTGTACTGGAGAATTTTATAAAGAATAAATGGAAATAATGTGCCCCTATGTAGCCAAAATGTATAAAGATGCATATGATAAGCAAATACTTCGCCCTACATTGCGAGAGGCGTTATTATTAGCATTACTAAAACCTGATAAAGAGCCAGACCAATGCATATCATATCGCCAATTGTCATTGATCAATACGGATACAAAGATTCTAGTGAAATTTATAGCACAGAGGTTGCAACCCCTAATGACGACTATTATATTACCAGACCAAGCATGCTTCATAACTACAAGATCCACCTCCCATAATATACACACCTAATTCGCTCTATCACACTAACTCAATCCGGAACTGGAGGCGGCTGTGGTATTACTCGATGCTGCCAAAGCTTTTGACTTGAGTAGGAATACCTTTTTACTGTCCTGATTAAAAAGGGGATGCCTCCTAGTCTCCTACAATGGATCAAAATTCTGTATAGCAAAACAATAGTGCCCATAAAAGTTAACAAGCATATATCAGGCCCAATACACATAACTCAAGGCACAAGACAGGGGTGCCCACTATCACCATTATTATTTGCAATCACACTGGAACACCTAGCCTGCAAAATTCGGCAACAACACAAAGCCACAGCCCTACAATTCCCACAGCGTCCTATTAATATTTCACTGTACGGGGGTGAACTTAATGCCTCTCTTGCGTGAATATATTACATTTGGTAGGCACTCGGGCCTCCAGATAAACTGGAGTAAATCAACTATCATTCCACTGATGGAAATAACCAAGCCTCACACAATAGAATACCCACTTGAATGGCAGGCCGAGCCTAATAAGTACCTAGGAATTTGGTTTCATCGTGACCCAAGCACAGTAATACAGACAAATTATGGAACAGTAATCTCCAAACTAGAAGAGCAAGTAGAACGTTGGATTCGCTTACCACTAACACTGGCGGACAGAATAGCCATAGTAAAAATGGTGATACTCCCAAAATTCCTATACCTTTTTAACAATATTCCCATAACACCTCCAACACCAGTATGTCAGCAACTAAAACACTTGTAAAACGAATGATTTGGGCTGGCAAACAAGCGCCTATCGAACTTCAGACACTGACTCTGCCCTACTCCAAGGGAGGGATTCACTGCAGACCTATTACTATACTATCTCGGCGTGCAGGCGCAATATGCACCTTATTGGTTTCACCCAGTACCCTGTATGACCCATGTGGCAGTGGAGGATGGAGATGCCCACCTTATACCGCTCAGTAGTATCCTTACACACCGTCGCCCACACCTAGAAAGAAATGAAATAAATACTATATGTACGACTAGCTCAGAATGGCACCGGATGGGTAAATTAACACATAAACTACCATAATATGCACCGACGTTACCACTGAGACATCATCCGGATATTTCGGTATCACAAGAAGAGATAGGTATGAACCTACTACAACAAGTGGGAATAGATACGATGGGAGACCTGTTTAACAATGTTGTCTTTTTAAATAGCACTAATCTCAATTATATCAGCAACCAATCGCTGTTCTTTAAATTTAACCATCATAGAATGAAAGGGGCAGTTAAGCAGTTATACCCGGATTTTCCTGAGGAACCACCAACACTACTAGCACTCCAAATAATTATCGCCAACCTGAATGGTGCACATTTAGGGGCCTATTATGATTGCGTTTTTTCCGCATCCTCCGGGCCGGCGGAAGCCACCGCCGGCCCGGAGGATGCTGAAAAACCGCAGCGGACCCACCAAAGACCCACCGCCACATTAGGATGGCTGGTGGGTCCTGGTTTCCGTCCGCAGCTTTCCCACCGCAGTTGGCTTACAACCGCGGCGGAAAAGCCCTAATATGGTGGCGGTGTCTTTCAGACACCGTCCGCCATATTAGGAAGGGCTTTAAAACATGCTTTTCCTCGGCCGGTTTTCCGCCGTGGAAAAGCATGTGTAACTTCACTGCAGGGGCCCTTTGCGGGCCCCCTAGGTGAAGGGGGGGTGGGGGGTGCACATGGGGGTACCTATGGTACCCCCCTGCATTTGTATGCAGAAATCGGCAGGCACCGCACGGTGCCTGCCGCTTTCTGCATACAAATGCAATGTATGCATTTTTACCATTGCGGCGGATGCAGCTTGAAGCCGCACCCGCCGCAATGGTAAAAATAGAGGATGTGACCGCCAGGGTTGCGGTCACATCCTAATTGCACAGGAGGGAACTCCGCAGGCAATGCGGAGGTTCCCTCCTGCTCTATGGTGGCGGACGGACTTAGGTCCGTCTGTCATCATAATCGGCCCCTTTGTCTCCAAACTATACAAGTTGCTACAAGAAGACATGCAGGGAATACTGAAAAAGCTAGGGAAAGATGGAATACACATCTAGAAACACCATTAGATGAGACTGAATGGAACTCTTTTTGTGCAATAACGGAACCTGAGAATTATACATTATAAATACTTGCACCAAACATACCATACTCCCCAGAAGCTGCAGAAATGCGGATTAAGGGAAGATGCGCGATGTAGGAGATGCAGGTCAGACAATGCAGATTTTATCTATCTGGCATGGCATTGCACCAAAGTTCGGGAATATTGGGCAAAAGTGATGAATATCTTAAGTAAAATATTCACAAATACACTGGATTGCACAATACAGATCTGCCTTCTAGGCTTGGTGAAACACCTGCGCTCTGTGAAGAAAAAGTTATGTACTATAGCATTGTTATTAGCAAAAAGATGGGTCTCTATCTGTTGGGATAGTAAATATAGTCCAAACAGTAAAATGTGGTTGAAAGACATGGTGTATTGTAAGGACACGTTGAAAAGCTATGAAGAAGAGCTTACCGCAGGCTAAAAACCAAGGGACTATTGGGCACCCCTTACAGACTTTTTGCAGCTGCATCTGGACATTTTAAAGCCTGCTAATATGTAATTGTCATTATATTACAGAACAGTTGTGTATTTACCCAAAGTATTGTACGTTATAAACCAGATTTCATATAGTCATACTGTGGTCTCAAATGACAATAATGCCTGAGTGTTTCATTATTTTATATTGTTATGCAATAAAAACCTTTAATATAACAAATAAAAAATATTACCAATACAAATGCACAGTGGGACAGGACCAGAATATGTGCAGGAGTTCAACAGAATGTCACCTTTGTCATTCTGCTGCTACAATTGGAAATATCCTATGTAGTCAACTTGGTGTCAGATAAGTACAGTGCTGCATGTTGAAAGGTATTAGCCGGAACCTAGTGTTTCTTCAGATGAATTTTGGGTATTCTGGTATCATTTTCTCTCTGATGGTTCAACTAAACATGTTTTGGCCACCTCATCCTCAATGTTATCATTAGTACTTTGATTCTGTATTTTAGGTCTGCTTATGTGGGTAAGTAGAAGTACCTAAACTATGCTCCGAATCTGTTTGAAGACATCCACCTGTGCATTAAATCTAAATACCACCTAATTGGAAAATCATATTCCTGTGTAAGACATGTGAAATGTGTTCAGCCCTTCTCCATCAGTCAAATCAACCTGTGTCAGTGCACCTGAGTCTGTCTAAGTTCCCACCTGTATCCATCAAATAGTTTTACCAAGTGACAAAGTGTCCAAATGGGCAAAACTTGCATTGTGTGTCTTAAAACTTTGCACGAACAATATCTGGTAACTGCCAATAGCAAAGAACATCTGTCAAGTTTGTCACAAGGTGCAAATAAATTTATCAACACTGATATGGCAGAAAACATGTGTGTCATATATCAAATCTTAGTGTGTCATGTCCTTCCAGTCATTTGGCAAGCTAGTGAACTTTGGTAGCCATTTAATACAGCTTGAAAACAGAGGAGTCCAGCCCGAGGGTGATTGCAAAATAAACCTTTCCATGTGTCCGTTCCAAATTAGGTCAGGAACAGCACCTTAATTTCCCCGATCGGGAGGGGGGGGGTAATAAAGAAGTATAGCAGATGTGGCATGATGATCATTTTAGTTAGGTCTATCCTACCGATTGCTGATAGATGTATGTTGAAAAGATGGCTCTGAAGCAGGATCAAATTGAGTATTTATTTACATATAAACTCGGAGATAATTTCAATCTTGTCCTCTGCTCCTTCACCTCTCAAATCGGACAGAAGTTCAACATTCTAATTAATCTTCATCTGAAGGTTCTAAGGTTAATACCAAGGGAATGGGAAAAGGATAGGGGGACAGGTGCCTCCACATCTATTATAAATACAGACATTATAACACATCTCCCTTCTTTAAAAAGAACAGAAACAATGAGTTTTACAGCAGCAAAACCACCTAAAAGGAGAAACTTGAAAATATAATATGGATAATATAGAAAACAAGAACAGTGGAAGAGACCACCTGTATGGAAATAATACATATTTGAAAGGTTCTACAATAACTGAGTCCAAAAGAAGCCCATATTATGTGGGGAAAATAAATATACCACAAAGGCAGAATTTAACTCTAAACATTAGTCTACTAAAAATTCTCTGTGCCACCCTGGTTCTGGGACATGGTGTTAATCTGTTCATACTACACATGTTACCCCTTTCTAGTATTATAACATTGTTTTTTACTTCTTTGATTTTTGCTGGTCTCTTATATTTTGTTTGACCTAAACATACTGACCATCTTTGCATTCACATTTCCTCGCGCCTCACTTTTTGTCATACCATTCTTTGTACTTCATTTGAGGATTCACCACTTCTTCTCTCCAGTCCTCCAGTCCTCTTTATTTATGGAAACATCTTTGTTTGCAAAAAGCCAAATTGGAGAAACCTTCGTCCCTGGTTTGCTGGTTCTAAGAATCAAAAAAGGGGATAAACAAGTGGCACTATTGGGTCTGGTATGGTAAGACCAAATCATCTCTTCAATAATTTGAATGATGGGCTTAGATGAAGCTAGTGCTAATTGTATTGCTTCTTTGAACATTCTATTAGCCCTTTCCACCATTCTCTTAGCTTTTGGACAGTACAAAAGAGTCTTTATATGTTTTATGGACAGCTCATTTAGCAAATCCCTCATCTCTTCACATAGAAATTGAACGCCACTGTCAATAATTTAAGAGCTTGGGCTACCTTCTGAACTGAATGCCTCTGTAAAGAATTTGAACATGATGTTAGTATTAATAGTATTTACAAATTTCAAATAAATCTATTGAGAAAATTAATCTATGAGCAAAAGAATATATTTGTCTTGTAAACCTTGTATTGAGTAGGACCAACAATATCCAGTTCTTGAATGTATCGCTCAGGCTACAAGCATGACAAAACTTTACTCTGTATTCAATCATAGAATCCATGTAGGGGAACCAGTGATGAGCTCTCACTTTGGCTTTGGTGAGATTTCTTCCTCAATGGCATTCGTGTGCAGTGTTAGCCATGCATTCACTCAAACCTGCTGAGGGTATGATTTCACCCGCTCTTCAAGTAAGATTTCCTTTGAGGGATAATTCATCTCTAACATTCTAAAATGGTTGTAAATTGTTGGGAAGTTAATTTTGTTTGTGGGCCAGCCTTCTATTACTCTATTGCTAAAGTTTATTACTTTCTGTATGGTACTTAAAATGTCATGTTTCTTGGGCAGTGAATGTCGATCTACCCATAGGTTGGCATTCAAATCTCTTAAATCCACACAAAGGCTGATTTGTTTTTCATTCTTAGCTGTGATGACATTGGTGGGTCAACCATTCAGTACTGTCTATTTCCTTCATGACTCCTTGCCTTACTAACCTCTAACTCTTTCTTCAAAGGTTCTCTCATTAGCAAAGGCACAGACCTTGTCTTGTGAACTATTGGAACTGCATCTGTTTTTATTATTATTTTGTGCATGTGTCAATTTAGCAAACCCAACCTAAAAAAGTCTGGAAATGCTTCATATATGTGTGTTCCTACTAAAGAGCAGTCACGTAAGAGCACTTTTCCCTCATTGTTAGGATGTAAATGTATTTCTAAATCCTTTTGTTGTTTCTATCCCAGTAGATTAGACCCCTGTTGAATGATGTGAATGTTTCCTACTATGTGCCTGATTCACAAAGGTAAATCTAGACAAAAAATTTAAGTTTAGACCTGAAGTCTAAGTTTAGACCTAAAGTCTAACTTTACTGCTAGTAACGTTAGAGGTTTGCTCTAACTTTGGACCAAAAGTCTAACCTTAGTTGAAGTACAGTTAGACGTTTGGTCTCAGTTAGACTTTTGAGGCACCCAAGGATGTTTAAACTGATGGCATAATATGGTATTGCACACCCACCAGCTTTGTTCGGTGGCTCAATTGCTAGGACCCGGTAGCGGTGGACACCTGCTGCTGTGGTCAAGGCATTTGGTATGACCCTCTGGATGCTCTCACTGTTTCACCGGAGGTGTTGCTGGTATCGCTGGCAAGCCATGGCTCCCAAAACAAACAAGATGACCAAAAGGGCTGCTAAGGACGCCACAGTGGATTTTGTGCGGGGACAGAGCCAAGTTCGGCGAGGGGTCCAACCGAGGAATGGGACCATCAACATGATAAAGGCAAAAGAAAACGGTGTGGCAGGTGGTACCCACCTCTGAGTGGTGGCGGCGGCTGTGGAGGGCTCTCGTCGGCAGCCGGCCATTGTGGAGGCTTTCATGTTAGCAACGGCCTCTTACACCCCTTCTGCTGCTCCACGGAGGCAGAAATTTCCCAGCTTCATGGAGATTGCAGCATCGGACATGACATGACTGAGGCGGCCGGGGCTGAGAGCCCAATTCAGCTTACTCCCCCATTCCAGTGTGCACCAGGGCTGGCTGTACAACCGAGACCAGAGCCAGATTCTCCCGTGAATCGGGAGACCGAAAATGCCGAGAATGCTGAGAATGCAGGGGAGGGTGTACAATTACAAGTACAGCCGTTACCTGGGGAATCGGGTGAGATTACGAGTGGAGAGGGAAGCCCTGAGGAATCTGGGGAATGGCCCTCCCAGGTTAATGTCAATGCACTTGTTAGTGGGACAGCTGGTGGTGAGTCTGTAACCACAATGGCTGGAGGCTTCAATGGCAATGTCTGCCCTGTCACCTTACCGGATGATCTGCCTATGTTCTTGGCTGTCTCTGTGGGAAATGTTGCTTGCAATGTTGTAGTGTAGTTCCTATAGTCCCAATAGGCTCTGCGCATTGGAATAATATATTCAGCAGTGTAGACGTAGGACTGAGGTTAACTAGGTCTCTACTGACTATATTAGACTTAAGTGTTTGCCAGCTAGCTCATAGGTCACTAGAAACTTTCTCGAATAAACGAGAAGGAGTTTAACCTCCCTGGATAGACAAGAAGGGATTCGCTTCTGACAACCATAAAACATGACAACTTTGCTCTCCCTGATTAAGAGTATATCTCTAGAGTCGTGTGAAAACAAAAGACAGCTATTTCACTCAGTCAAAGGTGCGTACTTAGTTTCACAAGAATGCAGAGAAAAGAGAGACGGGCGTTTTCAATAAAAGGTGTTATTTATTGAGCAGTCTTCTTCCTCATACAAGAGAAATGAATTGCTACAATTGCAATACTTATAGTAAAGTAAAGTGTGTACAGTAAAAGCAGGATTATAAAATAATACTGTAAAAGCATTGATATGGTTTCTTAGCCATATGATACTTTAAAATAGATAAAATAGATACATACATATATACATTGGCTAATCGTACTCAACTGGTGCTTCTAAATACGCCTACCCCGGTGTACCTGACCTAAGCCTAATACGTGGGAGGGAGTAATTAAGTAGCAGTTTAAGTTAAGTTTGTTTTGCCAAGAATCTGACTCAAGAATTCTCTGTAAGGGTTTAGTCAGTTCCGTACCTGGGTAATAGAAAGCAGGAGGTCTGGTATCTCTCTCTCAGGACTCAATATCCAAGCAACCCGCAAGGGTAGGCTGGAAACGCCGGAGCTGGATTTCTCGGCAAGAGAAAAGACAGCGTCTGTCTCAGCGCGTCAAAGGGAGGGGCAGCGTCCTTGGGCTCTCGCATTAGCTGAGCTCTCGGAAGTGGATAGCTGCTCTGCTCCAGATTCACCACCGTGTGTTTGCTTAGGGCAACGTTGGTATATTTATACCTGAAAGGTGCCTGGGTTTGACGTAAGGTTGGACATAAGACGTCAATAAAGATGTCACTAAGAACTAGCCGTTCTTACAGTGCTTTACTGGAGTTCTAGGACGAAATCAAAACAAAGGCAAGGGGGATTTCCCAGGTTGCTGGAGGCTTGGTTTTGTTTAAAGAACTCGGTGTGCTTACTAGGGGGCCGGAGAAGTAGCCTTGCTTAATGTGACAGCATGCGCTACGACTGAATTATGGATACGATTATTATGCCGTTGTATGGATATTATTGATTATAGCCGGACAAGGGCATGAAATGGGAATATCGATTCAGGTTTCCTAGATAACACACTACAATGTCACTGGCCAGATTTCGACCCGACTGTGGTCTAAAGCACCCTTGGTGTCCCCAGAGGGGGATAAGTTCTACTCATTAAACGACGACTCCGAATCGTCTGGGCCCAGCTACCTTAATACTTCTGACGAGACAGATTCGGGGGAGTCTACACAAAAAATGCATCGCTAATTCAAAGCGACAGGCAAGGTCCAGAGCTAGTCTCTCTAAATCAGATTCAGCCATAGCTCGCAAGCTTGAATGGGATTACTCTGCTACAACTATGACCACAAGTATAGCCTGTGGTTCTGACTCATTGAACACCGTGCAAGGCGGCTCTAATGGCCCTGAATCAGTGGCTGCTCCACCCACACTAGAGCTATTGTATGCCTCCCATAAGCAGATGCAGGGGGAGTCCAGGCTGGAGAGCAGAAAGTCACTCCAAGCTACTAAAACACTGCAGGGCTCCATCCGCAAAGTTAACACGTTGTGCACTGATATGGCATGTGGAAGAGAGCAGTCGCCTTGGAGTTGGAAGTTGGCAAGCTTCAGGTATTCAAGGAATCACAGGAAAAGCAATCCCTGGATATGTTCTAGAAGCTCGAAGACTTTGAAAATAGGCAATGCCAAAATGACATAAGGTTATTAGGTCTGGCAGAAAACGTGGAAGGGGAAAACATTATGTCTTTTGTTGTTTCTTTGTTGAAAAGTGCCTTTCCCGATCTTGCCCACTGGAACTGAGAGATGGAGGTTCAGCGAGCACATCGCTTTCCAATGACTCGGAGGACCAATGTTGCCAGTCAAGGGGAGCGACCCAGAGCAATCTTAATCTATATCGGGAACTTGCTTCTAAGATAGGCCATAGTAGATCGAGCGAGACAGACCAGACTCGAAACAGTCTTATGAGGGTCATACTTTCTTCTCTCGGCCTGACTTTTGCCACACCACGGTCGAGCAGAGATGGAGATTCCGGAAGCTGATAACTCACCTTCAGGGGATGGGCTGTGAGGCATTCTTTTTATTCCCCGCCAAAGCACAGGAATATTACTGAGCTGAAGGATGCAAGGAGGAGGAGCGGAATGGGCCGCATACTGCAGGGGGGTCCGACTGCTGAATAATTATTGATATTGATTTAGAATTAGATTTCTGTGTTGTGGTGGCCTGATACTTATATCTGTGCAGGTTTAACTCCCTATCTCTCTTTTTTCTTATACTTTTAGGTTTTAGGTCTAGATGGCAAATGGGGGTGGGTCTACATGGTGTCAGAGGGCTGCGGGGGGAGGGGGACTGCTGCTACTCGGGATGTGAGATCGGCTGTCATACATAGGTCATGCTTGACCTATCTGCCTGTAAGGGTTGTGGGGGGGTGGGGGTGGGAGGTGTTTTTTTTGTGTAGGGAGGGGGGCAAGAGGGGGTGGGAAAGGGCACAGCACAATATTGCACAGTACATCACGTGAGGAAAATCTCATCGAAGAGCTACGGGAATGGGAAAAAAAGAGTTTTGCAAGACCACTCTCTGCTGAATTAAAACTGTACCTATATTGGAAATTATGGTGGCTGCCCGTAGGAATTGTTTATATATAGCATTATGAGCCTGCAAACTGCTTCAACAAATGTCTGCGGGTTAAATGATCAAGGCAAAAGGCAAAAGGCTTTGATTCTGTTTAAAACGTTACGAATTGATATACTCTGTGTTAAAAAAAACTCACATAGAGGGTATTAAAGGCATTGTCCTGGAACAGCTTGTATATAAGCTTATGGTAAACACTAGGGGTGGGCGGAATTTGCGTAATCGCGTTACGCAAATCTTCGCGAAACTGTAAAAAATCTCCGCAAACACGCAGAAATTTTGCAAACACGCAGAATTGCTTGTTTGCGATGCTTTTTTCCTGTTCGCAATTGCTGTTTGCATGCTCGGGGGAAATATCTTGTGAACACGCATTTTGAGAACGCAAACAAGCAAAAAATTTCGCGAGGTCGCGGAACACAGAATTTCGGGCAATTTCGCGTTCTCCGCGGAACGCGAAATTTCCCACATTCTGCAAATTCCGCGAGTGGAACGGAATTATCTGCCAGGCCTAGCAAACACCAAGAAAGGTACCCGTACAAGAGGGGTTGCTATTCCTACTCAAAGGATGGACCTAAAGGTTAAAAGAAAATTAGCTGATAGATGGGGCCGCTGAGCTATGGTTGAAGGTTCAGTGGGCGGTGAAATATTCACAATTTGCTCTGTTTACGGATCAACTGGTGATGACCCTGAGACTCTTGAATTTTTGGATACTGAACTTGCAACTTGGCCCACTCCCATAATAGTCTGTGGGGATCTTAATATTAACGGGATGGGTGTGCTCTGGGGTAACTTGGGAGGTGGATATTCCAGTAGGAAAAGAAGGTTTTCTAAAGCTCTTACGAATTTAGTTAGGAATAATGGACTTACTGATGCATGGGCTTATCTAAAACCCAAAGATCCCCACAGCATGTTTTTTTCGACACCTCATAAGGCTGTTTCACGACTTGATTATTTTTTTGTGTCACTTTTTTTATTTCAAAGCCTAGGCTAGAAAAATACCACTGGATACTCTTGGATCATAAGCCTTTAGTTCTTACAGTTGCCCTCACTAGAGGGTAAGGCAAGTACAGGGTTGGACCTTCATATGAGGGGGTGGATTATAAGAATTTTGGGATTTTAATAGGAGGAGCGCATGTACAGGAATAGTTTGGGGTGCTTTTAAAGTGGAGTTAGAGGTGAGACAATGAGTTATAGTCTGCATCAGCAGAAGAAGGCGGCACAGCAAGAGGAAGCATCTAGAAAAACATTGATCAGGATAGAGGAGGATCTTGATATAGCTAATAATATGAGTAGACCAACCAAGGAAATATTGCTTTGGTTGGCCTCAGTCAAGGCTGATGTCGGAGAACGGATTGCTGTTAAGGCTGTGGAAACCTTCTTGGCAAAAAGAGAGCACTGCTATGAGTTTAGCGAGCGGGTGGGGCATACCCTAGCAGTAAGATTGAGGCAAACGAGCATCGCAGGGGAGATATCTGAAATGTTGAATAACAATGGGAGTATAACGGCTGATTCATCTGGAATTCAGGAGGTGTTCCATCAATTTTATCAACAGTTATATAGCAAGGAACCCCAGAAGGCGCAGAGTTGAATTCAGAAGTATTTAATAAAATCCCCATGCAGAGGGTTGACTCTATAGACCAGGAGACTCTCGAGGCCGTGCTGACTCAGGATGAGATAATGGGTACATTGCGAAGTTTACCAACTAGTAAGGCTGCTGGTCCAGATCAGATCCCACTAGAGTTTTATAAAACGTTTGCGGATATAATTGGACCTGACTTGGTTGATGTTATTTGCCAAGCTCAAAAGGGTGGCTCTGCTCCTCAGTCATGGGCAGGGGCAGATATTGTATATTTTTTTTTTTCAAAAAGGACAAACCACCCAGGGAGCCATGCTCATATAGTCCAATAACTCTTTTGAATAGCGATGTTGAAATTGTCTTTAAAGATATGGCGACAAGACTAAACTATATTATTAGGAAAATAATTCACCCCTGCCAACACAGGTTTATACCTGGGAGGGGAAAAACGCAGCATATCCGCCAAGTAATAACACTCTTTGATGTAGCTGAGGTCTCAGGAGACCCTATGGCTGACATGCTTTTGGACGCCGAAAAGACATTTGATAGGGTCTCCTGGGACTTCTTGTGGGAGACTTTGAAATGGTTTGGTCTTGGGGAGGATTTTTTTAAAGCCATCCAGGTTTTGTATAGAGCACCCACAGCTCGGCTAAGATTGAACAGGGGCCACACCGCACCTTTTTTTATTGAGCGAGGGACAAGACAGGGCTGCCTGTGTTCCCCTCTCCTTTTTGTCATGGATATAGATTCCCTAATATGACTTCTGGAGGTCAATAATGGAGTTAAGCCTATTGTGTGCCAGGGTCTGGAAACTAAAGTATTGGCCTACACGGACGACGTTGCCATCATTACTGTGAATCCCTCAACTGGGCTAGCTATGGTGGAGGCAGTAGTACAGGACTTTGGCAGATTATCTGGGTACGCATTGAATAAACTAAAAACTCAGATAATTAAGAACAGGCATGCTGTTATGGCTGATCCGAGAGTAATTGATTCAGCTGTGTATCTTGGTATTGTTATCACGTCGGAACTGGGGCACCTAGTGGCAAGGAACATTGAGCCTGAAATGAGGAAGGCGAAACGTGATTTTGACAGATTTAATAATTTGCATATGTCATTAGTGGGCCGCTGTAATGTGGTAAAAATGGTGTTTTCACCTAAAATATTTTATTTGTTTAGGGCAGTACCGCTAGAACTTGAAAAACATTAGATTGCAGCATTGGAGAATATAGTAAACCGGTTTATCTGTGCGCAAGGGAAAACTGCTAGGGCTCTTAGGTTCATGTCACAACCCAGGGAAAGAGGGTGGTCTGCTGTTCCTGATTTTAAAACTAATTACTGGGCGACGGCTCTCCAATATATGAGCATCTTAATTGGTACATGCTTTACTGACCTCGGGGATGAAGCAGGGCTCCCTGATGTGTACAAGTAATAGCTCGGTGGAGAAGTGTGGCTCACTGGTTAGAGGAGGCAGATCTGGAAGCAGAGGTCAGCCCGGGACCAGGGTTCAATTCCCGGCTCGGCGGGGTCTTGAGTCCTAAAATGTCCATGGACTCGACAATTCTCGCTCCGGTGCCTACTCGATTCACGGGTTCACACTCTGCGACTCTGGGCAATAGCTTGCTTAATCTCCACAACGGCCCCTCGCGGTGGGATGCCTGGCTTTCACCTTGCGGATACCCTGCCGGGGTTATCTCACAGGGGAATACCAGGACGGGTTCCCTAAGCAAGCGCTTAGAAACCGCTCGGTGATTTGCGCTATATAAATTCCTGTACATTTACATTTACATTTAATGAATTGCTTTATGAAATTTAGAGAGCCCAGCTATTATAAGACAAACAAATTTAAGACTTTGCTGGCAGCCTTCAAAATCTGGGCTGCACTTAAAAAGAAGACTGGTCTTGGGAGGATCAACTATTATATGCTCTATAAAAACCCTGTTTCCTGGAATATTTTCTGATGTGATCATGGCAGAGTGGGCGGGGTGGGGTGTTCGGAATATTGGGGTTCTAATACGAATGGATGGTTTCCGTCACTTTAGTGATATTCAGATTGAGTTTGGGCTCGAAAGCAGCAATTTCTTTAAATTTCTGCAGCTGTGAAGCTTTTTTTAGTAAAAAGGTGGGGGGGCTTAATGGGTTTGGTAAAATTAAAGTTATCAATGTTATTAGAGATGGTAGGAAGTCAATATATGCTGAACTAGTAGTGCTCAAACAAGATGATTTGGAAAAACATGCGTGTAAATGGGTGGAATGGGTGGGTGTTGAACCGGAGAAGGTTCTTGACTCCTTAGAACTGGGTCAGACAGTAGTATGCTCGACAGGTCTTCAAGCTCCAACATACATGTTTATACTGATTCAATCAAATGTCCCATTTCTATGTTCATCTCATGGCAAATTTTTCTAAATAAAGAAAAAATTGAAGTAAAAACCAAACACATAAATGATATGTAGTCTTTATGTATTAATCCATAAAGAAACGTTTTAAGATCTTCAATATTTCGATCATACACATCAAAAGAAACACACACTATATATTCTTGTATCAATTAATTTTCAACAGGACATACAAGAAAAATAACAAATCAAGTTAAACAATCGTTGTCCCTTGCTCCATGGGTTATGTCTGAAGCCCAAAAGTTAGTAACACAAGGAAATTTTGGTAATTTCTTTTTGCAACCTTAATTCCTTTTTCGAACACCATAAATTATATGTAGGAGTCAGTGAAGCACCACTAAACGTTTTTGTGGCTCCCAAAGTCAATCTGAACTCCTAAGGAATATATCCATTATTGCTTCTAAATCAAACAAAAGGTGTCGAAATCAATGATAAACTGTCGACGCGTTTCGGCCTGTCAAGCAGTTTCAGGCCTCATCAGGACAATGGACAAACAAAACACGACATATTTTACCTAAGACAAAAAATCAAAAAATACAATAAATATTCATTATAAATAATCACAATATCATGACAAATGAATTCACGGACACAGGTACCCTAGGGTGCCACTGCCAATCTCGAGAAAGAGATTCCTTGAGGTTGGGGTCTCTTAATCATTATCACACCTGAGTGAAAAGTGAATACAGTAAAAACCACCACCAAGTAAATATATTCAAGAGAATAGAAACCAGATTACTTGTATCAATCTAAACACCTAAGGATACCCTATTATCCAACATCCAAACCATTTTCCACACCAAGACACCCTATATGGGAACTCAATACATTACCTACCGCATACACAACTGATGGAAGTACCAGCCTAATTTCAAGATCGTATGTACAGCTATATGTTATACCAAAGGTATTGTATGGCCATTATCCATTTAGGCGGTACAACCTGCAATATAATGTGCACATTAAAGAGACTATATCTAACTAAATCCAGTCATAGAAGCTAAAATCTATTTGTATGCAGACATATCTGTATTGTGTCAAAATATCCCATCTCATAAATTCTGACAAGTCCAATGTGGCATAATAGACCACCACTTCTAAATATCATATTGTCAGTGGATAATGATTCACCACTTCTTACGAACTGTACAATAAAACCAGTTCTACATAGATCTTAAATATCATAACATGTACTCAATATATAGACACTATATAAACAAACCTTGCCGCTATTTTAGTCGAAGTGTCCGAGCATGTTATTAGTTATTGAGGACACTGTATGCAACGTACACTCTACAAGACATGTCGTACTGCATTTAAAAGACCTATTATACCTTATATCCAAAGTGCGTGACCTATCCAAGTCACATGGTCCACACGCGAGTCACTTATCACGGAAAGCGTCTACAAATCACGCCAAGTCCAACTCTCCAACAGTTACTCAAGATTTCACCGGAAAGGACGTCCCAACACAACAGCCTACCGCGGATATCCGCGCCTCTTTCAAGTAAACGAAATCGAAGTGGGACCAACTATCTAGGAAGGCAAACCCAAGCAAAAATGGCCACCACTCAGCCTCAAAGTCACGTGTATGAACGAGTTAGCTCCGGGTCCCCATCTGATTGTAAACCGGACTTCTATCAAACCACGATGCCAATCAAAGGCACGCAATCGAAAGGCCACCTTTAATCACCAAATTCTGTATCACCCATAATTGTATTGAAAAAATAAAAACAAAAACAAAAATGTGTGTATTAAAAAATAATCAATAAATAAATAATCACCCGTGTGAGACCTTGCCCCTCGTACATTCTATATTTTAATTTATGGAACCGGCAAAAAATTGACTGTGGCATATCTTTAAAAATGTACATAACATACAAATTACAATCAATCAACAAGATATTTATTATCATTTAGGCTGTACACAACAACACCTCAAAGCACTATTCCACCTACATTGGTGAAAGGAAGAGTAACTTATATTATACCTGTAGAGCTTTCAACCTATTAGGGACCATATTTCATCTCTATCATTTAGTCCAGTTTTAGAGGTTTGATATTTCTCAATGAGTCTTGCCTCTAATTGGTTAAGTTTCGCTTCAGTGTCTGGTTTGTTTCTGTTTGTCACCACACATAATACTGACCATAGTATCTCATTGAATGAGTGGTTATGTGTCTGATAATGGTTGACCAAAGGAGCCCCTAGGGTCAAGCATTTGATTCTGGATTTATGCTGTAAGATCCTCGCCTTAACAGCTTGGGTTGTCTGTCCAATGTAAAAGCGATTACATGGACACATAATGCAATAAATAAGATTTTTCGTATTGCAGTTAGAAAAATACTTCTGGATGTGTGAGTGTCCATTGATCCTGACCTCTTTAGAGTCATTTGTCATTTCACAAGCCACACAATTGTGGCATCTGAAATGACCCACGAGTGGGGGTAATTTAAGTAAATCCCTGGTAGTAGTAGATGCAGGTTTAGTTGGATTACTTTTAGCTCTTACCAATTGATTGCGCACATTTGAGCCTTTCTTAAAAGCGAACAGTGGTTTAGGTATTTCAACATCCCCAAGTAGTTTCCAGTTGTTTTGAATTATCTTTTTCACCTTATTTGCTCTCGGGTCATAGGTCAGCACACACGTAAGAGGAGTTTCATTTTGCTCTTTAGCTTTCGGTATCAACAGGGTCTCCCGGGGCGTGAACCATGCTCTTTTGAGTGCCACTTTAGTTAATCTCTTGGGGTATCCTCTCGAAATCAATTTATCTCTCAGGTGGTTGGCATGTAAAAAGTATTGATCTTTATTACTGCAATTTCTTCGAATACGAAGAAATTGCCCATAAGGCAAATTTTCTTTAAGTGACCTAGGATGTCCACTGCTAAAATGAAGTAGGGTGTTACGATCTGTCGGTTTCGTATATAAACTGACAATCAATTTACCCTCTTCGTGTTCGATGTATACATCCCAAAAATTTATTTTCAACGGATCACTAGAAACCGTGAATTTAAACTCTTTGGTCCTGTTATTCAACCACGTGTGAAAATCAATCAATTGTCCCGAGTCCCCATTCCAGATCCATTCCTGTTTTATTAGAATGTATTTTTGTAATGGTTTTATTCAATCAAAAACAATACATTTTCATTTACTTAAAAAGAAAATTGGAGTGTTTGGAAAACAGGAGTCTGCCTAAGTTTTAATGCTAACAGAAAAATGCCCCACCATGTTGCATTTCCTACATATAACACCCCTTGCAGAACACTTGGTATGCTTGCCCATTTGATTGTAATTTCCGCATCTATAAAATTTCAGACTTCCGTCTTTTACTTTGGGTTTCATATTAGCTTCATCGTTAATTTTGCATACTGTCTTCTCATTGCTGAGCATTTTTACTTTCTCATATTCTTTATGCATTATGTTGGATAATTTTATTTCTTTTATAAATACTGCAGTACGCTCAATATCCTTTGCTGCATTTATTGCCCCTGATAGATCTGGGTTTTGAGTAAGCCGTTATTCTTTAATTTTGTGGTCATTGGTGCATCAAACTTATTCTGATCAATACGTCTGTGAGAGACCCAGAATTGCATGTGGTAGATAAACCTATAAGGACACCAACATACATGAATGCTTTTTCTCCTTTTCTCCTTTTCTCTGAACTCTATTAAATAATTTATGACTTTCAAGAACCATGTTAATCCTTTCTTTTAAGTGAGAATCTAACTTCTTAATACGAACTGAAAAACATCTTCCTCAATGCCTTCGTATCCACTGGCTTCATTTGATTCTTTTCCATTACATTTCATACCCAGTTCTACTTTACAACCCTAAATTATGTAATAAAATATGCTGTTTGGGTATTGAAGAAAATTCCTCACCACCAATGGCTATTAAATATGAGATGAACATTTTCAAACATCTGTCCCACTGAATATCTGGTTCCCCTGCATCACTTAGGAAGGGTGGAGGTTGATTCATACTGCCTGCTGCCATGTTGAAGTAGGAATGAGACTGAGCTATCTTTGACACTAAAGAATACACTTTTGTTGTAAATAAAACTGCATGTTAACTAACAGGTTGCTGCATACGTTCCTAAATTAGTGTAATAAGTATGCACTCATCATTGTGACATATTAACTACAGCTCCTGACACATTACCTACAGCCAAACCAGTCTTTGGGTCTGTCACTAAAACTTTGCAGGAAATATACTGTTCCCAGTATATGGTCCTCTTTCAGTACCTATGTTCAAGGGAAAATAAGGAAGGAGTCTTCAAGTGGAACTGACTGCTGCTGCAAGAGAATGAAGAAAAGATTGTCCTTGTGCCCCTCCTGCACTTCCTGGTAAGTCTCCTATAAGTTCCTTGAGAAACATTTCAGAAGTGCAAATTGTCTGAAACCAAATTCACTGCACATAGCACAAGGGGCTGCCTTGTTTTTACCTCAGCCATGTTTACAGTAAGCTAAAATGGGAACAATGGAGCCTTTCAATTGTGAGCAAGTGTTCCTGAATTGTTGAGTCTGCCTCTGACTATGCCATCTAATGGAGCGGGCCAGAAGACCTGAACAGTAGAGCTAATCAACTCCCAGTAGGCCTGAATCCGCTAAGTCTGCCTTCACTTATGCAGTCTTATGGAGCGGGGCAGGAGACCTGAACAGTAGCTCTAATCACGTCCCAAGACGCCTTTCCTTACCACCAATGAAGCTTGCTCCCACAGCCCCCTCTCAGAACAGGTGACGCTGAGACCTCCAAACAACAACTAGCCTAATGCCATGAGTGTAAGGGGTGGGGCGGGAGAGTTCGTAAGCAGCACTGGTTAACTACTTGTGCTTCGCAAACCTTATCTCACCAAGACGCTTTAGATGGCATGGGCAGCTGTCAACAACTTTGTTATTGAGGTTGAGCGGGGTGGGTGACCTCATTTGAATAATAGTAGCGCTCAATATGGGAGAGCACTTACTTAATCACAGTTCTAATGCTGTTTAGAACTATGATCCTATTACACCAACATTTGATTTCATGAAAACCCTGCCAAACATAATATTTTTAGCCTTCCCGACACAGTATAAGTATAATGAGGCAGGTTAGAAGCAATAGCAAATCAGGTTCCCAAACATGCGACCAGTGAATGTAAACATGTTCAGATGAGCAGAAGATAAAGGTGCTAGGAGCGGGTAGCCAATTTCAAATAAATAATGGTGCTTATATTTGTAGCAGCTACATTTCTTATCAAGTAGCTGGGGTGAGTCCTGCAGGACACTGGCAGGTCCTCAGTCACTGCACTGGATAAAGAGTGACCTCTCACACTTAGCATCCCATCCTCATCCCCATTCGAGTGGACGAGTCTGAAGCAGAATAAGGTTGAGTCTTTATTCAAACAGAAACTCATGGACATCTCCAGTCTTGCACTTTCCTCCTTCACTTCTCAAATCTGGTAGACGCTCAACATTTTAATTGAGCTTCACCTGAAGGGTCTACTGTTTATACTGAGGGAATGGGGAAAGGAGGAGGGCAGGTGCCTCCACATCTATTATAAGCATTGCCACTACTACAAGAACAATAAAGAAGTAAAGTATATGTGGCAGGATGATCATTTTATTTAAGTTTATCCTACCCACTGGTGATAGATGTAAATGTTTCCAAACTTCGGAGCATTTACAGATATTCATTATGATTTGGGCATGTTGCCCAACAGGAGATCCTCCTCCGTATGATAAGTCTGTACACCGAAGTAGCTGAACACGAGAATATTCAATGATATTGGATAGGTGGGCAGATTTGCATCCATGTGTGCTGTCATAGATGTCAAAGAGAGCATACAGAATTTGTACCTGCTAACCTTTAGTTCAAATTGGCACCCAGTAATCTCTAACACCCATAGAACCATGTTGTAGATTCCCCCAACATCATTAAGGTACACATAGCCCTGTATCTAGATTCCCCATTGCCTGCTTCTCTTCTTGAAGCAACACAGCTAACAATTACATAGCCAAGGTGAACAAAGGGGGCAAGTGAGCACAGCCCATGAGTGCGTCCTTGTGTATAGTATAGATTCCAGATAAGATTTTCCCAGTTCTGATTCTGACTATAAGAAGCATGAACACAAGTTTATTCCATCCTAATATTTGTCTGCCAAAGCTCATTTCTTGTAGTTTGGTGAACAAATATTTCCAATCCAGGATATAAAATGCTTTCTAAACATCTATAGCGACCCTTACCGGCCTCTATATGACCAACACACATTCTTTAAGGATGTGCACTATCCCTATAATATTTATTGCCGTCGTCCTTGCTGGTAAAAATTGCCTGTTTGGTATGCATTGACTAGTGAGAGTAAGAGAGGGTAAATAACAATGGCCAAAATCGTGCTTAAAATCTCTAGGTTGAGCATTGGCAAAGGAAGGCATGACACTAAGGGCCTGATTTAGAGTTTAAAGGACATACTAATTCTGTAATGTGACAGAGTAAGTTACACCGTCACCTAAATTACTCTGTCACCTTGATAGACATGCCATCCCCAAATTAAGACATGACTGTCAGTTCCACATACATATCTGAACACTGGCCGGACCTGCTGTCATAGTGGTTTCTGTCAATGTTGTAAAATCCTGATGGGTGACATTGTCAAACATGATGAACGGGGGCATGGCTACGGCACCAGGGAAGATGGCCGCAACTCCGGGGAGCTCCGTCGGAGCGTGATGGGTCGGGAGACTTCCCAGGTCTTCTGATGCTTCTCCGGTCCTCAAGACCGTGTGTCTGTACGGCGGAACATTGGCGGTTTCAGAGGATGACTTCTTGAGCGTGCAGGGTGAGATGCGTGCCTTTTTTCTCTTCATGCCTGCATCGGCAGATCGCGTTTGAGACGTGCCTGCAATTTTCCCGCCTTCGCTGCCCTCCCGCTTTGTGACGCATATATCTCCACCTCAAAAGGCGTTTTTTATCATCATATGTCGCCCTAGAAGTGTCCTTTTTAAGCGGACGTCTGACAATTTGTGTGACAGTTTCTAAATGTGCAGAGTGGAATGAAGAGGTGAGTTACCTTGTGATGACACGATTTTAAGTAACTCTTGCAGCTCCCGCACATCTTGTCACCTTTTTCCTACTTCAAGTTGTATTATCGCATAGCGCATTTCTGTGCACAATATCTTTTCTTTAAGGCTTTATCTCACCTCACTTCAACAACTGTGTGCTCCTCACAATTAACTGAATTTAATATTTGTACCATTTGGCGTTTATGCTGCATTACAGTAGTATGCTGCCTTCCACACTCTGCTCATTAGCAGACACCACTTTGAATGCATATCTTTTTTGAGACTTTTGTTATTATCAACCATCAGAACGCCTCCTTTTTTCTTCATTATATTGTGAGATGCATTATTTTGTTCTCAGAGAATACTTCAATCCTGGAAAAGTAATAATCCCATCTGGCAGGCAATGAGAATTCCTTCATTTTTAGCATTTTTCACATTTTTTGCAGTAAGTTGTTGAAATATAATTGCCTCTCTGCAGTGATTTCTCAAATACTGGTTCGTCATCTTCCTCTTTTCCTCTTCGGCTGCAACCCTTGGAGTTCTTGCTGTTCTTTTCAAATATCGTCGTTCTCAGTTTATAAACTTATATTTATCTTCTACTTCAAGTTCTCAATAGCGACGCCATGTGCTCATCGAAATTACTCTCAGCAAAAAAATGTACTCAGCTTACCTTTAGAGGACATTAACCCATTCAGTGTTCTGCAAGATACTATGGATGACACCACCAAAGACACTATTGCTGCCAAATGTACTTCTCCTCATACTTCCCGTCCAAATGCAAAACCTTCTGCTAAAACCCCCTCTACTTCGGCTTCCACTCAAGGAAAAAGAGTTAAAACAAATCCTCCTTCTCCCACCAACGTGTCTTCCTCTATTTCTATGGAACTTCTACTAGATGAGATCCGCTCACTCAAACCTTACATGACGGAAACAAATTCTCATCTTCAAAGCCTCGAGGATAACTGGTCTCACACTGAGCGGAGGATGGAGACTCTTGAAGACAGATTTGCTTCAGCTCAACCAGTTATTGATCAAGTTCCCTTTATGCATAAGGAGATTGCAAATCTTAAACAGCAAGTTGAACATTTGGAAAACCGAAACAGGTGTAATAACCTACGGATTTACGGACTGGCAGAAGGCCTTGAGGGATCAAATCCCAACTCCTTTTTCCAATCCTTCCTGCCAACCCTTCTTGGTCTTCCTACTTCTCCTTTGTTAAATATTCAACAAGCTCATCGCTTGGGTTCTAATTCTTGTATGTGTGCATCAGCATCCTCTTCTGTAAAGCCTAGAGGTGTTATCCTGTATTTTTTGGAGTACACGGATCTACTTAAAGTCCTTATTTTTTTTTTGTTGAAAAACCTTTATTATGCAGAGTTGATATACACAGCATGTAGCCACAACCCGGAGGCCGGCAGCGGGAATAGGTGTGGAATCGCGTTCAACATCAATGATACACAGCCTGTAAGCCGACAACCTGGGGGTCCGGCGGCACCTTAAGTAATATCATGTTTGCACCTTTGGGCATCTGTGTAAGATCTACTGCGCACTATGCGCTGTACCATTAAGGTAGGAGTGTCCTCCGCACCCCACCGCACACGTCCCCAGGGTCACTCAGCCGCTACATAGACGGCTATGGTACCTATAAGGTTCCCAAAAAACATAATTCCCCAACACCCCATTACTCCTATTCCAGAAACCCCCCCCTACTCTACCTATCTAAAATGTAGCTCCGCTGTTCGCCTCCCCACATCTGTGGTGAAATGTAGTATGGTGTAAGCCTAAGCTCTAGATCATGCAACTGTTCTGCTGGTTGGCTGGGTCATCACTCCTATGGTGAATCATGTACCTTCTGCTGTGCCACTACTACGTGCAACATCCGCTATCCAGAACCGCTGCGCCGCCTCACACCAGATCACGGCGTTTTACCCTCACAGTGCATCGGGCGTTCTGTGTTCAAGGGTCTCGCCACTTAAACTCTCCTGTCCCTCCGGGACTTCCGTGGGCAATGTCTTCTCAGCATCCTTAACCCTGAGGTAATCTCGGTAAAGGCTCCAGAAATTATTTGGGCGACTCGTGGGAGGGAGTAATTCACTGTAGCATTAAATCTGCGTGCAGCAATATTGCATGTCCCGCTCCCACCTCGTGGTGGTCGGCAATGGACCCCTCATCCAGCACATTGCTACCACTCGCCTAGCCATCAGCATACCCATATCAGTTAGTCGCCGTACCGCAACAGGAAGGCCCCTGGAGTGACCTAAGTGCGCCAGGGCCGGGTCGATCGGCAACTCTATTCCTAGGATTCTGCTCATTGCAGTGAATATCCTGTCCCAGAAGTTCTGGATTCCCGGGCACTGCCACGACAAGTGAATGAAGTCCGCGATAGGGGCATGGCAGCGTTCGCATTCGGCAGACTGACGGAGCCCATACCTATGCAGCCTCTCCGGGGTGTAATATACTTGCTGGAGGAATTTGAAATGGATCAGTCTATGTCTGCCGTTTAATGAAAGTTTTCTGGTGTTTTGACAGCAATATGTCCACATGCCGTCGTCCATTGTAATGCGGAGATCATTTTGCCAGGCCGTCCTGGCCTTGAAGTGATGTAGCTCGTCACACTCTCTGTTCATCCGGTATAAGTTTGTGACTAATTTGTGGGGGGAGGGAGATTTAATAACGTAGGTGAGTTCCGGCACTTCCGGCGGTTTCGCCAGTTCAGGACCCAGGAGAGCCTGCAAGGCGCCACGAATCCTATGATATTATAAAAAACCGTATGATTAGTGCGGCCTCGGCCGGGGCCTCTGCAGCCCGCTCCCAAGTTTTCACTACGCCGTTCAGGAAGAGGTCTCCCGTCTTAATGATACCTAGTTTTCGTAAAGCCTGGAGCACTCCACCTTCCGCCACTGGAGACAGCCATAGTGTCCATTCAATGGGCATTAGGGGGGAGTACAATATGGCGCCCTGTTGCATTCGCAGTAGCGTATTCCAGGTGTGGTTAGTGGACTTGATCGAGTCCAATATGCCAATTCTGCGGTCAGTCGGGCCAAATACCGTTGCAGGGAGCGGGAGCGGAGCTGCGAATAGTCGTTCCAACCGGACATGTGGTATCGTCGCTTTCCCGTGTATCCACGTGTGCATATGTGATGCTTGTGCTACTCTGTAGTACTTTTCGATGTCTGGGGCATTCAATCCCCCCATTTCATACGGCTGTATTAGGGTTGTCCATTTAACTCTCGGCTGTTTACCCCCCCAAGCGAGTTTAATAAGGAGCTGTGTCAGGCTATTAAAAAAGGACTTTGACAGAACAATCGGGATGTTATTAAAGAGAAACAAGAATTTAGGTAGGATCACCATCTTCATGATTGCTATACGTCCCATCAGGGACAGCGGTAGGTTGATCCACTTTTCTACGTCATCCTCCAGCCTGCTGTACGCAACTCCATAGTTTTCGCGGATTAGGAGTTCCAGGTCAGAGTGGAGCATAATCCCTAAATACCTGATCGGCTCCATCGTCCAATGCAACGGGTAATCCATATCAAACTGAGTAGTCTTCGGAGTCAGGGGGAAGGCCACTGATTTCGACCAGTTGACTCGGAGGCCAGAGAGCGCTCCATAACGTACCACCTCCCGTAATACTGAGGTGAGATTCGACTCAGGGTCGCGTACGTACAACAAGGTGTCATCCGCGTATGTTGATATGACAATTTTGTATGTGGGGAAGTTCACCCCCTCATTACCATGATACTCCCGGAGAGCACATGCCAGCAGTTCGGCCACCAGCGCATAGAGCAGTGGCGAAAGTGGGCAGCCCTGCCTAGTGCCTCTGCCAATCGCAAAGGACTCCGAGACCCGGTCTCCCACGCGTACCCTGGCAGTGGGGTGATAATATAGCGCTCCCACCAGTTGTAAAAACGGTTCGCCCAGTCCCAGGCGCCTCAGCACATGGAGCATAAAGGGCCACTCAACAGAATCAAAGGCTTTTTCCATGTCCAGGAAGACAGCCATGGCCTTGGTGTTCTGCCGGACATGCTGCATAGTCCCTAATACGGTTCAAATATTATAGGTGAGATTCCTGTCGGGGATGAATCCAGCCTGCTCCGGTGCCACCAGCTCCGGGGCTAGTAACGCCAAGCACGTTGCCAAGACCTTGGCATAGATCTTGGCGTCAACATTTATGAGAGACAGCGGTCTGTAGGAGCTACAAGCATTTGCGGGTTTGCCTGGTTTAAGAATAGTTACTATCAGGGCTTCCCGCATAGTCCGTGGCATGCTTCCCTCCACACAGATGTCGTCGAATAGTGTGGATAAATGGGGAATCAATACTTCTTTAAATGCCTTATAAAAGCCCACTGTGAGCCCATCCGCTCCGGGGGCACTGACCGATCGCATGCTAGCCAGGGCGTCCGCGATCTCGTCCTTGTGTATGGGCTGCATCAAGAATTCCCTGGCAGAGCCCTTCAAGGAAAGGCAGCTGTATATGGTCCAGGTAATCATCCATAGCTTCCTCATTATTCGCGGTGCGTGAACAGTAGAGAACGGAGTAATAATGCCTGAACGCCTCTACAATCTCTGATTCTTCTGTGAGGAGGTGACCATCAGTTGCCTCCAGCTCTGATATGACTTGCGGGCGTCTAGAGTTACGCATTATCCTGGCCAGGTGGGAGCCCGGGTGCTCTCCCTCCCCATAAGACTGGGCCGTCGCATACTTCCCCATGTGCTGAACTTCTCTGTCAGCTTCCTCGTTGTATTCTGCTATGAGGTTCTTAATGTCTTCCGCTACCTCCGAACTAGAGCTCACCAGTTGGGATTCCTCCAGCTCAGCAAGCCTGGACTCCAAATGTAATAACATTTGGCGTATAGCCTTGAGGACACTCGAGTGCTTTGCCATGGCAATACCTCGTATGTAAACCTTAAAGGTTTCCCACACTGTTTGGAAGCTTTCCACCGAGCCCACATTAGTGTCAAAGAATTGTTCGATTTCCACCGCAATTTCACCCCAAAAGTGCTCATCAAGTAGTGAGTATGGAGGGAAACGCCACGTGAATGGCGGGATCCTCTTCACTGGCGCCTCGAGGACCAAGAGAAGCGGCGAGTGATCTGAGAGGGTGCGTGGCAGCACAGCGCAGGATTTTATGTATCTTATAACTGAGGATGACGCCAGCCAGTAGTCGATTCTGGTGTGTATGTCGTGAAATGCTGAGTAATGAGTGAACCCCCCTCTAGCAGTGTGCCTACTTCTCCACACGTCCACTAAGTCCAGTTTAATTAGTTCCGAGTGTTTTTTAATGCTGCCGCTGTAGGTCTGCGTGCAGGGCCTGTAGACCTGTCTAGCACTGGGTCCAACACCAAGTTCAAGTCACCTCCCCATATTATTTGTGTAGTAGAATATGCGTGACCGTGCTTTGCAAGGGCATCATAAAATTCCGGGGAATCGTAGTTGGGACCATAAACGTTAACCACCATTAAATCATGACCCTTCCCTACACATCTTGTGATTAGAAATCGGCCCTTGGGGTCTGCCCTCAGTAAAGACAGTGTCAGTTTCGACTTAGGGTTAACCCATGTCAAGACCCCTCTAGAATGGGTTGTGAATCCCAGGGCGGTGCAGTTGCCCGCCAGACCCCTGCTAAGAAGCATTCTGGTCGTGAGCGGAAGGTGCGTCTCCTGTATCAGGGCCAGGTCAACTCTATGTCGCTGTAAATAATTCAGGACTTTCCTGAGTTTCCGATGATCATTCAGACCCCGCACGTTCCACGTTAACGCATTAAGCGTCCCAGCCTCCCTGTCCGCTGCTATACTGTCTGAGCCAGCCATCGTATTAGTGGTGTAAGACAGTTGCAATCTCAAAAACCAATGAAGACAGAGCAATCAGGCAGAGCAAACCATAACACAACCAAATATTTCCCCACCCCTCCACCCCCTCCCACAGCAGACCCCCCCAACTCGGCCATGCAGATCCCTTTCCCACCCTCGCCACCCCAATACCAACTCCCTCAACTCAGCAACCAGAACGTCAGTAGTGCCTTGCGCTCGGGGGTCGAGGTTGTCTAACAGCCCGTGACTTCCAATGTTCTCAAGGCACTATGTCGGGCTTTCCCCCTCCCTCCGCTATGCACCACCTTAATTGTAAATAGTGCATCCTACCAGTGCGTCAGACTGTCCAATGATGTCCACACCATTCCCCCGTTGTCCGTCTATCCCTCCCCACACCCCCCATCACATTCAGTTCAATATATGTCAACGCAGGCCGCTGCAGAAGACATGCTTATACTGTTATATAAACCAAACGTCCCCCACATTTCTCCTCCATCCCCTCTACTTATCTTTACAGTGTTTCTCCGTCCGAAGAGCGGGCTCGGGCGCCGACCACTTCAGCGCGATCAGCGTGCAACTGTTCACAGTCTTTCCACCGGCTTCACAGGGGTAGAGCCCCGTATTGCACTAGCGACCCAGTCATTCCTGTTCATCCAGGTGGCTATTTTCTTCAGCTGGCTTATCCGCACCATCGTTTCTCTGGTCCCTTGACCATCTCTTCATTGCCTGCATCAGTTCTTTTGGGTCTGTGAATATGTGTGAGTGACCCTGATGGTTGACACGCAGCTTGGCAGGGTACAGCATCGCGTAGTCCAGGCCTAGTTCTCTGAGCCGCTTCTTGTGGGGGAGGAAGTGTTTGCGCGCTTCCTGTACTTTCGCAGTAAAGTCAGGATATATTGATATTGCCGACCCTTCAAATTGAAGTGAGGTCTGTGATCTAGCAAGTCTGAGGGCCGTATCCCTATCCCGGTAATTAAGTAACTTAGCTATAATCGGGTGGGGAGGCGCTCCCGGCTTCGGGCGGGAGCCCAAGGACCAATGCGCCCGCTCCACCACAAACATCGAAGAGAACACTCCATCTCCCAAAAGTGTAATGAGTAACTTTTCCACGAAGAGTTCCATCTTGCCTGTTTGCGTGGTCTCCGGAAGCCCCGTTATGCGAAGGTTGCAGCGTCGCGAGCGCGCTTCCAAGTCCTCCGACTTGTCCTGAAGGGAACGCATCAGGTGTTCAATCTTCCTGTGCGCTGTGTCTAACTCGGTTTGCGCCTCCTCAACTTCTGTTATCCTCCTCTCGGCCATGTTGTGTTTCTCAGCATGTTTGTCTAGGCGCTCAGCCATCCGGTCCATTCTGTAGGTCATGCCGTCCATCTTAGCACCCAGCGCCGATATGCTGGTTTGTAGGCTTTATTCCATGGAGCGCAGCATACTCTTAATGTCGTTGTCAGGTGCCCGCTCATCCACGGGGGCCTGGGCTCTCTGTGCTCCGCTGGGGGGCTTTGTGTTTGTAATCGCCTCTGTGCAAATGGAAGTCTGCTTTGTGTTTTGTCCCCCTTCCCCATCGTCGCAGCCGTACCTCCGTACCACAGCAGGTGAGTGCACCAAGTATTTACCCAGGAGATCCTGTTGTAGTGTGCAGGCTCTATGCAGTTCCAAGTTGAGGGGTTGCAAATACCACCAGCTGCCCGCGCAGGTCCGCACACGTCTGCCCCAGCGCCGCAGTTTGTCAGCCAGTGTCCAGCATACAGGAGCGATGGGGTGACGGTGTTACTGGGGCCGCTCCGCCGCCAGGCTCAGCTACCTTGAAACTCCCAATCCGCTCTATGAGAACTGCCCTCACCAGCCGGCAAAGGCCTCCCTTGCACACTCACTCGGATCAACACTCAGCAGGGTGGTAAGTACTAGGGGGGAACCCTTCTCCAGTCCGGGACCAGCGCCACTCCTAAGAGGTCTCAGTTGGGCTCCAAAGTCACTTCCCTGGGACCCCCTCACCACTGATGTCTCATGTGCTCCACCGTCGTTTCACAGGGTTGCAGCGTCGCGAGTCTTCATTGTTTTCCCGGAGGAGGGGGGGGGCACTCCCCACGCGCTCGTAGGGTGTCTCCCGCTTGCCTGCACAGATCACCAATGTTCGGAATCCGGCACCAAGGTGCCCAGGCCGTAGGATCTCCGCCACTCCGAGTTGCCTCCACGTGACGCAGTCAGTGTTGCTCTTTCTCTCCTGGTTCAGATCTCAATGACGCTGGCAGGGGAAGGTCACCCCCCACAAGCTCCGCGCCCCACAGGTATTCCAGGCGGTATCCGCGGTGGGGGCACAGCGGCCGATAGGGCACCTCCACAGGCGGTCAGGCCAAACGCGCTCACCCTCGCCCCACGCAAGGGCACGTCAGCCGGCGGAGCGAGCACCGGAGGTCGCGGCTTCTCGGCCTAGTTTTCGGTGGCTCCGCTCACAGTCTCAGCCGGGCACCGGAACACCAAATCACCGCGAATTTGGGATCGCTGGGGCCCCGGTGGGTTCACGCTTCAGGGGGGGTGGGTTTGGGATATTAATATTAGCACTTTGGCAGGATTATGGAGGATAATGGGCAGTGCAGCACGGAACTCCGGGTTCAAGCAGCCATTTTAGCTGCCGGCAAGCTCCGCCCCCATCTACTTAAAGTCCTTCATGCTGCCAAGCAAAAAGGGAAGATTATCTGGAATGGTTCTCATCTTTTCTTTGTTCAAGATTATGCCAAGATCACTGCAGATCGTCGCAAGAAGTTTCTGGAGATGAGACCTGCTCTACGTTCCTTGAATGTTCGTTATGGCTTATTTCACCCTTGCCTCTTTAAAGTGACTTACAACAACAGGACGCCGAATTATGAGGATCCGGAGCTTCTTCAACACATTCTAGACTCTTGCAGGAATGATTCCATGGACATTCCTCGCGCATAACTATTGAGCGCAAACGCTCTGCTTACTGCTTAATGTTGTACTGCTTTGTCAAAGCTGTTTCTGTTTTTATTTTCCCTGCTGTAAATTGTTTTCTAAGTTGTGTTTTTGTTGTGTTGTTGGTCATTAATTCATTTTTCTTTTTGGATTCTTTATTTTAGGTGCAGGTTTTGTGGTCCCTTGAATGATCTATGTGTTCTTCCTGGTATATCTGGAGGTTCTTCTTCCCTTGCCGCGTTCTCATGGAGTCTTTGGTCTTGTGTGCTTCCTTCCTTATGTGGTTTTGCCATCCCCAGTTTCATTGTTTCTCTGTGGTATGTCTTTTTGACATCTCCTTTCGTTTTCAATTGTACTCTTGTTTTTTGCTTCTATGTCTAACAGCTCTTTCCCTTCCTGTCCCTCTCACTTTTATCTTTCTTTCTCCATCTCTTTCTTCTTCACAGTACTTTTCTCTTTCTTCTTTCTCTTATCTTCTCACTCCTGAATCTCTCACATAAGCTTTTCCTCTCTATTTTCTTTCTCTCAGATATAAGGTTTCTGAACTGTTGTACTGTTTGTATAGCCATAGTTTCTGTTTTAATTGATAGATACTTGCTTTATTACTTTTATAGTAATTGCTCATGTTTGTTTTAATGGTTCATATTTAGAGTTGTAACCTGGCATGTTAAAGGAGTTACCAACCCAATAAAAAGACAACGCGTATTAACCCACTTAGCTAGATTACATACTGATATTGCTTTTATTCAAGAAACTCATCTATCTGAAGCTGAATCAGCCAAACTGAAAAGAAGTTGGGTTGGTCATGTTTTTTCTTCCTCCGCTTTAGGAAAGAAAAATGGCTCTTCTATATTGTGTCATAAAAAACGTCAACCTTCAGTAGTATATCAAGAAAATGACTCTGATGGTCGCTGGGTGATTACTAAATTGCTTATTAATCATATCCCTTAGTATTATTCAATGTTTATGCACCAGTTAATATCGACAATAAGTTTTGGATTCAAATCTCTGATAAACTTCGTATGTTTGACGAGGATTATGTTATTTTTGGGAGTGATTGTAACCAGATCATAGACCCTATTTTAGATAGACATTCCTCTGTGATATTCTCTAATACCAAAATGCACTCACAGTTTACCTCTGCTATATGACGCAAAGCTTTAATTGACATTTGGAGACTCTGTAACCCAGATTTACAGGAATATACCTTTTATTCTCCCCCTCATAACTCTCAATCCAGAATAGATTATCTTTTTCTCAGTAAACCCATGTCTCAACTTGTCTCGCAGGCCGAGATTGGTTCCATCCTAATATCAGATCATGCTCCAGTTTTTGTTGATTTTGGTCTGCTACCTTTTTCCCCCAATGCCGGTAGATGGCGTTTCAATAATACTTTGTTATCAGATCCCAATTTCACTGGCCAATTCACCTCTTTTGCTTCTGAATTCTTTTCTAATAACTCCACTCCAGACTCCTCTCCAGTAATGATTTGGGACTCTTTTAAGGCGGCAGCGAGAGGTTTTATCATTGAAAATGCTCAATTATTAGCAAAAATTAAGAAACTTGACTATTATTACTATCGCTCAAATTCTGAAATTTCCTTAAAAAGTCTTATTGAGGCTAAACTGTCTTTTAATAAATCTTCTACAGAGGCTGCGTCCTCTTATCTTTTAAAACATAGTGCCCGTTATTATGGAGGCCAGAATAAGATGGTCAAACTACTTGCAAATTACTTACAAATTAGTCAGGAACAGACTAAAATTGAATTCATTCGTATCACTGCTGGGGGTTCACTCTTTAAAGATACTGATATTTTAAACAAATGTGTTTCTTTCTATAAACATTTGTATACAACGGAGCAACAACCATCCTCTGTTGAACTCTCCTCTTTCTTTCAATCAATAAATTCTCCTCCTACTCATGATACTGATTTTGCCCCACTAGAATTAGATATTACTCTATCCGAAATTAAACATGCAGTATTGGTTTTGAAAAGGGGTAAAGTGCACAGTCCGGACGGTTTTACCATTGAATTCTATACACATTTCACGTCTCTATTACTCCCCCATCTCTTATTACTTTACAAATTTTTTATTACAGAAGGTTCTTCCTTAAGATCTTTTCAAGACGCCGTAATCTGTTTAATTCCCAAAGATGATAAAGATCCCTCTTTTTGTAAAAATGACCGTCCTATCTCCCTAGTTAATTTAGATCATAAGATTTTTGCAAAGATCCTTGCTCTCTGTATTGACCCCATTTTACCCAATATTATTGGCCTGGAACAATCAGGATTTGTGAAAGGTCGCCTATCCTCAGATAATTCCAGAATTTTCTTTAATATCTTAAGTAAAGCTTCCTCCCTAGATTATCCTATTGCTGCAATTGCATTAGATGCTGAGAAAGCATTTGACAGGATTGGTTGGGATTTTATGTTTCACGTGCTTCAATGGATTGGGTTTCCTGCTAAATTAATATCTCTTATTTCACTATTATATTCTCGTCCTAAGGCCTCAATTTTTGTTAATGGGAAATCCTCTGATTATTTTCCTCTGTTCAGAGGAGTCCATCAAGATTGTCCCTTATCTCCTCTTTTATTTATAATTGCTTTGGAGCCTTTTTTAACGAAAATTAGATTGGACGACAGAATTACTAGTTTTAATATTGATAATGCCCATGTCAAAATGTCTGTCTATGCTGATGACATCCTTCTATATTGTTTGAATCCCACTACTTCTCTTCCAGCTTTCCTTTCTCAAGTTGATACTTTCTCTCAATTAAGCATGGGCGAATTTTGAGAATTTGTGATTACGCAAATTTGCGGATTTGCGTATTCACGGATCCGCAAAATTCGCGAATTTGCGAATTCACGGATTTGTGAATTTTTTAAATGGGGGGGTCTTCTGTGCGAGTTCAAGTGCCTCTTGTGTGTATAAATGGTCAGAGACCGATCAGAGCAGCAGATGAAGAGAAAGAAGCTCCTGGTCACAGGAACAGCACGAGGATTGCGCTCGTGAAAGTCAAGGATACAAAGGCCTCTATCCAGCATCACAGCTGATTTTCGATGGTAGATTTGGGAAGAAAGCACACCTGCCCAGCCTCGACAACGCTCACTATTGTTTTTGGGCTGATAACTGCGTCACTGAATTTGAGCTTCAACTAGGGCACATGCTTTATTGATATCTGTAAGTGCTTCCTGTTGAGGTTTAATTTTTGTGACAGGACCATCGTGCCAGAATGAACCCTGCCCTTCATATCACCGATGTGCGCAGGGGTCCCTTGAGTGAGCTGTCCATCATCCTGTAACTATTTGAGGATGGCGCCGGCAAGCTGCCAGCGCCATCCTAAAATAGTTACTAAGTTAGCTTCAACAGGATGCACTAATAGATAAAATAAAGCAGGTGCTCGAGCTTGAAGGCTTGGACTTTTGCCCCCCGATCCGCCGCTCGCGGATTTGCGGATTTTTGGTAAATTTGCGGGAGTTCGCGGATCGCGAATTTACCAAAATCTGCAAAATCCGCGAGCGGAACGGATTTTGTGCTCATGCTTACTCTCAATTATCTGGATATCGTCTTAATTCGGATAAATGCGATGTTCTCCCTTTAAATCTTCTTTGTTTGAAACAAGATTTTATCTCTACTGGCTTCTCTTGGAAAACCTCTAAAATTAAATATTTAGGATTATGGTTTTCTCCACTAGTCCAGATACATTAAAAGAGAACTTTGATAATCTCTCCAAATCTCTCTCTACATCTATTGACCGATGGCATCCACTTTTTCTCTCCAGGTGGGGTCGCCTAGACTCAATTAAGATTAAGCATGGGCGGATTTTGCGAATTGGCAATCCGCGAACTTGCGTATTTACGGATTCGCAATCCGCAAAATCCGCGAACTCTCGCAAATTTGCAGATTTTTTTTTTTTTGTGTGTTCGCAAGGATTTCTGCCAGTTCGCGAGGATTGTGTACCAGTTCGCAATTGCGAACTTACTTGTCGGCTCGCAACGGCCACGACTATGTTGTTTCTACATCTGGTTCATCATCACAGGTTCACAGCACCCTCTGTTTCACCACTGCCACCCTCTGGTACACCCATGCCACCCTCAGGTACATCACTGCCACCCTCTGGTTGGTTTATCACTGTAGATTATGGGGGTGAAAAAAAGCAAGCACACCTGCCCTGCTTCAACTGACATGAATTAATTTGGGGTTGATTAATGTGTCACTGAATTTAAACTTCCAGTCTGGCTGGCACCTGCTTCCTTATCTGTAATTTGCTTTCTGTTGCAGTGCACTTTTTTTTCACAGGACCTTTGTGGCCTATAGTTCCAAGTAGGCAACTGAACTCTGAAAGGGCCCCTCAGGAAGCACTACAGGGAATGGTTACTAATGATAAGATTGAACTTTTGCACCTGCTGAGTGCTTTCAGTTTGGTCTGTAATTGCTTTCTGTTGCAGTGTAATTTTTTTAACGGGACCTTTGTTGTATACTTGTAGCTATTCTCTGAGCCTGCTGTGAGGGTCAGAGCAGGGTCATAGAATAGTTGCAAGTAGGCAAATGACCTCTGAAGGGGCCCCTCAGGAAGCACTACAGGGAATGGTTACTAATGATAAGATTGAACTTTTGCACCTGCTGAGTGCTTTCATTTTTGCAAAAATCCAAATATCCAGCAGCATCCACAAAAAGTAATCCTTCCAGGTCAAGATCCAAATCAAAGTGACCAGCACATGAAGAAAGCACTGAGAGGAGCCTGGTGGGCAGGAACAGGAAGTTGGAGACTGTGGGGCACTTCCTTCCTCCCACCCCCACCCCCCAAAATGGACTCCTTGCAAAGAAATGTTTATGCACCAGTTAATATCGACAATAAGTTTTGGATTCAAATCTCTGATAAACTTCGTATGTTTGACGAGGATTATGTTATTTTTGGGAGTGATTGTAACCAGATCATAGACCCTATTTTAGATAGACATTCCTCTGTGATATTCTCTAATACCAAGATGCACTCACAGTTTACCTCTGCTATATGACGCAAAGCTTTAATTGACATTTGGAGACTCTGTAACCCAGATTTACAGGAATATACCTTTTATTCTCCCCCTCATAACTCTCAATCCAGAATAGATTATCTTTTTCTCAGTAAACCCATGTCTCAACTTGTCTCGCAGGCCGAGATTGGTTCCATCCTAATATCAGATCATGCTCCAGTTTTTGTTGATTTTGGTCTGCTACCTTTTTCCCCCAATGCCGGTAGATGGCGTTTCAATAATACTTTGTTATCAAATCCCAATTTCACTGGCCAATTCACCTCTTTTGTTTCTGAATTCTTTTCTAATAACTCCACTCCAGACTCCTCTCCAGTAATGATTTGGGACTCTTTTAAGGCGGCAGCTAGAGGTTTTATCATCGAAAATGCTCAATTATTAGCAAAAATTAAGAAACTTGACTATTATTACTATCGCTCAAATTCTGAAATTTCCTTAAAAAGTCTTATTGAGGCTAAACTGTCTTTTAATAAATCTTCTACAGAGGCTGCGTCCTCTTATCTTTTAAAACATAGTGCCCGTTATTATGGAGGCCAGAATAAGATGGTCAAACTACTTGCAAATTACTTACAAATTAGTCAGGAACAGACTAAAATTGAATTCATTTGTATCACTGCTGGGGGTTCACTCTTTAAAGATACTGATATTTTAAACAAATGTGTTTCTTTCTATAAACATTTGTATACAACGGAGCAACAACCATCCTCTGTTGAACTCTCCTCTTTCTTTCAATCAATAAATTCTCCTCCTACTCATGATACTGATTTTGCCCCACTAGAATTAGATATTACTCTATCCGAAAATAAACATGCAGTATTGGTTTTCAAAAGGGGTAAAGTGCACAGTCCGGACGGTTTTACCATTGAATTCTATACACATTTCACGTCTCTATTACTCCCCCATCTCTTATTACTCTACAAATTTTTTATTACAGAAGGTTCTTCCTCAAGATCTTTTCAAGACGCCGTAATCTGTTTAATTCCCAAAGATGATAAAGATCCCTCTTTTTGTAAAAATTACCGTCCTATCTCCCTAGTTAATTTAGATCATAAGATTTTTGCAAAGATCCTTGCTCTCCGTATTGACCCCATTTTACCCAATATCATTGGCCCGGAACAATCAGGATTTGTCAAAGGTCGCCTATCCTCAGATAATTCCAGAATTTTCTTTAATATCTTAAGTAAAGCTTCCTCCCTAGATTATCCTATTGCTGCAATTGCATTACATGCTAAGAAAGCATTTGACAGGATTGGTTGGGATTTTATGTTTCACGTGCTTCAATGGATTGGGTTTCCTGCTAAATTAATATCTCTTATTTCACTATTATATTCTCGTCCTAAGGCCTCAATTTTTGTTAATGGGACTCCTCTGATTATTTTCCTCTGTTCAGAGGAGTCCATCAAGATTGTCCCTTATCTCCTCTTTTATTTATAATTGCTTTGGAGCCTTTTTTAACGAAAATTAGATTGGACGACAGGATTACTAGTTTTAATATTGATAATGCCCATGTCAAAATGTCTGTCTATGCTGATGACATCCTTCTATATTGTTTGAATCCCACTACTTCTCTTCCAGCTTTCCTTTCTCAAGTTGATACTTTCTCTCAATTAAGCATGGGCGAATTTTGCGAATTTGTGATTCGCAAATCTGCGGATTTGCGTATTCACGGATCCGCAAAATTCGCGAATTTGCGGATTCGCGGATTTGTGAATTTTTTAAATGGGGGGGTCTTCTGTGTGAGTTCAAGTGCCTCTTGTGTGTATAAATGGTCAGAGACCGATCAGAGCAGCAGATGAAGAGAAAGAAGCTCCTGGTCACAGGAACAGCACGAGGATTGCGCTCGTGAAAGTCAAGGATACAAAGGCCTCTATCCAGCATCACAGCTGATTTTCGATGGTAGATTTGGGAAGAAAGCACACCTGCCCAGCCTCGACAACGCTCACTATTGTTTTTGGGCTGATAACTGCGTCACTGAATTTGAGCTTCAACTAGGGCACATGCTTTATTGATATCTGTAAGTGCTTCCTGTTGAGGTTTAATTTTTGTGACAGGACCATCGTGCCAGAATGAACCCTGCCCTTCATATCACCGATGTGCGCAGGGGTCCCTTGAGTGAGCTGTCCATCATCCTGTAACTATTTTAGGATGGCGCCGGCAAGCTGCCAGCGCCATCCTAAAATAGTTACGAAGTTAGCTTCAACAGGATGCACTAATAGATAAAATAAAGCAGGTGCTCGAGCTTGAAGGCTTGAACTTTTGCCCCCCGATCCGCCACTCGCGGATTTGCGGATTTTTGGTAAATTTGCGGGAGTTCGCGGATCGCGAATTTACCAAAATCTGCAAAATCCGTGAGCGGAACGGATTTTGTGCTCATGCTTACTCTCAATTATCTGGATATCGTCTTAATTCGGATAAATGCGATGTTCTCCCTTTAAATCTTCTTTGTTTGAAACAAGATTTTATCTCTACTGGCTTCTCTTGGAAAACCTCTAAAATTAAATATTTAGGATTATGGTTTTCTCCACTAGTCCAGATACATTAAAAGAGAACTTTGATAATCTCTCCAAATCTCTCTCTACATCTATTGACCGATGGCATCCACTTTTTCTCTCCAGGTGGGGTCGCCTAGACTCAATTAAGATTAAGCATGGGCGGATTTTGCGAATTGGCAATCCGCGAACATGCGTATTTACGGATTCGCAATCCGCAAAATCCGCGAACTCTCGCAAATTTGCAGATCTTTTTTTTTTGTGTGTTCGCAAGGATTTCTGCCAGTTCGCGAGGATTCTGTACCAGTTCGCAATTGTGAACTTACTTGTCGGCTCGCAACGGCCACGACTATGTTGTTTCTACATCTGGTTCATCATCACAGGTTCACAGCACCCTCTGTTTCACCACTGCCACCCTCTGGTACACCCATGCCACCCTCAGGTACATCACTGCCACCCTCTGGTTGGTTTATCACTGTAGATTATGGGGGTGAAAAAAAGCAAGCACACCTGCCCTGCTTCAACTGACATGAATTAATTTGGGGTTGATTAATGTGTCACTGAATTTAAACTTCCAGTCTGGCTGGCACCTGCTTCCTTATCTGTAATTTGCTTTCTGTTGCAGTGCACTTTTTTTCACAGGACCTTTGTGGCCTATAGTTGCAAGTAGGCAACTGAACTCTGAAAGGGCCCCTCAGGAAGCACTACAGGGAATGGTTACTAATGATAAGATTGAACTTTTGCACCTGCTGAGTGCTTTCAGTTTGGTCTGTAATTGCTTTCTGTTGCAGTGTAATTTTTTTAACAGGACCTTTGTTGTATACTTGTAGCTATTCTCTGAGCCTGCTGTGAGGGTCAGAGCAGGGTCATAGAATAGTTGCAAGTAGGCAAATGACCTCTGAAGGGGCCCCTCAGGAAGCACTACAGGGAATGGTTACTAATGATAAGATTGAACTTTTGCACCTGCTGAGTGCTTTCATTTTTGCAAAAATCCAAATATCCAGCAGCATCCACAAAAAGTAATCCTTCCAGGTCAAGATCCAAATCAAAGTGACCAGCACATGAAGAAAGCACTTGGAGGAGCCTGGTGGACAGGAACAGGAAGTTGGAGACTGTGGGGCACTTCCTTCCTCCCACCCCCACCCCCCAAAATGGACTCCTTGCAAAGAAATGTTTATGCACCAGTTAATATCGACAATAAGTTTTGGATTCAAATCTCTGATAAACTTTGTATGTTTGACGAGGATTATGTTATTTTTGGGAGTGATTGTACCCAGATCATAGACCCTATTTTAGATAGACATTCCTCTGTGATATGCTCTAATACCAAGATGCACTCACAGTTTACCTCTGCTATATGACGCAAAGCTTTAATTGACATTTGGAGACTCTGTAACCCAGATTTACAGGAATATACCTTTTATTCTCCCCCTCATAACTCTCAATCCAGAATAGATTATCTTTTTCTCAGTAAACCCATGTCTCAACTTGTCTCGCAGGCCGAGATTGGTTCCATCCTAATATCAGATCATGCTCCAGTTTTTGTTGATTTTGGTCTGCTACCTTTTTCCCCCAATGCCGGTAGATGGCGTTTCAATAATACTTTGTTATCAGATCCCAATTTCACTGGCCAATTCACCTCTTTTGCTTCTGAATTCTTTTCTAATAACTCCACTCCAGACTCCTCTCCAGTAATGATTTGGGACTCTTTTAAGGCGGCAGCTAGAGGTTTTATCATCGAAAATGCTCAATTATTAGCAAAAATTAAGAAACTTGACTATTATTACTATCGCTCAAATTCTGAAATTTCCTTAAAAAGTCTTATTGAGGCTAAACTGTCTTTTAATAAATCTTCTACAGAGGCTGCGTCCTCTTATCTTTTAAAACATAGTGCCCGTTATTATGGAGGCCAGAATAAGATGGTCAAACTACTTGCAAATTACTTACAAATTAGTCAGGAACAGACTAAAATTGAATTCATTCGTATCACTGCTGGGGGTTCACTCTTTAAAGATACTGATATTTTAAACAAATGTGTTTCTTTCTATAAACATTTGTATACAACGGAGCAACAACCATCCTCTGTTGAACTCTCCTCTTTCTTTCAATCAATAAATTCTCCTCCTACTCATGATACTGATTTTGCCCCACTAGAATTAGATATTACTCTATCCGAAATTAAACATGCAGTATTGGTTTTTGAAAAGGGGTAAAGTGCACAGTCCGGACGGTTTTACCATTGAATTCTATACACATTTCACGTCTCTATTACTCCCCCATCTCTTATTACTCTACAAAAATTTTTATTACAGAAGGTTCTTCCTCAAGATCTTTTCAAGACGCCGTAATCTATTTAATTCCCAAAGATGATAAAGATCCCTCTTTTTGTAAAAATTACCGTCCTATCTCCCTAGTTAATTTAGATCATAAGATTTTTGCAAAGATCCTTGCTCTCCGTATTGACCCCATTTTACCCAATATCATTGGCCCGGAACAATCAGGATTTGTCAAAGGTCGCCTATCCTCAGATAATTCCAGAATTTTCTTTAATATCTTAAGTAAAGCTTCCTCCCTAGATTATCCTATTGCTGCAATTGCATTAGATGCTGAGAAAGCTTTTGACAGGATTGGTTGGGATTTTATGTTTCACGTGCTTCAATGGATTGGGTTTCCTGCTAAATTAATATCTCTTATTTCACTATTATATTCTCGTCCTAAGGCCTCAATTTTTGTTAATGGGAAATCCTCTGATTATTTTCCTCTGTTCAGAGGAGTCCATCAAGATTGTCCCTTATCTCCTCTTTTATTTATAATTGCTTTGGAGCCTTTTTTAACGAAAATTAGATTGGACGACAGGATTACTAGTTTTAATATTGATAATGCCCATGTCAAAATGTCTGTCTATGCTGATGACGTCCTTCTATATTGTTTGAATCCCACTACTTCTCTTCCAGCTTTCCTTTCTCAAGTTGATACTTTCTCTCAATTAAGCATGGGCAAATTTTACGAATTTGTGATTCGCAAATTTGCGGATTTGCGTATTCACGGATCCGCAAAATTCGCGAATTTGCGGATTCGCGGATTTGTGAATTTTTTAAATGGGGGGTCTTCTGTGCGAGTTCAAGTGCCTCTTGTGTGTATAAATGGTCAGAGACCGATCAGAGCAGCAGATGAAGAGAAAGAAGCTCCTGGTCACAGGAACAGCACGAGGATTGCGCTCGTGAAAGTCAAGGATACAAAGGCCTTTATCCAGCATCACAGCTGATTTTCGATGGTAGATTTGGGAAGAAAGCACACCTGCCCAGCCTCGACAACGCTCACTATTGTTTTTGGGCTGATAACTGCGTCACTGAATTTGAGCTTCAACTAGGGCACATGCTTTATTGATATCTGTAAGTGCTTCCTGTTGAGGTTTAATTTTTGTGACAGGACCATCGTGCCAGAATGAACCCTGCCCTTCATATCACCGATGTGCGCAGGGGTCCCTTGAGTGAGCTGTCCATCATCCTGTAACTATTTTAGGATGGCGCCGGCAAGCTGCCAGCGCCATCCTAAAATACTTACTAAGTTAGCTTCAACAGGATGCACTAATAGATAAAATAAAGCAGGTGCTCGAGCTTGAAGGCTTGAACTTTTGCCCCCCGATCCGCCGCTCGCGGATTTGCGGATTTTTGGTAAATTTGCGGGAGTTCGCGGATCGCGAATTTACCAAAATCTGCAAAATCCGCGAGCGGAACGGATTTTGTGCTCATGCTTACTCTCAATTATCTGGATATCGTCTTAATTCGGATAAATGTGATGTTCTCCCTTTAAATCTTCTTTGTTTGAAACAAGATTTTATCTCTACTGGCTTCTCTTGGAAAACCTCTAAAATTAAATATTTAGGATTATGGTTTTCTCCACTAGTCCAGATACATTAAAAGAGAACTTTGATAATCTCTCCAAATCTCTCTCTACATCTATTGACCGATGGCATCCACTTTTTCTCTCCAGGTGGGGTCGCCTAGACTCAATTAAGATTAAGCATGGGCGGATTTTGCGAATTGGCAATCCGTGAACTTGCGTATTTACGGATTCGCAATCCGCAAAATCCGCGAACTCTCGCAAATTTGCAGATTTTCTTTTTTTTTGTGTTCGCAAGGATTTCTGCCAGTTCGCGAGGATTCTGTACCAGTTCGCAATTGCGAACTTACTTGTCGGCTCGCAACGGCCACGACTATGTTGTTTCTACATCTGGTTCATCATCACAGGTTCACAGCACCCTCTGTTTCACCACTGCCACCCTCTGGTACACCCATGCCACCCTCAGGTACATCACTGCCACCCTCTGGTTGGTTTATCACTGTAGATTATGGGGGTGAAAAAAAGCAAGCACACCTGCCCTGCTTCAACTGACATGAATTAATTTGGGGTTGATTAATGTGTCACTGAATTTAAACTTCCAGTCTGGCTGGCACCTGCTTCCTTATCTGTAATTTGCTTTCTGTTGCAGTGCACTTTTTTTTCACAGGACCTTTGTGGCCTATAGTTGCAAGTAGGCAACTGAACTCTGAAAGGGCCCCTCAGGAAGCACTACAGGGAATGGTTACTAATGATAAGATTGAACTTTTGCACCTGCTGAGTGCTTTCAGTTTGGTCTGTAATTGCTTTCTGTTGCAGTGTAATTTTTTTAACAGGACCTTTGTTGTATACTTGTAGCTATTCTCTGAGCCTGCTGTGAGGGTCAGAGCAGGGTCATAGAATAGTTGCAAGTAGGCAAATGACCTCTGAAGGGGCCCCTCAGGAAGCACTACAGGGAATGGTTACTAATGATAAGATTGAACTTTTGCACCTGCTGAGTGCTTTCATTTTTGCAAAAATCCAAATATCCAGCAGCATCCACAAAAAGTAATCCTTCCAGGTCAAGATCCAAATCAAAGTGACCAGCATATGAAGAAAGCACTGGGAGGAGCCTGGTGGACAGGAACAGGAAGTTGGAGACTGTGGGGCACTTCCTTCCTCCCACCCCCACCCCCCAAAATGGACTCCTTGCAAAGAAAAAGTGCAGGCAAATGTCAACCTGAGGAGTTATTCTGATAAAAATCATAATTTTCAAGGTTTATGCTGCCTGCTGGTGGATTTCTTGTGCTAAATTGCAAATTTTGCAATCTCGCAATTGCGAGATTGTCGCTGCCCGCCGCATCTACGTGTTAGCAAGTGTTTTCTCCCGCGAAATTGTATAGTATTCTAGTTGGCAAGTGCGACCAAGCAAAAAATCCGCTTCGCACGGATTTTACGAATTTTCGACAAGTTCGCGAGAGTTCGCGGATTGCGAATTTACCGAAAATCCGCAAAATCCGCGAGCGGAACGGATTTTACGCCCATGCTTAATTAAGATAATGCTCTCCCCCCTTATTCTATATCTTTTATCTATGATCCCAATACACATTCCAGGTTTTTATTTAGAAAAAATTGATTCAATATTGAACAAATTCCTTTGGAAGAATAAACCTCCCCGAATAGCTCTTAGTGCTCTTAAAGCAGATAAAATCTCTGGTGGCCTCAAATTTCCTGATTTCAAATCATATCATTGTGCTTTTTCTCTGAGACAGTCCTCTAGATGGCTTTCTCTGGATCAATGTGTTCACCCTCCTCTTTGGTTGAAAATGGAAGAACATTTTATAGCTCCTTTCCAGTTCAAGGAAGCTCTTTCCTTTATTAATAATATCTCTTGTTTCCGTCCCCTTGTGATCTCCCATACTCGTAAATTATTGATTCCTCTTCTTCCGTCCTCTTATCCTTCTTCTATCTCGTTAGATCAACAACCTATCTGGCACAATCACTTACTACGTATTAAAGGTCGGACTATCTATTGGAAAACTTGGAGACTCAAGGGTTTACTCTGGATTTCAAAACTGTTTTTTAACAATATCCCTCTATCCTTTTCAGATCTTCAATTACAATTCTCTTTACCCTCTTCTTATAAATCTCAGTATGACTCACACCTTCCTCCTCTTTCACAATATCTCCTTCCCTTATCACCTGACCCTAATGTACTTCCTAGATGTTCTAATCTTTTCCCTTTATTATCTATTAATACATCGGCTTCTTCACTATATAGAACTTTGATTTTCTCCTCTGACAGGGTTAAAGTGAAGTCTGAATTGGCCTGGGAAATGGATCTTTCTGAATGTTGGCCCACCCCTTTTTGGGACAAATTATGGTTAAAAATTAATAAAACATCAAAAGCAGCTAATACTTCTCAGACTCTCTATTTTATCTACAAACGCCTCCTCTTCACCCCAAAGAAATTAGCCTCTTTTTCCTCAGACTTTCCCCTGCTTGCTGGTCTTGTAAAAATCCCTCAGCAGATCTAAAACATATGCTTTTTGATTGCCCCTCTCTCTCTCTCGTTTTTGGTTATTAGATTGGTCCCAAATCAATAAAAATGTTAACACTCAAATTCCTTTCCCTGTTTCCAATATCTTTTTAGGATCCTTATCACCTTCCTGGCCACACTCAACTCCCAACCCCTCATTAATTGACTTGCTACTAGAAATAGCCCTTATTCTATCATTTCAAATTGGAAACAAGCTGATAAAGTTACTTTTAGAACATGGTGGAATGCTGTTTGTGTCCATCATAGATTAGACACAAACTATGTTACTCCTATATCTTTGTCCATCAAAAGAGATCTTTTATGGCTCCCCTTATCCTCCTACCTAACGGCTATTGCTTCATCTTCGCCCATTTAATTACTACCCCGGGATGAACCTCCATGAATCCTCAGTTGTCTTTTTATTTTAATTTTCAGATGTATTCCTTGTTCTTACTCCTTTTACTTTTTTCATTCATTCATTTGATCTTTATTTCGGCACGTTTTAGCCATAAAAGATACATGCAAAAACTTTTTTCAATTATTGCAGTTTTACAATGTATGCCTTACAGTTTACTCTCCACTGTTTCTTGTTGATGTATTACGTTTTATGATTCAGGTAATTTTTCTGCTCACACTGTTTTATTGAGATACCCTCTCCCTCTCTCACTCTTCCCCCCCTTTTTTATTATTGATTACATGTAGTTTAGTTACATAATGTATGTTATTATTCTTCATATGTCTATTATGAATTCTCTTTCTATAAACTTTAAACTTAAAAAACAAACATGATGGACGACCTTCAAAATTTAACAAAGATTACTTTAAAAAAAAAAGAAACTCCAAAGCAAGATTATATTTCTGAAGAAAGCAAATTTAATGAACCCCATGCTATGGAAGTTTTCTCTCACAATCTGGAGGACATTTTTTTGTTGTTGCTGTCATTGGGTAATGGACAATAAAAAAAACATTCTAAATTGGGTAGACAGTCAGATGACTAATAACCGATGGCCAATGCTCTTTCGATCCTTTGGAGGAGTATGCCTGAGACAGGGCTCGAGTAGACTCTGTCATTCACATGCTGCCAGTCTGCATACATCTAAATTGGGTGGGTGGACTCTGATTTTGGTAGACAGGGTACTCTGTCACTGTTATGATCGAGTATCCTCACCACTAAACTCTAAATAACGCCCTAAAGCTGAATGGTCTCAGACTGCTTAGACAGGGTCAATTTAATGGTTTCCCTCATTGAGAGGGCAGTGTGCAAATGTCATGCATGTCTAATTACATAGGCAGTAGTCTAGAACCAGAGTGGTACCAAATGTCATGGAAAATTTGAATGAGAATCCATTACTCCCCAGAGACTTACCTGACAACAGTTCTTTGATTACCTGCTGGGCCTCCTTGAGCCTATTTGCCTCCATTTCTATCGATTGCAATGGCTTGAGTAAATTAAGGACATTCATTGAACATTTTTAGTGTGGGCTTCTCTCAAGGAGGACAGTGAGATGCCACAAAGGTTTGTGTGATGCAATCAAATGTTAGCATTGATCCCCATTTGTGCATTAACAACGTGGTCATCTAGAGATCTCAACCAGCTATAAAATTCAGAGATTTATTATTGCAGAAAAGCCAGACCAAGAGAAAACCAGACTGGTTACCTTCATCACACTGATAAACAGTGTACTCCCTATAGTTAAACAACCCTAGGTGGCTTGCACATCTTGCATGCTCCTTCTTGGTACGTATAAGATCCGCTTGTGACTGAGCATCACATACAGGTTTAATTCTCTAATCATGCCATACAACCTGAGGATGTCTTTCATTACTATGAAGCACATTTCATTTACTTATACCTTGAAGGTGTCACTGTGGAGCTGATGTTGTCTCACAATTTTGTTGTCTGTGTACCCTGAATGTGTCTACACATGAATGTCTTCAATGGGCAGGTTGATTAATGAGGTAGTCTGCAATTTTGATGGGGAAATACTTGCGAGTTGCCTCCCCCAAGTTAGATGTACTACTAAAGGAAAATAACCAGACAATGTCAGAGCTAGGTGCTGTAGTTATTCAGCAAAAACGTAGAAAGTACTCGGGTCTAATATGTTATAAGAGAACAATATATACAACAGAAGCCAAAGTAACTAGTCACTAGTGAAAAAGGTCCTATTAATTACGACGTAATCCAATCGCCCACCAAGGCGGCATGCTTCATCATCTGGTATTCTTCTCTTGGCGGGGACACCTAGCTCCGGCAAGGGCTACAACCCCCTCACTGAGAGGGAGGAGCTCAGGGATGTTTTTGATTCCGATACTGAAAAGAATATACTAAAATCCATCAGAGATGAAACCTTAGACTGGTAGGGTGATGGGCGTAGCGCAAATGAAAATAACGGTAAGTGTGTGATGCTGAAACTAACTACAAAGAGTGAAAAAAACTTTATGGGCTTCCTCTGTGTGTCAGGATTAAAAACAGTACACACCCAGTAAAAAAATGTTTTTAATTGCATGTCACAAAAAGAAGAACAGGTCTACATGTTTCGGCCAAATAGGCCCATATAGGTGTCCCAGCCTTCTTCAGGACCTCAGGATAAGGGTCCTACTGCGTAAAATATGTGCAACAAATAATAAATAAAAATAGTAATACAAAACCAGTAGTTCTTTGTAGAGAATGTGATTTACTGGTTTGAGCCTGAAAAAAACAAAGTGACATAGCGAAAAATCAAAAGCTTGTGTGTAAAGAACATTAATATTTCAATATAGGGAGTCATAAGTACTCATCAGTATAGTGTCTTCAAAAGTACAAAATCCAACAAAATACATATTGTTCTTATCCGTAATTTACGAGTAAAAACCTCACCTCACCTGGGAACAGCTCAGGACGGAAGGCACCGCTCTGGAAAAAAAACGTGCGCCAATGTCAAAATTAGCACTAGTATCTAGTCAGACACTGCTACAATGTTAGAGAAGATAAAAACAGGCTGTTCATAGCAAAAGTCACTACAGATATAAAGTGAGGAGATGACTTTCAAAATTAATAAGAGTCGTGTACACAAACTGGTGTAAATAGTCTTTACAACAAAAAGATTCGATAATGTGACCCTGGGGTATCAATAACCCATCTTTAAAGTAAAGACAAGCCAAAAGAGTAAAATAGTGTTGGCTTGTCTGTGCCAGGGCAGGCTTTAAATCACTATTGGAAAGGATTAGATATCATGCGTCTATACTAATAATACTGATGTAAGTAAATTAAAATAGTGAGATGCAGATCCAGCTGTCTCGTCAATCTATGTGCGTATCATGTTGAGTATTTGCCATCGTGCCTAATCTATTATACTGGCAATAGTCAATAGATGTTAAAGTGGTGCCCGGTATATCGTATTGCATCCACATCATTAGATAATCACAACTATTGTTAAAAAACACGGCAGGTTTAGGTAAAGGTTTAATCGGCCCATTCCTGTGGTGTTAAATGGCGTATAGACCCAGTTGTACAAGCCCAGTCAAAAAGTAGCAGAACCAAAGTCACCAATTAAAGTCAATAGAAGTATCAAGGGAATGAATCCCGCATTGTGCAAGCTGCTTACTTGTCTGTCGGTACCCCAGGCATTTTCAAGAACTGCAACCGAAGGTATACGGCGGCCATGACGTCGGTGATTTTATGCACTGTGGAGCTAGGTGGTCATCATCATAGCCAGACCAGGCAAAGGCTCATGGGAAATGTAGTCCAACCTAAAGCACCTATATAGTAGCGCACAGCTATGCCTGAACACAGGTGCGCATAGAAATTGTAATAAAAAGTACTGATAAACTCTAATCTGCATTAAATCATCTAGTGTTAACTGCAGTCACAGAATACCAGATTGTATCTTTTGGAACACAGTGAAAGAGCAAAGAATCACTGATCTCGTCCGTAACTTGCAAAATAAAAATAAAAACTATCATTTGGATTATGTAGGATATTAATGTCTGCAGGAAGTCTGCTTAAGCTAAGTGTGTCAGTGGCTACTTTAGCCACAGACACTGAGCTGACACTACGCCATGTTTTTATACATTCATGCAATATTCATTCAGCAACCTGTCAGTCGAGTAGACCAGGGAACTCATCTTCATCGCGATGCTCAATGTGTAATCCATTAAGGGCAGATCAGTGTAAATGAGTAAAAAGAACTGCACATACACCGAAACAGAAATGGAACATTGTAAGATCCAATGGACGACAGATTATAATTACGACCTAAAGAGATGCAGAGCCCTGCATCTATAGTGAGGTCCAAGGTATATCGTCATTCAGACCCTTACTGTCTCACTGTAATTTATATAACTATTTCTGCTCCTTGATGAAAAAGAATCCTGAAACATCTGAAATGTGTATAGGGATAAAAGGTTGTTCCAGGACAGTCCAACGTAGTTCTTCTGCTGTGTGGTTGAACTCGAAAAAGTGATTGGTTAATTTGGTAGCCTGTTTTTTTGCACCGAATGGTGCTGTTATGCTCAAACCGCCTGATTCATCAAGCTAAATTGCACTCGCAAAGGGCAGGATTCTAAGAATCTTGCCTTTTGCGAGTGCAATTTTTGCATTTGGGATTCATCATCCCAAATGCAAAATTCGCTACTTAAGAATTCGCACATTTGCGAAGAATTGAATTTAAGGAATCTCTATTTGAGATTCCTTAAATGCAATTCATGAAGCATTTTAAAATTGCGAAATTGCAATTTTGGGCCGCTATTTACCGAGAGGTCAGACCTCTCGGTAAATAGCAAAAACTTAGAAAAATGCTTTTAAAAGCATTTTTCTAAGTTGCATGTTGCACACACACATGTCCTTTGGACATGTGTGTGCGCAACACCTGTTTCAATTTGCATTTAAGGGGTGCTACAGGGTGTCCTTTGGACACCCCTGGCACCCTTTAAATCGCTATCTTATTTGCGATTAGCTAATTGCTAATCGCAAATAAGGAATACTCCCCATTCATTCCTATGGGCCTTTTGGCCTTTTGGCCCATAGGAATGAATGGGGAGTTATTCCTTATTTGCGATTAGCAATTTGCTACTCGCAAATAAGGAATGTGTAGGAATCGCTATTTATTTAGCAACTCATACATGAATCCCGTTTTGCAAGTCCTTAATAGCGATTCCTTATGAATCGCTATTAGGGGCTCGCAAAACGGGAGAATGATGAATCAGGCTGAAAGATCCTTAATTTCACTCTGCGAGTCTTCATACCCACATACCGAATTCCACATGGACATGTTATCAAATAAATAAGCCTCTCACTGTCGCAATTTGTGTGGCGGACTAGAGACTATGGTCTGTCTGTACCTATATCCACCGAACTTGAATCTTCTGTCTGAGGGCAGACTGCACAGGAACCACTGGGGAATTAGCACTCGCTGGTCCTTAAAGGTTTTCCCTTGGACACTCTTCGCCTGCGATTGTTTTTGCTGTGGTTATCCTGCCTTGTATTTGTTCTGAATGCAAAACTAAGTTTGGTATGGACTGCAGATCATGCAAAGCTGAGTAAAATGACTACTCTGCCACATCAGTGAGCAATGAATGCCACACATTGGTTAATTGCAAATGTTTCAGCCTGTTTGTGAAAGCAGCTGATGTTGTGACTGTATTTGTGTGTGCTGGGGGATGAAATGACCTACCAATACCTACATCTAGTCTGAAAATAGAGCCACCCACACATGGCCATTGTCTGAGAAAGGGCAAGTACATGAACCTACAAGACATCCAGAAAATACCGTTGTGATGTATTAGGATTGTATATTCTGAATAACACTACTGGTCTGCCATCTAACAACCTTTCCGCTATTACAAAACTCCCTTCTTGAACAGTTATAACTTGGTATGCCACAAACAGAACACTGACCCATATCATTGTCAGCATTTCCCAAGCATATAAATAATATTACGTCCGAATAATTTGTCTCCTAAACTTCATTTGAATTCCTTGAGGCTTCCAACTGAGCTAAATGTGTTTCAGGCAGACAGGCTATATCAACAACGTGCCTATGTAAAAAGCATCAATGTTATACTTCTTTACCAGGTACCCATCCCATGCACATTCCAGATCACGAAAGCAAGTGAAATTTGCATATTCTCACTACTTTCAAATGTTTAATATGCTTGCTCAGGAACAGATATCGAGGACTCTGAAAGAGAAATGCTCTATTTATCATTGTCTGTATATACAAATGAAGCCATTAAACATCAACATGTCATAAAACAGTAAGTAATTCCATTGTCAACAACCACACCTGTGGGTGAAGTATTGATACTCCCTAGTGCATTGAATACCATTGTAACTGAACTGTTCATGTCAAGTACCCTTAGACGGCTTTAGAAGGCTAATTGCAGGGGCGTGGCTAAGCGCCCGTGACGGATGGTCGCATCGGGGTGAGGCTCCGTCTCCACCGGGGATATTCGGCGGTTCCAGCCTTCCCCTGCCGACATGCTTAACAGCAAACGATAGCGGAATACTCCGGTCACCTGGGAAGTCACCCGCAGTTACCCGGCTCCTCATCCCTGCCCGGCAGTTTCCGTTTTGCTTCGGTCGCGGCTCTGCCACTGCCGCGACCGCCATCTTGATGCCTCAGCCGGTGCTTGGCTGAGGAGCGCGCCTGATGCGTCTGTCGCCTGCAGCAACGAGCACAATTCACGAAAATAGCCTACAAATGCAGGAAATGACGGCGCTTCGTGAATACATCGAAAGGTGACTTTATTTATCTTCTGGAATCATTTTTTTTCCTTTTTATTCGACTTCTAGCACTCTCCTCAGCTTTGGCGGCCATTTTGAACTTTCCACTAATTTTGTTGATTTACCACCTCTGAAATTCACTTGATATTGCTCAGCCTGCGACCGTTTCTTTCTCATTTGTTCCTGGCTCGTACTGGACTTCACTTCACCTCCTCCTATAACTGACTTTGCTGGTTTTTCCTCATTCCTGTGGTGTATATCTGCTCTATCCATTATTGGGGATTGCCTTTCATTGTCGCTTCCATGGCGGAGGGTCCTGGCAAAACCCCTAAACGCAACTTCGTTAAAAACTCAAAGCTATTTACTGCGTTGGCTCAATTAGAAGCCTCTGCAGGCCCCTCCAGTTGCGAATCTTCTCTCAATATGGACACCCTCCCCCTGCCGGGAGCGAAAACCACTCCTAAGAGGTTGAAACATAATCCTCCGTCTCCCCCAAAGTCACCGTCAGCTATCTCCATGGAACTTCTTCTTGAGGAAATACGAGCACTACGCCCATTTATGGAGGAGACCAATTCAAAGCTGCAAATTCTAACTGACAACTGGTCGTTAATGGATACCAGGGTCTCTAATGTGGAAAAGACTGTGTCCTCTCTCCAGGAAGCCGCTACCAAGTCAGTACATATGGATGTGAGGCTCTCCACCCTCCAGAAGCAGGTGGAGGACCTTGAAAACAGGAATAGGCGCAATAACCTACGTCTTTACGGCCTGAAGGAAGGTTGCGAGGGGAATGATGCCATCGCCTTTTTCAAGTCCTTTTTGCCCAAGCTCCTCCATCTTCCTGAAGGCACCTCTCTTAACATACAACGCGCACACAGGCTTGGTAGAGCTCCTTCCAACACTTCTCCTGAGACAAAGCCAAGAGGCGTCATAATGTACTTTCTTGAGTATACAGATCTGCTGAAGGTTCTTTTCGCGGCTAAAGCAATACCTCATTTGAAATGGTCGGATTCCACCTTGTTTATTGCCCAGGATTACGCCAAAGCTACTGCCGCTCGCCGCAAAGCATTTCTTGACATGAGAGCAGAACTGCGGTCCATTGGAGCCAAATATGGACTTTTTCACCCTTGTTTATTCAAAGTCACTTATAACCACAAGACAATGACTTTTGAAGATCCTCTCAGACTCCGCAGTTTCCTCAATTCCTGTGGTCCAGCTGATATGGAATTCTCTGGCCCTTCTTCTTCCTTTCCACCATGACTCTGTTGCTAGTATTTCCTGTCTTTCCTGCTATTTATGATATCCTGTTGATTTATGATATTCTGTTGTTCCTATAACGTTATGTTCTTTTTTCCACAGATTCCTCAGGTATTGCATGACCTTATCGGTCTCAGCCCGTGCTGGCTTATTCTTGTTCTCCAATTGTTTAATCTTACGCTTTTTTCCTGTTATTTAGTCGTTTGCATGTTCTAATCTCATTGTTTTTCTTTTTCTCACAGATCATCTCATTGTGTACCGTCGTGTCTCTCCGGTGGGACGTCCCGTGACCCCGTTTGCTTGTCCTCCGTTGGTTGGCCTTTCCCCCCTCCTCTCGTCTCCACTCCTTCCCTTCTGTTTCCTGCTCTTTGAACACACCCATCCCTCATCATTTTTTGTAAGTACTACCCCATGTTTTCTTTCTCCATTGTTAACATGATCCCTACTTTTCCGCTAGTTTTTGTCTTCACTGTTTACCTGTTATTACCGGTTCTTATGAGATCAATCTTCTTTAGATCGCTCCTGCTTTGCTTTTCATTTTTCTTCTCAGTTTCCTTTCCTATTAGCCGACTGTCTTTTATCATTCTTCTTCTTTTTCTATCCTCCTTTCTCATTTTCCTTCAGACACCATCTCTATTTACTTTATGCTCCTTTTTAGGCCATTTCTACATACTATCTTTAACTTCTATTATATCAAATCCTCCCTTTACTGTTTCCTCTCTTGCACAATCTCCTCTTGCTTTCCCAATGCGATTTTCTTCTCTCTTCATTGAATTTTTCTATCTCATGCTACCCCTTTTTAGCACCTCTCTGACTATTTTCTTCCTTACACCATCCTCCTTCTACTCCTTTTTTCATTTTTCCCCTCTCGAATTTTATGAGGCTTACTTTCACCTTTGTTCTGCGCTATCCCCTTTCCTTTCTTCTTGATGTCAGTCCGTATTGTTTCTTGGAACGTTAAAGGTTTACATTCGCCCATTAAGAGGCAAAAGATACTTTCTCATTTAGCTAAATTCAATGTTGACATTGCCTTTTTACAGGAAACCCATCTATCTGATAGTGAGGCTGCTAAGCTCCAAAGAGGTTGGGTGGGTAAGGTTTTTTCCGCCCCTGGTGATGACAAAAGAAATGGTGTTGTTTTGTTAATTCGGAAATCTTTCACTCATTCAGTGCTACATTCTGACTTCGATCCTGAGGGCAGATGGTTATTTGTCAAACTTTCTTCTAAAGGTGTCCCTTTTTCTTTGCTTAATGTCTATGCCCCTGCAGGTGGTAGTCCTATTTTTTGGAATGCGTTTGCCTCTCGTATCACTGATTGTATTGATGATAATTTCATTTTAGCAGGTGACTGTAACCTTCCATTAGACCCCTTTTTGGATAGACGCTCCAAATCTTCATTTGTTCCTAATAAATCCCATAAGCTTTTTACTCACGCCATCTCCCAACACAAATTAATTGATGCATGGCGACTTTGTCACCCAACTGACAAAGAATTTACGTTCTATTCCCCGGTCCATCACTCCCAATCCCGTCTTGACTACATATTTCTCTCTCACCATATTTCCCAATCCCTTACCCAAGCGGAGATTGGTCCCATTGTATTCTCCGATCACGCCCCTGTCCTCATCAACGTTGATTTTTTACCTAAATCCAATGGTCCTAAAAGGTGGCGCTTCAACAATACCCTCCTCACTGATCCCAAATTTACCACCTCCTTTATTGAATTTACTAATGAATTTTTTGTTGTTAATGAGACTCCATCCATGCCCACTCACACTGTCTGGGACGCTTTCAAAGCGGCAGCCAGAGACTTTATCCTCAGACATGTTGCGGCAAAACGTACACTTGCTCGTCAACGCACTCATGATCTTTTGTCTCAGATTAAACTCCTAGAGCACTCCTACTATACCTCTCATACTCAGGAGACTTTGACAGCTCTTATTACTGCGAAAATGAACTATAATAAACAATCCACTGATGATGCCTCCCTATACCTCCTGAAATCCAGTTCGAAATTTTATGATGGGAAAAATAAGGTGGGGAAAATTCTTGCCAATTATTTAAAAGTCAAACAAAACAAGTTGAATGTTGAGTCTGTTTTTGATGTCAATTCAATATTGCAACATAGAGATGCTGATATCCTGGAGGTATTTTCTCACTTCTACTCTACACTTTACTCTTCTGGCACTCACCCTTCTGATCACTCTATTTCCACTTTCTTATCCAGCATACATCCTCCTCCCTCCTTTCCTGTTGATTTGGCCTCCCTTGAGACTCCCCTTACCATTCACGAACTCCGCACTGCACTCCATTCACTTAAAAAAGATAAGGCTCCCGGTCCAGATGGCTTCACCGTCGAATTTTACCAACACTTTGCCAACCTTTTACTACCCAAATTATTCCGCCTTCTTGATTCCTTCCAGACCAGCGATGCCTCCTTAGGTACTTTTTCGGATGCTTACATTTGCATCATACCGAAAGAAGGCAAGGATCCTCAACATTGCAAGAACTACAGACCAATTTCCCTTGTCAACATTGACTATAAAATATATGCTAAATCCTTAGCCATTAGGCTTGATCCTTTTCTCCCAGATCTCCTTGGCCCCGAACAATCTGGATTTGTTAAGGGTCGTTTCATCTCCGACAATACCAGACTCCTCTTTAATGTTCTATCTAAGTCCTCACGATTCAATAGCTCCTTGGCTGCCATTGCCTTGGACGCCGAGAAGGCATTCGACAGGGTAGAATGGCCATTTCTTTTTTCCGTGTTAAAATGGTTTGGATTTGGCCCTAATTTCATCTCCCTCATATCCCTCCTTTATGCAAATCCTAGAGCAGCGGTTTGTGCTAATGGTCTCATTTCTTCATTTTTTCGCCTCGGTAGAGGCGTCCGACAAGGCTGTCCTCTCTCCCCATTTCTCTTTAATCTTGCCCTGGAACCTTTCTTATCCAGAATACGCCAAAACCCGAGCATTCATGGCTTCCCTCTTGCTCACTCGCAAATTAAAGTCGCTGCCTATGCAGATGACATTTTACTTTTCCTTTCAAATCCGTCTGACTCCATTCCCGCTTTCCTCGCTGAAGTTCATACCTATTCCCACCTCTCTGGTTATAAGCTTAATAGCGATAAATGCGAAATCCTACCTCTCACCAAATTCACCTTTAAACCCGATTTTGCTGCATCCAATTTCACTTGGAGTCCGGTTCATATCAAATATCTCGGTTTATACATTACTCCTTCCGTTTCAGATACTATCTCGTTATGCCTTACTAAATGCTCTCAAAAACTGTCTGACCTTACTTCTAGATGGCACCCCCTATACCTTTCTTGGTGGGGCCGTCTCGACACCATTAAGATGATGCTCTCCCCAATCGTCCTTTACACAATTTCTAATTTACCGATTTCCATCCCTACCAAATTTTTCACTAAAATTAATTCCATACTTTCCGTATTTTTATGGTCTGGAAAGAAACCGCGTATGTCCATATCACGCCTCCGCCTCCCCAAATCGGAGGGCGGGGTTAACTTCCCAAATTTTCCTGCTTATCATAAAGCCTTCCTCCTGCAGCAAGCAGCCATTTGGCTTACAGATCCTGTTGACCCTCTTCCTCTGTGGGCTGAACTCGAGCGTCTTTCTCTTTCTCCTTTCACCTTTGCTGAGTACTTATCCTTCTCTCGCAAGCCCCAATTCCTGTCCAGTCCAATTCACAAATATACTGCGAAATTACTTTTAGCCATTACTCCGGCTCCTCCCTCTTCTATTCCAGAGCTTCTCGCTACCACGATTTGGTATAATACCAGCATTCTTATTAAATTGAAACCCTTTTATTGGAAAACTTGGCGGCAGCGTGGCTTAATCTGGGTCTCCCAACTTTTCACTGGATCTGCCTTCATACCCTTTCCAATTCTTAGTCGGCTCTTCTCTCTTCCTGCCTCCTTTGCTCACAAGTACACCCTACTCAAAAATGCAGTTATGTCTGCCTATGATTCTCTCTCAACCTCTAATTCGATTGTGACCACTACTACTCCCGTCTCTTCTCTGCACACCCGTCTACGCTCCAATCCATCAGCGTCTTCCATATACCATTCCTTTTACAATCCTCCACCACCTAGGCCTAAATCCAAAGTTGAGGAGCAATGGGAATCTGATCTCAATGTCTCCTGGTCCACGTCTTTGTGGGACAAGATATGGACTAAAATTCGCAAATCTTCCAGAGCAGCCTCTCTCACGCAAACACTTTTTTTCCTTTACAATCGACTTCTTTACACACCATCTCTCCTTCACCAATGTTTTCCCCTGACTCCGGACCTCTGCTGGTCTTGCTCCACCCCTAATGCCACACTTTTTCATATGCTTTTCACATGTCCTCTCACGCATGCTTTCTGGACTCAAGTCTGGAATCAAATCAATTCTATTTTCCAAACCTCCATCCCCTTTTCTATCACTGACATTTTCCTTGGTTCACTTTCCTCTTCTTGGATTGATGTTGAAGCAAATGTTCATATCGTTGATTTGTTATTGGCTGTTGCGTTTCAGCAGATTACTGTTAACTGGAAAGACTCCAAGGGCATTACCTTTAAAGCTTGGTGGTTCAATGTATGTTACAATCACAGACTAGATACTGCATTTGTTTATCCCACTTCCCTAGCACCGAAAAGACTTGCGTTATGGCTCCCCATCACCCTTTACCTAGATGCTTGTGCCAAACGCTCCTTTCCTCTATCCCCAATTCAACAAGAAGTTTCGAAACCCCCTTGAATAACCTTTTGTTCCTTCTTATTCATTACTGTTTATTTACCTGCATATTTGCGCATTGCTTCTAATGTTGTATAGCCTCAATGATTGTAATTTTTAAAGTTTTAGCCTCATAGATATCTCCCTTCCCCTTTTCTTTTCCCTATCCTTCCTTTCTTTTTTGCCCTTTCCCCCATTTTAACTTATCACACTTTTTATGATGTGCTCAGTTATTATTCACACTATTCCTGCTGTTTTCTCTTTGTTTATTGTAATGCCACTACTTGTTTATCTTAATAAACTTTTCTTTGAACTAAAAAAATAGAAGGCTAATTGCATGTGGAGTTCTTGGGTTCATGCCTTATAGGCCCTCTTCCTCTGCCCATGCCCATCTTTCAGGAGGGGGATAACTGAATCCTTTGCTGTTGGAAAGCTGCTGTATATTCAGAGACAGTTGTGTTTTCCTACTTACCCAGACCATTTCTCCTCACCAACTGAAGAAGGTTGGCATGGTCCCTGTAATTAAGGAGATGTGCAATCAACAGGCAGGGACTGGGACCTGGCCTAGTGGACCCTGTTAGTACTCTATATGAGCATTCCAAAAGAAGAATCTGGAGAGGTCCCTTTGTGCTACTAAGATAATTTCCCAGTCCTCCAAGTAGAGTTCTGTGCTACCGGCTTTCTATTCTTTCTGGAAAGCCTATCATTCAGATATTGATTCTCCAGGAGTGCCTCTTTGAATACTTGTTCTTGTAGTCTAAGATTCTGATCCTCTCCTGAAAGTAGACCACATTTTCCTGGATATCCTTGATCCTCTCCCACAATTTGATTTTATCTGATCAGATATAGAGAGCTTCAAGTACACAGCCACTTTGGCCATTTTTAGCTCTAGCTTCACCACGGAGTCAATAATCACAGTTAGTACACACTCCAGCCAGCTTGTTAATGTTCACAGGTTTTCTTTACAAGTATCTGGCATACGTTCCTGGGTAACCAACCCACAAGAGATAGAACTCATTCAGTGATTGATGCAAAAATTGTCTCTATCCTGCTACACAGGTTTAGGAGTATACCCTTTGGTTGTTGAAAAGGGCTCTCACCCACTACTATTCCTGGTGGTATACTTCCTCGTGAAGTCTTCACCCAGATACTGGCTGTATCTTGGTGGGCTCTTCCTTAAACCTCAAGGTAGCTCTTTTGATTTTTCAGAGTGAGGAAACAATTAATAAAATTCCTTATAGGTATACAGGTAGACCACTGAAAGTCCATTAATTCATTATGGTATCCTGTAGCAAGGTTAAAAACACAGTGTGATGTCATGCAAGTAATAATAGGACACTATTTGTGCTAGCAACAATATAATTGCATTTACATTCATTCATGCATTACATGCAAACCAAAATGAGCCCATAGACTCTTAGAGGCGGGAGGACCCTGTAGTTACACATTTGGCAATGGTCTACCTGATTCTGCCGACCCGATTTCTCTAAACTCTGCACCTTGCTCGTATTGGCATGTTACAGGGATACAATTATGAGATTACAATAACGAATATGCTTTGTTTATTTTAATATTGTTTGTATCTTCTGAGAATTTCCCAAACATCCATACTGTGCAGCAGACATAAATCTGTTGACATTACCTTTACAACACAAAAGGCTCATAAAACCAAAGTGACATTTTGAGACATTTTGATTAATTCTTGCCTTCCGCGTTTTAAATCCAGCAGCATTTTGCACGTCTTTGTGTTTAAAAACATAGTGCTTTCCTCATCAAAATCTTGCTTTCCCTCTCACGGGAATAGCAGACATCATGCACATTTCAAAAACACTCATAACCGTTTCACCTGAATCTTCGGTATACTTAGCAGGCCCTTAAATCAGCAATTGCAAGTAAACGTGTTCGGCCATTCAAGGAAATCAATCAAGTGTATCACAAGAATGCACTTTAATACTCTGAGAAACACTTAAAGTGAGAGAATCGAGTTTATATTTCTATGGAATTTGTTTATGTACTGTGTAAATCTATTTAAGGTGTGGGTCACTCCATACCCTGATGTAACTAGTTCACTTTCAAAAGAAGATAAAAATTGAAGGCAATAAAAAACAACCTTCTGAAGCTTTAATTTTTATTGTATGAAATTTGTCATCGTCCATTTTTGCCTGTTGGAAACAGAAGAAAAACAGCTGTTAGCAGTCCAACTTTATTTCTCTACGTGGAGGTATAAATACATCTCCAAAGACGTATGATCTGAAAGTATTGTTGCACCCATAATTCCTGCTAGTTCTATGAAGAAGTAATCAATGTGGGGGAATATAGGGTGAGGGGCTGAGTACTATATACATTGGCCTCCTGGGATTACACTTACATCCAGCATCACAGAGCTCTGTTGAAGGTACACATTTAGTGAGATTGGGAGGTATAAGAGGTGTTGAGGAGACCTGTGCTTCAGGGCATAATTAAAAAATCCACTGAGGGGCATATCTATAAGAAAGGGGCCCCTTCCTGCACAAAAAATAATCCCCTGAGGTATTTTCATCTTGCTATGTGAGCTGCAGTGACCAAAGGTTGTGTCTTCTTCATGTACAACCTCAGTTGGCAGTCAAAGAAGGAGAAAGAAGGGAGAAAGCTGCATTATGCAGTTGCTTTTTCCATTTTTCAAATATCCACTGGCTGTGGTCTGCTACAGTCACTCAGCTGTCACTGTGGGGGCTCTCTGTTGCGATGCCATGATATCCACTGCCCGCACCTTCCCAAGTGTTGTCCAAGTACGCAAACTCTGAGTTGAGGTATAAAATATCCTCTCTGCTGTCTTCCATTGGCTGGGGTCTCTGCCTTACACTCGGGTCTCTCGGTTCCATAGTTCACATTTAGTCACCTGCTCTCTGAGTCAGTCTCCCCATCCACCTCTCTTCTAGGATGCCACATCAGTTCCAGAAGTAGCATTTATCTCCTCATTTGCTCCTTCAAGTTGACTACTTCTCTCCGGGCTTATCGCATTAAAGCAATGAAAACACAGGCAGCCCCATCCACTAGGCGGTGCCCAGGAGGCAACAAATTGGAAGGCATGAACAGCCATGTTGGAGCCTAGAACAGACTCAGCCATTTGTTGCAAGTATATTTGGGTTCAAATTGGTTGCTGTTGTGCATTGATAACCTGTGACATTCAATGATTTTTAGAGAATTTGGTGGAATTCCTTGTCCACAATGAAGTCTACAACATATATATATATATTTATATATATATATATATATATATTCACAGAAAAAACCATAGGTTATAGACCATATATAGTTAGGAATTAGCATTTCCAAAACCTTGAAAATTCACTGAAAAAACCATAGGTTATAGACCATATATAGTTAGGAATTAGCATTTAGAAAACCTTATTTTACTCACACAAAACCATTGAAATTCCATATATAGTTAGTTGCACTAACTATATATCGCGCATCCGCAATCCACTGCTGATGATGTCACATATTACATCATTCATGACATGGTCAGTGACATCACTGATGACATCACTGATGACATCTCAAATGACATCACTGATGACAACATCCAGTGACTGTATGTTTCTGTAAAGTTAAAATATGTTTTACATATTGAAGAATGAGTAGATGTATAAGTGTCTGAATGAAGGTTTTAGTAGGTGCGTGGTTGACTGTATGAGTGAGTGATTAAATGCGTCCTACTGAATGCATAGGTTAGTGACTAAACTGTGTGAAACTTTGCATCAGTATGTCTGTTGTTGTGCAAGCTGCTGCATGTGTTGATCAGTAGCTATATGAGTGGCTATATGGGTTATTGATTGGTTGGCCAAGTATTTGTATGGGAGACTGAGTGTGTGTGTGACTGGTTGGGAGGTGTGTGACTCTGTGCAGATCAATGTGTACTTGTATCAGTGATTGTATAAGAGAGTAAGTATGTGTTAGTATATGTTTGAAAATGTAAGGTGCTCTATGTTTAACTGTATAGATTAGAAAATGGAGGTGTGATTGATTCTTTGCATGACTGACTAGGTGTGTGAGTAACTCCATGGATGAGCAACAGAGTGTAAATGTCTGTATAGGTGTATGAGTGCATATGATAGTGTTGTAAAGATGAGTGATTGTATGTATGAATGATTGTATGGATGAATGAGTGAATGTGTGTGTAGACGTAGGAATCAGTGAGTGCGTATGTAGTAACTAGTATTGGTGTGTCAATGGTTTCAAAAATTATACTCTGTATTTAACACTGGTTGTAACAGAGGTTATATTAAAATGTGAGGAGATGCATTGTATTGTCACATGAATGATATCATCAGTGATGTGGTCATTGATGTCAAATGAGATGTCATCAGTGATGTCATTTGAGATGTCATCAGTGATGTCATCAGTGATGTCACTGACCATGTCATGAATGATGTAATATGTGACATCATCAGCAGTGGATTGCGGATGCGCGATATATAGTTAGTGCAACTAACTATATATGGAATTTCAATGGTTTTGTGTGAGTAAAATAAGGTTTTCTAAATGCTAATTCCTAACTATATATGGTCTATAACCTATGGTTTTTTCAGTGAATTTTCAAGGTTTTGTAAATGCTAATTCCTAACTATATATGGTCTATAACCTATGGTTTTTTCTGTGAATTTCATTGGTTTTTTTAACAGCTAATATCTGTAGCTGTAAAATGTATTCTTCTTTAAATCCAAAAATATATTTTATATGTTTATGAATAATTTTTTTTTTAAATATTTTTTTTTCTTCGTTCCCGCTTCGCGAATCGGGAAGCTTCCCGTTAGCTGACCTTGATGCCGCGAAATAGACCGCGAGCCGGTAAACGTTTCTTTACCGCAAGTGCCGCGTTAAAAAACAACATCGTGACGCCTCCCGTCCGCATGACGTTTCACGTTGTCGCGTGATACGTCATATGACGTGCTACGTTAGCGAACTGGTACGCGAAGCGAGTCGCAAAGCGCAGGTTTCTGGAAGCAAACCGGGAGGCCCTGCAAAGCGCTTAACGTAAACACAGCAAGTCATGTGACTTGGTAATAACACTTTTCATTGGTTCATTTCACTTTTGGTTTCCTAATGATGTAAGACTAGGTCATATAATCTAAAATGAACACTTTTGATTGGTTGAGAACTCTTGTTTTTCCCAAATGATGAAAATCCCTCCTTCTTTCCTCACTCTGACTTTCATCATTGTGAGAGAAAGACCCTTTGTGATCACTGAGCAATGGCTTCTTTAGTAGCTTCAGCTGGTGCTTCCCCACCACCTCCACCACATCCAAGGAAGAGTGGACCACCTGCTCAAGTTATAATTCAACAAGAAGAAGAAGAAGAGGAACAGGACGACGAGCACGAAGAGAGGCAGTTTTTGCCTGAGCAGCCCAGGACGTCTCACCGGAAAGAAAACTTCATATGGCAATTTTTTAAAATTCCCAAAGGTCAGAAAAAAGTAAATGCAAGATACGTAACTTGCCTTATATGTCAAGATAGACTGTCCAGAGGAACCGAGAAAAAATACAGTTTCGGAAACTACACAATGCATCGCCATATGACTAGGTGGCATCCTAACAACTACAGTGCTGCACAGTTTCGGAACGACCTAGATAATCTCCCTATTATGGCCAGAAGATCTGTTGTACCGGAAGTAACGGGACCAGAGGGCAGGGAGATGGTGCCAAATATACAAATGAAATTTGGTGAAGTAAAACACACCTGCGTATTTTGCGATGGATTCATTTCCTACGGAGAAAAAAGCATCACTCTGATCAACAGAGCTATTGACTATCATATGCAAGTTTGTATGAAACGCCCAAAATAATAAATACTTCTTTTTTTGTTTTGTTGCTCCTGTTGAGCCCTTTACAATGAATCGTTTTCATTGCCCCCTCCAAGAAAACCCCCAAAAAATATAAAACTTCAGAAAAATTCAAAAAAAGTAAAAAAATGTTCCGAAAAATAATAAAAAAAATATAAAACAAAAACAATAAAAAAAAAGTTCTTTTCAGAACTACCTCCCCGTTATTAAAAAATTGGTACAATATTTGGAACTGTGCCAACCTCTATTTCTCTTAGTTCGCTTCCCAGTTCGCTCGCCGGTACGCGAACTAGAAGCGAACCAAAAACAGTAAGTATAAGGGAAGGAAACAGACACTTATGTTAAAAGAAAGACAGCTATAGGGGAGTAAACTAGAGATACTATTACCCGTAATCCACTGCTGATGATGTCACATATTACATCATTCATGACATGCTCAGTGACATCATCAGCAGAGGATTGCGGGTTTTTTGGCAACGTGCCTTATCCACGGTTTAATAACGCTGCCTTTTGCTTTATATAAGTTTTCAAATTGTATGAAATATACACCAATAGGTCGTTATGAACCTTTAGGTAGTGCTTTTCTTCATGAGGTCTGGTCGCTTCCATACACATACAGATGTTTCAAAGATGATCAAGAAGTTTATCTGAATGGAGAGGAATGCACTGAGACGCCAGATCATTCACTAATGTGTAGGCACATACAGTTACACGGTTCATGCAACAAACACCGACCAAATATGGCTTGCGTGTTGCAAGGCACGCCAGTTCCTGCTATCATCCCCACGTTCAAGTTGTTGGAAAATGGTAGTTATTTGATGCTCAATAATGAAGATTGTTCTGAGTTAATTGAAAAGGGTCTGCACCTCTGTACGGGTGTTCGCTATGTGAAGCACGAAAGTTTCACGGGCCGAACTCAAGGCCACCTCTCTCTGAGACAAAAGAGCTCTTATTCTTGCCATGCCGTTGAAATCTGTCCCAAGGTTGGTATTTGTGGCCAGATTGAAAACTCCCTATGTTCATGTGTGGGAGGAAATAGAACATTTCTGCAGCAAATAACCCGTTCACTTACTGTTACGATAAAAGGAATACTTTTAATTCAGATTTGCCTTTCAATTTCAGCAAGATGGTTCCGACTATCTTTAACGCATCCTCCACAAAGACCCTGGCGCACTTTTTTAAAGTTGTTACCAGTGGTCTCGTGACTTCATTTGAGAAAATCTTTGGAGTCATCCCTGCTTCCTTTCATTCTATTTTCTCCACTCTGGTTCGTGGATTGGCATTTTTACTTGCATTACCAGCGGACGCTCTTGTGCTTTTTTACATTTTTAAATATGGATGTCCCTCCTATGCAACCTCCCACCCTGCAGCTGCTGACACTGTTCCGCAATCGCATGCTAGAATATTATGGCACAATGCCGTTGGCGATATTAAGCACGGCATATGGATTATCTTTTCGATTCTCCTACTTCACCTGTGTCCAGCCTGTATTTCACTGCCTGACCTGTGATTTCGATTGGGCCATTGATTTGTGTCTCTGCGGACCGGTTTCTCCTGACGTCGACTTTAATCAGCTGATGACTCCTATCATTACTCACGAGTTGGTTTGTCCTGGCGAAAGGATTATGGCTGTGGCATTGATGCATGGACTACTTGGTCCCTGGAATTTACTGGCGGCAGCACAGTCTTTCTTGGAACAGAGCTTTCTTGAAAACCCACCGAGCTGTCCTCTGATGGTGATAGAGGATCCGGTGCTGGGAGAGCACGTATGTTCTTTTCCGCTTTTAAATTGGATGGCTGAACTGTTTTCGGATGAAGACGGTGACTTCCTATTGGAGGCTGTTGCAGCTTATTTTGCATACACAGTTATGTCATAGACCTTTTTCATGTTTGATATGCTGAGTACTAGCATTTCATTGACTTATTTGTCAAGTTTTTATTATTTACCTTGCCTATTGGCTTAAGACTCGATAAAGTACTTGGCTGTTTTATTTTTCTTTAGCATTAAATTTTCCTAGTTTTTAATGCTTTACCTTGCGGACCGTCCACATATAAACTTGCAATCTGCTCTCATGAGATGGCACTTCTATTATCTTATTCAGTTCGTTTCCGGATCATGGGGAGGTGTCATCTAGGTCCTGGATATCTTTACACCGTGTTAAGTTAGCATGGGCTCATTACCGGTTTAAACGCCATTTTTCCTTTTTTGCAACTTCTGCACACGACACTTAGTTGTTGCTTTAGCTTTCCACCTAGTAGTTCATCGTGGTTTACATGAGAATAATATGTTATTGCTCTACTATCTGCTTTGCTTGTTAAACTATATCTGTACAGCGAGTGCTAAAGTTTCAAGAACAACACGATACAGAATTGTTATGAGGTCTGATCTCCACGACTTCATACTCATAACATAAGTGCAACTTCTGCCAATTCTGGGCATGAGGCGGGTTTTATATTGCTTTGCCGAACACACATACACAACAGTTGATGCGGTTCACATGAAGAGACAGCTGGTGTATGCTGATGTGATTCCTTCAAATCTAAGACACTAAAGTATGGGCACGCCCTAAACCAACACAAAGAGACCTTCTTAGCAAATAATATAATATGTGTATTAGGGAGGGTGAGATATAAGCAGCCGCGGGCCGTGGAGGGAGTTACGGTGAGGCAGGGAGGCGGGGAGGGGGAGAAGCAGGGTGGAGCCCTCACTACCTTGCCCCTCCCCCTCCCCGCCTCCCTGCCCCACCGTAACTCCCTCCACGGCCCGCGGCTGCTTATAAGTGTTGCTAACTCTTATTCATTTACAGCATGTTAACATACTGTCACCATTCGCTTTTTATGTACTAGTAACTATGCTGGTAATTTTGCTACTGATAATATGTGTACTTCTATTATCTAAGATACTACGCCTGAGAAGACGGCATTAGTAAATAAACATTTCAAATACACATGTGTTCTTCTTAACTCCATGTTCTGGTTTCTAAGAAATATATAACGACCGACTGTTCATGAGTTCCACGTATCCTGAGGTACTATAAGTTCATATTCTGGATTGTCTAAACATTGAGAGTTTGTTATATCCAATGTGACACTGTACCTAGCTTGCTAAGGAGTTTTTGATTACTAACGTGAGTTTTGGGACACCCTAATTCGCCGAGGTTCCAATCCTCTGTCCACAGTTCTGTGTGAGAACAGAAACCCTGCGACAGGGGCACCCCCGACCCTTGCTGGAGCTTCATCACACTTGCGATACAACTCCAGCAATGCGCCACCTTTACGGCACAGATACATCACGCATCTGTGCTGTTTTTGCCCCATGATGCGCCGCATTGTAAATGCAGCACACCATAGGTGACGGAACAGCGGCACAGAATGACTAACACATCCCTGGTGATGCGCCAGTCATCATAAATGTATCCCTATGCTTCTTATCTTGTTAGAGATGAACCGCCATATGTATCATCAAAGTTTTTTGCATTTCCTAAATAGCGAACTTTAAGGAATAAATAGCGATTCTTTACCATTCCTAGTTTGCGATTAGCTATTTGCTAATTACAAATTACCCATTCATTTCCTTCATTTCCATAGGGCGGTTGGACTCACTTTTAGCTCGAACGGCTGAATGGATTTCCACGAAACTTGGCAAAATTGTAGGGACTGGTAGCCCGATGTGCCTTTGCTATGTCTCAAGATATATGCTCCAGTGGTTTTTACGAAAATTAACTTTGAAAAATATATATTGGGCTACATTGGCCTATATATATGTTGGAGCCCAAATGTAGCCCAATGTAGCCCAATGAAGCCCAATGTAGCCCAAAGATGGCCGCCAGACACACAAAAAAACAAATGTAGCCCAAATATCAGCCAGATGTAGCCCAACTATAGCCCAGTGACAGAATGACCAATCAGCTTCGCAAACCTCCGTTACGCGAAGCGGAGCGCTGTTACAGATATATATCTTTTTTTGAACGTTAATTTCTCAAAATCCACTGGAGCACATATATTGAGACCTAGCAAAGGCACATCGGGCTACCAGTCCCTAATATTTTGCCAAGTTTCGTGCAAATCCATTCAGCCGTTCGATTATTATTATTATTATTTTTTTTTGCCCCGCGGGGCCCTTTTAAAACCTCCACATCAAACCTAGGGGGTCAGCGAGGATCTACTATGCCCCCTTATAGTTATTTCCCCCTTTGTTTTGACCTCCTCTTGTCTCTCGATCCTACCGAGAGACAAGATGGCGGCCGCTACGGACTTTTTGGAATGTTGACAGACGCCGGAGAACCAATCAGCTTCGCTTCACAAAGCTCCGTTGCGCGTAAAGTACGCGTCCTGGGACGCTGCCAGGTCCGCTGTTACAGATATATATCTTTTTTTAAACGTTAATTTCTCAAAATCCACTGGAGCACATATATTGAGACCTACAAAAGGCACATCGGGCTACCAGTCCCTACAATTTTGCCAAGTTTCGTGCAAATCCATTCAGCCGTTCGGGCTAAAAGTGAGGCCAACCGCCCTATGGAAAACTCAATGTTAAAAACACGTTTTGGGACCCCCCTTTTTTCTCGGCCCCCCCTTGACGAACCCCCCCCCAAATTTTCAAGGGCTGCTCAGAAACAAAATGTGCCATTTTCCTGAAAATTTCAGCCAATTCTGTCCACAAACGCCAAAGTTATTAGACATAGAATTTTCAAAAATCCCATAGAGAAAAAATCCTAACTATATATACCTACTGGCGACCGCCAGTAGGTAATATATATTACCTACTGGCGGTCGCCAGTAGGTATATATAGTTAGGATTTTTTCTCTATGGGTTTTTTGAAAATTCTATGTCTAATAACTTTGGCGTTTGTGGACGGAATTGGCTGAAATTTTCAGGAAAATGGCACATTTTGTTTCTGAGCAGCCCTTGAAAATTTGGGGGGGGTTCGTCCAGTGGGGGCCGAGAAAAAAGGGGGGTCCCAAAACGTGTTTTTAACATTGAGTTTTCCATAGGGCGGTTGGCCTCACTTTTAGCCCGAACGGCTGAATGGATTTGCACGAAACTTGGCAAAATTGTAGGGACTGGTAGCCCGATGTGCCTTTTGTAGGTCTCAATATATGTGCTCCAGTGGATTTTGAGAAATTAACGTTTTAAAAAAGATATATATCTGTAACAGCGGACCGGTTAGCGCTCTGGTTCGCGGACTTTTCGCGCAACGGAGCTTTGTGAAGCGAAGCTGATTGGTTCTCCGGCGTCTGTCAACATTCCAAACAGTCCGTAGCGGCCGCCATCTTGTCTCTCGGTAGGATCGAGAGACAAGAGGAGGTCAAAACAAAGGGGGAAATAACTATAAGGGGGCATAGTAGATCCTCGCTGACCCCCTAGGTTTGATGTGGAGGTTTTAAAAGGGCCCCGCGGGGCAAAAAAAAATAATAAAAATAATAATTGAACGGCTGAATGGATTTGCACGAAACTTGGCAAAATATTAGGGACAGGTAGCCCGATGTGCCTTTGCTAGGTCTCAATATATGTGCTCCAGTGGATTTTGAGAAATTAACGTTCAAAAAAAGATATATATCTGTAACAGCGCTCCGCTTCGCGTAACGGAGGTTTGCGAAGCTGATTGGTCATTCTGTCACTGGGCTATAGTTGGGCTACATCTGGCTGATATTTGGGCTACATTTGTTTTTTTGTGTGTCTGGCGGCCATCTTTGGGCTACATTGGGCTACATTGGGCTTCATTGGGCTACATTCGGCTAATTAGCAAATAGCTCATCGCAAACTAGGAATGGTAAAGAATCGCTATTTATTCCTTAAAGTTCGCTATTTAGGAAATGCAAATAACTTTGATGATACATATGGCGGTTCATCTCTAACAAGATAAGAAGCATAGGGATAGATTTATGATGACTGGCGCATCACCAGGGATGTGTTAGTCATTCTGTGCCGCTGTTCCGTCACCTATGGTGTGCTGCATTTACAATGCGGCGCATCACGGGGCAAAAACAGCACAGATGCGTGATGTATCTGTGCCGTAAAGGTGGCGCATTGCTGGAGTTGTATCGCAAGTGTGATGAAGGTCCAGCAAGGGTCGGGGGTGCCCCTGTCGCAGGGTTTCTGTTCTCACACAGAACTGTGGACAGAGGATTGGAACCTCGGCGAATTAGGGTGTCCCAAAACTCACGTTAGTAATCAAAAACTATTTAGCAAGCTAGGTACAGTGTCACATTGGATATAACAAACTCTCAATGTTTAGACAATCCAGAATATTAACTTATAGTACCTCAGGATACGTGGAACTCATGAACAGTCGGTCGTTATATATTTCTTAGAAACCAGAACATGGAGTTAAGAAGAACACATGTGTATTTGAAATGTTTATTTACTAATGCCGTCTTCTCAGGCGTAGTACCTTAGATAATAAAAGTACACATATTATCAGTAGCAAAATTACCAGCATAGTTACTAGTACATAAAAAGTGAATGGTGATAGTATGTTAACATGCTGTAAATGAATAAGAGTTAGCAACACTTATAAGCAGCCGCGGGCCGTGGAGGGAGTTACGGTGAGGCAGGGAGGCGGGGAGGGGGAGAAGCAGGGTGGAGAATACAAGTACACATATTATCAGTAGCAAAATTACCAGCATAGTTACTAGTACATAAAAAGTGAATGGTGATAGTATGTTAACATGCTGTAAATGAATAAGAGTTAGCAACACTTATAAGCAGCCGCGGGCCGTGGAGGGAGTTACGGTGGGGCAGGGAGGCGGGGAGGGGGAGGGGCAAGGTAGAGAGGGCTCCACCCTGCTTCTCCCCCTCCCCGCCTCCCTGCCTCACCGTAACTCCCTCCACGGCCCGCGGCTGCTTATATCTCACCCTCCCTAATACACATATTATATTATTTGCTAAGAAGGTCTCTTTGTGTTGGTTTAGGGCGTGCCCATACTTTAGTGTCTTAGATTTGAAGGAATCACATCAGCATACACCAGCTCTCTCTTCATGTGAACCGCATCAACTGTTGTGTATGTGTGTTCGGCAAAGCAATATAAAACCCGCCTCATGCCCAGAATTGGCAGAAGTTGCACTTATGTTATGAGTATGAAGTCGTGGAGATCAGACCTCATAACAATTCTGTATCGTGTTGTTCTTGAAACTTTAGCACTCGCTGTACAGATATAGTTTAACAAGTAAAGCAGATAGTAGACCAATAACATATTATTCTCATGTAAACCACGATGAACTACTAGGTGGAAAGCTAAAGCAACAACTAAATGTCGTGTGCAGAAGTTGCAAAAAAGGAAAAATGGCGTTTAAACCGGTAATGAGCCTATGCTAACTTAACACGGTGTAAAGATATCCAGGACCTAGATGACACCTCCTCATGATCCGGAAACGAACTGAATAAGATAATAGAAGTGCCATCTCATGAGAGCAGATTGCAAGTTTATATGTGGACGGTCCGCAAGGTAAAGCATTAAAAACTAGGAAAATTCAATGCTAAAGAAAAATAAAACAGCCAAGTACTTTATCGAGTCTTAAGCCAATAGGCAAGGTAAATAATAAAAACTTGACAATTAAGTCAATGAATTGTCAATGAAATGCTAGTACTCAGCATATGAAACATGAAAAAGGTCTATGACATAACTGTGTATGCAAAATAAGCTGCAACAGCCTCCAACAGGAAGTCACCGTCTTCATCCGAAAACAGTTCAGCCATCCAATTTAAAAGCGGAAAAGAACATACGTGCTCTCCCAGCACCGGATCCTCTATCACCATCAGAGGACAGCTCGGTGGGTTTTCAAGAAAGCTGTGTTCCAAGAAAGACTGTGCTGCCGCCAGTAAATTCCAGGGACCAAGTAGTCCATGCATCAATGCCACAGCCATAATCCTTTCGCCAGGACAAATCAACTCGTGAGTAATGATAGGAGTCATCAGCTGATTAAAGTCGACGTCAGGAGAAACCGGTCCGCAGAGACACAAATCAATGGCCCAATCGAAATCACAGGTCAGGCAGTGAAATACAGGCTGGACACAGGTGAAGTAGGAGAACCGAAAAGATAATCCATATGCCGTGCTTAATATCGCCAACGGCATTGTGCCATAATATTCTAGCATGCGATTGCGGAACAGTGTCAGCAGCTGCAGGGTCGGAGGTTGCATAGGAGGGACATCCATATTTAAAAATGTAAAAAAGCACAAGAGCGTCCGCTGGTAATGCAAGTAAAAATGCAATCCACGAACCAGAGTGGAGAAAATGGAATGAAAGGGAGCAGGGATGACTCCAAAGATTTTCTCAAATGAAGTCACGAGACCACTGGTAACAACTTTAAAAAAGTGTGCCAGGGATTTTGTGGAGGATGCGTTAAAGATAGTCGGAAACATGTTGCTGAAATTGAAAGGCAAACCTGTGTACGGGTGTTCGCTATGTGAAGTACGAAAGTTTCACGGGCCGAACTCAAGGCCACCTCTCTCTGAGACAAAAGAGCTCTTATTCTTGTCATGCCGTTGAAACGTGTCCCAAGGTTGGTATTTGTGGCCAGATTGAAAACTCCCTATGTTCATGTGTGGGAGGAAATAGAACATTTCTGCAGCAAATAACCCGTTCACTTACTGTTACGATAAAAGGAATACTTTTAATTAACTCAGAACAATCTTCATTATTGAGCATCAAATAACTACCATTTTCCAACAACTTGAACGTGGGGATGATAGCAGGAACTGGCGTGCCTTGCAACACGCAAGCCATATTTGGTCGGTGTTTGTTGCATGAATCGTGTAACTGTATGTGCCTACACATTAGTGAATGATCTGGCGTCTCAGTGCATTCCTCTCCATTCAGATAAACTTCTTGATCATCTTTGAAACATCTGTATGTGTATGGAAGCGACCAGACCTCATGAACAAAAGCACTACCTAAAGGTTCATAAAGACCTATTGGTATATATTTCATACAATTTGAAAACTTATATAAAGCAAAAGGCAGCGTTATTAAACCGTGGATAAGGCATGTTGCCAAAAAACCCGCAATCCTCTGCTGATGATGTCACTGAGCATGTCATGAATGATGTAATATGTGACATCATCAGTAGTGGATTATGGGTAATAGTATCTCTAGTTTACTCCCCTATAGCTGTCTTTCTTTTAACATAAGTGTGTGTTTCCTTCCCTTATACTTACTGTTTTTGGTTCGCTTCCAGTTCGCGTACCAGCGAGCGAACTAGGAAGCGAACTAAGAGAAATAGAGGTTGGCACAGTTCCAAATATTGTACCAATTTTTTAATAACGGGGAGGTAGTTCTGAAAAGAACTTTTTTTTTTATTTTTCTGAACATTTTTTTAATGTTTTTGAATTTTTCGGAACAGTTTTATATTTTTTTGGGTTTTTCTTGGAGGGGGCAATGAAAACGATTCATTGTAAAGGGCTCAACAGGAGCAACAAAACAAAAAAAAGAAGTATTTATTATTTTGGGCGTTTCGGACAAACTTGCATATGATAGTCAATAGCTCTGTTGATCAGAGTGATGCTTCTTTCTCCGTAGGAAATGAATCCATCGCAAAATACGCAGGTGTGTTTTACTTCACCAAATCTCATTTGTATATTTGGCACCATCTCCCTGCCCTCTGGTCCCGTTACTTCCGGTACAACAGATCTTCTGGCCATAATAGGGAGATTATCTAGGTCGTTCCGAAACTGTGCAGCACTGTAGTTGTTAGGATGCCACCTAGTCATATGGCGATGCATTGTGTAGTTTCCGAAACTGTATTTTTTGTCGGTCCCTCTGGACAGTCTATCTTGACATATAAGGCAAGTTACGTATCTTGCATTTACTTTTTTCTGACCTTTGGGAATTTTAAAAAATTGCCAAATGAAGTTTTCTTTCCGGTGAGACGTCTTGGGCTGCTCAGGCAAAAACTGCCTCTCTTCGTGCTCGTCCTCCTGTTCCTCTTCTTCTTCTTCTTGTTGAATTACAACTTGAGCAGGTGGTCCACTCTTCCTTGGATGTGGTGGAGGTGGTGGGGAAGCACCAGCTGAAGCTACTAAAGAAGCCATTGCTCAGTGATCACAAAGGGTCTTTCTCTCACAATGATGAAAGTCAGAGTGAGGAAAGAAGGAGGGATTTTCATCATTTGGGAAAAACAAGAGTTCTCAACCAATCAAAAGTGTTCATTTTAGATTATATGACCTAGTCTTACATCATTAGGAAACCAAAAGTGAAATGAACCAATGAAAAGTGTTATTACCAAGTCACATGACTTGCTGTGTTTACGTTAAGCGCTTTGCAGGGCCTCCCGGTTTGCTTCCAGAAACCTGCGCTTTGGCACTCGCTTCGCGTACCAGTTCGCTAACGTAGCACGTCATATGACGTATCACGCGACAACGTGGAACGTCATGCGGACGGGAGGCGTCACGATGTTGTTTTCTAACGCGGCACTTGCGGTAAAGAAACGTTTACCGGCTCGCGGTCTATTTCGCGGCATCAAGGTCAGCTAACGGGAAGCTTCCCGATTCGCGAAGCGGGAACGAAGAAAAAAAAATATTTTAAAAAAAAATTATTCATAAACATATAAAATATATTTTTGGATTTAAAGAAGAATACATTTTACAGCTACAGATATTAGCTGTTAAAAAAACAATGAAATTCACAGAAAAAACCATAGGTTATAGACCATATATAGTTAGGAATTAGCATTTACAAAACCTTGAAAATTCACTGAAAAAACCATAGGTTATAGACCATATATAGTTAGGAATTAGCATTTAGAAAACCTTATTTTACTCACACAAAACCATTGAAATTCCATATATAGTTAGTTGCACTAACTATATATCGCGCACCCGCAATCCACTGCTGATGATGTCACATATTACATCATTCATGACATGGTCAGTGACATCACTGATGACATCACTGATGACAACATCCAGTGATTATGTGTTTCTGTAAAGTTTAAATATGTTTTACATATTGAAGAATGAGTGGATGTATAAGTGTCTGAATGAAGGTTTTAGTAGGTGCGTGATTGACTGTATGAGTGAGTGATTAAATGCGTCTTACTGAATGCACGGGTTAGTGACTAAACTGTCTTAATTTGTGCATCATTATGTCTGTTGTGATGTAAACTGCTGCATGTGTTGATCATTAGCTATACGAGAGGCTATATGTGTTATTAATTGGTTGCCCAAGTATTTCTATGGGAGATTGAGTTTGTGTGGGGGTGGCTGGAAGGTGTGTGACTCTGTGCATAGATGTGTGAGCAGTTTATTCACTAGGTGTATGAGTTCAAGAGTGCATGTGGAAACAGCTACATGGGCAGTTGACTGTGTGCATGAGTGTATTGATGAGTGAATGGATATCTCAATGCTACATGTCATAGTAAGTACATATGTCAAACACAGTACATGTGAGAGTTGGCATATATAAATAACTGTGCATGAGAGCCACTGAGTGAGTGGTTGTATCGATCATTGTGAACTTGTATCAGGGATTGTATAAGAGAGTAAATATGTGTTAGTATATGTTTCAATAAGTAAGGTGTGTATAACTGTATAGTTGAAGAAATGGAGGTGAGATTGTTTCTTTGCATTACTGACTGGGTGTGTGAGTAACTCCATGGATGAGTGGCAGTGTGTGAGTGTCTGTATACACTGAGTGTATCTAAGGTTATATTAGAGTCTGAAGAAGTTTATCGTATTAGCACAAGAATGATGCCAAATGAGACGTCATCAGTGATGTCATCAGTGATGTCATTTGAGATGTCATCAGTGATGTCATCAGTGATGTCACTGACCATGTCATGAATGATGTAATATGTGACATCATCAGCAGTGGATTGCGGGTGCGCGATATATAGTTAGTGCAACTAACTATATATGGAATTTCAATGGTTTTGTGTGAGTAAAATAAGGTTTTCTAAATGCTAATTCCTAACTATATATGGTCTATAACCTATGGTTTTTTCAGTGAATATATATATATATATATATATATTCAATTCATGCATTGCCACCATGAACAATGCCAAGTAAAACCACTTTGCTTACTGATTGTCTTCCTTCTGATCTGATTGTGGTTGGCTGTACTCTCCACGTCACTACTCAAATGATTCCCAGGTATTGGCCCAGATGTGACACTGGTATATTCTGGAACATGTTTGGCCCGATTCACAAAAGTATTCTGAGACAAATGTCAAAATGTACAACTTTTGGTATTCACAGAAGGAACTAACAATTTTTGGTATTCACAGACATTAATTAAGACTCCTATCTTTACGTCTGCACTGAGGTTGGAATTTTCGCACCCAAGGCAGAATTTCCGCACCTGGGCCACAAATCCCGCACTCAGGGCCAGAATATTCACACCTGGGGCCGAATATCTCCTTCTGGGCTGTAATACCTGCATTCGGGCCAGATGATAATTTTGTTTCAGTGCTAAACACCTGTCCAAGTGCCTACCACCTCCATCATGCTCCGCTGAAACACAGCAGCACAACAGCCAATCCCAGCCATGCAACACATATGAAATCAGAGCAGCCACACACAAACCTTCCAACATGTCACTTAATGTGCTTGTTGCACTGCCCCTTGACATGTGGCAAGAGGACTTAAGGAGGAGGAGTGATCCAGCGGCGAACCAGCAGCAGGTACTCCAATACCATATACTCACCTGGGCCAATGAACCACACAATTCACACACAGCCTGGCGCTAACCGCTGGAGTCAAGATTTTGTGATTTTACCATTCCAAGATTAGTTTCCTTTTGTTCTCAACTAATCTTTCACTGATCAGAAAGTTATTTCCTCTGGTCAATGGACCATTAGTTGAACTAGTTGATGGTGAAAATATATACAATAATTTTATATAATGATGAAATAACCACTGACTCAGGGAAAAGTTTAAATCTTTAGCTGAATTAATTTCAAGTGAACCATTTCTCAAAGTACAATACAGTCTCCATCATTCATAGGAAGGAAGATTCAATTAATTAATCAATCAAATCTATGTATCTATATATATATCATACTCTGCCATGACGTTACTCACAAAGGAGAGGATAGAGAGAAAAGTACATCTACACATTCATGAAAGTATATTTACCTAGTATGGTGTGAAAACCAACCCCCTAGCTAAGGAGCTGGGAAGGGTCCCCCGGGAAAGATCAGATGACAAAGGCTTCAGGAAAGGAATCAGGACATGATAGATAACCTCTCTAACACCGACGCTTGCGTAGGACACCTCTCTGACACTCTCTTCCTCCTCGAGATTCTTCAGCCAACTTTTTCTAAATCATTAACTCTGATTGGACAGGCAAGGGGGATAATCATCACACTATGCTTAGTCTATCGATCTGTTGTTCAAAGATCCCACCCCTTCATTTTTATTCACAAATCTTCATTCCCACCCGTATTCACATCTTATTAGACACAAAAGTATAATTTTCATGTATTCCCATTCATTCAGAGGACTGTGGTGCTAGTTCCCAGGGTATGTATCGTTTAGGTCCTTGGATTGTGTTCAAGAGTCACATCACTTCTTTCAGCTCAATCATATCGTGCATGTGCTGAGGTTAGGTGGGATACAGACTCTGGATTCGTACGAGAGGCCCAAATGCATACTAATAGGAAGGTCAGAGAGATAAATATTAATTTCAAAAGAAAATGGTTTCACTGTATACCACTTATCTCTACTCTAAACCCCTTTAATCATTATTTCTTTCTCTGCATTAGCATTAGAAAAATAGCTTCATTTAGTTTCGGCAAAGCAGATGCCAAGCATGTGAGCTTTCAAGAAGCGATTTTAGTAGCGTCTGCGCAGGCACAAGAGATTCCCTCCAAGCGACACCTCGTCAGACTGCGTAGATGCAGTTGGCGCACGCGCAATAAAGATTTCCCATTAGCGGCCATTTTAGAATTTTGCTCGAGTTACTTATTAGTAAGACACATAGGCAAGCTTCTCTGTCTTTTATGTCAAATGTGGTGTGTATTAATTTACACAATACATAGTTAATACAAGGTTAGAAGTTAAATGAGAGGATTGCTTCCGAGCAAGTCTCTTTTCTACGAGTCCGTGCTCCATCAATCCCCTCTCTGATGGCGTTTTTCAGCCATCATAAAATCATACATCCTTACCAGATGCCAAATTTAGCACATCTCAATTCCCTTTCCACGCTTTTCATTCTTGTCTTCATCTTTGTTTCTCAAATCTTTCATCTTTTTGTATAATTCTCGGTTCATTTCTTCTAACTGAATCTCTTCAAATATTTTCTTCCTTCCCTTTCCATTTATCTTATATTTCCTTCCTTTTCTGCAACATTTGCACCATATTATTATTGTTAGAACTATTATTGTTATACCAACTAATGGAAACACTTTTTGACCAATAATACCTTTCACCAGATTTGTAAACCAAGTCACTATTGAAGAAATACTTGTTGTTAGTCTTTCCCTTACACTGTCAACCTCCAGTGGCTTCAATTCTTCTTGAAGTTTTGTAATATTCTTAATATATCCTCGAATTTCTGTGCTTTTTTCCGGTATGTAACTGCAACAATGTTACACTTTCAACATTTTACAGACTCCACCTTCTTTTGCTAATAATATATCAAGCGCAAGTTGATTTTGTAAAACCATAGCCCTAATTGCAACTATTTCTATATTAATCATCAAGAAACCTCCAGCAGTATCAGTCAATAGACAATCAACTACTGTTGACAATTGACAGATTCTATGCAAATTCAGAATGACTCCCACTGAAGGTATCAATGCACCAAATATGTCACCTATTATTTCTGAAAAACTAGCTCTCTTTCTTCGTGTTAATTCATTAGTGTTTCCATTGTTTCCAGTGATTCTTTTTACATGATATATCTTCGGAAATATTTTTCCAAAGTAGCAACTCCGGTACCACCATGCAGACAGCTAATAATAAGCATTATTCCCACACATTTAGTAAACACCAGGAAATACTGGATCTGTTCCCCCTTTTAGTCCCCAACCTCCCAGAATTAGGAAGATATGTTCACAGTAACTGGAACCAATAAATACATTGTTATAGTCTGTCTTTAATCTATGGGGGTGGATTTTCCCTGTCTTTACAAAGTCTAGGGACAGGGCAGCATGAGCTTTTCCAGCTGTATAAATTTCCTCTTTCTCAGCCCATGGTGGTATATGGGTTTTCTGTTCAGTAGCTTTTCTTTGGAAATCCTGTCTCCTTTCTTCAACTAGATTCAAAAACACTTTCTCTTCTTCACGTAATGAGCATGTTAGGTTATTCTTATGTGCCTTCACTATATCTATTGACTTCATTGCTAAGAAAAATTAACCCATAATCTGTGCATCTGGACTACTAAGCACTGGATTCATATTATTTTGAATAGGAATTTCTGAAAATACTACATATAGATTACAATAATAATATTGAAGTTTTCCTGTTCAATAAAATAAACTTGACAATATGCTACATGAAATACCATATGTTAAAGGCAAATGATGATATCTTACTCCTTCTGTTAGTGAAGCTGGTAATTTCATACAAACATAACAATCACTAATCTCAATTGTATCTACATACTGAAACAACAAATTTGTGAATATATTTAAAGATGTGTTATTATCTGTTACTGTGTGATGTAAATCTATGTCATCTGTTGCTTCTAATTCTACTCTATCTTCTTTCATTGTAGCTGTTTTTTTATTAGTGTCTGTGTCAATATTCTTGCATGTTATCATGAGGTAAGGAACTGCTATTGTTAGAAATAACAATACTAGGATCACTAATAAAATACTACATATGCAAGCCCTACTGCATTTGTTTATACAACTTCATTTTGGTCTTTCAGCAACTCCCTCTTTTATCATTTTGACCAAGATTCCTCTTCTTTTCTTTTCTTTATTTATGAATCAGATTCTTTAGTACTTCAAGGAGGCCTCACTTCCCCTTTGTCAATCAGTTCTGCATTTACTTATTCATATGTCTCTTCATTTAAATCTAGATTCTCAAATTCTTCTAGAATCACGTAGGTCCATTCAGGACATTTGAACTTATTGTTCAAGACTCTTAGTCTCAGACTTCTTTAAAAAAAATTCACTATTGACTGCTCGGACTGACTTGTAACTTCATTCACTTGTTCAGGATTTTCACTTGTTTTCCTCAAATGATATTTTAACCTTTTGACTCCACCTGGCCAGTTATCACCTTTCCTGGCCCTCTTAACTTGCTCTGCACTTTCACTTTCTTCGTCTTTTTCAAGAGCTCTCTTATTCTCGTTATGTTGTGGCACAATCTTTTCTTCCCCTTCTTCAGGTACACTCTCTACCTGTCCTTGTTCAGGTCTTGTTATTGTAGCTTTATCTGCCTGAACTTGTTCTTCTTCTTCTATCTGTTCCTGCCGGGTCTTCTCTCATACTGTTCTTCTTCCACCCAAACTTGTTCTTCTTTTCCTAACTGGTCCTGTTCAGGACTTACTACAATTGGTCCTTCTGCTGCCTGAACGTGTTCTTCTATACCTGTTTGTCCCTGCACAGGCCTTTTGGTTGATCTGCTTACCTGAGTATGTTCTCCTCTCCCTGTCTGGACCTGCTCAGGGTCTCTAGTTGCTCTGTTCCCTTCTTCCTGAGTGTGTTCTTTTGTGCCTATCTGGTCCTCACTTGTTTCTTGTCTTTTTAATCTCGTTCTGATTCTTGTATGAATAATCACTTCTGGTGTGTCAACCACTAGTAGCCAGTTGTCCTGAGTCATGCTCAGTTGATCGTTGTCAGCCACTTCAGAATCTGTTTTTCTTGATTCTTCGATTGCACAACCTTCAGCAGCCTCAACTGTTTCAGTCAGTTGTAGTCTTCTTCCAGCAGGGGATGGTACATATTTTGTGTGCCTGGTATGGATCTAATTGGGCAAACCTGCACACTTCACTGCTGTAGTAGTGACCAGTATGACTTGCTGTGGATCATCCTAGCTGGGTGCTAGTCACAACTCTCTGGTGTGCTTCTTTACTACCACCCAGTCTCCAGGATTCAAATCATGTGCTTGATCTGGCTGCCTGGCAACTGCGTCTTCTCCAACCTGGTGAGAGACAGAACTCACTAGGTCAGCTGATCCTTTGCAATGGTCTAATACCAGATCATCCGATATATTCAGCAATTTATTTCCTGGTATAAATGTTTGTCTCATTGCTCTTCCCATGAGAATCTCATGAGGACTCAGTCCTGTGTTTCTGTCAGTAATACTTCTGAGTCTCATCAGTACAAGAGGCAATGCGTCTGGCCAACTCAGTGATGTGGATGCACACACTTTTGCCAGTCTTGACTTGATTGTGCCATTCAATTGCTCCACCACTCCAGAAGCCTCTGGGCGGTATGCACAGTGCAGTTTCTGTTACATTTTAAATGCTTCACAGATTATTCAAATTATTTCATTATTAAAATGAGGTCCTCTATCTGATTCCAAAGTTACTGGAAAACCAAAGCGCGGAATTAACTACCTTAACAATAACTTGGCAACTGGTATACTGTCATTTCTCCTAGTGGGGTATGTCTCTACCCATCGTGAAAACGAATACACCATGACAAGGGCGTACTTCATTCCCCTGCAGGTGGTAACTGTATAGAGTCAACCTGTGATCTAATTAAAGGTCCTTCTGCCTTTACGATTTTTTCCCAATGGACCACTGTCTTCCTGCCTGGGTTTATTTGTTGACAAACTAAGCATCTCTGGCAAAGACTCTCTACGACTACCCTAAACCTCGGGTTATACCAATTTGTCTAAATAGTTTAATAAAGGCGTCCCTGCCTACATAAGTGTCTCCATGGTACATTCTTGCCATTTGTGAGAGCAAGCAGTCTGGCATGACTGGTCTGCCATGAGGATATACCCACACGTCATCTTCTGTCCTCCTTTCACAGCCTGATTTAATCCAGTTTTCCTTTTCACTTACTTCCACCTCATCCTGTAATTGTCTCACCTTGTCCAATGTTTCGAAAATTGAGAATAGCAAAAGTTGACAGCTGATTCAACATGTTTTAACCTTTTTGTTTAGTGCCATATTTTTTCTTGCACAGTATTGAGCAATCTGGTCAGCGTATCAATTACCAGCTGCTACGTAGTAATTTCCTGACTGATGAGCAGCACATTTGACCACTACCATTTCTTTTAGCAATTGTATTGCTTCCAATAGTTCCTTTACAAACTTCCCATTTCGAAAGGGAGATCCTGAAGAAGTCAGAACTACCCTCTGCATCCAAAGCTGGCCAAAGTTATGCACAACCCCGTAACCGTATTGGCTATCAGTAAATATGGTCCCCTTCCAATTTTTCCCAATTTTGCACGCTTTATTAAAGCTATCAATTTGGCTACTTGTGCAGACTTGACTTCCGGTAAACAGGATGCATCAATGACCCCAGATATTTTGCACACAGCATAAGCTGCACTTAATCCTCCTCCTTCAAGTCTTAAACAAGAACCATCGACAAATAATTAATGGTCGGGCTCTTTCAGAGGCTCTTCCAGAGGCTCTTTCTGAATGTCAGGATGGGGCTTAGTACACATTTCACTCACTTCCAAACAATCATGCTCTACCTCATCCCTCACTTCTTCACAACGTGAATCTGGTAATAAGGTAGCTGGATTCACCATTGTGCACCTGATTACTGTCACATTCCCTGCTCCCAGAATTATTCTTTCATACTTAGTCATTCGACTAGGGGTAATATGCTATGTTTGAGTTCTAGTTAACAGAATATCAACTGAGTGTGGAACATAGACATTAACTAGATGTACCATCACAATTGACTCACTTTGCTCCAGACTCATACAGGTAGCAGCTACTGCTTTTAAGCAGCCAGGTAATGCTGAAGCCACAGGATCCAAAGTAGCATAGAAATATGCGACTGGACGTCGACTTAATCCGTGTCTCTGGGTTAGGACTGAAAGCACACAACCTTCTCGCTCACGCTCACAACAGAACAGTGCAAATTATTTAATCAAATCAGGCACACCTAGAGCAGGGGCCTCACATTGATAATTTCACAATTTTTCAAATGCTTCCACACTTTCAGCATCCCAGACTATTGGATCTTTCACTCTTTTTCGTGTCATCTGAATCAAGGGTTTTGCTAGTAAAGAAATACCTACAATCCACTGTCTACAGTATCCCACCACTCCGAGCAACATTCTGATCTCTCTTGGTGTCTGCAGTAACTGCATCTGCTTCATTATTTTAAATCTCTCTGTGGTCACTTTTCTCACTCCCCTTTCTATCTAGTGACCCAAGTACTTAACTCCTGTTCGACAAAATTGCAATTTCTCTGGAGATACATTGGGCCATATGTATCACAATGGTCTTTTGCGATTCTCAAATAGCGATTTTTTGCGAATCGCTATTTGAGAATCACAAAACGCTATGTATGTAGGATTTGCATATATAATATGCGAATCCTACATATTCCTTAATTATTGCCTAGAGGCCCATAGGAATGAATGGGAAGACATTCTCAATTTGTGATTCTCAATTAGAGAATCGCAAATTGAGAATGCAATTCCAAGGGAGCCAGGGTGTCAAAAGGACATTCTCTTGCACCCCTGAAATATGCATGTGTGCTTATGTGGCACACATACATGCCCTAAGGGCATGTATGTGCGCCACATGGCACTTTGAAAAATGCAAAAAAGTGCATTTTTCAAAGAAATCGTAAATTACCACCAACTTGCGATTCCTTAAGGCCAAATTGCACATTTCTGTGCTTCTTACATTGCATTTAAGGAATCGCAATTTGGGAATCCTTAAATGCAATCGCAAAATATGGAATCACAAATTTTGCAATTCCTTATTTTGCGAGGCAGTTTTTCTCTCATACATACCACTAAGCCTAATTGCGATCGCAATTTGGAATGATACATATGGCCCTTTGTGTCCTCCATCTGCCAAATGATTCAGCAATGCTATTGAATCAGTAACACAATCATCTAGGGATTTCGATGCCACAAGTAAGTCATCGGTATACTGCACTAGAACTGAATTTCTCTGCATAATGAACTTCTCTAGACACTGTTTTAGTATTTGATTAAAAATTGCAGGAATTTCTGTATACCCTTGAGGAACATGGTTCAATGCCAAGATACGATCCTCAAATTCAAATGCAAATAGACACTGACTATCTGGATGTAAATGAATGGAGAAAAATGCTTGGCATAAATCAATTACTGTAAACCAGCACACATTCCAGGGTATCTAATGCAGAATTACCGCTGGATTTGGCACTATAGGACAACAAGGCACTACAATTTTATTGATCTTTCTCAAATACTGTAATATCCGGTACCTTCGGCTAGGCTTTTTAAGTTCTATTATAGGTGAATTACAAGGACTGCTCATTATCTCTTTTAAAATACCCTGTTTAATCATGCGATCAATCTCTGAAGCTACTCCTGCTTTTACTTCTGGACTCATTTTGTGTTGTCGAGTATTGGGATATACCACACCTTCCTTCACAGTCACTTTTACTTGGTCTACATTTGCCATTAGCCCTTTTTCTTTTCCAGTTAAATCCCATTCCATTGGGTTCACAGTGCTTTTTAGTTCTTCTGGTAAATTATCTTTAGTCATTAAAGAATACATCTCATCTACCTCTGTGCCTTGTTTTGCAAGCATTATCTTGTATACAATATCCTCATCAGAAGTTTGAAGAGCAACACCATCCGGTGTGCAATAAATTGTGCAGTTCATTTTGCACAGCAGATTTCTTCCTAGCAAATTCTCTGACTTGAATAACAGACCACAAATCTGTACATGTCTTTAACATTTCCAATATAAAACTCCATAGATTCTGTAATTAGGGGTTCTAATCTGTTGATTCGACACTCCAACTACTTGGATCGCTTCTCCCTAGAGGGGTAGGTTTGGTATGCCTGCTGTTCTCACAGTAAAACAGGTAGCACCAGTATCCAATAGAAAAGTGATATCATTACCTTCCACTTTCCATCAATGAATGGACCTGACTGATCTACCGGCAAGGTTGCACCAAGTACGCACTCCTCTTCCTCCCCCCTCAGGCACCGTCATTGTTCATTCCCACTTTCATAGTCATTATGCAAAAGGTATTGTGAAATCACAAAACATTTCTCACCACTTCCTTGGAATCTAGCGTCCGCACTGTACTTTGGCTTGTCCGCAAAATTTGGCATAGAGGCAGGTGGCACCTGAAACTGCTGATTAACTACCTGCTGTGGTTGATTCATAAGCACCTCATTTTGCGTCCGTGGATTTCATTTTTGGTTTGGCCAATTAATATTCTGAATATTCTTACACTTGTTTTTCCAATGTGCAAGCTTTCCCTACCCATGACAAGGAAACTTCTTCTTTGCATCCTCTCTACTCATTCGTCTTCTTGATTTGTCACCACTCGCTACATTATCACTCTGATTCTGTTCTTTCATCTGACCATCAGTCTGACTATTTAATTTAAGTTCCTGTTGTTCTGCTAGTTTCACTTGTGCCCACATCATCTTCTCTTTTAGCTTTTTATGTCTTGCCTCAATATCGTAGCCACAATACTACACGTATTTTAGAATATCATCTATGGGCTTTCCTTGCCAACACAACATATGCTGTTGAAGCATCTGACTAATTTTTGATTTCAGACCGTACACAAACCGATACACAAAATGACCCATATCCTTGTCTCCAATATTCTCAAAGCCACTGTACTGTTTAAACACTTGCAGCAATCGTTCATAATATGCATGGACAGATTCATTTGGCTCTTGAGTTGTTCTATCTATCTTTACCCAATCTGTTTCTTTAGGAGGAATTTTCCCTTTCAAGAAAGTAATTACTTGGTGATATTTCTTCATTACATCATCTGAGGGTACTCCTGTTTTCGAGTCTCTTGGATACTCGTCTCTCGACCAATCAACTGTGATCTTACATTCTGTCCATAAATCAGCAGGTACCACTATGTTAAAAAACCTTCTCAAAACTTTCAACCTGTTTGTACCATTCAACTGGTTTTTCTCTCAATTTAGGAAAGTTGTTTGTAAATTACAAAATATCTTGTCAAATCCATGAAACATGAACATATCCACCACCAAGTACCTCTCTCATGCGGTACAATCTTTCTACTTTTCCTGTCTCTTTTAACAGATATGCAGTAGACGGTTCTTTTGCCTGTGCTCCCTCCCTCTTCTTTATCCACCTTTCCACCACTTGTAAATATCTCCCCATTTTTGCAGGATATTCATTAACTCTTTAAGCTGTAACTTCTTTCCAGACACATTCATGTTTTCTAAATCTTTGTCAGTAACTCCACTCTATATGGTTTCTGTAGCACTTTTTATCTCCCTACTTCTATTCCCATCTCAGGGGCAAGTTTTGTCAGTTTCTCATGAAATCATTTTGCATTTCTGGTTCTACTCCTACAAATGATCAACAACTCTTCCTCATTTTAAGTGTTTACTTTGTCTAATCCCACATTTCCAGCTATCATCTCTTCAAATTCTATTTTCAGTTTGTAAATATCTAACATCTTAGGGGGTTAACTTTGTTTTTCTATTCCCTGTAACCATCTCTCTAAATCATCAGGAGTTACCTCTGTTGCACTTCTGACTCCTGAGGATGCTCCTGACCTTCCTTTTTTTGAACTACTGGGTGTAACTCTTTTCAGGGTTTATAATAATCCACATTTGTAAAGCGTGAACAATCACCCGTAAGGCTTTCTAGGCGCTGAGGGACGTCGGGAAGATTAAGCAAGCTATTGCCCAGAGTCACATGGTGATGGGCTAACCTGCTGCCGGAGCCAGGGATCGAACCGTGATCCCCAGATTCCAGCGTCAGTCGCCCTGGCAGCGGCGCCACACCTCTCCCATCATTTACGGATTCTCTTATCGGTAGATCCAGTAATGAAATTACTGAATCACACTCACTGACTTGGTCATCAGTTATCATAATTTCTTTTCTAGGATTATTCAAAGGAGTTGTTACAGCTTGTGGTTTTGGACAGTTTACCTTGTCTCCATATAATGGAACAACAGGACCTATAGTTACGGGTATTGTCAATGCTTCAGGGTTTTCATTTAATTTTTCTTATTTTCTTTATTAATTCATCTCTGTTTTATTCATTGCTTCCTTTTCTTTATCATGAAGTACCTTATTAACTGATGTATCATGTAAAATCCGTGGAATCAATGGTGTTCCCAATACAGGTGCACATGGGGTAACTCTACTTAGTCCTTCTTGATACGGTGGAGGGTTTTTAGTTAAAATGTCCTCCATAAATTCATCATCCGAGTCACCATAACCTGTCACTTTCATGTGTTTTGTTTTCTCTTTACACTTGCCTCCTGATTGTTCCTCAGCCACTAAACTGGATATAAACTTTCCGATACCATTGCTTTTCTCCATTGTTTCATCTGACCCTCACGAGTCTGACGCGAATACCTAGGAAAACGGGCAATGTATCTTCCACTCCTTTTCTTTTCTCGCTCATATGATTCAGTCTCCCATTCTTCTAGTGCCTCATTCAGTGTCATGCTGGGTCTTGGATCTAAGTCATTCATCCACATTCTCAAATTCTGAAGAATTCTATCATTAAACATACCATATTCTGGAAAAGCTAAAACACCATCATCCTTCATGTACTCTATCCAATTCTCCATCCATACACACGTATGATATCCTCCTTCCATCATCATAAATGAAGCAGGCATTTCAGGAGGTATAGGAATTCCCTCTCTAGCTAATACTGGCTTATCCTTCTTAAAGAAATTCTTAATTCTCTTTATTAGCGGCATTTTTCACTTTTCACCATACATTATATACCCTGAATACATAAAACAATAATTTGCAAAACCTCAAGGTTTTCTGTCAGGGCGACTCGCACCAAAAGTCAAATGAGAATCAAACATAGAAATTTTCACCAACCAATCTGAATACAGCTTTCATCCAATCACCCAATCAGACTGCGGCTCCTGCTCATTGTCTGACCAATGCCAGCACAGCATTTTTCGATGTAGTCAGTTCTGCTTTTTGAAACTGACCCCTCCTTTACAATTCCGTGTCAGTCACACGCCCGCTGTTTCAACATGTCCCAGCTCGGCTCTCTGTGACATCAGTACAACTCCGGGGACTAACCCTCCCTTTACAAGGTGATACGAAACTTTATTTCCTATTTCTAAATACCCAGCATTAATTCTTTGATAATAGCAACATAAAAACATTCGCTACTCTGCCTGTTCCACTAAACCAAAGGATAGATTTCCGACTTATTCTGGAGACTCAGAATGTCTCCTCTTCTACTGTGAGTAAAAACTCTGTTGACCCTTCGTTCAAGCTCAAGAGAACCTGTTACTCCTTCAGTGTTACCATTTGTAGGTGATATGAGACCAAAGTTTCTCCAGCGAACCCTTTTACTTTCACTCACACTGAAATTACATATGAAATAGTCCCTAGTTTAACACTGCCAGCCCTGCGTAGCTTCTCAGTGCTATTCCAACAGATGAGTAACCTCCCTGCAGTAAGGCTTCTATCACCAACCGCTATTCATACCCCCAGGGAATTTTTTCCTGGTAACAAAAATCGGGACACTAACTCTTTTTGTTAAACATAAATCAATAATCAAAAATCAATACTTATCACCAAACTAGCCAATAATAACCATAGCTCTGCTACCAGAAAACAGATATAGCGGTGAACCAGCAACAAATACTCCAATGCCATATACTCAACAGGGCCCATAAACCACACAATTCACACACAGCCTGGTGCTAAGCGCAGGAGTCAAGATTTTGTGATTTTACCATTCCAAGATCAGTCTCCACTCGTTCTCAACTAATCTTTCACTGATCAAAAAGTTCTTTCCTCTGGACAATGGACCATTAGTGGAACTAGTTCACTCAATCAGTCAGGGGTTTGTGGAGCACACTACTCACCTGTGAGGGTCGCAAGGTGCAGGGGGGGCTATAGATCAATCGAAGAGCCAGGTCTTGAGATCCTTCCTGAATGTGTGCAGGTTCAGGGAGCGTCTGATGTTTACGGGGAGCACGTTTCTGCGGATGTGGGGGACTTCTGCCAGGATGAGGTCGGCAGAGCAGAGGTTTCTCTTGGGTACGTGGCAGAATAATCTTTTGTTGAGGTATTTGGGTCTGATGCTGTTGAGTGATTTGTAGGCGTGGATTAGGAGTTTGAAGGTGACCCTCTTCTCGACGGGGAGCCAACGGAGGTCTCGTAGGTGCTGAGACATGTGTTTGTGACGTTGTGTCCCCAGGATGAGTCTGGCTGCGGTGTTCTAAATGGTTTGGAGTTCGTGTAGAAGGGTCCTGGTGATACCGGCGTGTAGGGCGTTGCCGTAGTCCAGTCTGCTGGTTATGAGAGAGCGGGTGATGGTGTTCCTGCAGTCGGGAGGGATCCATTTGAAGATCTTTCGGAGGATGCGCAAGCAGTTAAAGCTGGTGGAGGCAATGGCATTTATCTGTCGGTTCATGGGTAGGGAGGCGTCGAGGATGATGCTAAGGTCCCGTGTGTGGTCTGTGGGGGTGGGCTGGCTCCCAAGGGCGGTGGGCCACCAGGCGTTGTACCAGGCGGAGGTGCAGGGTCTGAGGAGGAGGACCTCGGTCTTCTCGGCGGTGAGCTTCAAACAGCTGTCCTTCATCCAGGCTGCCACGTTCTTTATTCCTACCTGGAAGCAGAGTCTGGTGTCTTCGGGGTTCTTCATGAGTGAGAGGCTGAGCTGGGGGTTGTCGGTGTAGGATACAATGTTGAGCACATGCTGTCTGACAATTGTGTCGAAGGGGGCCATGTAGACGTTGAAGAGTGTGGGGCTGAGCAATGATCCCTAGGGTACTCCACAGTTGATGTCGGTGTTTCGGACAGGAAGGGAGGGAGTCTGACCCTCTGGGTTCGGCCGGATAGAAAGGATTGGATCCAGTCGAGCGCGGTTCCCTGGATCCCTGAGTTGTGAAGTCTGCCTGTGAGAGTGCGTTGTGAGACAGTGTTGAAGGCTGCGGAGAGGTCCAGAAAGATGAGGGTCGCTGTGTGTCCCTGGTTGAGTACCATGCGGATGTTGTCAGTGGTGGCGAGGAGGGCGGTCTCTGTGCTGTGGTTGCTGTGTAATCCAGACTAGGAGGCGTTGATGTTGAAATGACATAAATGAATTTTCTGTTATGATGAAATAACCACAGACTCGGGGAAACGTTTAAATTTTTATCTGAATTAATTTCATGTGAACCATTTCTCAAAGTACAGTACAGTCTCCGTCATTCATAGGAAGGAAGATTCAATTAATCAATCAATCAAATCTATATGTATATATATATATATATATATATATATATATCATACTCTGCAATGATGTTGCTCAGAAAGGAGAGGATAGCGAGAAAAGTACATCTGCACATTCATGAAAGTATATTTACCTAGGATGGTGTGAAAGCCAATCCCCTGGCCAAGTAGCTGGAAAGGATCAGCCGGGAAAGATCAGGCAACAAAGGCTTCAGGACAGGAATCAGGACAGGATAGATAACCTCTCTAACACCGACGCATGCGTAGCACCCCTCTCTGACACTCTCTTCCTCCTCGAAATTCTTCCGCGATCTTCTTCTAAATCAATTAATTAAGATAAATGGTTCTGCATTTGATTCTTCATTAGCATCTCTCGTCACTCCGACAGCATCCCGAGCTCTGCAGCATTCAGCAAATCTCCATCTCTGGTTCACTCGGACAGCATCCCGGTCTCATGCTATCTAACTAGCTAAAGCTACCTCAATTATACTCTTTGGTATTCATGTACCACCCATTAATGTTTCAATATCATAAAAATATTAACTCTGATTGGACAGGCAAGGGGGATGATCATTACACCATGCTTATTTTTCATCTTAGTCTATCAGTCTATTGTTCAAAGATCCCACCCTTACTTTTTATTCTCAAATCTTTATTCCCACCTGTATTCACATCTTATGAGACACAAAATTATCATTTTCATGTATTCCCATTCATTCAGAGGACTGTGGTGCTGGTTCCCAGGGTATGTATCTTTTGCGTCCTTGGACTGTGTTCAAGAGTCACATCACTTCTTCCAGCTCAATCACACCATGCATGTGCAGAGGTCAGGTGGGTTACAGACTCTGGATTCGTATGAGAGGCCCAAATGCATAATAATAGGAAAGTCAGAAAGGCAAATAATAATTCCCAAAGAAAATGGTTTCACTGTATACCACTTATCTCTACTCTAAACCCCTTTAATCAATATTGCTTTCTCTGCGTTAGCATTAGAAAAATAGCTTGGTTTAGTTTCGGCAAAGCAGATGCTAAGCATGTGAGCTTTCAAGCAGCCATTTTAATAGCGTCTGCACAGGCACAAGACATTCCCTCCAAGCAACAGCTCGTCATACAGCGTAGATGCATGCGCAATAAAGATTTCCCGTTAGCGGGCATTTTAGAATTTCTCTTGAGTTACTTATTAGTAAGACACGTAGGCAAGCCTCTCTGTCTTTTATGGCAAATGTGGTGCATATTGGTTTACACAATACATAGTTAATACAAGGTTAGAAGTTAAATGCGAGGATTGCTTCCAAGCAAGTCTCTTTTCTATGAGTCCTTGCTCCATCAGGAAGAAGAGGAGGAGAGTAGAGATTATATTCAGACAAAGGATCAACCTATGTGGGATGTCCAGCCAAGGTGTCAGGGCCAGATACTGTTTCCCTCCAGAAGTCCTCCTGGAGATGGTATGTGAGTGAGAGCAGCAACTTGACTCTGTGAGCTGCTGCTCCCATGCCATTCCAGCATATCTCAAGATACTTTCTGCTCTCCATTTCTTTGAGACGGAGTCTTTCCAAAGGCTCTCTAGTGACCTTGTGGACATCTCTCAGACAAGCCAGTTGCGGTGCTTACATCAGGTACTGAGCTGCATCAATTCAAGAGCACACGTCCACATACGAACGCCCAATACACTGGACAGGAGACAAAGGGCAGCTAGAGATTTCTATCTAATTTCTCACTTCCCACATGTGCTGGCTGAAATTGATTGTACCTATGTGGCCCTTCGGCCACCCCACCACATTGCATACACATTCTGCAACAGACACCGATGGCATTCCATCAATGTGCAGGCTGTCTGTGATGCCAGTGGGAGATGCATTGATGTGCATGCAGAGTTTCCAGGCAGTACTCATGACAGCTTTGTATTCCGTTTGTCACCTCTTCCCTGGTGGATGGTTGCAGAAGAATTTGGCAACATGTGGCTACTGGGTAAGTACCACTACAACATCAATAAATATAGACAGAATCAATTCTATATTTTAGAATGACATGTCCAGCCGGACAGAGGTCCTTCACGTTTACTTAATAAACAAAATTCCAGAATAAAACAAGGATACCTTCCACAAAACCCTGTGTGGTACACAAGCCTGTGCCCAACACTTGCGGGGTGTTTACAGTTGGCGGTAGATAGGAAAGGTTTTAAGGCAAACAAGCGTTCTTCTGTTTACATGTTCATTACACAGAAATTATCAGGTAGCACCATTACATCAATTTAGCAATCAAATATTCGTATAAGGTGCTTAAGCAAGTCGACGGCGTTTCGGTCCCCCTAAAGGAGCATGGGGACCATCATCAGGACAAACAAATAATTGCCTTTATCGCTAAACCTCAAAATGCCTAAAAGGAAGGAGAAAAATATATACACACTTTAAGAACAGAGCACCAATAATGAAAAAACAAGTGACTCTTTGTGCAGAGTGCTTCCAAACGTTACCGAGGTGAGGATGTTGCACGGTTTCCATGAGTGAAGAAGTGATGGCAGCGCGGAGGGACAGGCTAGTAGGCGTGTTAGGGCTTGTGTCAAAATTGTTGACTGGTGCCTATTGCGATAATGCATAATTAACCTCGGCAAATGCATGGATCCCACGAGTGAGGAAGTGGTGGCAGAGGGACAAGCTAGTTGGCGTATTAAGGCTTGTGTCAAGATTGTTAACTGGTGCCTATCACGATAGTGCCTAATTAACCTCGTCAATTGAACAGGGTGTACGTACAAGTCCACGAGTTATCGATCAAAGCGGACGCTATTTTCCTTGTAGTGGTGGTGCCTGTTTGAAATCGGCAATAGTTTGTGAAGTGGAATTATACATGCCTCTATCGCGGCTTGGTGTCTAGCTAAAGAAATCAATCTGCTTACCGAGGCAGCGCTTGGATATTGTCTGATCGAATTGATACTCAGAATAGCCCGGACCAGCAGCCCTATATAAGAAGACAATCTAAAGATTAGAGGATGAATAACATCCCAGTGACACTGCGCGATTCGTGCCATGCAAAAATGCTTACCCAGTTAGGACGTAGGTTGCCGTGTTACTAAATCGTAAACGGGCGATGCCAGGGTAAGCCTGTTAAGACAGAAGGGTAATTAATGGACCTTGATCGCAGCGTTTCTACCAAGGCATGTAAACATGTACTGCTGGCTTACTCACCAGTATACACGGTCATGGAGATATTCCCTGGCGTGCTCGTGCAATCGAACCAGGAAGTGAAGAGGGGGCGGTTGTGCAGTGATTGGACAGTGCACGCGAGGTTTTGGGCATGGACATAAACGAGGGGTCAGGTTGTGGTGGCCATCTTGGGTGATGCGTGTCTATGGTGATATTACGTGCAAGGTGACAATTATAAAAAACATCAAACAAAACGTTTCAGAAATTGTTTTCTTTTTCGAACAATTAAATGCTTGGCGCTTTGCTCAGAGTCTCTACAGCATTATTGTGGGAAATCAGATTAAGGCAGTCCACTCCTCCTGCAGGTTCAAACCTGAATTCAAGCTGTCTGTCTTCAGAATCCATTTCAATTCTTCTTTGTTTAGCATACGGGGTAGGTCGCCTCTTCTTGGTGGTATGATGATTTGTGTGATAACCGTCCAACGGATCTCATTTTCAGTATGCCCTTTGCTTAAAAAATTTTCAACCAGAGGTGCGTTCGGTGTTTTGCACCTAATGCGACTGCGATGTTGGGATATTCGCAGCTTAATTTTCTGCTTTGTCTGGCCAACATATATAAGGTTGCACGGACAGAAGATTGCATAAATGAGATTACAGCTGTTACAATTTGTAAAAGTATGCAATTCATTTTTCACATTTTTAAATACAAATTCTTTACTGTCAATCGAAAAATCACAAACCACACAAGAGCCACATTTGGAATGACCACGCAGGGGTGGTAATGACCAATGATCATGTAGTGTGGTATTTCTACCAATTGCTGGTGGTAATGCTGCCCTGACTAATTGATCCTTGAGATTTTTGCTCTTCTTGAAAGCAAAGAGGGGAGTTTCCCAATTGAGGGGACCTGATGGCATTCCATCAATGTGCAGGCTGTCTGTGATGCCAGTGGGAGATGCATTGATGTGCATGCAGAGTTTCCAGGCAGTACTCATGACAGCTTTGTATTCCGTTTGTCACCTCTTCCCTGGTGGATGGTTGCAGAAGAATTTGGCAACATGTGGCTACTGGGTAAGTACCAAGCACTTAAAATGAGGGATATGTGTAAATGAAATGTTTGAATGCCTCCTCACATTAACAACCATTGTACAATAGGAATTATCAAGCCACATACACGGTCTCAACAGACACTGCATGTACCAAAGTTTATATCATGTTCTGATTAAACTTAAGAGGGAAATGTAACCTATTGCCCTTTCTTCCTCAGGTAATGCTGGGTATGCACTCTCCCCTCAACTTCTCACACCTTACAGACGTCTAACCACTGTACCTCAGCGTAGGTACAATAGGGCACACATACGAACTTGAGCCATCATAGAGCGCACTTTTGGTCTGTTGAAGTCGTGATTCAGATGCCTTGACCGTACAGGTGGTGACTCCCCTAAAGTCATGTGCAAGATCATTTTAGCCTGTTGTGTTTTGCACAACATAGCTTCGTCATGCGTTATTCATACCTCTTGTACCTCAGCTAGCTCTGAATCCGGGCAACCGGGCCATTGCACATAACAGAGGTTAGGGTATGCAAATTTGTGATCAGCCGTTTGCCACTTTTTTCACTTGAGAAACCTGTTGTATCATGGACCAAATGGGGTTTGCAGTCTGTTGTCAATGAAGAAAGTTGTATGATTACAACTCTGTCTAAAAATTCCATCTTGAGGCTAAAATGCAAGCCACACTAACTGTATGTAAATCACAGCTGTTGATAGGAGTCAAAAGATTGACCGTGCATCAGGTCATGTGCCGGTCAGCAATCAGTGTAGTGGATGTCCCTAATGAATCTATTGAAAGAGAGGATTAGATGTATATGTTCTGAGAGACTTTCCCGGACCTTTTGAGAATGGGTGTCTGAATCACAAAAGTGCCTAACTATTGCATTGTTAGGTTTTTGACTGCAACAGATTTGACTCCCTCACAAATATTGGGCCCCCAACATGTGTGATAATGTTCTGGGTAAATCTGGCACTATGTGCCTGGGATACACAGCACTGCTTCCCCCAAATTTAGCTTAACACAACTCTTGTGTTGAGCATTATATATGCACAACATGAACCATGATGCAAGGGAGGAAAAAACTGGATCCTGGAATGTAATGTTGTTTTGCCAACCCCCCACCCTAGTCCCAGTCCAAATTTAATTTAATGGTCTGTTCTACCTTTTGTTTCATGTCTATGATTTTCGCTTACACTGTCATTTCAAGTTTCTCCACTACAGAGCAACAAGATGGCTGAATATTTTATCTGTGATGGTAGATGAATCAGAATGACTGTCAACAACACACTGTGATGTATTTCTTGTCTACCACTTCCTATATCTCATTTCCTGTATGAAAGAATGGGTTCTGGTCTGCTTTTGCAACTTCTGGCACAAAGCATGTTCTCCGTCTGTGGAGCGTATACCTCGTATGCAGACCCGATGTGCCACTTTCGAAACCTACACTCTGCAGCCGGAGAGTCCGTATTCGGGCTGGAAGCTCTGAAAACAGATCAGAGCCCATTCTTTGATACAGGAAATACATTAGGAAGTTGTTGACAGCCATTTTGTGTTCATTCTGAGTCATGCTCTATCACAGATCAGATCCTCGGCCATCCTGCTGCTCAGTTCAACCTAATTATACCTAAAATGGCTGAAAGGTTATGAGGGGAAAGCACCCCCTTTCACAGAAAGGGAATTGACATTTTAGCAGAAGGGGTGCTTACCAAATATCCCCAGCTATATGGGTGCCAGTGGACCAGCTGAGCAATGCAGCCCTGGCCAGACTATGAGCCACCATTGGGGAGTTCGCAGGATATGCTCAGACGTGAGTCCCTTGCTCACTTTGCCACTGGATTCAAGCTAGCCTGGCTGATGGCAGCTGCAATGCCAGAAACCGGTCCCAGGATGCTTGTTTCCGGTCCAGGGAAGACATGGCTTTGGCAGTTCGGGCTGGACTGTTCCCATGAGGCACAGGGTCAGACTGATTTGCATATGACCATGTCTGAACTGGGGTGGCGGAGTGAGCTAAAGAATGGTGAAGAATTAAACCCAGATCAGTTGACTGGGGGTGAGTGTTTGATTTGTTCAAACGCTCTGTCCATCATCCCCTTTTGTATCGCTTTGTTCGCCCTAAGTGTGGCAGGGTATGCTCAGACGTGAGTCCCTTGTTCACTTGGCCACTGGATTCAAGATAGCCTGGCTGATGAGGATTATGAATCCGAAACCGGTCCCAGGATGCTTGTTTCCGGTCCAAGGAAGACATGGATTGGCAGTTCGGGCTGGACTGTTCCCATAAGGCACAGGGTCAGACTGATTTGCATATAGCCATGTCTGAACAGGGGTGGCTGAGTGAACTAAAGAATGGTGATGGATTAAACCCAGATCGGTTGACTGGGGGTGAGTGTTTGATTTGTTCAAACGCTCCGTCCATCATCCCCTTTTGTATAGCTTAGTTCGCCCTAAGTGTGGCAGGGTATGCTCAGACGTGAGTCCCTTGTTCACTTGGCCACTGGATTCAAGATAGCCTGGCTGATGAGGATTATGAATCCGAAACCGGTCCCAGGATGCTTGTTTCCGGTCCAGGGAAGACATGGCTTGGCAGTTCGGGCTGGACTGTTCCCATAAGGCACAGGGTCAGACTGATTTGCATATATCCATGTCTGAACTGGGGTGGCTGAGTGAACTAAAGAATGGTGATGGATTAAAACCAGATCGGTTGACTGGGGGTGAGTGTTTGATTTGTTCAAACGCTTCGTCCATCATCCCCTTTTGTATCGCTTTGTTCGCCCTAAGTGTGGCAGGGTATGCTCAGACGTGAGTCCCTTGTTCACTTGGCCACTGGATTCAAGATAGCCTGGCTGATGAGGATTATGAATCCGAAACCGGTCCCAGGATGCTTGTTTCCGGTCCAGGGAAGACATGGCTTGGCAGTTCAGGCTGGACTGTTCCCATAAGGCACAGGGTCAGACTGATTTGCATATAGCCATGTCTGAACTGGGGTGGCTGAGTGAACTAAAGAATGGTGATGGATTAAACCCAGATCGGTTGACTGGGGGTGAGTGTTTGATTTGTTCAAACGCTCCGTCCATCATCCCCTTTTGTATCGCTTTGTTCGCCCTAAGTGTGGCAGGGTATGCTCAGACGTGAGTCCCTTGTTCACTTGGCCACTGGATTCAAGATAGCCTGGCTGATGAGGATTATGAATCCGAAACCGGTCCCAGGATGCTTGTTGAACGGTCCAGGGAAGACATGGCTTGGCAGTTCGGGCTGGACTGTTCCCATAAGGCACAGGGTCAGACTGATTTGCATATAGCCATGTCTGAACTGGGGTGGCTGAGTGAACTAAAGAATGGTGATGGATTAAACCCAGATCGGTTGACTGGGGGTGAGTGTTTGATTTGTTCAAACGCTCCGTCCATCATCCCCTTTTGTATCGCTTTGTTCGCCCTAAGTGTGGCAGGGTATGCTCAGACGTGAGTCCCTTGTTCACTTGGCCACTGGATTCAAGATAGCCTGGCTGATAAGGATTATGAATCCGAAACCGGTCCCAGGATGCTTGTTTACGGTCCAGGGAAGACATGGCTTGGCAGTTCGGGCTGGACTGTTCCCATAAGGCACAGGGTCAGACTGATTTGCATATAGCCATGTCTGAACTGGGGTGGCTGAGTGAACTAAAGAATGGTGATGGATTAAACCCAGATCGGTTGAGTGGGGGTGAGTGTTTGATTTGTTCAAACGCTCCGTCCATCATCCCCTTTTGTATCGCTTTGTTCGCCCTAAGTGTGGCAGGGTATGCTCAGACGTGAGTCGCTTGTTCACTTGGCCACTGGATTCAAGATAGCCTGGCTGATGAGGATTATGAATCCGAAACAGGTCCCAGGCTGCTTGTTTCCGGTCCAGGGAAGACATGGCTTGGCAGTTTGGGCTGGACTGTTCCCATAAGGCACAGGGTCAGACTGATTTGCATATAGCTATGTCTGAACTGGGGTGGCAGAGTGAACTAAAAAATGGTGATGGATTAAACCCAGATCGGTTGACTGGGGGTGAGTGTTTGATTTGTTCAAACGCTCCGTCCATCATCCCCTTTTGTATTGCTTTGTTCGCCTTAAGTGTGGCAGGGTATGCTCAGACGTGAGTCCCTTGTTCACTTGGCCACTGGATTCAAGATAGCCTGGCTGATGAGGATTATGAATTCGAAACCGGTCCCAGGATGCTTGTTTCCGGTCCAGGGAAGACATGGCTTGGCAGTTCGGGCTGGACTGTTCCCATAAGGCACAGGGTCAGACTGATTTGCATATAGCCATGTCTGAACTGGGGTGGCTGAGTGAACTAAAGAATGGTGATGGATTAAACCCAGATCGGTTGACTGGGGGTGAGTGTTTGATTTGTTCAAACGCTCCGTCCATCATCCCCTTTTGTATCGCTTTGTTCGCCCTAAGTGTGGCAGGGTATGCTCAGACGTGAGTCCCTTGTTCACTTGGCCACTGGATTCAAGATAGCCTGGCTGATGAGGATTATGAATCCGAAACCGGTCCCAGGTTGCTTGATTCCGGTCCAGGGAAGACATGGCTTGGCAGTTCGGGCTGGACGGTTCCCATAAGGCACAGGGTCAGACTGATTTGCATATAGCCATGTCTGAACTGGGGTGGCTGAGTGAACTAAAGAATGGTGATGGATTAAACCCAGATCGGTTGACTTGGGGGTGAGTGTTTGATTTGTTCAAACGCTCCGTCCATCATCCCCTTTTGTATCGCTTTGTTCGCCCTAAGTGTGGCAGGGTATGCTCAGACGTGAGTCCCTTGTTCACTTGGCCACTGGATTCAAGATAGCCTGGCTGATGAGGATTATGAATCCGAAACCGGTCCCAGGATGCTTGTTTCCGGTCCAGGGAAGACATGGCTTGGCAGTTCGGGCTGGACTGTTCCCATAAGGCACAGGGTCAGACTGATTTGCATATAGCCATGTCTGAACTGGGGTGGCTGAGTGAACTAAAGAATGGTGATGGATTAAACCCAGATCGGTTGACTGGGGGTGAGTGTTTGATTTGTTCAAACGCTCCGTCCATCATCCCCTTTTGTATCGCCAGGTAGGGGGAGTGCCTGGATAGGGGGCAGTGGTTGGTGTTTACCCTTGCTGTAGTCCTGTGCAGTTTGTAGAACAGGTGTGTGTGTGTGATGTGCTGCAGGCAGATGTGATGGCTCCCCTCCCTGTGTTGACCATGAAGGGAGACTTTGGATCACTTTCAGCATGCCCTCCATTATCTTCATGGCCAAGGAATGATGTTGTGCACTGTCTTCCCTTTATCTTGTCTCTCATATTCTTAGACATGTCTTGCTAATATCTATCCATTCTATCCAAAACTTGGATCAGTCTGTGTACCACCTGAGGGACTTAATGCATGTCCTGCAAGGCCTCAGACATGTGTGACAGGGTAGCTCCAAGGCACACATGTCCTGTCTCACATCTGCCTGCTATTGCAAGAAGTCTTCCTCCCACTGGCCACCATGGCCAGGTGCAGGCCCTCTCTGCAGGGTCGACCATGGATGAGACTGCCAGGTCCAATAGCAGGGGGTAGGGTTGCAGGTGGAAGCCTGTGGACTGGAGAATGGTGCCCAGGGTATACCTGCACCACAAAAGGGTTGGCACTTCCCTCAGATGGTGGAGAGATTATGTGAGATACACTGTATAGGGAGGAGTTTGAAGGGGTACCATCACGTCTGTACTGGATGTGAGGGCTGTGAGGGAGTGATGTCTGTGTTGGGGAGTGTGTGAGCTGTGACTGGTTATCTCTATGCTGAGGACAGGCAATCATTCTTTTTGGAGGCTGAGGGTGTGAGGCCTCGCTAAATTTGGCTGATGTGGGACATTTTCTGGCCATGGCATCTGAATTGTCATCCTCTGAGAGGACGGACAGATAGTCTTCATCATCGTCAAATTCTTTAGCCTCCTCAGGTTCTTCATCCTCCTCCTCTTGCGCAGTACTTACAGCCGACATTACTGCCTGCAGGAGCAGTGGATGTTTGCCTTTGATTGCCTGTCGCCCAACACTGGTGGAAGGTCCATCCTCATCATCGTCATAATCACTTGGAACATGGAGGTTGAAACAGGATAAGTAATTGACCTAGTAGAAGATCTGGTGCAACACAAGGGTTGGTTCTACTGTACTTTGCATCAACAGATGAAGCACATGTGTCCTGGTTTGGGTAACCCTGCACATGGCAGCTCACACCATAGCACTGAGGTGTTGAACGGACATGTACAATGCACAAGCAAACTCACCAGCTCCATCCGCAGCTTTGTGTCCCTTTGCGATTCTCCCTGATGTCAACTGCTTAACCTGGCACCTCATAGGTGAAGCTGAGGAAGTGGTCCCGATCCAGCATCTAAAGAGGGAAGTGACACCATACTCAATTATATGCATTACTAATTTACAAACAGGCACATGTGACACTTATAATAATGAAAGGGTATGTATGTAACTTTGTAAACACCGACTAGATTCCATGCGGAAGGGGATTTGGATCTTTGTAATGGTTTTGGAATCTAAGGGGCTGATTACGATGTCCGCCCGCCATCGCTGCTGGAAAAGGGACCTGCCGCCATAGGTGCGCGGTCCCGCAAAATTTATTAGGATACGCCCACCACACTGGCAGGCGCGTCCTGTATGTTCACATTGTGGCGGGTGGCAGCACACTCCACAATGTAAAAATACATGTTTTACATTTGCATGTACAAAGTGGCAGGCACCGTGCGGTGCCTGACACCTTGTACTTGCAAATGTATGGGGGTACCATAGGTACCCCCACATGCAGCACCCCACCCCACCAACCCCCTGGGGACCCGCAGTGGGCCCCCAAAGGCATTTCCTGCCTGTCTTTTTGCGGCGGGAACTCCGCCGCAAAAGACAGGCATCATAACGCCCACGGCGGTGCCTGCACAGCATCGCCTCCATAGCCCCGTAGTACCGGGACCGCAAGGCGGGAGGAAAGGGAACACCTTGCGGACGGTCTTTCCGTCCGCCGCGGTACCTTTCCCATTCCCACCGCCATCCTAATTTGGCAATGGGAATATTCAGGGTAAAGGCGGGAAATCTGCGACCGCCGGCAGTCCTCACCTCCGGCCCGGCGGTCGCGGATTACCAGCCATCATAATCGGCCCCTATGATAGGGAAACACTTCACGCCACACTTACCTGATGAACAGGTGCAAGAGCGTTTTAGTGCTGCAGCCAGGATGTCTTGCAGTCCCCAGGATGGGGTTGTCCGCTGCACTGGTGTCATCCTGTCAGCAGCTGTGAAGAGACATACATATACATATTTCAGTACACCAGATGGTAGCTATGAACAAACATGTATGTGTCATTCGCAATGGCCCTTGATGTGATATTCCTGGCCAATGTGCAGCATGTTTACTTCAGGGAATTTACATGTAGGCCCCTGCTTATATGTATCAGTTGTCAGCCGTTACCTCCACACAGCGCTGACATCAATGAGATGACACATCAACAGACAAACTTGTATGACAAGGTTACTGATATTTGAAGGAAGGGGATAAATAATCAGGACGCCTCTGCATTGCATTGATTACCCCTTCACTGTTAACACCATCATGTCTCATGAGTATAATGTTGTATGTTGACAAGATGAAAGGAGAGTACATCACCAGGCTGATCAGTTTCAGATCAAACAGTGCAATGCAGAGTTCATGTGTGAGATGTACAATAGTCAGGTACATTTTTGTGGCTCATTTATGCTTCCCTAACCATGAAGTCACGAAGCTCATTTTGGACTGAGAGATTACATATTTGTTATGTCCATCCTTTGAGTGTTCTCTGTTCCCATAATCCATTTACAACATCATGGCAGAACTTAGCTGACAACGGATGATGTCTTGTACAGAAGACATCCTAACCTCACCTATTCTACACTCACTTATGAACGTTTATTATGAGGTGTGGCACAGGTAGTAACAAATCCAGAGACTAGCTCATTGACAAACAAAGAATAAATATTATTCAAACATGAAGCTACATGGGTTCTGGCTGTGCAGAGGAGAAAACTTGCTTTTATGACAACTACTGCAGCCCTAGTCAATTTTTCAAAAGAATTAGGAAGGAGGCCCCCACAAGTCCTACTACAAATATATAGGGATAAATGTGTATCGATAGCCCTGTATGGTGTGGGAATGTGGGGACATTGTAACATCCATCCCTTACAAGCGGTCGAAAATCAGTTCCTAAGATATATTCTGGCTCTCCTGAGTAGCGCATCATCGCATGTCTGTCACACGGAATTGGGGGTTCCATTCTTAACAGATCTAATTAAAACTGAACCAATCATGCTCTGGTATAGGATATGGAGCTGTGCGGAACCCACTTGAATCAGGAGATTTTAACTGATGTTTTGGGAATGACTGGTGTTTTAAAAATGAAATGGTTAAAATATGTTCGGGACTTTTTGTGTGATCTAGGGTACCCAGAGTTTTACTACGAGCCAAGCACAATCAGTGCGATGTCAAGAAAGGAGCTGAAAGCGAAATGTTTATCATTACTTGAATCATATCGACTATCAGAAGAAATTGCTAAGCCCGCATAGTGCATCATCAGATGATAGTAATGACCTACAGTATCCAACCTTACCTCATTTTAGTGCGTGGCTCCTATGAGAGGTTGTTGTTAACAAGATTTAGACTAAACATATTCCATCGTATTGCCAGCTTCCCTATAATGAATGAATGGGCAAGGGTGATGCAATTATGCCCCTGTGACAACAGCTCTGAGCAAACACCAATTCATGTAGCTTTTTTTTTGTTGTAAATTTTATAACCTGCAAAGGTAAAAATGGTTAGTGCCGCTTTTAAAGAAATTTGCTTTTAGAAGATGCCGAACGTTTTTAGCTTTACAACTTTTAGAAAATGAACTTATGATATGGTTTTTAACAAACGTTTTGAAAAGCATGATAAAATTTAGAAAGTTGATAATATTGTCATGGAATATCTGCATTACTATTCTCTTTTTATGGGGGAGGAGCTGGTGTTTGTGGAAATTTGAATAATCATGTATTTTTATGATGAGCTTTTATGATTTTTTCAAATGGAAATCAAATAAAGCTTGTTTACTTGCTACTTACTTACACTCACTTATGTAGGTGAATACAGTTGAAGAGGAGGCAAGCAGAATGCAACATGTGACTAGGATCCCACATTCTGGGTAAGTTGAGAAGCTTTGATGTTGGATGCCTTCACTGGATTTGCATTGTGCTTTTCAGCCAAGAGATGTGAAAATGTTACTTCTTCAAGATTCACCTTAGAAGCCCATGCATCCATCACAAAAGCACACAACTGGCATCAGTGCGACCCTCATCCACACCAATTTCAGTAGGGTTTTTTCCATTGAGATTTTGCAAGAGAGTTATCATATCATTGAATTACAATCCAGTTATATCTAGTACACTTCAGGTGACACTATATACTATATGACTTTTCTGCACTCACTTGGCATACATTTTGTGTCATCCTTTCACTAGCCACCATTGTGTCATCTGGTATGTGGTAAATGCCATATGTAGGCATATTGTGATACAAGACAACAGTGATGTAGATCACATACAACACACAGCGGAGGTTAAAGGCACGTTTCATGAGCATGAGCATTCAGGTGTATTATTCCTGGGTTTACTTACCATGGCCCCGCACATGCCAGTGTGTGGTCCCCGACCAGATGTCACAGCCAACCTTGTAGCAGAAGTCAATGGTGTTACTGGAATATGGGACATCATTGGACCTACAATAATGAGTGTGTATGCAACTTTACATTTCAGGCACAAAGGATAAGCACAAGCAGTGTGGGCACTACCGTTGCAGCAGTGTGTAGAACTAAATATCATGAGTGATCCCACATTCAACTTATTGGCTCCAGTGCCTAGAAGCAACGTCTATCAAATTGACACCACAACAATTCCTATTGGAAGGTCCACTATCGTGTTTTGTTTATGGCCAAAAAACATGGCATCCGATGTTGAATAATATAACAAGCTTGGTTGACTGAAATATTTCATGTATTGAAAAAATATATAAGTTGGCCACTAGACACATTCTCAATACACCTGTCAATTGAATCTCATCATTGTGATATTTGTTAACATTGTATTTCTAGATTTTGTCTACAAAAACAATTACAATATAGTGGAGACTCCTTTTTGACTTCCTGTGGCACTCAATTCCAGGATTGAGTTCACAGTTCTGAAACTGTGTATGAAATACATGTAATGTTTCCAAATCACACAGGTATGATGAGCCTAGATATCTTATTTTTGGTCTTTCGCTATTCACAAGTGTCATTTGCTAAAGGTAAATGTACTTTAAGATTTCCAATAGTTGTAAAGTTAGATTTTCATCTCTGGTTACTTTTGAGATTCAGGCCCTACATGTCCCTCTGTTGTCTGCCGACAATGTATGCATTTTGATCCTCCCTTAGACTGGTTTGACCTACCAGTTAGTGATGGTGGTATGCCTTGATCTGGATGTTGTTGTTTCTTCCCAGAAGATGCAGGGACCTCTGCTACTTTGGTTGTCTGTACTCTGGTTGAATGTGTCAATCAATCAATCAATCAAGAAATTTATATAGCGCGCTACTCACCCGGAGGGTCTCAAGGTGCTTGGGGGAGGGGGGTCTGCTACTGCTCGAATAGCCAGGTCTTTAGTTTCTTCCTGAAGGAGAGGTGGTTTTGGGTCTGACGGAGGTGGATCGGGAGGGAGTTCTATGTCTTGGCTGCCAGGTAGGAGAAGGATCTTCCTCCCATGGTGGCTCTTCGGATGCGTGGAACGGCGGCGAGGGCGTGGCTGGTCGAACTAAGTTGGCGGGTGGGAGTGTAGAAGGTCAGGCGGTTGTTGAGGTGCCTGGGGCCCAGGTCGTGGAGGGCCTTGTGTGCGTGGGTGAGGAGTCGGAACGTGATTCTCTTGTTGACGGGGAGCCAGTGCAGGTCTCTCAGGTGTCCGGAGATGTGGCTGTGACGGGGGATGTCCAGGATGAGTCGTGCGGAGGCGTTCTGGATGCGTTGGAGTCTCTTCTGTAGTTTGGCTGTGGTTCCGGTATAGAGGGTGTTTCCGTAGTCCAGTCGGCTGGTGACGAGTGCCTGTGTGACCGTCTTCCTGGTTTCGGTGGGGATCCATCTGAAGATCTTCCGGAGCATGCGTAGGATGTTGAAGCACGAGGACGAGACGGCGTTGACTTGTCTGGTCATCGAGAGGGAGGAGTCCAGGAAGAAGCCCAGGTTGCGTGCGTGGTCCGTTGGTTTGGGTGCGCTGCCCAGGGCAGGGGGCCACCAGGAGTCGTCCCAGGCGGAGGAAGATGCTCCCAGGATTAGGACTTCCGTCTTGTCTGAGTTGAGTTTCAAACGGCTGTTCTTCATCCACTCGGCTACTTCTTTCATCCCTTCATGAAGGTTGGTTCTGGCGGTGGCTGGGTCGTTGGTTAGGGAGAGGATCAGCTGAGTGTCGTCGGCGTAGGAGATGATGTTGAGGTTGTGTTGGCGTGCGATGGCCGCGAGGGGGCTCATGTAGATGTTGAAGAGGGTGGGGCTGAGTGATGATCCTTGTGGTACGCCGCAAATGACTTCGGTGGCCTCGGATCTGAACAGAGGCAGGCAGACTCTCTGGGTTCTTCCGTCGAGGAACGAGATGATCCACTCCAGTGCCTTTTCTTGGATTCCGATGTTGCTGAGGCGTTGTACTAGGGTGCGGTGGCAGACAGTGTCGAACGCTGCGGAGAGGTCCAGGAGGATGAGGACCGCTGTTTCCCCGTTGTGGAGCAGGGCTCGGATATCGTCAGTGGCTGCGATGAGGGCGGTCTCGGTGCTGTGGTTGGCTCGGAAGCCGGACTGCGAGGGGTCGAGGGCTCCGTTCGTCTCGAGGAAGGCGGCAAGCTGTCGGTTGACGGTCTTCTCGATGACTTTAGCAGGAAACGGGAGGAGCGAGATGGGGCGGTAGTTCTTGAGGTCGGTGGGGTCTGCTGATGATTTCTTCAGGAGGGCGCTGAGTTCGGCATGCTTCCAGCTCTCCGGGAAGGTGGCGGTGTTGAAGGAGCAGTTGATGACGTCTCGAAGTTGGGGTGCGATGACGGAGGCGGCCTTGTTGAAGACGTGGTGGGGGCATGGGTCTGTTGCTGATCCGGCGTGGATGGTGCTCATTGTGTGGATGGTGTCTTCGGTTCTGACCGGAGTTCAGGCGCGGAGGGTGGTGGTGGGGGGCATCGGTTCGGTGGTTGGGTGCGTGGGCTGTGTGCCGAAGCTGTTGTGTATGTCGGCGATCTTGCAGTGGAAGAACGAGGTGAGTGAGTCACAGAGTTCTTGCGAGGGGGTGATGTCGTTGGTTCCGGCGCAGGGGTTCAAGAGCTCTCTGATGATGCTGAAGAGTTCTTTGCTGTTGTGTGCGTTGTAGTCTAGTCGTTCCTTGAATGCTGTCTTCTTGGTGGCATGGATCAGCTGGTGGTGTTTGCGGGTGGTGTGCTTGAGGGCAGTCATGTTGTCTGTAGTCGGGTCTTTGCGCCAGGCTTTCTCGAGGGTGCGGCAGTTCTTCTTGGAGTTCATGAGATCGTCGTTGAACCAGGAAGCCTTCTTGCTGCCGGGTCTGCTGGGATGGTTTTTCAGGGGTGCGAGGTCGTCAGCGCAGTTGGTGATCCACTGTGTGAGGTTGTTGGCTGCCTGGTTGGTGTCCGTTGAGCTGGCAGGAGGATTCAGGTTCAGGGATGTGGAGAGCTGGTCGGAGGTGAACTTGTTCCAGCTCCTGCGGGGAACCTGTTGCGGGTGGTGGTGGGTCGTTGTCCTTCTGAAGCTGAAGTGGACGCAGCTGTGGTCTGTCCGGTGGAGTCCGGCGGAGTGGCTGAAGGAGACGTCCTTGCTGGCGGAGAAGATGGGGTCAAACGTGTGTCCGGCGAAGTGGGTGGGGGTGTTCACCAGTTGCTTGAGTCCGAGGTTGGCGAGGTTGTCCAGCAGGGTGGTGGTGTTGCTGTCCTTGTTGTTCTCTAGGTGGAAGTTGAGGTCCCCTAGGAGGATGTAGTCAGCGGAGGAGAGGGCGTGCGGGCCGATGAAGTCTGCGATGTCTTCGCTGAATTGTGTGCGAGGTCCTGGGGGTCTGTAGATGAGGGTGCCTCTGAGTGTGGTCTTGGGGTCGGTGTGTATCTGGAAGTGGAGATGTTCCGCGGCTGTGAAGGTGTCGTCGGAGTTGGTCGTGATGCGGATGGTGTTCTTGTGGACGATGGCGATGCCTCCTCCTGTCTGGTTGACACGGTCCCTCCGGGTGATCTTGTATCCGTCCGGGATGGCGATGGCGATGTCGGGCGCTGAGGAGGCGTTCATCCATGGTAAGAAGAGAGAAAAGTCACAAAATCATAAATGTACATGTGAAACTTGTCAGACATTTCCTCATATCTTTGGCATGCAAACAGTATTGTGAAGTACTGCTGCAGCCGGTGCAGGTAGGAACAGTGGGGCATTGGAAGTGTAATGGTGGGGCAGGGTGGGAAATAGACAAAGGAATAGGTGAAATAAATGTCTTAAAATAGGGATTCTCTCACCTTGTGCTCTGTGATGCGGCAAGCACAAGATAAATTATTTTTTGCCAATTATGTTACATTTTCCATATTCCGTTGTCTGTTGATTTTCCTCTGCACTGCACCCCCCCCCCCACACATTTTAACTGACCCGGCTGCGTCTGGATAAGTGGAAGGGGCACTTTGTCAATTGCTACTTAACAGTGTTAGGTATAAACGACAGCAGTACTGGGCCCATGTTTTCAATAGTGGGAATGGGATTTGCCATTTCTAATACAAAAGATTCTGGGACTTGTGGTGCAACATACAGAGAAAAACAAATGAGCCTCCGACTGACTATAAATCAATATAAACTTTGGACAACTTCCTCAATCACAATGGAGGTGCAACACAGTCATCTATATATATAAAAAACAAAGTATGTCAGCTTGTCCTTTCTGCATTACTACACCATTCATCCGATTGGCATGAAACTTTGGGAAGTTGTTGAGTACACTCCCACGAAGGTTTCCGGCAAAAAAAACGAAAAAATAACCATTTCTTAAATATCGCCCCCCCGGCCACCCAGGACCCTCACAGTCCAATACTGAACGTTTACACCTTACGGTGCGACTCCCTTTTGCAATGACCATCAACAAAGCACAAGGGCAATTACTGCAAGTGTGTGGACTAGATTTGGAGAATCCGTGCTTCTCACATGGACAACTGTAAGTGGCCAGCTCACGCGTCGGAAAACCTTCTGATTTATTTGTGTACTCACCAGATGGAAAAACAAAAAATACCATGTATCCACAAGCACTCGAATAAATAAACAGAATTAAAACAACACTTTAAAATGATTTCCATATTAAAATGAATAAGTTTCCATAAAAATGACACAATGTAAATTGAATGTTATCATAACAAGTTTCCTTAAATTTCCTTTCTTCTGATATCGCAGCAACGCGCGACGGGTCAGCTAGTTTTATATAATTGTGTTTGTCATCACATTTACCTGGTACCATGTTGCGGACATCACTCACAGGAAGCCCATGGAGAATGTGGGGGTTGATTGTAGTGAGGACATCCGCATTAAATGTGGTGAGATGAATGCGGGTTCTGGATTGTGGGCCAGGGAGAATTCTGGTCAACTCCATCCTGGCATTCTTCCCCTTTACCTGCCTCTTTTTGTCCTGCCACTTCTTCTTGATGTCATGGACTGGGCGGACATCCTCCCCCAATGCTGTGACAATAGTGGCTAAATGCTGCCATAGAGCTGCCCTCTGTGTCACTGGTGCAGTAAGGGGGGAGATCATGTAGCCGTTTGTAGTGCCTCACGATGAACTCATGGTGGTCTCCTCATCTGTGAAGTTTTTCTTCCTCCTCAGTTGGGACATTTTCCAGTAGTAATGCACAAAGAAGGAACACAGAAACATTCTGTGGCCAAACCTGTTTCTTGAATGTGGGCTGCTTTTATGTGATTTGTGATGTTGGTCTTGCAGTTGGTGTTAATTGACTGGGGGATGGTAAGCACTTGCACAGGTGTTTAGCATTGAAGAAAATGATCATCCAGCCAGAATGCAGGTAATCTGGCCCAGATGTAGAGATTTCGCCCCAGGTGCATAAATTCCGGCCCGAGTGCGGAATTTCCGGCCAGGGTGTGGAAATTCCGTCCCGGTTGTGGGAATTCCGGCTGGAGTGCGGACGTAAAGATATGAGTCGTACGTGATGTCTGTGAATACCAAAAATCGTAAGTGTCTTCTGTGAATAGTACCAAAAGTCGTAAATTTAAACTTTTGTCTCAGATTATTTTTTTGAAGCGGGCCTGTTGTCTTCAAATTTGTAATTTCTACTGTTCATCAAAGTCACTTCGAGCAATAAACATATATTATTTCCTGGCAAGTGTTTCACAGTCTCTACTAATCACCAGAAGAGCAGAAATTAACATTTCCAAGGTCAGCTGTCAAACTGCCTCATATTCCATTTTGATTCCTGTGCCACTATGAATGGTAATACAAATGTATTGATCTGTAGACAGCAAGTCTATACAATGTATTTTCATGGTTGCCAGTTGTGGTTTACTATGAAAGCACAGAAACAGGTGTTCCAACCACAGTGACCCAGTGCTTCTAGTTCAGTTCAATTGGTATTTTTATTGCATATGTTCTAATGTTTCTGTTATGAGCCTGGGGTGTCAATAGTTACTAGTGCATTTCATTAACTGGCCTAATGTTTTTTTAACTGTTTATGTTTAGTAAACAACAGTTGCAAATCTGTTCTTTTCTGTGAGTAGAACGTTCTAGTGTTTGTGGTTTACTTTAGGGAGAGCAATCTTCATCTCATATTGGGTTTTATACCTACAGTACTTATTTCCATTGCGTGTTTGTGAGAAATTGGGTTACAGGTTTAGGTGTGGTCAAACCTACTCAAGCACCAGTCACAGGGTGAAACACAAGGAACCCCCAAACTAACCTGTGCCTAACCCTCTAATAGATTGGCACAAAAGCAGCCAGGCTTAACTTAGAGGCAATGTGTGCAGTGTTTACACAGAACTTCAAACTTTAATAAAGTAAAAAAAACATCACCAGAAAAATCTCACACAATTTACAAAAAGAGAGTAATATTTACTAAAAGATTTGACTCCAATGAACAATCCTATCAGCCGCGGCCGGTAGTGGGAGTGGGGAGGGGGAGGGGCAGGGTGGGGGGTAGTAATGTATGGATTACGGACTTTAACAGGTAAGTAAACATATAAATAAATAAAACAAATTTTGTTGTGTGCACTGCATCACCAAATGTGATGCAGTGCGTGCAACAAAATTCGTTTTATTTATTTATATGTTTACTTATCTGTTAAACTCTGTAATCCATACATTACTACCCCCCACCGTGCCACTCCCCCTCCCCCTCCCCAAGTCACCGCCCAGCCGGTACTCCCACTACTGGCTGCGGCTGAATCCTATCAGAAGCACCATGAGATGGAATTTTAAAGGCTTTATAGAATTTAAGCACTAATAACCAAAAAGTGCCAACCGCAATCATCTGGTTGCAGTAAGCCGGGTCCAAGTCACGAGTTCAGGTCGACCATGATGGAGCGGGGGCTGGCTCGGGGGCTAGGCTACAGGACGCAGTTCAATCAGCTAAAATGTACTTTGAGGCTTGGGCATTCAGATGCAAAGTCCATGCGTTGAGCAACATGTGCCAGAGTTGAGGAGTCATCGACAAGGTGGTGAGGTGCGAGGTCTTACATCAAGATGAGGCAGATGTTGGCAGAGTCAATGAGCCATCGATGGGAGTTTGAGGGAGTGAGATCCTGCACCATTGTCTGGCAAGCCAGTGGGGCTTGCAAAAACTTGGGCTGCAGTTATCAGTGCTGAGGATGAGATGCATCGGGCTAAGTCAGTGCCAGTGTCAGTGTCGGGCTGCATTCGCTTCAAAGAAGCTTTTGGGGCTTGCGAGGAATTGCACTGAAATTTGTCACCATCAGGAATACTGGTGACAGCAGACTCCTGCGAGAACCAGGTGGCACTACACGCCCTGCTGGTCAAAGGAAAGTGCGGAATGGGCTGATAGAAGTTGATGCCCGATAAGAAGATGTTTTTTGAGTGAACATTTATATATCCTTTCCTCTTTGGATTACTTAATAAGGAATTGGAAGGCGAGTGTGAAAAGAAACAAGATACCCTACTCAAATTTGACTGTGCTGTAGATGTGTTTAACAAACATTGGATCTACAGAGGAGATATACGAGGTTCCAATAGTGTATTAGGAGCGCTCAGCATCCTACTGTTGATTAAAGATAAGACTTCCCACAAGTTTGAGTGTTTCCCTGAAGAAGTCCCATATGAATAGGAATGAAACGCTTAGGCTGCTTCCATCTTGGAATTGTCTTCTTGTTTTATCACAAAATTTGGGAAAATAAAGATGATGAAAAACAATTCAGATGTGAATTTAACTTGTGTGTAGTATGACTAGTATGTCTTTTGCTGTCATTTATCCTAAATATAGGTGAGTTTCAAGCATTGTGAATTGTAAGAGATCTTTCTGGACTTTTTTTTTTAATACAACATTATTGTGTTCCTCAAAATTGTGAAATTGTATGTAGAAATTTGTTTTTTTCAGTTGACCCAAAAGAGTGAGCACTTTTAGAAATGTCAGGGACAAACGGTGTGCAGGTGAAATTTTAGCCATAACTGGAACTTTGTTGTGCTGCAGCCATCGATGGGAGTTTGAGGGTGCGAGATCTTGCGCCATTATCTGGCAAGTCAGTGGGGCTTGTAAAAACTTGCACTGCAGTTATTGGTGCTGATGATGAGATGCATCCACCTAAGTCACTGCCAGTGTCAGTGTCAGGCTGCATATGCTTCGAAGAAGCTTTTGGGGCTTGCGAGGAATTGCACTGAAATTTGCCACCATCAAGAATGAGCAGCGTGCGCTGGGCAAATAGTTGTGTTGACTTCCAGTTAGCCTGTTGTGACCCTGTGGCTATAAAAGGGGGCCAGCATACTGATCCTTTGTGATTTCTTGGAGAAAAGCAGTCCATGGTCAGCAAACAGGTCAGCAGAGCCGACTTCACAGCTGGGCTGTCACTTTTCCTAACGGAGTCCACAGGTCCAGAAGTAATCGGAAGAGTGGGTCTAAAGGTCCTTTTTTATAGCTGGTGCCTTCTGTAAAGTAAGAGATATTTCTAGAGGTCCCTCTATCAAAAGTGCTTGGACTGTCCTGCCTCCCTGCTCTGGCTCCAGACTGGCTACTGGCAAAGTAGGCTTGTGTGAAATCGTTTGTGTGTGAGCAGAGCACAACCTATTGAATTGCAAGTGTGGCCGTGCCTAGCTCCTCATCCATCCTGCCTGAGATGGCCCATCCTACCTGAGATAGCTCCTCCAGGGACATTTAAACTCTCTATTGTGGGCCTATCTGGGAGGATTATACAAAGGCTGACTGCCACTCAGACCTGGTAATGTGACCCATGATACAGGCTGCAGGTACCAAATGGTTGGGACAAGAAAATGCCCAATTTCCAAAAGTGCCATTTTCAGAATTGTGACATAAAATCAGACAGTTTAAATTAAAATTCCATAGGCACCAAAGTCTACATTCCTATCTGCTCCTAATTGAAAGCTTTCATTAATTAATTGTAATAAGTTATCACAATGTTATCCTATGGGAGAGGTAGGCCTTACAGTAGCGAAAAACAAACGTAGTGGTTTTCACTTCCAGGATATCTAAAACTTAGCATTACATGTCTAACCTTTTAATTACAATCAACCCAGCCCTATGGGCAGTCTAGGGCCTACCTTAGGGGTGACTGTTATGTATTAAAAAGGAAGGTTTAGGCCCGACAGAAGGTTATTTTGCCAGGTTTATATGGCAGTTTAAAACTGCATACACAGGCTGCAATAGCAGGCCTGAGACATGTCCAAAAGACTACTTATTTGGGTGGCACCAGCAGCGCTGCAGGCCAACTACTAGCATTTAATTTATATGCCCTGGGTACATGTTGTACCACTTAACTAGGGACTTACAAGTAAATTAAATGTCTTAATTGGTAATGAGAAAATGTCACTATGTTTAAAAGAGAGTGCATGAGCACTTTAGCACTGGTTAGCTGTGGTAACATGTACAGAGTCCTGGAGTCCTAAGGCCAACAGAAACAAATTAAGCAAAAATAGTAGAGATGAAGGCAAAAATATTGAAGATGACCCTGCAAAGAGGGCCATGTCAATCAGAATGCCCCCTTCCAGTCGAAAGCAAGGCTAGACTAACCAATTCCTTGATAGGTTTCTCTGCTTAGGTGACAGAACATGGGCTATGGCCCTCTACTGCAGAGTCGTTTGCCAGTCTATGTCCCTCTGAACTCAGTTGGATCCCTCTATCTACCCTCTCCTGAGCCACTGAATTGCTCCATTGGGAACCCTCCTCCCCACCTGTGGATCCCATCTGTGCAGCACCTAAGTTTATCTTGTTCACATGTTCATCTTAGTAGGTAGGCAGTACTGACATTGCCAACAAAGTGAGGTGGCCCATTCCACTCCTATGATCTGACTTCTGTCCCCAACCCAAAGAGAGCACTGCCCATAAGGGCAGCAACCAACAGCAGCCAATGACAGCTGTCAGAGTCAAGAGCAAGGACCCAGGCCACAGGCAATCCAGAGTTCACTTCCCTCTGAGGTTTCTCAGAGTGGAGGGCAACAGCCCCTGGTGTTAGGTACCCTTCTTCCACTCTCCCTTCTTCCACTCTCCCTCCCACCAGTCATGGGGTGGTAGCCAGAGACTGGCCACTCAGCCCAGGGTATCTAGCCTGAGGCAGAAGAGGGGTCAGAGTGAGTCCTTCCTCCCCGTCCTGCCACCTGGGCCTCTATACTCTCCGTTTGAGAGTGGCACTTCTAGAATTCAAAGCGTTCAGCCCACCCTCGACAGCAGCCCCTTCCAGCTCTTCCAACCCCAGAAAGGATTCATTGGGTATCTGAGAACTAACTAACTCTTGGTCACCTTCCCACCCTAATTCAAGAATACCAGAACCATGCTGCAGGAAAACCCCTGTCCCTTCGTCTGTGTCAACCTATACACCTGTCTGGTTGACTGCCCTGGGGAAATCAGCCTCCACCACCATGGTCTGGGTGGCCCTGGAATCTCAAAGCAGTGTCAGGGATCCTTTTCACCTTGGCCTGTGGAAATTACGACTTCTACCTTCATGGATTACAAGCCTACCCTCTGAGATCACCTTCCTTTAAGGGAGATTAGGGTATTGTCCACCTCCTACCCCTGGGAACTACTTACTTCTAAGGCCACATTGGCCACCCCTTAGGGCAGATAGAGTCCCCCTGCCTGGGTCCTAGCTGGGAACACTAAAAGCAGCACAGTTGGAAATGGGGTGCCCTACACTATAGCCCACCTGAACCTCCCCCCTGTTTCTCAGAAGGGGCATGGGAACCCTTCCCCCACCTTACTCTGGGACTTGTCTGTACCTTCCTTGACCCCCTCCTAACTCTGCTTGGGGGAACATAAAACACCCTTCTTGGGGTAATTCCCAGGTATCTTCTTGCGAACTCTGCTTCTGAGCCAGCAGTCGCCTCCTTAGTAAGCTCCCTGGGGTCATAGAGATTACTATAAACTAGGTGTTGGTGCAACTCTGCACAATGAAGACTGAACATGTACCCTTTTGACATCAAAATATAAAGCCCTTGGGGATCCTGCACATCACTGCCTTTCACACAACCATTCGGTGCCTTGCAAAAGTAATTCACAATCCACCCAGGACTGATGGTGAGCTTCTTGCTATCTGTAAACCTCCCCTCTTTCTGGGGTGAGTGTGGCATCCTGCTAATGCAGCTTGTTGCCAGGGTGTCACATGCATTAGAATGCTTTGTACAGGTTCTGACATTGTTTAATTTAGAGTATGTAGGCAGTTAAGCCTGGACCTTTCTACTGATGACAACTATCCTGTGAATGGGATCCTATACTATAATAAATACTTAATTTACCCTTCAATTTACCTTTGGACTTCTTTACATTGGCGACAGGACGGGATTTATGAAGGAAGAAAAGAAGAAAGGATCTCAACAAGAATATCTTGTTCTTTATTTTGGAAATTCACAAAAGGTACTGTTATTTTTTTTACACTTTTTGTTCAGCAAATTTAACGCTCTGATATTTTGCCTGACTTTTCATGACAATCCTGATTTTGAACGCAGGCATTTTAAACGCATTGTGAACGCATTGTGTGGCTCGAGCCGCTGTGGTGATGCTATTTCATGACAATTTGTTTCACCCTTTTGGCAGTCTCTGTACACGGCGCTCGTTTGCCTACAGTTCCTGTTTTAAGTGCTCTGTAACTAGCAGTAAAGAGCGGGAGGTTAACATCTCAGCCTTGACTTCGGCATCTTTTGAAACCTCACCGTTTCTTCTGCTCGAGCTCTCACCAGCGTCATAACGTTCTTCCTCACTGACGGAGAAACTCCAGCGCGGCGCCACAGCGTTCTTCATTACGGACTGTGTTTGACTGACTCGCGAATGCATTCTGGGTAATTCTCATCACGCAGGAGCGTCTTGACGCATTCGCGACGACGTAGACACCATTTTTTTCTGTTTTTTTCACGGGAGCACTTTCGTGACTACGATTACCCAAGAGAGACGATACACAGATACACTACGAAAAAGAGAGACGATAGCATCAGCCTACCTTGTCACAGTCCCAAGATTCAACAAGGTCAGGACTGGGGGAAGATCCTTTATAGTTGCAGCGGCAAAATTATGGAATAGTTTGCCCCTGGACATCCGCCAAACACAGCAACTCCTTCCTTTCAGAAAACGCATCAAGACCTGGCTCTTCCCCTAACCATTTCACTTTAGTCTCTTCCCCTAACCCCTCCCCTAACCATTTACTCTAGTCTACCCCCTCAGTCTCCCTATTTTCCTTCTGAGGAGTAATTCTCTGTTCAGCGCCAGGATACCTGCAAGGTGACAGCCGCGCTATATAAATGTTTTAAATCAATAAATAAATAAACACAGATATACCCCTGAGAGATGAGACGTTTCTGCGTGACGAGGAAACAAACATTCTGATCTCTCTGTAGTAAATTCGATTACTCTGTATTTATTTCTTTAAAATATCGGCTGGGTGAACTGAGCATGGCAGAGCAACAGGTATCCAACTGTGTAACTTACTTTGAGTTTTAAAAATTAAGGGAAAAAGACACTAAGACTATATTGGAAAACGATTTTATTTACATCTCTACACTTGGTCAAACGTTATTGCTGTTCCAGAAAGGGATTTTTATTATTACTTTGTGTCACATAATTTTTCCTTATTTTTCTTTTACTGCATCTATTGTTGTTAATACATTTTGTGTGAAGTTTATATAATGCAGAACGTAACAGTGCCTCCGTTCTTCTTACAATCTCCTGGGGATCCTCCTATTAGATGGAAAAAGTGGCGTAAGGTCTTTGAAAGGTATACAAAAGTTTGTGGGGCCAACTTAAGTGCGGAAAGGAAAACAGCTTTGTTACTGCACTGTTTGGGATCAGAGGGCCAGGAGGTGTTTGATCACCTTCCGGAACTACAAGATAGGAATTTAAATGAATATGAAATTTGTATAGCAATGCTTGACAAGCATTACCTCCCAAAGGTATCTACTATTTTAGAGAGATATCATTTTGGTCGCAGATTACAACTTGAAGAAGAAAGTATAGAGAACTATATAACTGCGCTGAGAAAGTTAGCATCATCTTGCAAATTTGCTGCCTCTATTGACGAAAGAATAAGGGATCAGTTCATGCTGGGATGCAGCATTGAACGTGTTAGAGAAGAATTATGGCAGAAAGATGAGCCTGACTTAGATGATGTGATTACCATATCAAAAAGCATTGAACATTCTATTAAATGTGTGGAGGTCATAAAAAAGAATGTTGAAAGCAAAGACAAAAGTACTGTTAATCTTGTTAAAACTTCGAATGTAGTAAAAGAGAATGCTAGTCAGAGAAGTAGTATGAGAGATATAACCAGTAACAATCTTCTCAATGGTAAACCAGATAAAAAGTTTGATTTTGCGCAAGTGAAATGCTTTAGATGTGGCAAAATGGGACATTTTGCGAACGACAGGCAATGTCCTGGGTGGAAGGCCACTTGTAGCAAGTGCAAGAGGAAGGGACATTTCTCTGTCGCTTGCAAGGGGAGGGAGTACAAAGGCAAGGTTAATGAGATTTATTATGATTTTGATGAGACAAGTGAATGTGATAAAAATGTTGACTGTAGTCAAGTTTTAGTCCAAGTAGTTTTTGGTCCTCAACCAAAGAACTGTCCTACTGATTAAATTTTGGTTAATGGTCATTCTATTAGGGTGTTATTTGATTCAGGTGCCAAAATCACCATTGTGGCAAAAGAATTTTATCTCAAAAATCTACAGGGGAAAATTAAAATGTTTCATCCTAATATAAGACCACTTGCATACGGCAGGAAACCAATAGAGCTTTTAGGGTACTTTCTAGGAAACATTGATTACAAAGGGAGACTTACCAGCTCGAAAGTTTATATTTCACAAAAAGGAGACAACATTTTGAGTTGGTTTGATCAAAAAGATTTGGGAGTAATGTTAGATCCCAATTCCTCTCCCCCATCATCTTGAAGGATCTTCCCTTTGTTAACGCCAGTGCCGTCAATGTAAATCAAAACTGTGATGAGTCTTTTTCAGATAAATTGAAAAAGGATTTTCCTAATGTTTTTACTGAAAGGTTGGGTTGTTTGAAGAACTATAATCACCATATTAAGTTGAAGAAGGATGCCGTACCTATTTGTTGTAAGGTACGTAGTGTTCCCATTGCTATTAGAGATCAAGTTAAAGCAGAGTTGGAAAAATTGGTCAAGGAGGGCATCATAGAGGAGGTTGAAGCAACTCAATGGGTTGCTCCGATTGTAGCTGCCAAGAAATCGGATGGCTCTCTTCGTTTGTGCATAGACCTTAGGGAGTTGAATAAAAGCATAGTGGTAGATCACTACCCTTTACCTAAAATTGCGGACATGTTAATGTTATTAAAGGGGGCAAAAGTCTTTAGCACGGTGGATTTGAGGTCCGCCTATCACTAGATAAGACTTGATGAGGACTCTAAGATTCTAACTGCGTTTGTAACACCATTTGGCACATTTCGCTTTGTGAGACTTCTGTTTGGGCTGGTGTCAGCTGCTTCAGTTTTTCAAACAGCTCTGGAAGGTGTTTTAAAAGGTTTAAAAGGTGTGAGGGTATATCAGGATGATATTCTTATTTTTGGAAGTTGTGATGAGGAGCATGATCTTAGACTTGGTGATGTTTTGAAACGTTTGTATGAATCTGGTCTGACGGTAAAGATGGAAAAATGTAAATTTAAAAAGAACTCTATTGATTACCTTGGTCACACGATCTCGAAAGGTGGTATTTCGCCAAAAGCTAGCTTGATCAATACCATGATGAAGATGTCTTCTCCAAAGAACAAGGAAGAATTGGTTAGCTTTCTAGGTATGGCGGAGTACTGTAGTAAGTTTATATATGGTTTTGCTTCTTTGTGTGTTAGCATGAGATCATTGTTGAAGAAAGGATGTGAGTTTGTGTGGAGTGATGAGTGTGAAAAAGAGTTAATCTTTCTAAAAGAAAAGTTGAACAATGCCCCCAAATTGAATAGTTTCGATCGAGAGAGGAAATCTATTCTGATAACAGATGCAAGCTTAAAAGGGTTAGGGGCAGTTTTTACACAGGTAATTGAAGGACATGAGGTAGTCATCTTGTTTTTATCAAGAAGTTTAAGGGGCGCAGAGATGAGGTATTCCGTAGTGGAACGTGAAGCGTTAGCAGTCTACTGGGCTGTGAAGAAGTTAAAAAACTTCTTATGAGGAAGTACTTTTGAAGTGAGAACTGATCACAAACTGTTATGTGAGATTTTAAAAACCAAAGGGATTGATGCTGTTTCTAGTAGAATCACAAGATGGGTTGTAGGATTACAAGATTATAACTTTGAGGTCAAGTATCTACCAGGTGTTGAGAATAAAGTAGCAGATGCCTTATCTCGCCTTGTTTCTCAAGAAGAATTAGATCTGGAGGATGATTGGGAAGGTGAAGATGAGATGGTTTGTGCAGTAGGTGAGAGTGTCATTGATAAGTGTAAGTGGTTGGAAGATTCACAAGAAGATTTGAGTCTTATGGAGATCTTGAGGTTGATCAAGGTTGTGGAAAATGACTAAATTAGGTATACATAAGCGGCGTTCATTTATGTTCACCACAGCCACTGTTGAAAGTAAAGTGAAAATCGTGAAACAGTGGCCACGCCATCTTGTCCCTTTTTAGGCCCCTTCATACACGTAAGTGGCAGCCATTTTGTGTGCCATAGCCTCTCTGCCCACTGCCAATAGCCCGCGCGTCTCTCCCCCTCACTCCCCGGCCTCGCAAGCATCTCCCCGGTCTCTCCTGTTTGGGCCATAAACGCGCCTCTAGCGCGACACTGTTTCCGAGCCACATCCCGTGCTGAACCCCTCCACTCTTTCATTTCATTCATAGAACAGGCCCTTTGATAACTTCTTCCTCCCTGCCCGATTGTCCGGCCAGATCCCAGGCCATCACCTAGCCCAACAGATGCAGTTTATTGCCCCCTACTGTAGGACCTCACCTCACATCAAAGGAGCAGGGATAGGATTAATCAATGCCTTCACACCCCTAGATCCGACCGATCGTCCGCATTCCTGTTCCCAGCGGAATGTCCAGCTGCGCGATAGCCATCATGCTGAGATTTGGGTGGGGACCCCTACTGTAGATATGTGTGAGAACGGGCCTGAACCGGGGATTCCAAAGATGCCTTTTTCGTACTTCAAAGCAATACCACGGATGTCATAAATGTAATAAAGCCATAAACTTGTGTATAAGAGGCCAGGCCTCAGAGATGCGGTTAGAGCACCTCGAGAAGATACCCTGTTGTCTGATTTGACGTGTTCTGATTCCGTCGGAATAAACTCCTGTTTCCTGCTTTCAGCCTCCAGCGCCTGCCTCTTTGTTTGGTAATATTGAATGGTATGAGAAGCGGCTAACGCCGGGCAAATACTGAAGGGTTCTTGGTCGACTTCAGTTCTGCCTTTTTACAATTGGCGTCCCAAACGTGGGGCCCATCAGCGACACGTGGATCCAGTGGGAGAGGTCCCAACGACAGGGTGAATGACTGCAACGATCGGGAAGTGCACCTGCCCGATAGACCCTCGTCTGGCAGCCGATCATCCGAACTTCACCGGTTCCGAGCAGACCTCTCTCGAGTGATCTACGGTCCTGACTGGGAACCATCAGGAGTGCCACAGCAATTACGGAGAATAGAGGACGATCAGGCGCTGGAAGCGGAAGACGAGAAACTGTCCACGCGGTCCGGGTAAGGTCGGGTAACACGACGAATTGCGAATTGATTGTTTGATTGTCTTGGAAAATACTAGTATTACGCATTTGATTGTTTGGTTCTGAGAGATTCTCTGTCTACAAACGGGGAAGGATAGGAGTATTCTCCATTTGCAGATAGTGAAGGGTAGGTAGCGCAGGCTTTTGCCCCCGTTGTAACCCGTCACGCCTACTTCCCTCTCCATTGATTGATTGTTTGTTCGAGCATTAACTGTTCGAAATTGGTTCTCTGAAAGGATCTTCTCTGCCTACAAACGAGGAGGAACAGGAATTTCCCTCTCTCTTTGCAGATAGTGAAGGGTAGGTAGCGCAGGCTTTTGCCCCCGTTGTAACCCGTCGCGCCTATTTTATTCCTCATTTGATTGATTGATTGTTTGTCCGAACATTGACTGTTTGGAATTAGTTCTCTCTTTGGGTATTCCCTATTTGCGAATACTGTAGAATAGAAATATTCTGCCTAGTCTTCGCAAAGTAGTGAAGGATAGGTAGTGCAGACTTTTGTCCCCATTGTAACCCGTCATGCCTATCTTCTCCCCATTGTTCACTAGTTGGTTCAGCCCGGACCATTTATTAGAAGTAGATCATCCGGCTCCACCGGAGGGCACACCTAATAAAAAGGACATGTATATAAAATACGGATTAGCCGTTGTATCTTTTCAACAAACTATGACATAAAAATCGCTACGAAAAACAAAAGGAATCAAGCAAAGTCAGTAGGCCACTGATGGGATCTTTTTGACCCCGCTAAAAAAGAAACACTAGGAACAGCCCTTCATGAGAAATTTGAAACTAGTCGGAGGAGCCGAGCTCGACACCGCGATGGCCGCAAGGTAGCTCGGCTCCGCCGACCCCGCTGCCCAAACGTGTCTATCCTGCCGCCCACCCTGCCCAATAACGACAACCTTAATACCTACCATCCGTCCTGGGGGCTCCGGAGTGCAGCAGATCCGCAGCTACGCTCGTCCGGAAAATGAGGCCTCCGGCACGTGGAGACCGGGGCCTTGCCTGCAGTCATCAGCCGGCGAGGCGACATCGGTGGCGGCCCGGGGTGGAGGATGGAGGCCGACCAAAAGGGACCGTTGTGCGAATAAGCCGGAGGCAAGCCAACGCGCCGAGGCCCGTCCCTGGATCGTCCAGAGGTGATGTCCAGCAAGTTGTGTGCGGGGGATGTCTTGCTGATGGCTCCCCCCTTTGTTGCCTGGTCCAGCCATTTTGTATACCTGCGCCAGGAGATGGCGTGGGGCGCCCGCAGATGGCGTGGGGCGCCCGCGGAGAGGCGGCGCGGACGGCCCCCTCCCCTCCAGATGGAGGTTCCTCTCCTGCACCAAGACTGCCATTCGCGTTCCACTTGCGGGTCCCCCGTGGCTGGCTGACAGGGGGGAGGGCCGCTCCGGTGGCTGTGGTGAAGGGCAGCTGCTGTTGGACTATCAAGATGGCGGCCGGCTCCCCGGATTTGGGCCTGGTCCACTAAGATGGCTCTGGGCTACCATGGAACTTGGATGCTTGCCTGCTCAGGCATGAACCCCACTCTTGAAGACGTTCTCTCAGCTCTAGAGATTCTACGGAAGTCGTTGGCCCCCGACTCCCGCGGGCTTCCGGTGGGGGTGACCGCTGCCTTACCCTCAACTGGTGCCGTGAGGGAGGACGATTCAGTGCATCGACGGAGGGATACGCCTGCTGTCCCGCTCTCCGGAGTGGCCACGATGTTGTCACGAGATGGTGGTGCTCTCATGCTAACGCCAGCTTTTGTCCTAAATTACTAAGAGATACTGTAGACTACCAACTCGATCAGTTCCGGTGGGACCTCAACATGGCCCGGTAGGGAAGATTCTGCCTTCCTCACCTTTAAGTCACGGTTCATGCCGCCTGTCCTTTCCGTTGACGTTAACGGAATTTTTTTGAACTGCCGAAAGGGATTCTGGTCTGACCGCTAGTTATTGGAGGCATTGGGACTATACTCTGGACCTGCCCGGCCTCAACCAAAATGGCGCCAGTATAGGCGGGACTTGCAACCCCTTATGACATTCTAGTTTCTTAGCCTTGATGTTATGGGATATGTATGCAGTCTTTGTGCACACGGCGGGCGGGGAAGGGTACTGACTGGGCATGTGGACAACCCTATTGATGTGGGTTTTTATTAATTATTGATTATTGTATTATTAAAGCTTCGAAGTAATGTTACTCATGATATTCGCCCATGGTGTGCGTATGGACGATTTTATTGTAACTGATCCTGTTATACTTCCAATTATAAAATTAAACCTTCACTGATCCTGCAACCGTTAATCACGTTTAGTTTTTTTTTTAATTAAATGGCTCGCCCGTTATGTACTTCTATACTACAGTGTAATCTCTCCTTACCTCATACGTTTCCTGTCTGCTCCGTGACCGGCCTATATGGTTGGAGGCCCGTATTTGAATGCTGACATCTTCACAAATAAGGTTGTTTTAAATATATGGAACTAGCATCATAACAGTCACTTAGATTGGTAAGTTTTTGAATAAAGGCTACTATCCTCAAATAAATAAAGGGCAAGTAAAATGAAGCAATTTTGATTATGAAAAATTAAAAGGACATAGTACACAGAAATAATGCGAAAAGAATAGTCAAGATCTGTCATATTTTACATTCCTGCAGCATAAGCAATAGGTAGAGATCCTGATATTTAGATATATCTATGAATAGGACAGTAGACCACACCTCTTTTACCTCACAGCCCCCTTGTGGATCGAAAGCGCGCCTTTTTCAAACTAGGAATCTTTAATTACACTACAGTTGTAAATTCCCCGAAGAAGTACATTGACCCAAAGTATTGTTAGTGATGAACCCCAAGCGCATTCTGGTCCTCGGAATCCTAAACATCATAATCCTTGTTTTACCCACCCCGTGTATCAGAGGAGTTCTTAAACGCTCCTGAAACTCACCAGAGGAATACCCTCTAGTCTAACGTTAGGCAAAACGCATGCTATTGAAGGCACGAAAGCCCTTAGTGAAACTTGCCACCCCCAATAGTTTCCATACTCTGCGACTAGGAGCGACCCTATACCACTGTAGACCATTTCTTTCCTTCAAATGAAAACATGACTCCGTCACCCCCCCTCACCTTATACTGAATACCCCTGGCTTTTGACCCTTTCCTACATGCGGTCTGTACTACCACCCTCGAGCGATCTATGTAATAAACAGCCTATCATCGGTTGTCTTTGCCGCACTACCAGTTCCTCTGGGCTTCAATGCCGAGATGCAAGGTACTGCATCCCAAAGAGATAAGTCAGGTACGTGGTAGGTAAAAACATTTTCGTGTTTATGCGCGCTGATGTGCTTTGAACGCTGACCCCTCTCCCTCTTTTCTTTTTCTGCAGGTTAATATCGGAATTTCAGCCGAAGTATGGAGAAGACCTAAAACGCACCGTGTTCCACGCAAAAAGAAAAATAGGCTAGATCTGCGAGATGGTACATTGTATACAGGAGCTACCTCTGGGAGCGTGAAAAAATTTGTATAGTATGAATGTGTGCATGGGCCCTGAATTGTGCCGTATGAATGCTTATGTGTGGCACACGTCTGGATTGACAAAAGAATGCTTTTTGTATGACTGAGGTGTTGATCGAACGGTTAATGGGCTAGGAAAATTAAGCCCGAACATGGTACCTGCATGTGAAAGACGAATAAGAGTATAGCACATTCCTTAATTAGAGACGACTCTCTCTCCGGAGCTAGTAAATGGGAGAGTGGCCTACACCAGAAACTTGAAGGGTTACTACAGTACAACGAACCCGACCCCAACCGATATCCCAAATGTATACCCAAAATAATGCGCACCAGTGAGTTAATTTATGCGCTGACTAAATAAGAGAAGTTAAGAGTACCCCGGGTCGGGGTTCATCCAAAATCCCACTCAGCCCAGAAATTAGGGACATTGTCATGTTTTAGATTTACCCCTTCTTCTTCCATCCTCATAGAAAAAACGGAATTGTACCATTATCATCATCATTTGCTAGATGTTGGAAGACCCCACCGTGAGTATAAGCACGTCTGGACTAGTGTCCGACCAATTAAAAAGGAGTAAGTATTTTTGAAGCGAGGTTACCAACAAAAATTGTCTACTATTAGGAAGGGAGGAGAATAAAAAGAGCTCGACCCCCAAATGAATTAAAGGGAATACTGAGAATACGCAACACGCATGACAAAGTCCTTTTGCCCAAAATAGCTCTGTGTCTTGTCTTAGGTTTTCGTACTTCACGTATGTACTGTCGCGCCCTATCTGGTATTTGTGTGTACGTAAACTAGGAATTTATGTTTTCCCTCAGCTTGTGTTTTTTACACGTAAAACTGACCCGTACTGTTCTATGTGTGTGTGTGCACTGAATAGCCTATTATTATGCACGTTTCTCCTCTCTCTTTCTCTTTATGTTGTACGTGTACTAATAGCCTATTTGGTTCGCACGACGCTCTCTCCCTCTGAGGGCTCCCTTGCTCCCTTTTGAATAACTGTCGACACTTTACCTCGCTGGTACATGAATAATTGGCTTTGAACACGACAGTGTTTGAACAAATTGACAGAAACAAAACGATCGTATCTTGCCATATTACTACCTCTCCTTTCTGTAAAATGATGGAACTTAATTGGCTGAGAAAGAAAGGACAGGTAAGACGACTGATGTCCCCTAATCTGGCCCTTAAAAGGGAACTATATGTCAGTGGTTTTTAGTGCTTTAGTAACACCGCCTTCATCATTCAGATTACCACCGCCCATTGCACAAAAGTAGAGTGTCCGAAACGTCCCCGTTTTTTCAGAATGGTCCCAGTTCTGTACCAGCCATCCCAGAAAACCTTAAAGAGTGTAGCTGATGACCTTGTTTTTAAAGATAAATCACGTTAGCGAATGTAACAGGAATAAACACCAAACAGACATGATGATGGAAAATAGTAAAAATGCCTGCAAACCTGCACCGCAGCAATGATTCATGAGTTAATAGCATACCCCGATAATAAACATCCACCCTATCGTGACCGATAAACGTTTCCCCAACTACTTGGGGTTGGGAGAGAAATTGAAGTATGTGAACGTCTTCCCCTGCCAGTTCTCTAAGACTTGTTTTTGTACTTATTTAAAGATAACATGCAGTCGTCGGAGGAGAGGGGCCGGACGTGACGCACAGCCTGGCTGTAGATCTGGGAACATCTATGACCTCGACCAAGGCGGAGCCACAGAGCAAAGAGATGCGGGACAAGGCACCATTCTCAACATGGAAAATGAAAGAAAGAAGGGCTGTCCAGAAGCCCCTGCATGTTGACCAGCTCGTGCCGAAAGTCCCAGCCCAATTGAGCCCGATTGATGGGCCCACTTGCTTGAGATTTCTGCCCTCCTTGGTCCGTTTCAGATCTGATCCCGCTCCACCCTCTCTTCCCTCGGCCTCCCAAAGCACGCCCCCATTCCCCCCCCCCTCTTTCCATATGCAGATTTTTTTTAACTTGACTTCAAGAAGAAACACAGCACAAAGGTAGAATAGGGTTTGTCACGAAAGAAGAACGGAATGCGGGTACTCCGCCTAAAGTACCTATGATAGATCAGTTAGGAGCAAGACAATCAGGACTGTGGTCCGAGAGCAAAGAATGGCCACACCCTGCAACACGAAATCTGGATTAGAGCTGGACGCATAGCTCCACCGCCGGTGCTCAACAGTGCCAACGAAAAAAGAGGAAGAACAATGAGAGCCTACCAGTGATGGCTCGCTGTAATAAGACACTGGAAAGAAGAACCTTTTTTGAACATTACCACCCCTTGACTGTCACTTGTATTAAGTTGAATTCCTCTCCCAACCACTTTGTATTGATTATCACCCAATTGAGCTTTCGAAACCTTACATTGGTCACTTTCAACTGTGCATGGATAACTAAGAAAGCGTCAACTCTGTATCATGATGATTATAGAACACCAGTCATACACATGAACATGCTGTCTAGTTTGATCCCCACGGAGTCCAGGCCTCAAGTGATGTACTTAATAGCCCTTATTTTGCCAGAACATTTTTTTGTATAACATCATGTTTGTATTCGAACGAGTTCCCTACATCATCTAAGTAATGTCCCCATTTCCAGGTCTAATGTATGACACAGCTAATTTAATTTTGTATGCACTGCCTCCTCGCCTATCACCTTGACTACATATGGTTATGTACGAGTCTGTCAGCATTGATAGCAGAATTATTTCCATCTGCCCGTAATGCATATGTGCTACCAAAGCAAATTGTATAACTAATGTCAGCTTGTACATCCTCATCTGTGACATGAACAGAAATGAACTAACTTATGATAAAAACTGGGGACTGTGGAAAATGACTAGGGGGCATATTACCAATCAATAGAGATAATTTTTGTTCTCTAACTTGTTTAGAGACAAAAATTATCGCCGCAAATCGGCGATTTTTATCGCAGATAAACCTTGCTATTAGCAAGGTTTATCGCAAATGCGATAAAAAACGGCCGCAATGCATGAATATCACTGAAAAGTCAGCGATATTCATGCATTATCGAGCAAATGCTCTTAGCCATGTTATCCACCTCCCATTGGATAACATGGCTAAGAACTGCTCAGGGCAGGTGTTAGCTTTTGGAGATATTCGCGCTTAGCGCGAATATCTCCAAAAGTTGGTAATAGGAGATAGCGATGTTAGCAACTGTTTTCAGTCGCTAACATCTTGGCACGCCCACTTTGCATGTCATTAGTGATAAATATCACTGACATGCAAAGCGGGGCCCAAGATGGTCACTATCTCCTATTAGCTGTCGCTAACTGGTGTTAGCGACAGCTTGGTAATAGGGAGATAATTTTATCTCCGCTTTCTTGGCTTTTAAAGCCAAAAAAGCGGAGATAAAGCCCCTTGATAATATGCCCCTAAATTAGGTATACATAAGCGGCGTTCATTTATGTTCACCACAGCCACTGTTGAAAGTAAAGTGAAAATCGTGAAACAGTGGCCACGCCTTCTTGTCCCTTTGTAGGCCCCTTCATACACGTAAGTGGCAGCCATTTTGTGTGCCATAGCCTCTCTTCCCACTGCCAATAGCCCGCGCGTCTCTCCCCCTCACTCCCCGGCCTCGCAAGCATCTCCCGGCGACCCGACAGCCCCCGGTCTCTCCTGTTTGGGCCATAAACGCGCCTCTAGCGCGACACTGTCTCCGAGCCACATCCCGTGCTGAACCCCTCCACTCTTTCATCTCATTCATAGAACAGGCCCTTTGATAACTTCTTCCTCCCTGCCCGATTGTCCGGCCTGATCCCAGGCCATCACCTAGCCCAACAGATGCAGTTTATTGCCCCCTACAGTAGGACCTCACCTCACATCAAAGGAGCGGGGATTAATCAATGCCTTCACACCCCTAGATCCGACCGATCGTCCGCATTCCTGTTCCCAGCGGAATGTCCAGCTGCGCGATAGCCATCATGCTGAGATTTGGGTGGGGACCCCTACTGTAGATATGTGTGAGAATGGGCCTGAACCGGGGATTCCAAAGATGCCTTTTTCGTACTTCAAAGCAATACCACGGATGTCATAAATGTAATAAAGCCATAAACTTGTGTATAAGAGGCCAGGCCTCAGAGATGCGGTTAGAGCACCTCGAGAAGATACCCTGTTGTCTGATTTGACGTGTTCTGATTCCGTCGGAATAAACTCCTGTTTCCTGCCTTCAGCCTCCAGCGCCTGCCTCTTTGTTTGGTAATATTGAATGGTATGAGAAGCGGCTAACGCTGGGCAAATACTGAAGGGTTCTTGGTCAACTTCGGTTCTGCCTTTTTACAAGGTTGGATGGAAGGTCAAGCCAAAAGATGATGACATGTTAGAGAAGTTTTGGCATGTTAAATACCAACTGTCTGACCTTGATGGCTTACTTGTCAGAGGTACTAGGTTGGTTCCTACAATGACTATTAGGAGTGAGCTTATTTCACTGGCTCATAGTGGGCATATGGGCATTTCAAAGACAAAGGAGAATTTGAGGATGTCGTACTGGTGGCCTAGCATGGATTTGGAAGTGGAGAGGAAAATTAGAGATTGCATGGAGTGTGCTTTAAGTGAGAAGGTGGCGAAACCCAAAATCCAGCCCATGGTTATTAGAACACTACCAGACAAGCCATGGGAAGAAGTTGGCTAAGACATTCTTGGGCCTATTTACTCAGCAGGGTCTGAATGGTATGTTCTAGTTTTAATAGATTTCTTTTCTAGATGGCCAGAGATTGCCATCACTCGTGGAATAGAGTCTAAGCATGTGATAAGTTTTTTGGAGAAACTTTTTGCTAGAGAAGGTATTCCTAACATAATTTTAACGGACAATGGGAGTCAACTTGTCTCTAGGGAGATGGAATTATTTTTGTCTAAACATGGTATAAAGCATAAAAAATCTTCTCTGTACCACCCAGAGACGAATGGCACTGTGGAAAGGTTTAACCGTGTGCAAAAATGTCTAAATCTGCAGGTTCAGATTGGAGGTCAGATGTGTTTAAAAAGGTTACGCTTTATAGGTTATCACCACATGCCACAATGGGTAGAACACCATTTGAGCTCTTCAGATGTAGGCATGCCAACACTATGGTTACTCCGCCTTGGGTAAATGATTTACATTTGAAAGGATCAACTGGAAATGACGAGTGGAAGGTAGGTCAGGAAAGAAAGCTTCAAGCTAGGAAGAGAATTCATGATTTGAGGCATTCTGTTAAAAAAACGGTGGTGCATGTGGGTGATTGGGTTCTCATAAGAAATCCTTATAAGAAAAACAAAATGTTATCTGCTTCATTCTTGAAACCTATACAAGTTATCAAAGTTTTAGGTAATGCGATCAAAACAGCTGATCATCGCATTTGGAACTTGAACAGGGTTGTGGTGATCAAAAAGGAATTTAATGACAACTCTAAGTTTCCTGTGTCAAGTTCTTCATCTGCAGGTACCTCGTCACATCGGGCTGACATTGATCCTGTCATCGCCAGGAGATCTTCAAGGATTACATGTGTACCCACTCATTTAAATGATTTTGTAAAATAATTGTTTTTCTGTATTTTGCTATTTGTTATAGGAAGGGAGATGTGTGGCATCCTGCTAATGCAGCTTGTTGGCAGGTTGTCACATGCATTAGAATGCTTTGTACAGGTTCTGACATTGTTTAGTTTAGAGTATGTAGGCAGTTAAGCCTGGACCTTTCTACTGATGACAGCTATCCTGTGGATGGGATCCTATACTATACTAAATACTTAATTTACCCTTCAATTTACCTTTGGACTTCTTTACAGTGAGGCACTACATCTTGATGAAGGTGTCCTTCATGGAGGGGTAGTTCATCCTGTCCTCTGATCCCAACCCAGTAGGGTATTCCTTCCTTCATTTGGTATGCACCTCCAAAGACTGGTCCCCTAACCCTTTTCTTGGGCTTTATGAATCTCCTGAGCAACCTCATGGGCTTCAAACCACATATCAATGTCCCCCCCTCACAGCAAAATTAGACACCAGATCCTTGGAAATATGCACCCTCTTGTCTCCAGAGGGCACTATGGGTATGCTGCCAACATTATTGTTGGGCTTTGCTTTCCTACCGCTTATGTCCAACTGTATGAGTCTTAGCTTATGGGCTATTCTCCTTTCCTACATGGCCAGTTTCTTCTCAGTCAAGGCTATCTCTGCCTCACCTTTCTTTTCCTCCATTTTGAACATGTCAATCAGCAGCTAAACTCCCTTTCAACCTTTCTGTCTGATAGGTCCTTTCGGGCGAGGCCTATCAAGACACTCTGCTTACCCTCTGGCAGGGAGTTCCAACTCAGTAAGACAAGTCACCCCTCTTCCCTGAGTGCAGCATCTCAGGGCTTGCATCCAGGCCCTCTTCCTGCCCCTCCATGTCATCCTCCGCATCTCTATGATATGTTGCTGCCAGCAACTGATGAACCTCTGGCCAGGCCCTCAAGGCTTTCTGAAGCCCTACCTTCTTGGTGCCTTTCATGGTTGGCAGTCCCCTTTCCTTACAGAACTGCAAGAGGTCCACAATAGTGTAGCCATCCAGGTTGGCCAGTTCAGATCCCATTGCTGTAGATATGGTGAGGCAGAATGAGAGTGCACTTGGGAAAGCAAAAGGGTCAATCATTGGAAAAAAAAGAAAAACTTTAATTGGTATAAAAATATGTATTTGGAATTAAAGTGCAACAATAAAACACTGCATTGTCCTGCACAAACAGATGTCCTAATCTCACCTAAATTACCAGTAGGGTGGGGTAATCCTACTCAAACAGCAACCATAATCTATGTTAGGGTGAAACACAAGAAAACCCCAAAATACCCTGGGCTCAACCTTCTGGAAGCCTAGCACAAATCAGAGAGGCTGAACTTATAGACAATATAACAAGTATTTATGCAGCAGTTCAAGCAGTAATAAAGTGAAAAGCCAACACAAGAAAAAACCCACATCAATTTAGAACGGTAGAGTAAGATGTAAATAAAGTATGTGGACCAAATAGACAAAATTCCAATCAGTGGAACTGGAATATGCCATTCTAAAGATTTAAGTTAAAACAGTGTTTAGAAGCTCAAAGCACCAACTTTTGTTATGATTGCACTGGAACGGGACAAAGTCCCAGGTTCAGACCGACAGGCGACAGCCATGGATCATAGGCTTGATTCAGGGACCAAGTTGGTCTATTGAACAACGTACCTTAAATCGTGGTTGGCGTGTACTGGAAGATCCCGCGTCGGGGATGCACCGTGCAGCGGTAGGTCCGAGGAAGCTGTTTGGGTGGGATGAAGGGTCTCATATCATCATTTGGGGTCCCATTGAGAAAAGGCTTGAGAATAGAAGTACTGAGTCGAGGATGCGTCCCGCATCAGTGGTCTGAGATAACTGTGGGCCGAAATGCTAAATCCTGCGTCATCGTCAAGAATTGAGTCAATGAGGGGCTTAATATGCAAAGCCTGCATCGAGGATGCATCATGCACTGGTGGTACAGAGGGAGCTGCAGGACTGTGGTGTGAGGTCCTGAGTTTAGGATGTGTTGTGCTGTGGCAGTTCTGCTCACAGGACCATAGCTGGACTGGCAGAGAACCTTTAGGCCCACTTTCAAGGATCCAGGACGGGGTGCACCACTTGGGTTGCAAGACTCCCTGCAGGCTGAGTCAAGGTGCTGGTTTCAAGGTGGTTGGAGCCTCTTCTGTCGCTGAGGCTCTGAGCAGAAGGCCAACCTACTAGCCCTTGGAGTCGCTCTGGTGGCCATGGGTTTAGAATACAGGTCCAGTCCTTCTCACTCAAGCAGCAGTGCAGCAGTTTAGCAGTCCTTCTAGCTGAGCATCACAGCAGTCCTATTGGGTATTCCACAGGCCCAGATGTGTACTGTAGAGTTTGGTCTGAGGGTCCATTATGTATGCCTGGTGCCCACTCTGAAGTAGGAGAAGGTTCTGGAATGTTCCACCCTCCGGAGGCGTTTGGAATTTCCTGCCTCCATGCCCTGGCCACAGCTTGTATGGAGACACAAAAGACTAGTGTCAAACCCTTTGTGATTGTGCTCTGGCAGAGGCTTTGTGATGTGCAAGGGTGGTAAGTGACATGTCCTCCCTCTCATCAAGTCAAAAATGACCCACCCTCTATAACACCTATTCCTCCTTTGCCTCACTGTCTGGAAGCAATATAAAAAACAAGTTGTCCGTTACACCTATTGATGTGACCCATAATACAGACTGCAGACACTAAATGGTTGGGACAAGAAAATGTCAGCTTTCCAAAAGTGCCATTTTCAGAAACGTGACTTAAAATCTGACTTTACCATGAAAGTGGTTTTTAAATTGCAGTTCAATAGACACCAAACTCTAAATTGGTATCAGCTCCCAATTGAAAGTGATCACTTATTAATTGTAATACGTTATCGCAATGTTATCCTATGGGAGAGGTGGCCTCATTGAAGTGAAAAACATATATAGGAGTTTCTACCAGGACATGTAAGACTTAAAATGACATGTGCAACCTTTTTATTACAGTGCACCCTGTCATATGGACGGTCTAGGGCACAACTTAGGGGTCCCTGCTATGTATTAAAAAGGAAAGTTAAGTCCTGGCAAAAGGTTTATTTTGGCAGACCGAAGTAGCAGTTTAAAACTGCACACAGGCTGCAATGGCAGGCCTAAGGCATGTTTGAAAAGCCTACTTAAGTGGGTGGTGCAAGTAGTGCTGCAAGCCCTCTACTGGCTTTTAATTTACATACCTTTGGTATATGTTGTACCACTTTGCAAGCAAGGGACTTTCAAGTGAATGAACTGTGCCAATTAGGTGTAGGTAATTTCACCATGTTTAAAGGGGAGATCAAAATCACTTCACACTGGTTAGCAGTGGTAAAGTATGCAGATTCCTAAGTCTAACAAAAGTAAATTCTGCAAAAATAGGAGGGTGAAGGCAAAAGGTTTGGGGGTGACCCTGCAGGAAGGGTCAAACTCAAAAGTGTTGATCTGTTCCCTTCCCTGGACCCAGCCATTGCACTTTCTCATAACCAATAGACAGGTGGCATGGCCACACACTGTTTCACAATGCTCCATTCCTAGTACATTTTGGCTGTACAATATGATCTATATAGCTCCAACTGCAGTTTTCTCATCCCTCTCCATTGTAGTACTAACTAAAGGATGGGTCCTGCAGTTACACCTGCTTTCTACATTCCTTAGGAATCTCTACATACAAAATCGTATTCATTTCTCTATTACCCGATTTCAGATTCAGACTAATTCTCCCTTCACATTATTTGAAAGTTAAGGAAGTATAATGAAGAAATATTACATTAATAATTCTCCCAAAATGAAAGCCAAATGATATGAAGACTGCTTTAGTGATGACGAGTAAAAAATAAACCATGTTAACCTTTTCAACGTGTAATGTGAAATTATTAGAAATGAGCAAAGCTGAAAAAAAGAGTTAAAGTGGAGTTAGAGTAAGAGTTGGGCGTCATAGTAGAGGGAGGCATATGGTATAGTTAGATGAAAGCATGGTCACATATGGAAATATAGAGGGTGATGTGAATATTTAGAGCAATATTTTACCAACTACGTATGTGTGCTCATTATTTTCTTTGCTTTCTTTAGAAAAGCATTACGAAAGAAAACCTGGCAAATGTCCCGAAACTGTTTTCTGTGTTTACCGATAATACATGTATTGTTTCTTTTGCCCATATGTTTTCTTCCCTTTAAGAAAATTGCACTTTTGAGATTCACATTAAAATGAATTTGGATAATAAATGATCATGACATTTTAACATGTGTAATAAAAGCCATAACTCTGCCAGATAAAAAAAAAATAGATTTATAATTACAATATATTCATAAATGCAAACACACTTCTCAAATTTAGAAATGACGCTTCAGCTTAATGCCGAATGTCCTTGCATAGAAATGAGTGCAGTGAATGCGAAATAATTACCCAGGCTGGAAAAGTAACCACACCTCCAAGCGTCAATAACTTTGATAAGTACATGGGTTCTGATTCACAAGGAATAGGGAAGTCATTAGGACACCTGAAATACATCTAAGGTCTGTTTGCCCCTTTTGGGTAATGCAAACTACCCCAGGCATACTACATTGAAAACAGCTCTTAGCACAATTCATACACGTGGCAAAGTGTTCTGGTAAATAGCACCATTGCACTGTTACTTTGTCCTCTTTTTTTCACTCGGAAATGTTTTTGACACCCCTTACTGTTCAGCTATGAGAAGAAAGGGGTCCGAGTATCGTTTTCCCATACTAATACCACAGTTACTCTTATTTGACGCTCGTATATGTTTGAATGAAATGAAAGTAGGACTCTGGATATCCTCAAATGGTTAGGTCCACTTTTTTGCGCTTGCAGCACACAATATGGTAGATGTGCAACTCAACCCAAAAATGCTGTTTATGAAGCCATGCAAGGCCACTTTGTATGGCCCTGGGTGGCTTCATAAATCAGGAGTACCACAGCGTCGCTCAAATCTCTGCATTGTGTTACTCTGCCCTACGAAAACATTTCATGGGTGTTCCCTTGCTACTCCCATATATTTTAACCCTTTCGGTGCACATGAGGGAGTGGTTCTGTCATGAGCGCCGGTTGGGCTGTGCTAATGGCGGAACCACTTCGTCATGGCCCCGCCCGCTCAATAGAACCTTCAGCACAGCGCGAAAATTCGCACCGCGCTGAAGTGGTTAATGCATTCCCAGATTTACCAGAACTGGTAGATCCTGAAATGCGGCAAAAAGAAACACCTTCTCAAGGGAGGCATAACAAGATGAAATATCTTTATTTCTCCATGTTACTTCCTCTTTCTATGAGTGCTACATACTGCAGCACACATAGAAAAATGAATATCCTTAATGCAATAGAGGCACCCCGGCCCTATGGTGCAAAGGTGCCTGCGTTGGCGCTAGTCATCCCATTGTGTGCTAGCGCAGGGGAAAGGAGAGGAATGCCAAGTATTTGAGTAAGTACTGTGCATTCCTGCCCTTTGCCTGTGATGCAGCACAGCCCATCAAGGTGCCTTGCTGTGCAAAAAAGGAATAAATATGCCCCTTAGAGTTTGGCGGGATGACAGCACCATTATAAGTTGAGGGCGCCCATGCCCCTGATCCAGCGCCCCTATAGAAAATATGTCATAACTATGTAATCCAACTCCACAATACTCACCATTAATCATAAAACACTTACAAGGCCCATAAACTAACAGGACATATCTTTGGGCAACTGAATCATGTGACCTAATTAATAAATCTATTCACAAAATATATAAATTTATATACAACTGCAGTATAATGGATTTATCATGGTTTTATAAAACTTTGCATTTAATTAAGTCACTTAGGCAAATTGATCAACTGATGGTAACTAGATTGTGAAATAACAAGGCCAGCTTGTCTTTTCAAAAATCTTGTTATTAACTATTTATTCAAAGAAGAGCGCATTATATTTTGAATCTCTTTATTCAAGCAGCATTGTTTGAGGATTTGCAAATTAGTCTGTCAGTTTCGGGCAAAATCAAATAACATATTAAATGAAGAATAAACAGTTTTTCATCACCTAAACCCTATTTTCCCTGTCTAAAACTCACTTTGCCTAAAGGAATAAAAGGTAAAAGTCATTTAACCCTATTGATCCTTACGTGATCCAAGACGTCCGTCAGCACGTCACACCCAACTGGATTTGGGAAGCGAGAAGAGCCAAGAGCCCCCTCCCTCCCATGGGGACCGTTTTTATACCTTTTCTGACTAACTAAAGTATCTATATCGGACATTTTTTCTGTCATCCAAACTCATGATTGGCTGAGCCATGTCAGTCCACTATTAGGTCATTGCTCCTGACCAAGTCCGGGGCCTCATCATAGCCCTTATTGTTCTTAGTTTCACCATCCTCTTTGCTTCCTCAAAAAGTTACTTTTCCTCGAGGAGAAACTTTCACTTCCTTTTCTTAGCAGGCCATACAGCATCCTGTCCTTGGCAAAGTCTCCAAGAACACTTTTGACTCGACCATATTTGTTTCTGCGTTAAATGTTGTTTGTTCAGCAAAACAGAAGACTCTTTCGTTGGCACGTGAGTAAATACTTTACTCTGGTCAAGCTTTCATGGACTGCAGGACCATCAGCCATTTTCTTTTGGCCCACTCGTAAAACTAATACATAAACAAACACAAAACATCAATTAATGAAAGAAATAAAGTTCGTTCTTTTACCCACCCATCTTTGCTAATTATTAGCCCATTAATAAATGTTACCTAGCCAAAAGCATTTTATTAACAAACAGAACAAGCTACACAAAGACGAAAAGACAAAACATAAGCACGTGAAAATAAGCACATGCCATTAATTAAAACAGCCGCAATTAATTCTGACATAACAATAGACAAGATTAACTTATTATTTTCCACAAACAATCATTTGCAACATAAAGCACATATATGAGCACACATGTTAATCCCCATGTATCGTGATTTGCAATTTTAATCTAAGTTGATTCATAATATTCATTCCACACACGTTAATACAATTAATTTTTATTACGAGAGTTTAACTTTGCGAGCCAAAACAAAATCTCGCTCTATCAACTCCCTCATCTGGTGATTTCAAAATCACCAAACCATACCCAAACATTTTGCAAAATGTTATCCCAAAGATGAACATGCTTTGAATTTCACTGAGTTAGTATTTCTAAAGTCTTGTCTCAGCTGTTTGTCTGCAACTCTCATATTGAGTTATACGATACTCTTCCAGTTTTATTCCTTTCTCCTGTTCCTTTCTGAGCTTATAAAATCTCTTCTTCTCTCTCAAGTATTTCTTTCTCTTGTGTAGCATGCAACTGATCTTCAACAACAGTATCACAAAGACTATAACTAATAAAGGTGTCAGAATTTTGCCAAGAATTGAACCACCAATCTCTTGAAACTAGGTTTTAATTGTTTCAAATCTCTTGCTCAGGCGTTCTGAAAAATCATCCTCTTCTAAGGGAACAATTTCTGATTGCAACTCAGTAATATTTTTAATATACATCTCAATATCCTGACTCTGGTCAGGAATATAGGTACAGCAGTGTTGGACATGCAAGATGCCAGAAACTCATTCCTCTTTTGCTAGCAGTATGTCTAAAGCAAGACGGTTCTGCATTACCATGGACCGTATAGCAATAAGCTCTGTATCCACTAATTGAAAGCCACTTGCTGTATCAGTTGGCAACCTGTCAACAATTGTGGACAATTTTCTGATTCTTCCTGCATTCAGGGTTATACCCACTAAAGGTATTACTGCTTGAAAGATGTCTCCCAAAATTTCTGTGAAACTCACTCTTTTGAATCTATTTAGGTGATTGCTGATTTCAAATGAACCTTCTGCATTTCCAACAAAGCACGTCCCATACCAATGGTCTGGGAGATTGTAATAAGCTTTGTCTCCACATACAAAATAAATAACAGGGAAGATTGGATCCTTGCCACCTTTGAATCCCCAAACCCCCATGATTTGATAAGTGTCCTCACAATGACTCGCACCCACAAAATAATGATCAAACAAGGTGTTATCTCTCCTGATACAGAATTTGCCACTAATTGGTTTGTCAATGTGGATTGCAACATTTTCAAAAGTTTTACCATTACGTTTTTCGTCCTCTGTCTGCCAAAATTTCGATTTGGTCTGTTTGAGAATCTCATTTCTTTTATAAATTGCTCTTCTCTCCTCAACTAAATTCAGGAAAGACTTTTCCTCAGATCTCAATTTACATGTTAAATTGTTCTTAAAAGCATACTCATAGGTGAGTTTATTTGTCACAATGAAAAATTCCCTCATCTGTTTGGCTTGTTTGTGCTCATTTAGGCTTTTTTTCAATCTTCAAATTTGCAAAGATCTCGTCGTAATTTGAATAATAATATTCTAAACCACCAGTTTGATAAAATAAGCTAGCTATTACACTACAGGTTATGCCATAAGTAAGAGGAAGCATGTTATAGGTAACTCCCTCCGAAACAGAAGCAGGCAACTTCACACAAATGTAACAATCTTTGACTTCCATGACCTTTACATATTCAGCCAGGAGTCTTGAAAAAGTATTGCTAGAAAAATCACCAACAGATCTATCTTGGCGAATCTCTGGATTATGATCAATAACTCTGTTAGTTTTGCCTATTGCACTATGTTTATCTTGCTTAACTGAAGCTTTGCTTTTCATATTAGCCTTATATATCTCCTTGTCAATTCCAAAAGGGAAAATGACAGCTAAAACTAACCAAAGCAAGATTATCAGGACCACACAAATTAAAGACATTTTGCAGCATCTTCTAAAAATGGAACATCTTGAATTGTTATTTAGAAAAATGTAAGGCATTTTCACTCTATTATCAAAGCCTTGCAAAGAAAACAAAATTAAAAAATTTAAAATTTCTAATTTCTAACACCAGCCTTTTTAAAAAAAAATTTTTTAATAAAATTCCACTTTCTAACAACTTTTCTTCGACCTTTCGTCTTACAACAATGTGTTTTTCCAGCTAACACAATTTCTTCGACCTTGTGTCACCTAACACAATTTCTTCAGCCCTATGCCAAAAACAAAAACCCTAAAATGTTACTGAAGACACTTCAATCTTTGTCACTATTGTCCTCAATTTCCTCCTGACTACTGCTACTAATTTCCACTACATGCAGAATAATAATATAGGTCCATTCAGGTGACTTGTATTTCTGGTTTGGTTTCACAATTCTTTTTGTCTTAATACTAATGACTTCTATTTTCTTTCCTGTTTCAGTTTTCTTTTCTGAATCACTTTTTTGACTTGTTATTTCGTTAACTTGCTCCTTTGATCTGTTTATCAATTTGAATTTCAGACCTTCATTTTCTCTTGGCCAGTTATCACCTTTTCTCAATAATTTCTTCTTTGGCTCAGTTACATTACACTCCATTCTCCAAGCTCTTTTTCTGAATTTTCTCATATCAGATTCTTCATCACTCTCTTCAGATTCTGTATCTGATACTTGAAACTTGTACTTAGGAATTTCTTTACTCGGCAGCTTCACTCCGTTAGGAACATTATCTTTATAGCTGGTACTCGGTAATTCGTCTTCTTCTTCTTCTTCAATTACCTTCAACTTCCCAGTTTCAGATTTTCTATTCCTGCTTTCAGAGCTACTTTTCTGCTTTTCAATACTCTCCTGGTCATCAACCACAACTTGAGCAGACTCTTTTTCTGCTTCTCTTTCTAGCACTTCTTCATAATTTTCAGAGTCTAGTATCACAATTTCCAAATCTTTTTCATTCAATGCTTCATTCTCATTTGAACTCTCCAGATGTCGACTTTCTTGTCGAGCTTCAGGATCTGGATTTTTCTCAGGTTCTTCTTCAGAATCAGAATCAGTAGTGGTGTCACTTTCTTCGTCAGGATTTTCAGGTGGAGGTACCCGAATGGTATGGCTTGCGTGAATCCACCTCTTCAAACCCTTGCACTTTACTGCATTAGTTGTAACAAGAATGACTTGCCTTGCCTTTTGCCACCTGGGTACTAGACAGTTTCTTCTTCGATGGACTTTTGTTCTTACCCAGTCACCTGGTTACAGATGATGTGCTTGGTCTTTTTCTCTTGTTTGCACTTTAGTTCCCACCTGATGGAACACAGAAGTCATGACGTCAGATAGATTTTTGCAATAGCCAAAATGACGCTATCATTTATAGTCATCAGCTTTCCTACTGTAATAAATGCTTGTCTCATGACTCTGCCCATGATAATGTCATGTGGGCTTAGACCTGTCTTTTTATCAGGAGTACTTCTTAGTGTCATCAAAACAAGAGGAAATGCATCTGTCCACTTCATACCTGTAGCTAAACACATTTTTCCGATCCTATTTTTAATAGTACCGTTCACTTGCTCAACAACACCTGATGCTTCTGGTCTGTATGCTCAATGCAGTTTCTGTTCTATACTTAAAGCTTCACAAACCATTTGTAATAATCTGTTTTCAAAATGTCTTCCTCGATCAGTTTCCACAGTTACCGGGAATCCGTACCTAGGTACCTAGGTATAATGTCTCTTAAAAGTAATTTTGCAACAGTAACTGAGTCATTATGTCGAGTGGGGAACGCTTCAACCCACCTTGAAAACAAACAAACTATCACTAATGCATAGCGTAGCTTATTATGTTGTGGCATTTCAATGAAATCCATTTGTAACCTGGTAAAAGGACCACCCTCCCGTCCTATGGTTCCCATGCTTACAACTGTTTTTCTGTTGGGGTTCATTTGTTGGCAAATCAAGCACCGTTGGCAAAGAGACTCTGCAATTATCCTGAACTTTGGGTAATACCAAGTTTGTCTGACTAGCCTAATCATAGAATCTCTTCCAATATGACCCTGACCATGATACATCCTTGCCATGTCAGCAATCATGCTATTTGGCAAAACAGGTCTGTCATCTTTATACAACCAAATTCCATCCTCCTCTCGCTGTCTGCAACCTGCTTTTAACCAAGTGTCTTTTTCCTCATCGTCTGCCTCATCTTGTAAATCCTTTACCCCTTGCCATGTTTCAACTACAGATGTTAGCATAAGTGAGCTCAAAATATGTTCATCATCCTTTTCCCGATTAGTTGAACAATTGTTTCTCGCACAATACTTGGCTATCTCGTCTGCATAAGCATTTCCTTTCGTAACAAAATCTTCACCTTTTGTATGAGCTGTACATTTCACGACAGCGATTTTCTCTGGTAACTGAATGCCATCGATCAATCTCTTGATCAATTTTGCATTTCTGATTGGTGTTCCTGCAGTTGTTAAATAACCCCTTTGAGACCAGAGCTGACCATAATCATGAACAACTCCGTATCCGTATTGGCTGTCAGTTATTATAGTAATTTTTAACTCTTTTGTTCTTTCACATGCACGAATCAAAGCAATCAATTCTGCTACTTGAGCTGAACGAATTCCTTCGAGACATGATGCTTCGATCACAGTAGCAAAGGTGCAAACAGAATATGCTGCTCTCAGAAAACCCTCCTCTGTTCTTATACAAGAACCATCAACAAAGTAAACAAAATCTGACACAGGCAAAGGAACATCTTTAATGTCCTGCCTTAGGCTTGGTACAATATTCCAAAACATCTAAGCACTCATGGTCAATGTCATTTTCATTTCTGATTTCTGTTACAGTACCATCAGGCAACAATGTGGAAGGATTTAAATTCACACACCTTGCTATCGAGACATTATTTGATCCCAGAATAACTTTCTCGTATTTTGTAAGCCTGTTACTGGTTAAATGCTGAGTTTTGCTTCTGCAAAGGAGAATTTCCACAGAGTGTGGTACATAAACGTTTACAGGAAATCCCATAATAATTCCTTCACTTTGCTCAAGACTCACACTAGTTGCAGCTACTGCTTTTAAGCAGCCTGGTAATGCTTTTGCAACAGGATCAAGCACTGCTGAGAAATATGCTATAGGCTTTCTCAGTTTTCCGTGTCTCTGAATTAGAACTGACAATGCACATCCTTCTCTTTCACTGCAATACAACTCAAAATCTTTTTCGTAATCTGGCATGCCTAAAGCTGGAGCTTCACACAAACTTCTTTTTAGCTTTTCAAAAGCTTGCATCTCAATTTCTGTGAGAACAATTGGGTCCTTTATATCAGATTTTGTTAGTCTCTGCAGTGGTTTTGCAATTACTGAAAATCCACTAATCCATTGGCGACAATAGCCAACCATTCCTAGAAACATTCTGACCTGTCTCTGTGTTTTTGGAGGTTGCATTCCCTGAATCATTTTTATTCTCTCAATTGTAACTTGTCTAATTCCTTTTGCAATTCTGTGACCAAGGTATTTTACTTCTTGTTTGCAAAACTGTAATTTTGCAGGTGACACTTTATGTCCCTCATCTGCTAAGTGATTCAAAAGAGTAATTGTATCTGTAACACAGTTATCTCGAGTTTTTGCTGCTACTAGCAGGTCATCTATATACTGGACCAATGTCGATTTTCCAGGTAACTCTAGATTCTCCAAAGATTTCTTTAGCAACTGATTAAAGATAGATGGACTCTCTGTATACCCTTGAGGGATGCAAAACCATGCTAGAATGCGATCCTGGAACCTGAACGCAAAAATGTGCTGGCTGTCTGGATGCAATGAAACAGTAAAGAGCGCATTGCAAAGATCAATGACTGTATACCATTCTGCATAATGCGGAATTCGGTAAAGAATCACTGCTGGGTTTGGAACAGCTGGACAACATGGAACAACTATCTGATTAACCTTTCTCAGGTCTTGAACTATCCTGTACGTTCCGTTTGGCTTTTTGATCCCCATAATCGGTGAATTACAAGGACTGCTTTCAATTTCTTTTAGAATACCTTGTTTTATGAATTTCTCAATTACAGGAATGACACCTTCAATTGTTGCTGCTTTCATTTTGTACTGAGGAATGTTTGTAAAATCTATTCCCTGTTTCACTGTGATTTTAACTGGGTCTACATTTTTCACAAAACCCATCTCATTTCCTGTTAAATCCCAAATTTCAGCTTTGACTGTCTTTTTTAATTCTTCAGGTAAATTGTCTTTATCAAATGCAGGAAATAATTTACTTTCCTCTGCTTCAACCATCAACATTGTTAATTTGTACAGCCTATCTTCCTCTAGTGTCTGAAGCTCAATACCCTCCAGTGAGCAATATATTTTGCAATTCATCTTGCATAAGATGTCTCTTCCCAGCAAGTTTACAGGACTGCTGTTACAAACTGCAAATCTGTGTTTGTTTTTAAATTTGCCAATTTCTACCTTTACAGGCTCTGTCAAATCTGTTTTAATTTTTGATTAGCTACGCCAACTACTTGGATGCTATCACCAGAGAGAGGCAGGTTTTCAATTTCCACTGATCTAACAGTAGAACGGGTAGCGCCAGTGTCCAAAAGAAAAGTGATTTCCACATCATTCATTTTACCATTTGCATATGGATCGGACTGGTCAACCTCGAGAGTGGCTCCAAGCATACACTCTTCCCCCTCTCTCAGGCACCGTCATAAATAATCCTCAGAATCACTTCCACCATTTTCTGTCATCAAATATTGTTGAGAAACATTTGGCACTATCACTCTTTGCGGTCTTATTACCTGATCACCTCCACAGAATCCTGTTTCCGAATTGTATCTCTGACCATTCACACAGTTAGGAAGGGTTGGTTGTGGAATCTGACTCTGCTGATTCACTAACTGTCGCTGTAGCTGTTGCTGTAGATTTAGCTCATTTAATTGTCGCTGTAGCTGTTGCTGCAGATTTATATCATTCTGCATCTGTGGATTTAATGATGCATGTTTTAAATTTCTGGGCGGATTTTTACATTCACGCTTCCAGTGTCCAATTTCGCCGCAATTAAAACAAGGTAACTTTTGTTTTAGCTCTTCAATATTAACATAAAATTTTGGTTTATTAAAATTACCCTTACATTTTCCTTGACTCTGATTCTGACTAATGTTGAAATTTTTGTTCTCTAGATTTGCAATCTGTTGTTCAGCTACTTTCACCTGTGCCCACATTGCCTTTTCCTTAAGTTTCTTTTTCCTCGCATCTATCTCATCACTGCAATATTTAGCTTTTCTCAATATATCATCAACTGAGAGTGATTGCCATCCGACAATGCCATTTCTAATCATTTCTCCAATTTCTCAAGCCATAAACAAATCTGTAAATAAAATGGCTCATGTCCTTTTCACTTAATTTTTCATAGCCACTGTACTGTTTAAAAACCAACAGTAATCTTTCATAGAATCAATGAACTGATTCTTTTGGCTCCTGATTTGTTCTATTTTGACCCAATCAACTTCTTTTGGAGGAATCTTATTTTTCAACCAGTAAATCACTTTGTCATACAGTCCCATGACTTCTGATGATGGAGCACTTCTTACTGTATCTCGAGCAGGTTCTACTTTTGGCCAACTTACAGCAACTTTACATTCTGTCCAAAGATCTGATGGGACAACAATGTCAAAGAATCCATCAAGATCAATCCACAGAACTTTCGAAACTTTTATAAATCTGTCCACCTGCCGATACCATTCTACGGGCTTTTCTCTCAGCCGAGGAAAATCATTTGTGAACAACAAAATGTCTTGTCTAGACCAAGGAACATGAACATAACCACCTCCTGTTATTTCTCTTATTGGGTACTGATTAGCCATTCTTTCTCTTTTTTCTTCCTCTCTTTTCTTAGTCCACTTCACCCTCCATTTTCTAAAGTCACCCAATTATTTAATGTACACAATCAAATCTTTAAAAGGCACAACTCTTCCCATTGTATTAAAATTCTCAATATCTTTTTCAGTAAAGTCTAATCTGTAATGTTTTCCCAAATGTTTCTGTCTGCTTAAATCAATTTCTAATTCTGCAGCTAATTCTTCTAATTGTTCATATTTATTTTTCGTTTTCCACTGTACACTTTTGCAAATGAATAACAATTCATCATCTTGATAATGCTTCAAACTGTCAGGACCGATTGTGCCAATGATTAATTCCTCTAAATCTGCTTTTAGTCTCGCAACATCAAGCTTTGGGGTTGAATTTGTTTTCTCAATACTCTTTTCTGGCGATTCAGTATCTGACTCTGCACCTGTTGGAGTTCTGGATGATGAATTTTGATTAAAAGTTAAATCAGGCATCATTGTTTTCTCTCTGTGAATTTCAGTTAAATCTGAGTAAAATTTTTCAGCCACTTTCTGAATTTCTGCATTTAATGGAATAGTCAATCCTGGATTGCTAATTTCTCCCTGATCGAATACTGGTTGAACAGGACCAATCGTTACTGGTACTGTCACTGCTTCCATGCCTTTAGTTAACTGTCAAATTAATTCTTCTTTTGATCGTAAATATTCTGATGTACTTGGAGTTCCTTCAACTCTTCCTGCTCCCACTGAATTTTTAGAAGCCTCATTTCCCAAGTTTTGGGTTTCAGGAAAATTATATGCACTAGAATTAGTTCTCGTTTCTACTCTTTCAGGAGATTCTGGATTATTCGGATAAAATCTGGGTGATTCCTCATCAATTGGAGGTGTACTTGCTGTGGTGCCTGGAGAAACCATCGGGGTAGACCATGAACAAGCTGGTTTTAAAGGAGTCTGCTTCTTATTTGTCAAACAAATCTCCTCTAACACTAGATCTTCTAATTCATTTTCTTCAATATTATTTTTCTTTTGGGTATTCTTTTGACCTGGTATTTCAGTAACCATCACTCTTACTGGATATAAATCATCATACCTGTCTGCCTGTCTCCATCGACGAATTCTATCCTCATGGGTTTCTCCATAAGCATTTGATTTTGGAGCTCTTGACACACCTCTCATTGTTTCGCGTTGAAGTTCAAACATTTCATCCTCCCATTCAACTAAAGCCTCAAATTGAGTAGGTCTAGGCTTTGGCACAAGAGCCATCATTTTTTCTCTCAAATTTTTCAAAACCCTCATATTAAATGAACCATCTTCTGGCCATGCTAACACACCATCATTTTTGGTATAATCCGTCCAATTATCAAACCAAAAGCAAGTATGATGACCATATTCTCCTTCCATATAGGCTGCAGGTGTTTTGTACTTATGAAGTAACTTTCCACCTCGTGTTTCAATTTTCTTATCAGGTGAAAATATATTTTTCAATTTCTGAAACCATGTAAGCTTCTTTTCTTCTTTCTTGCAGAAATAACTCATGTTTTTAATCAAATCCGCTTAATTCAGAATGATCGTAAATGTTTCCTAGTTGATCTGCAAAACCAGCCAATCCGTGCGCGAAACACACCAATAAGCCAATCAGGTTAAGTTACGTAATGGCTGTGACTACTGGTGGAGAACCGTGACTAACTGGATGATAGATCTATTTTATACATTCCATACATCTGGTACACGATTGTTTGATGAACATCTTGTTCGTATGGGGCTTAATAGGACATATTCTGTCCGCTCCCCCTTTGATGTAATATGCTTGTGGAACAATCGCCAAATAAAGTTTTCGGCACGTAATGATTTCAAAACAACACAAAAGACACAGTATCGTCATACGAACATATCGTTCTGATTGGCTGGTGTGTTTTTTTGTAGCCTATCAGAAGTAATGGAACATCTGAGTGACATTATTGTGTCAGGTGACTGCGTTCCGGCCACTCGCGCTACACGATATAATCCACAGACTTCCCATCCGCCGGTACCTCCCCGATCGGCTCGGACGCCGATTCTGAAGTACCGACGGATAGGTAAGAAATGACTGCCCATGGTCTCACCGGCTCAGTATGTCTGTTTCCTTGTGCGGGCGCTAGGACGGTGACACAAGTTTGAAGTCTTTGGCGGCGTGTTGGCTTGAGCGAGTGGATGCGGAATAATCAGCGGTGTGTTTATCTTAACCGCTTTTAGCACACCCCATCTTGGCTACACAGTAACGCTTAACAGGTCTGCGAATTTTCTAGCGGCTTTTGCACGAATGATGGTCCGACTTTTTAATACCATAGGAGGCACTAGCAAGTGTCACTTTATGAAGCCGCATTTCAATATCATACCGCGACATCGTATGACCTCTATAATCATGGTCTGGTGTTACACATTAAGTTGTTGTGAGTGATATCTCGGTGTGTGTGCCACAGCGAGCTGCACAAGTAATTGATGGATTGAATAAAAGTAACCGAGTGGTATATGTTTATTTCTCTCTATCATAGAGCGGTGCTTCCCCTTTCCCTGACCGTGGCCAGGTGGGGTGAGGTCCATACCTCTTACAAGCATGGTTAGATGGGCGATATCTTTTTTCCATTGGTATTCATGAGTACAGGCCCAATGAGAATACTAGAGCACTGAATGTGTAGTGATATTTGTATACATTAATGATACTGGTTACTAATCATAATTATGATTATAATGTTATACGCCGGTGTGTCTTAGAATACATCCTGGGTTCGATCTTCATATCTTTTGTTTCCTTTTTTTCAGCAGAACTTGAAAAGAGGGAGATGAACACCTAGTGATATCAGGTGATCTCTGTATCTAATTTTTGATTTGAGCACTTAATTGTTTTCTCACTTCACTATTTGCAGTAGCTATCAGTTGAATGGTCCTGAAGAAAGCAATGACGAATCTGTCGCTAAATTGCTGAAACATGTCGACCAGATAGAACATTCAGACAGTCTACAAATCTGTGACTGTCACTGACTACTTTTTAACATCAGGAGTTAGGGGAACACCAGAATAAAGTTATAAGTAACCCTTCCATCCTATTTTATCGACACTTGTTTTTTCAAATTTACTTTTCTAGTTTTCTCACACTTTTTTGAGCACTGCAACATCAGTCCCTCCTTTTTTGACATTATAATCCTCAGAATATGAGTAGCAAGACCACAGTTAGACCTTACTGACCGGCAGTGGAGCTCCTATTCAACATCTGGACCCCCGACCGTGACAGTTGAGTGGCTATCCCTGAGGTGGTCTTGATGGAATCCCAGATGATGAAGGGCGGGTTCCGTGTGGTGACTGATGGGCATCCTTCCATGATCACTGTAGGGATGACCCATGTTAGATACACTTAGTTTGAGGTTGTCTTAGGGTTTCCCTTGGAGTACACCTTGCATAGGTTGTGTTGTAGACCCTCCAATACACATGTTGTTATAAGTTACGTCACCACCTTGCTCAACCAATAGAATTACTGTTTTTCAGAAGAGCCAATCAACTAACAGCTCGACTTTGTCACGTGAACCAATCAGTACACTAGCTGTGACGTATGTTAGCCAATCACAGCGCGAACCCTGTGATGTACACAGCCGCTGCAGCTTCTCGTCTCTCGCTCCTAGTGCTCACCCCTCCTTCACAAATTCTTTTCATAGCGCCATTTTAAAAACTCCTTTTCAATGAATTTCAGTTAATAACAACAGAAAAACAAACCATTTGTCTGTTTTGCTAAAATAAAGTGATAGCCTTTACAGTCATACAAGTATTCTTTTACGTGGAATAGACGACACTACTCTCACAGAACATTCAATTGTTGATAAAGAAAGCTTTTACTCTACCCTTTTAACAGGTAATAATGAACTCGTTTCCCTCTGAATGCACATAAAGTAGCAATTCAAAGTTTGACTCGAACGGAATTACAAAATCATTTACACACTTTCAAACGGAAAATATCCCTGACCATACATACATGAAATCCTGGTAGGACTTTAACCAACCATAGAAATCCACATTCGCCAGTAAAATAAACAATGTTACCTTACCCTTTACTCAAGTTTGGATAAAATTCTACTACTCTTTTCGCAATGAGTTTTAAAACAGGCTCCAAGTCCCTACACTCGAAAGCTACAATTTCATAAACAATCCTCACTATAAATTTTACATAGCACACCTAGAATCCCTAAACTTGTGGTGTTCGTCCACAACACTTGTGATATATGACAATACCACTATTTTGAAACAGAACAAATGTACTGTGTAACTTCACTTGTCACACTACCCATAAACTATGCCGGCATAACTAGGAATTTTCACACTACTGGAAAAAACCTTTCGACAACATATAACAACTTTGACATACTTAACATGTTTTAGTCATGAATCCTATGTAACTACCATGTAGCATGTTCATTACCATAGTAACCATCCTCTGCTACCAATGATTTGATCCAGCGCCCCTATAGAAAATATGTCATAACTATGTAACCCAACTTCACAATACTCACCATTAATCATAAATCACTTACAAGGCCCATAAACTAACGGGGACATATTTTTGGGCAACTGAATCATGTGACCTAATTAATAAATCTATTCACAAAATATATACATTTATATACAACTGCAGTATAATGGATTTATCATGGTTTTATAAAACTTTGCATTTAATTAAGTCACTTGGGCAAATGGATCAACTGCTGGTAACTAGATTGTGAAATAACAAGGCCAGCTTGTCTTTTCAAAAATCTTTTTTATTAACTGTTTATTCAAAGAAGAGCGCATTATATTTTGAATCTCTTTATTCAAGCAGCATTGTTTGAGGATTTGCAAATTAGTCTGTCAGTTTCAAGCAAAATCAAATAACATATTAAATGAAGAATAAACAGTTTTTCATCACCTAAACCCTATTTTCCCTGTCTAAAACTCACTTTGCCTAAAGGAATAAAAGGTAAAAGTCATTTAACCCTATTGATCCTTACGTGCTCCAAGAGGTCCGTCAGCACGTCACACCCAACTGGATTTGGGAAGCGAGAAGAGCCAAGAGCCCCCTCCCTCCCATGGGGACAGTTGTTATACCTTTTCTGACTAACTAAAGTATCTATAGCGGACATTTTTTCTGTCAATCCAAACTCACGATTGGCTGAGCCATGTCAGTCCTCTATTAGGTCATTGCTCCTGACCAAGTCCGGGGCCTCATCATAGCCCTTATTGTTCTTAGTTTCACCATCTTCTTTGCTTCCTCAAAAAGTTACTTTTCCTCTAGGAAAAACTTTCACTTTCTAATCTTGGCAGGCCTTACTGCATCCTGTCCTTGGCAAAGTCTCCAAGAACACTTTTGACTCGACCATATTTGTTTCTGCGTTAAATGTTGTTTGTTCAGCAAAACAGAAGACTCTTTCGTCTGCACGTGAGTAAATACTTTACTCTGGTCAAGCTTTCATGGACTGCAGGAACATCAGCCATTTTCTTTTGGCCCACTCGTAAAACTAATGCATAAACAAACACAAAACATCAATTAATGAAAGAAATAAAGTTCATTCTGTTTCCCACCCACCTTTGCTAATTATTAACCCATTAATAAATGTTACCTAGCCAAAAGCATTTTAGTAACAAACAGAATAAGCTACACAAAGACGAAAAGACAAAACATAGCACGCGAAAATAAGCACATGCCATTAATTAAAACAGCCGCAATTAATTCTGACATAACAATAGACAAGATTAACTAATTATTTCCCACAAACAAGCATTTGCAACATAAAGCACATATGTGAGCACACATGTTAATCCCCATGTATCGTGATTTGCAATTTTAATCTAAGTTGATTAATAATATTCATTCCACACACGTTAATACAATTAATTTTTATTATGAGAGTTTAACTTGGCGAGCCAAAATAAAATCTCGCTCTATCACCCCCCAAACCACTGTTCTGTCAACTAATTTAGAAATAAGGAAACATAGATACAGGGCAATGCAGACTCAGCTGGGTTGTACATTATTGGAGTTACTTAAACTGGTGGCCCGTCCGCCCCAGGGTCAGAAAAACTAATGGTGCCCTGCGATATTAAGGGCGTGGCAACTAGTGCTTAATTTGTGCAATGATTTCCGGTGCTCGCCACTGGCACTTAATCATCAGCACGAGCTCTAGTGGCAGTCCACCACAAAGTAGTGCTATCTTTTTAATTTTGAGAGAAGCACAACAAGTCAATATACATTGGAAGTCAATAATACTAGCCTCTCATGCCATTATTTTGGCTTGTGTGGCCTGAAATAGTCTGAATTGTCACAATTGTAGGAGTGTTATAGTGGTATTTTGGTACTGTCATTGTCAAACCTGCCAGAGTATGAGTGGTGCAGGCTGCAGTGGCAATCCGAGAATTGTTTACAATTTGAGCACTGGTGGCAACTGTCAATGTTTCTCCCTGTTCTGCATTGCAAGGCATAGGGTCCACAGGTAGTCGAAATAAACAATGGCCCTTTCTCAGAAGGCGACAACTCACTAAGTCAGCCATTGTTCTTTTGTTTTTCTTAATTTCAAGATTTGGGAGCTTTTTTCAGACAAACAAAACAAAAAAAATCAAACTGGGTGAAATACACATGGTTGTCCACTTAGCAGAACCACGTATACATGTGGATGACTGCCAGGCAGGCCGCTGTGCCTAGCCAGGACCGCTATCTGCCAAAACATGAATGAGCCCTTGACTGAGTGTTCAACACGTATGCAATTCCAACGTTCATGGCACTTCAACGACAACACTCCCTTTTCTGCTTTTACCTGACAAATGCAGTTCTGGAAAATGTGCCCACCTGTTAATGTTTTTAGCTCTGTAATATAACTTACAATAGGATATTCTGCAAATTAACTCTGTTTTCTTAACATAAAAGCCAGCTTACACACATATACATTTTGCAAGCTGAGAGTTCACGAAACAAAAGTCTTGACATTACACAATCTGAAAATAGGAGGCTGTATGGGAAACATCAGCCCTTAAAAGTTCCCTTATTCTTCCATATGTTGGGCAATTTTCCTCTTGCATTTAAGATGGGAAAATGCATTGGGAATGGGGATGGGAAGGTGAGTCCTCAGACCTTGGTCCAAGGATCTCACTTCCCCATCAGCTTCCCAGCAGCTCAGCGGTGCTCTGTGCTGCCTTGTGCCCAGCCAGCACTCCTGTGCAGGGTTCGAGCCTTCCTGCCCTCTGTTCTTGCTACTTACTTCTGTTCTGGTTTATTCTTATATTCTAACCCCCCTCTCTATCACTGTACTTTTCTTTTTTCTCTCTGGTTTCCCTTCTGCTCCCCCTCGTATTTCCCCGCCATTATTGCCACTTCACTGACCCCTCCTGCCCGCTCTCACCTCCCAGCTGATCGTCCCTCCCCCTCCCCTTCCAAAGGCGTCCGCTGCGGGGAAGCGCGTGTGAGTCCTCAGACCTTGGTCCCAGGATCTCACTGACCACATCAGCTTCCCAGCAGCTCAGCAGTGCTCTGCACTGCCGCCCGCCCAGCCAGCCCTCTTGTGCAGGGTTCGAACCTCGAACCTGTGTTCTGGTTTATTCTTTTATTCTAACCCCCCTCTCTGCCACTGTACTTTTCTTTTGTCTCTCTGGTTTCCCTTCTGCTCCCCCTCGTATTTTTCAGCCATTATCGCTGCTTCCCTGACCCCTCTCGCCCTGCTCCCGCCTCCCAGCTGATCGTCCCTCCCCCCTCCCCTTCAAAAGGTGTCCGCTGTGGGGAAGCGCGCGTGAGTCCTCAGACCTTGGTCCAAGAATCTCACTGCCCCCATCAGCTTCCCAGCAGCTCAGCGGTGCTCTGCCCCAGCCAGCCCTATTGTGCAGGGTTCGAGTCTGCCTGCCCTCTGTTCTTGCTACTTGCTTCTGTTCTGGTTTATTCTTTTATTCTAACCCCCCTCTCTGCCACTGTATTTTTCTTTTTTCTCTCTGGTTTCCCTTCTGTTCCCTCTCGTATTTTTCTGCCGTTATTGCCTCTTCCCTGACCCCTCCCACCCCACCTCCCAGCTGATCGTCCCTCCCCCTCCCCTTCAAATAGTGACCGCTGCGCAGTAGCGCCGCTGGCGTGCCTAAGGCAAGCCCGTCTGCACCTGTCCGCGCCTGGACTGTGCCCAGTGCTAGACCCCCTGGCCACCGTGAATGCCACGCCGCCCGTCTCCACTACGATGCCAGCACCCTTCACGCACTGAACACCGGAGGATCACACACCTGCTTCATGGCCACGCCAAAACAGACTCAGGGACCCTTCTCCTGCCGGAACTGCAGCTACACCAGCATCCGTCCCTCCAACCCTCCCACCGGGAAAGAACACAACCACCTCAGATGCATTCTTCTCAACACCCACTCCACCCGCACACACGCCGTTGAACTCTGGGACCTACTCGACTCAACCTCCCGAGACATTGCCTTCCTGACGGAGACCTGGCTGAACCCCTCCTCGGCACCCGACATCGCCATAGCCATCCCAGACGGCTACAAGATCACCCGCAGGGACCGCACTAATGGAAAAGGAGGAAGAATAGTCATCATCCACAGGAACACTCTCAGAGTCTCAACCAACACCACCAACGACACCCTCAGCACCGCCGAACACCTGCACTTCAAAAACCACACTGACCCCAACACTACCCTCAGAGGCACCCTCGTCTACATACCCCCAGACCCCTGTCACAGTTCAGCGACTCCATCGCCAACTTCATCAGCTCACACGCCCTCGCCTCCACAGACTAAATCCTCCTCGGGGAACTGAACTTCCACCTCGAGAACAACAGGTACAGCACCCACACCACCCTGATCAACAACCTCACCAACCTGGGACTCAGGCAGCTCGTCACATCACCCACCCACTACACAGGCCACACGCTTGACCCCAATCTTCTCAGCAAGCTCCCACATCTCCTTCAGCCACCCCACCAAACTCCACTGGACAGACCATTGCTGCATTCATTCATAAACTTTATTCGACAGTTAAGTCATAAAAGCACAAACATAAAACATTAATTATAGTTCAAGGAAATACAAAATACATTGTACAGTCATTTCAATAAATATTTAAGATTCAATTAAATCATTTTGACAACTATCGAATACATTAAAAAAAATTGCAGTTTTTTAAAAGAAGAGGTGTTAATTTTTCAGGTTAAAAACAGTCAATAATTCATTATACAAAAAATGGGGTATAGCTCTAAAAGGAAGCAGAAATCCGGCGCTGACAGTAAGGGGTCGTGCCACACAAACAAATACATAGGGCAAGTATAACACAGGGCCAGCATAACACTTAAGATGTCAAAAGGCGGTCAGCCGCTGACTACCTAGGGCAATGATTTCGAATGGGTTGAACATGCCCAACTCAAGTACTTCGCCACAGCTGTAACTATAGGAGGGGAGGAGTCTGAACACAAAATTCGCAGGGCCACGGCATATCTTCTGATCCCCATAGCTTTACAGATAGGTTTAATCCACATGCTACGTGGCGCAGCATATAGTGGGCAAAAGAACAATATATGGCCTACTGAGTCCTGTTGTTCCAAACACCTACAGCATCTATCATTGATAGCCCCCCATTTAGAAGTGAACTCCCTTGTAGGGAGGAAACCCACCTAAACTGAAAATACAATTTGCGATCATGTGTTTTTTTTTATCAGATCCCAGTACTACTCGAACACTGGACAAAACTTAAATTCAAGAAAGCAACCAGTAAGATGAGTAGAGAGACCTTGAGAACGCACTGATGTAAATACCAGTTCCCAATACCTTACCTTAAGATTTTTTTTAGAAGAAAAGACTGCATTTAAAGGATCATCCCATAGTTCAGACATACCCAACATTGCTGCATTCACTTCACCTTCCGGAATCCCACCACTCACAACCGCACCCAGCAGATCCCCCGCCATTACTGGAGCAAAGTCACTGAGGACCAACTAACCACCACCCTCGCCCGGAGCCCACTCACCGACCGCACTGACCCCAACACCGCTGCCTACAACCTCAGACAGTGGATCGACGACTGCGCCAACACCCTCTCCCCATTCAAGAAACCCTCCAACAGACACACCAGCAAGAAAGCCAGGTGGTTCAACTAGGACCTCCAGGACTCCAAGAAAACATGCAAAAAACTAGAGAAGAAATGGCTCCGTGAACCCACACCGGACAGCTAAGCAGTCCACAAGAACGCCCCCGCAGACACCATCACCTCATCAAATCCACCTAGACGACAACAACGCACACAACAGCAAAGAGCTCTTCAACATCGTAAAGGAACTCTCCAACTCCAACACAAACGACATCCCACCTTCGCAAGACCTGTGCGACTACCTTGCCACCTTCTTCCATCGCAAAATCGCAGACTTCCACAATTTGCCTCAATGTCACTATCTGTAGCGTAGTTCCTACGCTACAGGTAAACCTTAAATTGGTATGGGTTCTTCAAAAGCTCAACAGGAACATAAATGTCATAATCAATTCTGTCCCAATGCTATACCACCAGGTAGGGGAATGGCTGTGATCTTCACTGATGACAGGTCTCGTTGTTCACGATGAGATGATTTGTGTGGCTTCAGGAGCAAGTTGATGTTCTTACTTGCTGTGTCCATTTTACTGTATTTCCATCTATCAGTATTCCCAAACTTAAAACAGGAATGAGCCAAAGTAGGAGAAAAAGTACACCTAACACAATCCAAAATTCAGCCCATGGTGAAAACAGATATGTATTTGCAAGCTGGTGACAAAGTTCAGTTACTTGTTCCTTGAATGTTTTATTTGCTGGCGTTATTTCGGGCTCACTGAGATCCTCAGAAAAGTCATCAAAGTTGATGAAATAGCCAGAGGCAGTTATGTCAATTGTTGGTATTGCATCCAGATTATTTGAAATCGCTGGAGCTGCTTGTTCCCTTGACATATTGGTATAGTCAGATGCTATATCATTGTAGACAGGGGTGTCTTGACAAACTGTTCCATGGCTTTGTTGCATAGTCCTTCTTTTCTCACGGTAGATTCTTCAAATGTGATGAGTCTTTCAGTTTGAACCTGTTGGATAGTAGCAAGATTTGGTCATCTGCTACTAATTATCGGCCACATGATGTGGTTTGACCAGGTCGAGGGACACGACTTGGTTCTCCTTTCTTCCAGCAAAGGGCTGCAGTAACACTGATCTTGTTCCATGGATTGCTAAGACAGGTACTGGTTTTCTGTAAAAAGGCCCAAATTCCTTCTTGACCGCGATCTTTTCCCTGACTAGATCCTCAATCTTTGGAATCCAGACAGGTCTTGCTGGGACAGGTGGTTTTTCTTCAGTGGTTGTTGGCTTCTGTGTTGTGTTGCTCAGACTTTTTCGTGTTTCATTTCAGTCCTGCAAAACAGCCAAACGCTCTTTGATATCAAAGGGTTTTTGTTTTACCACTGAAGTGTGACAATCAAGGTCCTGGATAAGCATTCTAGTACCAAAAAGTAATTCATATGGAGGGATTCCGCCCAGAGAATTTCTTGGCAGATTGTTAAGACTATGTTGGACACTTATTAGATGTTTTACCCATCCGTCACCCGAACCTAATACCCTAGCTGTTATAGATTGCTTTATGTCTCGGTTTTTTCTTTCCACAACCGAATTTCCCTCAGGATGGAATGGACTCGAAAATCGCAATGCAATGCCCAAATTGGCCATGGCCTCCTTGTAAGCTTTGGAGCTAAATGCAGGACCCCGGTCAGAATGTAGCGTGCCAATTGCATATGTGCCGATAAAGACTCGCAAATCTTTTATAACAGTTCGGGCTTCAGCCAAGCACTGAGTCCACATCCAAATGAATCTTGTCCTAGCAGTTGTGGGACCGCATTTGTCCATAGGGACATCTGCGCGTAGAAAGTCTAATGCTGTCTAACAATGGTGTCTGAACTGGGCTGGCTATACTGTATTCAGGTGGTGGCTTTCAAAGCTATGATCTCTGTAACAGACATCGCAATTAATCCCAAATTCATAAATGTGGGGGCTCATCCCTGGCCACCACGACATCTCTTGTCATTCTAGTAGAGATTTTGAGATCCCTTGATGTATCAGACCCTCTCCCATATGTGCTTCTTGAATTAAAGCACCTATCCGATTCCTCTTTGGAATTACCCTATCCCCCACTCCAGGGATTTCAGCAAAAGGAATGGAGTTGGCATCAATTATGTATGTATACTCGAGTGGATAGTTTAGAGGCAATGCAGCTCCGCTGCCTTTGCTTATGGCATCGACAGCTAGCATTGTTTCGCCGTCTATTTTTGTTTTTGAACGAGTGATTGCAGCTACGGAAGCCATTTGCACAGCGGCCTTCGCGGCTTCATCAGCCAATGAATACCCTGCAACGTGAACGCCATCACGCTGATGACTCAGTGTATGCATCATGTGAGTCTTTTGAAGTTCTTTCTGTAATAAAACTACTTGTTCCCAAAGCAATTTATGCTTGATTGTGCCACCTTTTGCGTCTTTGAAACCGTTTTGTACCCAATTCTGCAAGTATTCAATGTAAAACTGGACATAGTAATACGAATCGCACACTATGAGTGTGGGGAATTCGCAATCGGTATTCTGAAGCGCCATCTAGAGAGACTGGAGTTCAGCTCGCTGAGCTGTGCAATCTCCTAAGGACTGAGTTTTTGTGACCATAGGTCTGAATTTACCATCGCGCTAGCGACCTTTAACAATTGTGCACGCAGCACTATAGGCTTGTTTGCTCCCAATTGTTGGCTGTGCTGATCCGTCTGTATAGATTATACATCCGTAATATTCTAGAGGCAGAATCTCAGTGGGTAGAGGACATTCTTGTTCATATTGAAGAAATTTGTGTGTTTTCAAGTACGGGTCAAAAACGTATTCAACGTCTGTTGCAGCAAGAGAGTTAACCCATTCTATCCATCTTGGATGTAAAGCTTTTGCATTTCGAATGCTTGCTTTTGTCACTGCCTCTAAGACAGGTACAGGCGTAACGACCATATGCGTTTTCCATATGCTAGTGCTCTCTCTTTTGCTACTGCAGTTTGAACCGCTGTCAGAATTTTTTCTGTTGAAGTGAATTTCATTTCAGCTTGTGTGTACAAGTGTGATTGATACGCTATTGGTACCTTTACACCTTCATTAAAGGTTAGGTATGTGAATCCGCATCTCCCTGGGATGATTCGGATTACAAGGTTGCGTACATTGTCTCGTGTTTGTAAATGTTTTGTTGCTAACACACCTGTATGCACTGAACGCAAAATTTCTGTGTGTTTTTGAGTCCAATTAGTTTGTTTTAAATCAGATTTGATTAATTCGTAGAGAGGTTTAACCCTTTCTGCGTAGTTTAGAATGTAAGTTCTTCTGCAATTCAGGAGACCTAGAATTGACTGTAAATTTTTCAGCGTTTTTGGACGTTGGAGCAGCGCACACTTCTCTAGAAAGTTTGCTGCCAGGCTTTTGCCTTCACTTGAAAGTTCGTATCCCAAGAATAGGATGTTGAGGTGGGCAATTCTTGATTTTTTAAAGTTGAATTTGTACCCCTCCGAAGCGAACCCAAGTATTATGATGTTCACTCTTTTCAAGTGCACATCCAAGTCATCGTCTGTAAGATAGATGTCATCGACATAATATAATGCCTCATCATCATACGTTTGTAGTAACTCTGTTACTCTGGCTGAAAATAACCCAGGACTGTTCTTGAATCCCTGTGGGAGACAACAGAAGTGTTGATGTGTCCCCATAATTGAGAAAGCGGTCAAATACCTGCTTTCAGGTGCAATGTTTTGACAGAAGAAACCATTTGAAATATCTAAAGTCGTTTTATATTTTATGTGCACAATGTTATTCATCAGTGCTGCACTGTGTGCATTTTGTACTGCAAAGGTTTTGCAACAAGAGTTTAAGTGTCTGTAGTCCAAAACTCAACGATACATATTGTCTGGCTTGGAGACAGGAAACAAAGGATTGTTCATGGACGAGGTGCATGTTTCAAACATCCGTTGGTATTCAAGTTGATCTAAGATCTCCCTGACCTGTTTTTTAGCTTCCTCCTTAACTGGATACTGCCTCTGAGCAGTAGGGTGATTTTTCAACTGGATTTTATGGTGAGGAGAATCCTCATCCCATCCCACATGATTTTTATATAATGCCGGAGCCTGGGCTACAGCCCATTTTCTGGCATAGGTGTATTTTTTATGAATTGGAATATAATTCGAGAAGGCTGGCATAATTATGTCTTCGCCATGTGGGCACTCCCTGACAAATTGAGGTGGCCAGTCTTTTCCAGATAGAAGAATGTCATAACCGTTAGAGAGCTTCTCCCAAAAGAGTGCTTTTATTTTCCTAGTTATGTCCCCCTCCATCCGGAGTGTTACTTCAAATAACTTATGGGGTACACTAACCCTGGTGTCAGCAGTTTCAACTTGAATGCATTCATTCAAGTCCACTGTCTCCAGATGACCCTTCAGGATCCTGCGAGCTACGGTAACTTCTGCTGCGCTGTCCAGCATTGTCTGTGCCCACTCCCCGTTCATGAGTTGTGTCCTCAAGCTCCTCGGCATGTCTGATTTTTAGACCTGCTACTTTTTTCTTGGTGAATTATTGTTTCTAATTTTTTGGAACGTGCTGATCGTCTTTGGACTTCACACATTCTTCTTTGTGTTCTGATCGTCCTCTTCTTTCGGATTTCTGCAAGGAAGTCTGAAAGGTACGACAGGAATGTGTATCAGTATCTTGATATCTATCAGGTTTTCTCAAATTATCCCTATTTCTGAGGTATATCTCTTTTCAGAGGGCTCCCTTTGAGGAGACTTACCTCTTGATTAGGAACGCTTCTCTTTAGGAAGTGACTGTCTAGTATTTTCCCACTTCTTTTTAGGAGTAGTTAAATTGTTTTTGATCACAACATTTTCAGGATTTTCTGTTAGTTTGGGTTTTGCTGGTTTCCCTCCCAAACTGTCTCTACCTAGTTCTTCACAGGATTTTTCTATTATCCTGGCAAGTTCATACGGTTGCTCAGTTACATTAAGTTCTTTTAATTTTTGGCGGATTGCCACAGATGCTGCTTCACCTTTAATGTTAGCTAGTAATATAGCCGAGACCTGTTTGTAATCTGTTAGTAATTTCATACTAAGATTCAAGGCAGGTTCTGGTGCGTATTCATTTTGAATCTGTTTCAGGACGTCTGGTATTACCGCCATAGACGGATCACCATGTGTTTTTGTGTAGATTGAAGCAAAGACTGTACCCCAAGTGTCACACTCCTCCACGTGTGGTGCTATCCCCATTGGTAAACAGATTGTTAGAATCCTGTGTTTCTCATGAGGTGTACTTTCGGGAAATACTGCCTCTATTTGAGTAATTTGTTTAGCTAACCAGAATGGAATTTGTTCCCTTTTTGCAGGCAACTTACCAATGACTGATTGTATAGTCTGTGGTGTGATTTTGTTTGTGTTCCCCTGATGATGGGTGTGCTGTGGAATTCTTATAGCAGGTTGGACTGTTAGAGTCCGCATGACATATTGTACCAATTGTCGGTAAGGTGACGGTGGCAGTGTCCCCGACCCTCTTGTTTGACCAGGTTGCTTAAATAGCGGTCTATGCTATGCATACAGTATTTTGCATATAATTTTAAACTCGTATTGGCCTGTTTTAAAATCGTCATTTATATTTTGTGCTGACTACGAGCACGTCAGTATTAATCTTAAAATCGAGCGCGATCGCGCCTAATCTCCCCACCTGAATCAATAGGAGGGGAAGTTGTTTTTTTCTCCTGAGGGCAGTGACAAGCCTCAGCTCAACTCTCCTTCCTGTCCGCCCCGTTCCGACAGGGTAACTAGTACCGTTGTGCGGAGGGCGGACAGGTGAGAGCCAGGCACTTCCGGCAATCACTGGAGCGGGTAGCTCTCTAGTGGTGCTACTTCAGGCGCTATTTAGCCCTCGCCCCCTATCGGGCGCGCAGCGACCGCGCTCAGCCGAAGATACGCCGAAGAGCAGCCAAAGAGCTGCCAGTCTGCGCCCGTCCGCGACAGGACGGGGCTAGGGGCTATGGACTCGACCCCTTTGAATGCACCACCCGCAGGGACGCAGTATATCAGGTATTCTGCTCAAACCCTATTGGATTTAAGGAAACTCCCACAGAAAGAGTGTAATAATTGTCACTTTCAAACACCTCATATTAGTCCTAAATCCAAGGCTATTAATGCAAAATTAGTACCACTAAACGGGTTAAAGTGTTTTCTCCTTAATGTCCGGTCTCTACCCAAACATCAGCTGGAAGTATGGGATCTGGTACATACATTGCAACCAGATTTATGTTTCATTATGGAAACCTGGTTAAAACCCCATTCTGTTTCGGCCATAGCATTAGGAGTTCCCCTGGGCTATAAGTTTATACATTTAGATCGCCCTGATAAAACAGGTGGTGGTTTAGCCATTATGTACAAAGAACACCTGAAGGTCACTATACTGAAACAAAAATGCTGCCCACAATTTGAAATAATGATTTTTAAAATCAAAACTGCCACACAAATTTTCTGGAAAGGCGCAATAATTTATCGTCCACTGGGATCTAGTGTGGGCTTCTCCCTTTCTCTTTTAGAACTCTTAGCTCCACATTTTAAAGCGAAAGAAGATTTCCTTTTTCTTGGTGATTTTAATATTCACGCAAATATCTCAGTACATCCAGAAACCATATCTCTGCTCACCGACATTTCTACTCTTGGTCTAGTATCAAAGAATAGTGGGCCAACACACATAGGAGGTCATTCTCTGGATCTGCTTTTCTCTAATTGCTCCAGAGTACGCTGCTCTTCTACAGCTCAAATAAATTGGTCTGACCACTTTATAGTGGAATTTTCGTTATTAGGAGTTGACAAACCCTCGCAAAAGAACACTCTCCCACCTATTTGGCGTCGACAGTGGCACAAAGTAACGGTTGAGGAATTGCAGAGGGTATGGAAACAGCCTACTCCCACAGAAAAGGATGATGTAGAGCTGGTACTATCCAATTTTAACCACTTGCTCATAGAAGCAATTGATAAGATAGCCCCGCTGAAGCTACATAAGCAATATCCCACTTCCAAGCAGGAAGTTTGGTATACTGAAGCACTTAGAATAGAGAAGCAAGGATGTAGGAGGATAGAAAAGAAATGGAGGAAAACGCGAACAGAGGAAAGTAAGAAGTCATACCATGAGGCTCAGTCTAACTACTACAGGAATATCAAACTTGGACGAAAGAACAGCCTTATCCAACAACTCGCAGTGCCAGGAAATTCCTCTAAGGAATTATATAAAATATTACAGGCATTTGTAAAACCTGTAGCATGTGAAAGCCCAGATGACTTTTCCCAACTCCTATGTGACGATATTTCCCTGTTTTTTTAAAATAAAATTAATCTGATTTATGAGAAAATAATGAAGGCATCTGGCCAAAAGAACCAAATGAATGCCATCCTCACTCCTCCTATACCGCCCAAGCAGAGAGATACCTCATTAATGACATTTCCAGCAGTCAGTGACTTAGATTTACCTTTTCTCTTTAGTCACATAAAATCGGGGTCTCCAGAAGATCTCTTGCCCGCCAAAATAGTTGCCCCCCTAAGTATCTTGCTTGGACCCCAGATCCAAGACATAATAAATCATTCGCTCATTGAAGGATGTGTGCCCACAGAGTGGAAAAAAGCGGTGGTGAACCCTATCCGGAAGAACGCGGCACTTCCCTGGACAGACCTCTCAAACCTGCGACCCATCTCCCTCCTGCCTTACCTTGGTAAAATGACTGAGAAACATGTGAACTCCCATTTGTCAAAATTAATCGAGGCAGTGGAGGGCCTGGACTCTTCTCAATCTGGGTTCAGGCCCAATCACAGCACCGAATCTGCCCTCCTCTCCGTGACCGATACCATCAGGATGTCACTAGATGGAGGAGCTTCTATGATTCTGGTGCTGTTGGATTTATCCGCTGCCTTCGACATGGTGTCGCATGAAATACTTCTCGGTCGCTTGAGGGAGGTGGGCATAGGAGGTGTGGCTCTGTCCTGGTTGGAGAGTTTTCTCTCAGGCCGCTCGCAAGGAGTCAGATTGGGGTCCCATCATTCCATCTTAAGGGAGCTCACCAAGGGAGTGCCACAGGGCTCATGCCTAAGCCCTACACTTTTCAATGTGTATGTGGCCCCCTTGGCAGACATTGCAAGAGTATATGGGTTCACCCCGGTGTCATATGCTGATGACAGTCAGCTTTTATTCCCCTTTCAGACACTAACTCCCGCAATACAAAAATCTTTTGCGGAAGGTATGAGGGCCATATCGGACTGGATGGCTTTAAACTGCCTCCAGTGCAATGTAGACAAGACGGAGGTTATGCTGTTCAGGGAGGCCACATTTTTTTGGTCCCCAGAATGGTGGCCCCCGGATTTGGGACCAGTACCAACTCCCAAACAGACTGTAAAAAATCTTGGTTTGCGGCTTGATAAGGCACTTCTGTTCAAAGAACATATCAATCAAGTAGCAGGGTCCTGTTTCCATGTCATCGGACTGCTACGATGGGTCTTTCAATTCCTACCTGACAACCATAGGAAAACATTTGTCCAGGCATTGGTAACCAGTAGGCTGGACTACTGCAACGGCCTGTTTATCTCGGCCAATGAGGAATAACTAAAAAGATTGCAAGTAGTCCAGAATACTGCAGCGAGACATGTTCTCAATGCTCAGCCAAGGACTGCTTCTCATCCTCTCCTAGCCAAACTCCATTGGCTGCTGGTTAGGCAACGTGTAAAATATAAAATCTGATGCACAATACATAAATGCCTGTTTGGCACGGGACCTAAGTACTTGAAAGAAAAATTCTACCCCTACAGCCCTGGGCGCATTCTGCGCTCTAGTAGCCAGCAACTGATCCAGGTTCCAAGAATTAGAAAAGCTAGGCAAGGAGGCCGAGCTCTCTCCTATAAAGGCCCTATTTTATGGAATTCACTTCCCTCCACTTTAAAACAAACTACAAATTTCTTGCTTTTTAGGAAGACTTTAAAAACATACCTTTTCTCGGCTTCCTAAGATACTATACCACTTATTCCTCCACAGCTCACTGGTACTATAAAGCCTCCCTGGAAAAGCGCAAGCGCGGAGATACCCCTACGGGGGTCGAATCCTGTGCTATATAAGAATATAAATAAATAAATAAATAAATATGTATTATTATTAATTGTTTTAGCTGAGCTAACAGTTCTGGACCTGTCATTTGATCAATGTCAGGATGTGGTGTATAGCTGGCTAGTACCGGTCATGTTGCTCCTGGTCTACTTAGTCGACCGAGCCTGGTAATGTGATTTTGATGTTGTAGGGCACCTTTAAACCAGAGCTGATGCTCTTGGTATGCTAATGGAATTTCAACGTCCTCGAAAGGAGCGTATTCCGCTGGAGGTTCCTCTATCTTATAGAAGTGGAACACATGTGTTGTTGGATTTGTTTGTGGAAAGATAATCCATGAATAGAATGCCTCTGTCTGCCGATATTCATTTGCGTCTATGACAAATATTACCCTACCACCTCTCGGTGATAGGTCATTTTTTATAAGCTTTATAGCTATGATTTCCCTTAAGTTTTTCGGGATGATCATAGCATCATCGTCGTTTTCATTAAACCCTGTAACGTCTAAACCCGGTTGGGCTGCTGCAGCTCCACCGGTTGCGTTGTTGTCGCTGTTATTCGACATTGTTTAATGAAAGTTTGCAGAGCAAGTTTCAAGAAAACAAAGATAAGGTGCACAATATTTTGGAACACTGTATCCTTCAACATTGAATTAACCAAAAACTAATACATAGGATTTTTTGTCTACTCAGTTTTAGCGGATTTTTTATCCTTTCACCCACTCCAGACGTCTATAGGAGTATTTTACGGGAAAAAGTGGTCTCTGTGAAGCACGACTGAGTTACTCTAGTATCTAGCGTTAAATTAGCGTCTTACCAAAGGTTGGGCGCCATGTAGTGTAGTTCTTTATTCCCAATAGGCCCTGCGCATTGGAATAATATATCCTATAGATTAGACGTAGGACTAAGGTCAACTAGGTCTCTATTGAATATATTAGACTTAATTGTGAGTGACAGCTAGCTCAGAGGTCACTAGAAACTTTCTCGAATAAACAAGAAGGGATTAGTTTCGGACAACCGCATAAACATGACAGCTTTGTTTCCCCAAGATGAAACTGATCTTCAGAGACGTGGAAACAATAGATAGATATTTTACTCAGTCAATTGTGCATGCTTCGTTTCACCAGAGGTGCAGAGAAATAGAGAGACAAGCATTTTCAATAAAAGGTATTTATTGAATAGTCTTCTTTCTCATGCAGAAGAATTGAACTGCTACAATCGTAATACTGGCTGCAAAGTATAATGCGTACAGCAAAAAGAGTATTATGAAATAATACTGTAAAAGCATGGTATGGTTTCTAAGCCATAAAATACATAGAATACATACATGAATAAACAAAGACTAAAAGTACTCAACTGGTGCCTCTAAAATACACCTGCCCCGGTGTACCTAACCTAAGTCTAGTACGAGGGAAGTAGTAAGTGAGGTGTAGCATAAATCTAGTATTATTTTGCCAAGAATCTATCCAAGATTTCTCTTAGGGTCTAATCAGCTCCGTACCTTGGTTTAGAATGAAGGAGGTCTGGTATTTCCCTGTCTCAGGACTCGATTTCCCAACAACCCGCAAGGGTAGCTTGGGAACACTGGAGCTGGATTTCTCGGCAAGAGAAAAGACACCATCTATCTCAGTGCGTCTGCTGGAGGGTCTGCTTCCTTCGGCACTTGCTGTAGCGAGCTGCGTCGTGAAAGTAGATAGTCGAACTGCTCCAAACCACTGTGTGTTTGCTATGGCAAGTGTGGGCATATTTATACCTTGAAGGTGCCGAGTTTGACATAAGGTTGGACATAATAAGTGTCATCAAAGAGTCTCAGTTCTTTGAAAACTCCATGAGTTCTTGGACAAATCAATATTCAAGCAAGGGGAAGTCCTTGACTGCTGAAGGCGATTTTTCCAAGAAATCGCTGTGGATTTTCAGAACTAGTGGAAGTAGCCATGCCGTATTTAGACTGCATGAGCTATGTCTAAATATTGTTATGATTTCTATGCCTATATAAGGATAGGGTGATTTATACCTATATAAGGGCATCAATCGGGAAAATTACACTAGGGTCCTAAAATCCTATACATCAGACCACCCGGACAACCACTGAGACGACGACACCATCAAAATCATGCCCACACCACATCTTCAACATAGTCAGCGCCACCATTACACCCCATCTCCCTAAAGCCATCAACATCTCCTTCAAAACAGCGACCTTCCCAGACAGGTTGAAGCATGCCGAGATCAACGCCCTACTCAAAAAACCCAAGGCTGACCCCAAGGACCTCAAGAACTTCCGGCCCATCTCCCTGCTCCCGTTCCCGGCGAAGGTCATCGAGAAGACCGCCAACCGACAACTGATCCATTACCTAGAGGAGAATAGCTTCCTGGACCCGTCCCAGTCCAGTTTCTGCAGCAACCACAGCACCGAATCTGCCCTAATCGCTGCCACTGATGACATCAGGGCCCTGTTGGACAACGGCAAAACCATGGCCCTTATCCTCCTGGACCTGTTAGCTGCCTTTGACACTGTCTGCCACCGCACCCTAGGCACACCTACACGACGTTGGGATCCATGACAAGGTTCTGGACTGGATCACCTCCTTCCTCTCAGGCAGAACCCAGAGTGTCTGCCTCCCCCTTTCTGCTCCAAAGCCACCAAGATCATCTGCGGCGTACCCCAGGACTTATCCCTCAGCCCTACACTGTTCAACATCTACATGGCACCGCTCGCCCACGTTGCCCGACTAGATGACCTTAACATCATCTCCTACGCCGATGACACCCAGCTGATCCTATCCCTCACCAAAGCCCCCCTCACCGCCAAAACCAACCTCCATAAAGGAATGAAAGCCGCCGCTGAGTGGATGAAGAACAGCCGCTTGAAGCTGAACTGAGACAAAACAGAGGTTTTGTTTTGAAAATATTCTGTGTTGGTTGAGGTTCTTCCTGGTCTCTGCTGTCCTCCGTTACACGCGGTTGTAACGGAGGACAGCAGAGACCAGGAAGAACCTCAACCATTCGTATAAGATACGGGAACCAGAATTTTTCCGTCAAACTGAATACAGCGACATTGTTGATTCCCTGACGAAGGGCGACAGGGTCACGCCCGAAATGCATTGGAGTGATATAAAATGTTGTCGCTGATGTGATTATGATAAAAAATCCAACACAGAATATTTTCAAAACAAAACCGAAAGTTGAGAATGAATATGAATAAATATTGAATAACAAAAATATCATAAATGTGTGGAATCCTCTTGTACTAAGGGAGGAGATACAGGTGTGCTCGGAGGGATGTCCTTAATGACCCGTTAAGGACACTGAAATAAATTTGTCTACAAGGCGCCCAGGGACGTTGGCCGCCACCAACAAAGCACCCAAAACGGAATAACTTAATTAAAGTTAGCTGTGCACTGACCTCAGTTTGAGCATCTAATACAAAACAGAGGTCCTCATCCTCGGCTCCACACCCTCAGCCTGGTACGGCTCCTGGTGGCCGAGCGCACTGGGAACAGCCCCAACACCCACAGACCACGCACGCAACCTGGGGATCATCCTCAATTCTACCCTCTCCATGACAAAGCAGATCAATGCCGTCTCATCCTCCTGCTTCAACACCCTCTGCATGCTCCACAAGATCTACAGGTGGATCCCTACTGTGACAAGAAGAACGGTCACCCAGGCCCTCGTCAGCAGCAGGTTGGACTACAGAAATGCCCTATACGCGGGAACCTCAACCAAATTTCTGAAATGACAACAACGTATTCAGAACGCCACTGCACACTTGATCCTCGACATCCCTTGCCGCAGCCACATCACACCCCACTTGAGAGACCTGCACTGGCCCCCCATCAACAAGAGGTTTACCTTCAAGCTCCTCACCCATGCACACAATGCAAACCACAACACCGGACCAGCATACCTCAACAGACGACTCACCTTCTTCACCCCCAACCGCCAGCTCCGCTCCACCGACCTCGCCCTCGCCACCGTCCCCCGCATCCGTAGAGCGACCTTCAGTGGCAGAAAGTTCTACCACCTCGCCTCCAAGACCTCGAACACTCTCAGAAGACTACTCAAGACCTAGCTATTCGAGCAGTAGCTCCCCCCCAGTGCCTTGAGACCCTCACGGGTGAGTAGTGCGCTCTACAAATGTTCTGATTGATTGATTGATTGGTTAATGTCCGAAGAGTCCTGTCTTTGTGAGTTTACCAATATTCTCACAGAAAATCCTGTGTACAACTTTAACTAGCTAATATTTAGCCATGCTTTCTTAAGAATACTAATGGGAACCTATGTCCTGTGAGCAGATTCTCCTAGATTGGAAGTTCAATATGTAACCTCAAATATTTTTAGAAATCAGGATCAGTTAGCTCTGATCTGATCAGATATTTCACCTTTTCTACATCTTAGTAAAACATAGGCGTACAAAATAGTTTGAGAATCATTTCGCCTTTTCCTTCTATTTCTTTTTTTTAACTCTTTTTATTGAACACGCTCAATAGACAGCATAATAGCATTACCCAAAGCATGCACATTGGAGTTATTCTTACATGGGTTTGGCGGGCACATGACGGGATGGGATAAAACTTTGTATGCCAATAAAGAAGAAACATCATTAGAAGAGTATCATTCTCTAGACATCTGGGGCCACTCCAGTGTCCACCTGGCTCTTGAGCACTTCCCTGTAAGCACACCATGGGGCCCCCACATTTTCCCATTTCTTAACACATCCCCTGCTCTTGTATACCATTTCATCTGCTCTCTGGCACCAGTTGATGTTCCTCTCCCATTCTGTCACTGAAGGGGGATGCGGTGCCCCCATCCCCTAGCAATATTTTGTTTTGCGATTCCCGCAGCCAGCATAAGCCATATGGTGACATATTTGGTCCTGACCGCCTCCCTCTTGATTATAAGGAGATGCCATTTAGGGTCCAGCGGCACCTCAGTTCTCACTACAGTGCCCATTATCCCGGTCACCCTTTGCCAAAATTGCACTGCCCTAGGACATTCCCACAGGTTTTGAAGGAATGTGCCCTCATTCTGGCAAACTCGGATGCACTGCCAATCTTGTGTAACAGCATCGAGGGGGTAATAGGAGCAATGCAAAATTGGAGCTGGCGAAAGCGCATTCGTATTGCTATCTCGCGCAGGCCCTGGAGCGCCTCCTGCCAATCCTCATCATCTATGTTGCCTAGGTCATCCATCCAGGCCGCCCTCAAGGCTGCCAATTGGAAGGGCAGATTGTTCATAAGCTTACGTTACATTGTGGAAATTGCTTTCTTGGGGATAGGGTCAATCAAAAGCCTGTCTTCCAGGGAAGAATAGTCAGAAAGGGAGGTGTCACTCCTCGACTGTTTCAACAGTGCATGTCTGAGTCTCAAATAGTGGAACCTCTGGGCCTCTACCAGCCCAAATTCCTGCTGGAGATCCTCAAATGAGAGTGGGACTCCTTCCCTCCACATGTCTCCCAGTCTCTCTACACCTATGGTCTCCCAACCTGAGAACCCTTGAAGGGAGGACACCTCTTTTAAGGCAGCACTATGCCAAAGATGTGAACGGCTGGTCAATTTGTTCTGCAAACCAGAGCCTGATTTACCTCCCTCCATCATGTCACAACTGTCACTGTGTGTGGGGGCTAACTAGGGTCATTCAGGCGTGCATACAGCAGCGGCTCACAGTTCCCTGCCGTGGTCCTGGACCTTTCTTAAAAGACAATTACTTCTTAACACATTCGTTATTAAATATCAACTTTGAGCATCCCAAAGTCTAGCTCACAGGTGCGTTGTTCCGAAATGACTAAGGTATTCAGATGTGCAACAACTATTAGTTTACAAACAAGGCACATGTTTATTAATCACACAGAATTGAACCAACAAGCTTATTTGGCTTCACTGTAGTTATTTACAAAATGAGTAAAAAAGGGGGTTGCTCCAAGAGAGCGTGTAAAAGGAAGTGCTCTAGTGTGGAGAGTGAAGAAGGAAGGGAAAGAATTCCCAAGTGAAATCAGAAGGTAAAAGTTTGTTCATAGTTGTAAGTATGATTGATATCTAATAGCCAATCTCAAAAGTAGGCCAGGGCGGTAAATTCCGTTCCGCTCGCGGGATTTGCGGAATTTCGGTAATTTCACGTTCCGCGGAGAACGCGAAATTGCCCAAAATTCTGCGTTCCGCGACTTCGCAAAATATTTTGCTTGTTTGCGTTCTCAAAATGCATGTTATGTTATGTTATGTTTATGTCTCTTTTATAGCGCACAGCTACCCCAAGGGGTGTCCCGGCGCTTTGGCAAAGAGAACTGAGGAAGAAAACACAACACAGCTGCTCGCAGAGGCCGAAAGAAAATCATACGAAAAGAGACAGGTCTTCGGCTCCTTTCTAAAGGAAAGGAGACTGTTTGCTTTCCTTAAAGAGACAGGTAGCTCATTCCAGCATCGCGGGGCCAAGTATCGAAAGGAGCGCCCTCCAATCCGGGCGAGTTTGACAGGGGGGACAACGGATTTGGCCAACAAGGCCGACCGTAGAATCCTCCTCGGCACATAAAAGGCCAAGCGCTTCCCAATATATTTAGGGCCGATCGAATGAAGGGCCTTAAAAGCCAAGGTCAAAACCTTGAAGGTGATTCTTTTAGAAATGGGCAACCAATGCAGTCTCTTAAGCAATTCTGAGGCTTTTGCCCTACGTGGCAGACCAAAAATGGCTCTTGCCGCCGAATTCTGCACAATTTGCAGACGGGCCAACAGATATTTAGGCAGCACGAGATAGAGGGCATTCGCATAATCCAATCGCGAGCCAATTAGAGACTGTACAATGATTTTTTTTTGTTGCAGAGACAGCAACGGAAGAAATTTCCGTAGCATTTTCAAAATGCCAAAGCATTTCCCAGACAGCCCGATGATTTGGGGTCTGAAAGAAAGGCCGTCATCACACAACACACCAAGGTTTTTGGCTTTCGCAGAGGCCACATCAGGAGGAAACATGTCCTGGGGCCACCAAGTCTTCCATCTGGGATCAGGCGGACATCCGAAAAAAAGCAACTCCGACTTATCGGAGTTGCATTTCAGACTGTGCCGCCGAAAGCAATCAAAAACCGCACCCAGGCATTCCCTGATCAGACCACCATCAAAAGCCTCTCCCTTCTTAAACGTAAAAAGGAGCTGGGTGTCATCAGCATAGGATATGATCCGAGCACCGAAGGACTCCGCTACCGCCGCCAGAGGGGCCATATAGATATTGAAAAGGGTGGGGCTCAGGATAGACCCCTGAGGAACCCCCACCTCTAGCGGCGGCATTTCAGCGGAGAACGGAGGTGCCCAGACCACTTGTCGACGGCCGGTCAAAAAAGACTTAAACCAGTTCCACACCGTCCCACGGAGACCGATCTCCCAGAGTCTAGAAAGGAAACCGTCATGAGGGACGGTGTTGAACGCCGCCGACAAGTCCAGCATAACCAGAATAGCCTTACCCCCAAGATCAAGAGTCTCTCTGATGGCATTGGTGATCTCGAGAAGAGCTGTCTCCGTGCGGAAGCCCGATTGAGAATCATGTAAGATGTTATTGCTCTCAATAAAGTTGGAAATAGAGAGCTGTACATGTTTCTCAATCACCTTTGCCAGAGCAGGGAGAAGGGAGATCGGCCTATAGTTAGCATGAACAAGGGGATCCAAAGTAGGCTTTTTGAGCAATGGCAGGATCAGAGCATGTTTCCAAGCCAAAGGAACATCACCCGTAGTCAGGGAGAGATTGAGCAGTGGATTAAACAAGATGTTAATTGCAGGCGCTATTTTTCCCAGACATTTCGCTGGGCAAGGATTCAGGTGCGAGACAGATTGAAGCCGGGACAAAAGGTCGAGGGAGGTAGTAGCGAGCAGGGGAGGAAAGACCGAAAGAACTGGACCCTTCTCACCTAATGGCGAGGGGAGGGTGGTCAGTTGACTAACAGTTACAAAGAGGCCAGCATCAGGAAAGAATCCTGGATGGACTTGATTTTATTTATAAAAAAATCCCCAAGCTGGCTAATCCAAACTTCGGTATGATCGCAAGATATTTCCCCCCAAACATGCAACCAGCGATTGTGAACAGTAAAAAAGCACTGCGAACAAGCAATTCCGAAGACGGAATTTGTGCGTGCTCGATGAGATTTTTTACCCTTTTCGTGGAGATTTGCGTAAAGCGATTACGCAAATTCTGCCCACCCCTACTTAAAAACCTGGCTAGTAACAATGTTCATACAATTATTTACAATATGATTCAACAAAGAAGAGGTGTATGGTCCAGTCCTGGGGGAGTGAGAGTGGGGGCAACTTTAAGAAATAAAAAAGCAAATTACTCAGTTGCTTGAGACGTGTGCTAGACTGAGTTGGGGGCTTGTCGAAATAGTGGTGGGAGAAGCTGATTTTAAAACTGCTTTTGAAATTGCTGTAACTCTGTGTTTTAAAAAACTGAGTTATTTTGCACGTATTTTCTTTTTTGTCCTTGCGTGTTACAGTGCATTGCGCATTTCCTAGCACCAGCAGTACCTCACTCTGATTGGCCAGTTCAAGGCCAATAAGAGCTCAGCCCGGGAGGAGCAAGTTGTGCCCCTCAGGCATTTAATGCTCACGCAGCACGCAGCACGCATGCGCGCAGCGGGCAAGCCCGTCTGTGTTGAGGGGGGCCTCAGCCAGGCCTACCAGTGCTAGGGTTCACCCTTCTCTGCACGCAAGTCCTCAGACAAGTAAATAGTAGTTGGCACGGAAGCTGAAAGGTAAAAGATATATTTATTAAACCTCATGAGGTGGAACTACATTCACACAACACACTTCAGTAGTGTATGCAGTAGCACTAGGAACAGAAGAACTATGGGTCTTTTATACCAACACAGGGGCTCAAAAGAGGCCGGTACAAGCACACATAGGAGAGTTACATACATAGATGGTCATACAAAAATGTGCAGTCAAAAGTAAATGAGGAGCCAGCAGTTGCTGATTGCGGTAAAAGCAGCCTGACAGTTACAGACTAAAACATATGCATGGACAGTTACAGATTCCTCTGCGCATGTGCAGAGTAGCAGAGTCTAAGTATAACCAGTCCTCTAAACAGAGCACAAGGGTAAACGACAGTGAAGAAGGAAACAGCACGTGGTAAGCACATGGCAGACAAAATGGCTGCCGGAAACAAGATGGCTTCAGCTAAAGGCTAACATCGATCGCTGTCAATTTTCCACTACTGCACCCATCCAATGCCGGAAAGTCGCCAGGAGCCAGGCACTCTGCTCCTGTAGTGTCACACAGGCAAGTCTACTCATGTGAAGCACTAGTCGCTCTGCGAGGTGAGGGTGTACTTGGGGAATACAAATGGGATCCTTAGGGTTGCCCTATTATTTGTAGACAGTGCACCTCTGGGTCTAACCCTTCCAGGAACCCTACAGACTCTGGCCCCAAGGTACAGACCTATCCACTTTTCAGTAAAACTGTCACTCCCTGACGAAACACCATGGAGAGGTGTTTGACCTCCTTCAGGAATGGTCTCCTGAGGTTCTATTTCTAACAGAAACGTGGCTTTCTGAGGTTTCTTTCGCTATACCGTCCCTGGCCCTCCCCACTGGATACGCAATGAGCTGTCTGAATTGAACAGTGGGGAGAGGGGGGGTATTGCAATTATACATAAAACAGTCCACATGTGTAGACTTATTCCCCAAGACATACCGGACTGTGAGAGTGCACTTTTTAAAATAAGCCTGACTGCAAATTTCACTTTCTCTGGGCCAGTTATCTATCACCCACCAGGTCCATCAAAAAGTTTTAGAGTAGCCCAGGCAAATTCCATCACCGCCTTAGCACTCCAGACAGCTAATTTGAATGTTATAGCGGACTTGAACCTCCATCTAGAGTTGCAGGAGTCCTCTGGCATTCTCAGTATTCTCTGGGATATGGCTGCCTGTCAACTGGTTCAATTGGTTCTGGGATCAACCCATGCTGCAGGGCATCTCCTCGATCCAATGTTTTTCAAATCTCCAGTCACTGGAATTACAAGCACCCCTTCCTATGATCTGGACAGATCATTTTCTCATTTCAATGCCACTAGTGTTAGCTGGCCCTGAACTATGGTTATTCCATAACAGCCCCTCATTAAATGCCCCTGGCATAAACTGGACCAGGCAGCCTTCCTTGTGGCCTTGAGCACTCAACCTCCTGGAAAATCTCTGGATATGGAAGAGCCTGATGTGCTCTTTCAAGGCTGGTTCACCAGAGCCTTGGACACATGTATCCCGCTCAAGCTCACACATTCTAAAAGTTCATGGGCTAATGTCTGGTTTAACAAACCTTTGACACTAGCCAGGAAGAACTGCAAGGTCCTGGAGCAAGACTGGAGGCGATCTTATGATACTCAGGCTAAAATTCAGTATAGGATTGCGATCAAGGCATATCATAAACTGGTCCGCAAAACCAGGGCAGCACATTACTCGAGCCTGATCACCACAAGTAACAATCCCAGTAAAACTATATTCTCTCTTTTGAATGACCTGGTCACACCTCCCTTTGCTTCGGGCAGCAGCATATTGTCTTGCTTACAATGTGAAGAGCTGGCAAATATCTTTCTGGAGAAGGTGGAATGCATCTATCGTAGTTTTCTCCCAGGTGATACCCCCAGCATTACAAGTAGAATAGTGTCATTAGACCCTAAGAGCTACTCTCTCGCTTTGCTCCCTCCTATCTCTCCTAATGAGATGGAAGCTCTGTTTGTCAAAATAAAATCAGGGTCTCCAGATGACCCTCTGAGACCTGAAGTTTTTTTAAAGTTTCAACATTGTCTTCTGCCTGAGTGCTTGGAGTTGATTAATTTATCAGTATCCTCGGCGGTGGTTCAAAAATCCTGGAAGCATGCCAAAGCTGTCCCCCTACTGAAGAAACCAACAGTAGATTTGTCCAAGCTGGAAAATTTCGGACCAATCTCGCTTCTTCCGTTCCTATCTAAAAGTGTGGAATCCTATGTTAATTAGACCTTAACTCACCATCTGGAAGCTAATTCAACACTAGACACATCCCAGAATGGGTTATATCCACGGCATAGCACCAAGTCAGTTTTGTTGACAGTCATAGATCAGCTGGGGACCACATCAGACGCAGACAGAACTACAGCGTTAGTTCTGCTGGATCTGAGTGCGACCTTTGACACAGTCTCAAATGAAATACTGCTCCATCGCCTGGAGGAGATCAGAGTCAACAATAAAGCCCTTTCTGTCTTTTTTGGCTTATTGGACATTTCAAGTAACTGCTCTTCCTTTCTCCTGCCATACTCACTCACTTCACTTCGGTGTTCCTCAGGGGTCAGCTTTGAGCCCCATGTTATTTAATATTTATGTGAGACCTTAGTCGCTATACTTACAAGCACTCCTTCCTATGATCTGGACAGAGCATTTTCTCATTTCAATGCCACTAACGTTAGCTGGCCCGAACTATGGTTATTCCATAACAACCCCTCATTAAATGCCCCTAGCATAAACTGGACCAGGTAGCCTTCCTTGCGGCCTTGAGCACTCAACCTCCTGGAAAATCTCTGGATATGGTAGAGACTGATGTGCTCTTTCAAGGCTGGGTCACCAGAGCCTTGGACACATGTATTCCGCTCAAGCTCACACCTTCTAAAAGTTCATGGGCTAATGTCTGGTTTAATGAACCTTTGACACAGCCAGGAAGAACTGCAAGGTCCTGGAGCGAGCCTGGGGGCAATCTTACGATATTCAGGCTAAAATTCAGTATAGAAATGTCTTCAAGGCACATCACAAACTGATCCGCTAAACCAGGGCAGCACATTATTCGAGACTGATCACCACGAGTAAAAATCCCAGTAAAACTATATTCTCTCTTTTGAATGACTTGGTCACACCTCCCTCTGCTTCGGGCAGCATCATATCATCTAGCTTACAATGTGAAGAGCTGGCAAATTTATTTCTGGAGAAGGTGGAATGCTTCTATTGTAGTTTTCTCCCAGGTGATACGCCCAGCGTTACAAGAAGGAAAGTTACATCAGACCCTGAGAGCTTCTCTCTCGCTTCGCTCCCTCCTATCTCTCCTAAAGAGATGGAAGCTCTATTTATCAAAAGAAAATCAGGATCTCCAGATGACCCTCTGAGACCTGAAGTTTTTTGATAATTTCAACAGTGTCTCCTGCCTGAGTGCTTGGAGTTGATTAATTTATCTGTATCCTCGGCGGTATTTCAATAATCCTGAAAGCATGCTAAAGTTGTCCCCCTACTGAAGAAACCAACAGTAGAATTGTCCAAGCCGGAAAATTTCCGACCAATCTCGCTTCTTCCGTCCCTCTCAAAAAGTGTGGAATCCTATGTTAATTAGATCTTAACTCACTATCTGGAAGCTAATTCAACACTGGACATCCCAGAATGGGTTACGACCACGGCATAGCACCGAGTCAGCTTTGTTGACAGTCATAGAACAGCTGCAGACTGCATCAGACGCCGGCAGAACTACAGTGTTAGTTCTGCTGGATCTGAGTGCAGCCTTTGACACAGTCTCCCATGAAATCCTGCTCCATCGCCTGGAGGAAATCGGGGTCAATAACAAAGCCCCCTTCTTGGTTTTCGTCTTTTTTGGCTGATCGGACATTCCAAGTAACTGTTCCTCCTTTCTCCTCCCATACTCACCCACTTCGCGGCGGTGTTCCTCAGGGGTCAGCTTTGAGCCCCACGTTATTTAATATTTACGTGAAACCTCTGGCGCTGATGGCCAAAGCCCGGGGCATCTCACTTGTGTCATGCTGATGACACCCAGCTGGTTATCACCTTCTCTAATAATCCCAGCCATGATGCGGCAAAATTCAAGGCGGACTTAATGGCCATCTCGGAGTGGATGGCGGCTAATTTTCTGCAGTTTAACCCAGTGACCGTGGCAAAAATTCTGCTGCAGAGGGTGCGAAATATTAAGTCGACTGACGGCCCCTGGCTGTCCTCTGCACACGGAAAACAACAGGTGATGGACAGAATGCAGGACAATGTCATACATTCACCCCAGTACAGAGATCTGGGCCTAAATCCATCGTTTTTTTGCACTCCACACCACCCCAGTTCAGACATGGCCATATGCAAATCAGCCTTGACCCTGTGCCTAATGGGAATAGTCCAGCCCGAACTGCCAAGCCATGTCTTTCCCGGACCGGAATCAAGCACCCTAGGACCGGTTTCCGGCTATCAGCCGTCTTCAGCCAGGAAAGCTTGACTCCTGTGGTGTGGAGAGCATGGGACTCACGTCTGAGCAGACCCATCCCACTCGGGGTGACAAATGCAAAACTACAGGTGATGGACAGAATGCAGAACACTCAATGGGACGTCGGATGGCCAGAGGCCGTCCGACGCATGGAAAGGGTTAATACAGCCAAATCGGAGATCCTTCTGGTAAGCAAGGACTTTGATCTTTGGGGCAATGAATGGGGGCCTCCTGCTCTGGGAGTACCCTCCTCACACAAACATGTGGTGAAGAATTTGGGCATTATGCTGGATAAAGAACTTCATCGATCCCCGGCTCCGGCGGCAGGTCAGCCCAGCACCATGTGACTCTGGGCAATAGCTCGCTTAATCTTCCCAACGGCCCCCAGCGCCTAGAGACCCTTACGGGTGATTGTGCGCTTGGAAAAAAAAAAAAATAAAAAATAAATTTGGAGGTGCATGCCAAATTGGTGGCTGGGAAATGCTTTGGCTTGCTGCGTGGCCTAACGCCTTTATTTGGACTCTCAAATACATCAGCTAATCATCCAAGCCTCTATATAGGCCAGATTGGACTATTGTAACATGTTACATTTGAGGTCCAATAAATCTGTGATTAATAGACTGCATTATGTCCAGAACGCTGCGGCCAAGGCTATTTTTGCCCTCCCCAAACACTGTCATGTCTCCAATCTCCACCATCGCCAACATTGGCTATCCCTTGAACATAGAATTAATTTTAAAGTACTGTGTATCACACACAAGATTCTCAAAGGCAGCGGGACAGGAATTTTCAGTTATTTATGCTCCTACTATGTACCCACACGAGCGCGGCACTTGGGACATTTTCTCCTTGCTAGAATCCCACGAATACGGGGAGTTAGATCTGGTTGCAGATCTTTTAAGCAGTTGGCTCCCTCTTTATGGAACTCCCTTCCTTTTCATACCCGTTGCATTCCCGACCACCAGACCTTTAGAAGGCTGGTTAAGACATGGCTTTTCTACCAATGCTAATTTTTCTGCCTGCCACCTTACTCAGGGCTCTGCTACAGCGCTGGGACGCCTTGACGTAGGGGCAGCCATGCGCAATATAAGTATTTTACGTTAACTTAAGCTAACTTGTGTAATAATGTTGAAGATTGACCATGCCTATCTTACCAACCTCTAGGTACTGTTGGTAGGAAACTCTCCCGTTTTTGGCCAACTAGGAGGGAGAGAAAAGTGCACATCAGGGGGAGGTTCCAATTACCACAGCGAAATAGGAAAACTCAAAGGAGAATTAACTTGGTAGGCTCACCCGCCTCTTAATTCGTGGTGGGGTACTTTGGGCTCCTCGTAGGTCCTTAATATCAAGGGAACTTGACTCCATCTAAGGATAAAAACGTAAGCATCCTCAAGGTTAGGTTAGGCCAGCAGATAATTACAGGGCATTGCTGGGCCTAACAGAAACACAACCACAACCACTTACCTGCCTAGTTAATAGCTGTGTAGAACCGATTGAATCAGTGTGCAGTGCAGAATAATTCAGCAACTGAAAAGAAAACAAAAAGCCTAATTAATTGAATATTTCCCCTCAAGACAGTTAAATACAGTGAACGTGTGAGGTAATGAAAACCTAATGAAAGGTTTCGACCCTCTGAAGTCCATGGGTTGAACTGCGTCATAGTAGCGAAGTCCTCACTCCAATGTGATATCTTCAGAATCCGGCTGAGCCAGGGGGGATGTATTAAGGAAGCTCCGTGAAGCGAGGACATTTGGAAGAAACACGTCGGTTGCATGCGGCTCACGTATAGCTGAAGCGACTCACGGTGGCTCGTCGGTCAGGGAGTCATAAAAAAAGGCTCCATGGGATGTCTGAATAGGCCGTGGGGCAGTGGCCTAGTGATCTAATCCAACTAGCCACATGAGGGATATACTGTGAATAATTTAAGATAATTTAAACCGTGGCATCCATTCTTGATCTAACGGTTAATTAGGAAGCAGAATAAATTAGCCTGCCAATGCGTAACTATTTCAATCAATAACATATACATAAAAATTAAACATACATGATCATGACTAAACACAAGTAAAAACTACACAAAAAGGAGCACCAACATTAATTCCTTTTTTTTTTTTTCCTTTATTTTTATTAGTGAGATGGAATAGAATACAAAAAGAAAAAACAGAAAGCATACATACACAGGTATAGATTATCAGCTGGGTACAAACAAAGAAATATGCATGGAGGTTAAAAAAAAAAAAAAAAAAAAATTGTCAATATACATGGAGAATTAAAAAGGTCAATATCAAGCTACACCCTAACTTCTTATTATTAAATTTACATATACTCCATTTCATCCTCTTGATTCCCTCCATTTACTAAGGGGTGCCCAAATTTTTTCCCCAAGATCTTTCTTCTTTGGTCCCTTAAAGTTATACAGACAATCCTCGATATTATGAATCCCAAGCAATCTAGTTAACCATATCTGGAATGAAGGTGCTATTGGATCTTTCCAGGCTGCCGCTATTAAAATTCTTAATACTGCAACACACAAGAATACAAAGGCTTCCGCATCCTGAGTAATATTAAGATTTTCATCCCTGCCAATTAAAACAGTCGTTGGGGATAGAAGAATTTGGCCCTCTAGCAGCCCCGATAAAAACTTCTCCATTTCAGTTAAAATCGGTTTTAAATTTGGACAAGAGTAAAACATGTGGATTAAATCTGCCGGGCCTTGATCACATCTTGGACATCTGTCCGTATCCCTTTTTCCCCATTGATACAGTTTCGCAGGTGTGTAGTATAAATTAAAAATCATCTTATAATGTTGAGCTTTTAGGTTAGTTGCTCTTAAAATTTTCTTATTCAATGCCAATGCATAATCCACATCCACATTTGGGTCCCCGATTTTGATAGCCCAGGCATTTTCCACCTGTACAACATCATCTTCCATGGCCTGTAACAGAAATCCATAACCTATTTTAATCTTCCTACCCCCATTCCTTACATATTGAACAATCGGATTAACCTCCTGAATAGAGATCTTGGGTCTTATGGATTTCACCGATTGTTCTAACTGGTTGTACAACATCCAGTGATTCACTGAGATACCATATCTTTGTTGTAGGGTCTCAAATCCCAACATCTCTTCCTTATTCATCACATCCCCCAAATACTGAATACCCAACCTTTTCCAGAGAGCACTATTTCTATTCTGTCCCAAATGTATGAATGGGGTTGACTCCCACAGGTCTATAATTCCATTGATTTTAGGGATTTTAAGAAATTTCAAGATTAACTTCCAAACCCCCCATACACCTAGCATAACCTTACTTTTGCTCCTCTTAAAAAATTGAGCACTCACTTCCCGGGTTAAAATTCCATTGGCTTTTTCACCAACTGCCAATTCGTATATTGTAGGAACCCTAGGGGAATCATCAAATATATTAAAACAAAGTAGGTGTTTCATATGTAACAGTAGACATACCCAATGATATAACCTTAGATTAGGAGCTGCTAGCCCTCCTCTCTCTATTGGTAATGATAATTTAGCCAATGACCTTCTAACTTTCCCGTATTGCCAGATAAATTTAGAAAAAACTGAGTCCATTTTTTTCATCAAGGATTCATCAATTAGCAGCGGGATAGCCCGGAATAAATACAACAATTTTGGAAACATTGTCATCTTGAGCACATTAACTCGTCCAATCAGGGAGAGATGTAAGACGTCAATCCTCTTTAGTTCTTTCTCAATCTCCACTAATACTGGCAAATAATTTTCCTGAGTTATTTTACCCACATCAGCATGGATTTTAATTCCTAAATAAATCGCCGCATCAACATATCTTTGATCTTTTTTCGGAATATTCTTTGTACAAATTATTATTGTTTTATCAGTATTAAGTTTGTATCCTGAATATATACCAAAGTGCTGAGCCAAGTTGTCTAATTCTAGTATTGCAGTATCCGGTTTATTTGTAACTATTGCTAGATCATCTGCATATGCTAAAATCTTAGTAGTATGACCGTGAGATATCACAGGGGAAATTCTCTCCGTCGCCACAATTTTCCTGATCAGAGGGTCTATATATAGGGCAAACAAAATGGGTGAACACGGGCAACCCTGACGTGTGCCCCTTTTAATCGATATCTCCTCTGATTGGAGCCCCATGGTGGTAATTCTAGCCACCGCATTCACATACATAGCCCTGATGCCTTTCCTGCAATTTTCTCCGAAACCCCTTTTCTCCAACACCTCCCACATAAAATTCCATAGCACCCGATCGAACGCCTTCTCGGCATCCAATAAAATCATAGCCATATCACTCCCGGCAGCCGTAACAGCATCGAATAATGTAATAGCCCTAGCCGTATGTTCGGTGGTACCTCGCCCTGGGACGAACCCATGCTGCCAGGGTGACACTAGCTGGCCTATAATCCCTCCTAGTCTCTTAGCCCAAACTTTTGAATATAATTTCGCATCTGTATTTATCAATGAAATTGGCCTATATGACCCCGGATTATCCTCTGGCTTCCCCTTTTTGTGAAATACCACAATGTTAGTCTGCTTCCACGTATCAGGGATAACACCTGAACATATAACTCCATTAAAAAGATCCACAAAAACTGGGAGAATTTCTTCACTCAGAGCTCTGTAAACCTCAATTGGAATCCCATCTGGGCCAGCTGCTTTGCCCAATGCCAGTTCACTTAAAGCATTCATTATCTCCTCGCTTGTTATGCTCGCTTCTAATCGATCTCTATCATCCTCCCCAACCCTAGGTGTCATGGGAAATTGATCTTGTCTATGGGACACCCTCCCTGGCTCATGGTCGTAAAGCTTTTGATAAAACTCTTGAAACACCTGTACTATAGATTTTGGGTCATTATACTCTCTCCCATTAAATTTCATCTTACTAATTTTTTTTCTGTTCAGATCCTGTCTTATGCGCAATGCTAATACTCTCCCAGCTTGTTCCCCTGTCTCATAACGCCTAGCTCTTTGAGTCTGATATTGACAAATCTCCTTTTGGGTAATTAGTTTTAAAAGGTCCCCCTTAATCCTGGCCATATTTCTTATGGTCTCACTACTATCCTTACCAGTTATTATTTCATCAATGTGGTATCTCTCTTTTTCTGCCAGATCTGCTGTGAGTTTATCTATCTTGATTTTGTCCTCTTTCCTGATTCTCGATGAGCAGCTAATCGTCTCCCCCCTTAATGCGGCTTTGAACGACTCCCAAACCCCATTCCTGGAGGCACTATACCTGTTACAATCAAAGAATTCTTTTGTCCATTTTTTCATATGTTTTAAGAACCTTTGATCATTTAATAACTTTCTCTCAAAAGTCCATCTGGATGTTTTCCTGCCTACACTGGGAACTTTATAATCAAGTATCAAAGGGTTGTGATCGGAGATTACTCTCGGCATTTTCTGAATATTTACCTTGCCTATCTCCTCTTGTGTAATAAAAAAATAATCCAGCTTAGAATACTTTTGTGCTGGATGAGAGAAGTACGTGTAACCACGATCACCTGGCATCTTTTCTCCCCATACATCCAGCAAGCCATGGGATTGTAACATGGAGCTGATCGCTGTATTAACTTTACGTTTGCGACCTGTAAAGGTAGTCCCCAGTTGCCAATCCACAGAAATATTCATGTCCCCGCATACTATCATTGGGGTTGTCCAGTTAGCCAATTCCTCCTCTAATTTGTTGAACATAGTAGGATCATCCTCATTTGGACCATATATTACACATAATGTAAACCCCATACTCATTTCCGCTAAAATCCATCTACCCGAACCATCCGTTTTTATGCGTTTAGCACTGCCTAGATGATTCTTAGCTAATATAGCCACTCCTCTTGTCATTGTTGTCTGGGTGGAACATCCGATCAAGGTAAACCCATACAGTTCTAATGCCTTCCTATTATTCCAGGGAATATGGGTTTCCTGAACACAAACTATGTCAATATTATTCGATCTCACCAGATGACTCATTCTCTGCCGTTTCTTCCAGTCATTTAACCCCCCAGCATTTATACTACATATTCTAATGTCTGGCATATTTTGCAAGTTTACTTTTCTCCCAACAATTCATATCCAGATACCTGATATCAACCTGAAAATTATTCCTTTCCATCTCCCAAAATTTTTTTTTCATTGTTTTCACCCCCCCTTCCCCCCCACCCCCACCCGCTCCTCCCTCTGCACTCTCACCCTCCCCCTCCGAGGCTCCAATTTAGGGCCTCCCCTCACCCCCCCCGCTTGAATAGAGGCGCTCAGACCTTGGGTCTGTGCACGTGATGGTTGCAGCTTAGTGTGAGGAGAAGAGATCACGCTTCAACCTTTTATGCTTTATCTAGACCCCTCACCTTCTTATGTTTTTCCCTTCCCCTTTTTTTTTTTTAATTTCCCCATTTTTTTTTTTTTCCCCCTTTCACCCCTCAATGAAAACATCTCACCCAAACGTTGAACACTCCCCCTAAAAATATTTCAGTAGTTTATAAGGCAATTTTCCTAGTACAATTTAGCATTCCCTGTACTCCATCTATGACTGCAGGAACTCTTTGGCTTTAATCTCTGAGGAGAAATAAAACACTTTCCCGCCCTGGATTACTTTCAGCTGGGCAGGGTTAATCAGATATGCCTGCATACCCTTGTCCTGAAAAGGTTTTATCATTTGTCGCAACCTCCAACGCCTCTCAACTGTAATGTGACAAAAGTCCGGACGGACAAAAAAGGTATACTCATCTACTGTTTTTTTTTTTTCAGGCCTTGCCCTCTCTGAGATTGCTTGTCTTAGGTTGAAATTACCCAAAAAAATTAATATCGCCCTAGGTTTATCCCCCTCTTTAGCCTTTTTGTAGATATTGGATGGGGTGCGATGCGCTCTCTGAATTTCCCTATCAAAGTCCCAGTCTTTCAGTTCTATGAAGGCGGACGAGAACAGTTTAACAATGAAACCTTTCATGTCTGTCCCCTCAGCCCCCTCCGGAATTCCCAGGACGCGCAGATTATTTTGCCTCGATCTGTTCTCTAACGATTCCAATTTCCATTGGATGTCCGTAAGATTTTTTGCCTGAGTGTCAACTTTATCAACTGCTGCTGCGGCATCAGCTTCTGTAGATACCACTCTCTCTTCCAAATTGGTCACTCGTTCCCCCAGGTTCACACAGGCCTTAGTAAGTTTCCTCACCACCCCTTGCATTTTTCTAACTGCCGCCTGTGATCTCCGACTTTCTTGCCGTGATTCTTCTCTGTGAGCCAGTATCTCCTGGTGAATGACCTCCAAGAGTGACATTTGTGCAGAGTCTCCGTCTGGGCTATCTGATGAGGCATTCAGTTGTGATACATATTTACTTTGATTAGAAGCTTTCGCTCTCCCCACCATTTTTACTGCTGTATTGGGGGGGCTACTTTCCTCGGGTCCTGAATCGCTACCAGTCTCTATGTCACTGGTTTCCTGTCCCAAGCTGTCTTCTCCATCCTCCGACCATTCACCGCCTTCAGATACTGAGAAAAATGCCTCACTCAGTGCCTCTTTTTTACTGCAACTACTTCCCCCAGTATTGTCTTCCAGAATTTTTTCTAGGCCAGGTTGAAGTGAATTACTATCCCCCAACTGAGCTCCTACTGTCATCTCCATTCGATGTTCACCTTCCCCCATTATTACTGTATTTGGTTGCTCTTCCACTGTAGTGCCCGAAGTTGCCACCTCATTACCATCAACATGGGCATCGGGGGTAGCAGGGGTAGCAAAGGCAGCAGGGACAGCCTGTATATTATCTTCCTTATGTTCTTCTTTGTCCTTGGTCTTATTCACCTTTTGAAAAATATCCGATATTGGGATAGTACCCGCGTTATCCGGGTTTCCTTTACTGGCGCCCTGCTGTACTGCTTTTTTAACTTGAGGGGACCCTTGTTTTTTCCCCTTACTGCCATCAATATCCGCTAGTTCCACTGCTGCCTTCCTCCTAGCAGCCGCCTTCGCACTGGCGCTCTGCTTAGGAGCCATTATTGCCCTCCGCCTCTCCTCTGGCCCAAATGTCTCCTTACCGGTTGGGAAATCACCGTTTTCAATTGTCTCCGTCTCCGCCTCAATCCGCAGAGCTCCGATGCCCTCCAGAGCACTCCTTGTCTGCCCCTTCTCTCCACACGGCAGATTTGAAGCTGCCTTCCCTTGTTTCTCGCAGAGCTTCCTTCTCTGCCGAGTTCGCCGCCTCCAAGCAAAACTCCGCGAGGCTTCCAGGCTGAATACAAACCCCGCGAGCTCTGCCGCCTCTGCTTGTGGTCCGCTGACAGCTCTGACAGCTCTGCCTCTGAACCGCCGTGTCAGCTGCGCGATCTCCAGGAGCAGCCGCTTCAGCGGCACACTGCAGGTCAGTTTCATCCAGCCGCGCTCCCTCTGATAACTCTTCTTTTCGACCTGCTCTCCTCTATCAAACGTTATAGGAGACTCGAACTTCAGTTGTCACATCCAATTTCGATTTGTGGGGAAAATACGGGGCCTTAATCCTCCATAGCGCTCCTCCTCACACGAGCTGCTTCCCGACCGTCTCACACGGTCGCCATCTTGCCTCCCAGACACATCTGTCTGCACCAACATTAATTCCAAAGTACTTTAAATGTGAACATGATCAACATCATGACTGCACAAAAGTAAAAACAAACATGAAGGCAGACATTAATTCAAAAATTACTGTAAGCGTGAGACAAGGCATTTTATCCCTAGGACATACAATGATACGATCATGATACATGAATGCTAGGAACAAACAAATTGCAAATTCAATATGACAGATTGATGGTTGTATAGCAGCTGCAGTGATGGTCAATACCACCGGGATAATTATGTTGTTATTAGGTGTGCAGTAGCACAATCAGATGGCTCATGATACAAGGTGTCATGCAGTATGCCATACAGATATGTGAAAATCACCCGCACTATCCATAATTGAGGAATGTGGTAGTGGTCAATCCTAAGGGAAAATGCTACTGAGAACAGGGTTTGTTCAATTGAAAGGTGGATAACTCATGATACAAAGATGTCATACAGTGAATCATAAAAATATGTAAAACACTACCCCATTGTTCAGAAATAATACCTGCCTATTGATTTCCTCATATACATTAAGGCCTCTTGCCACAGTATCAAAAAGGGGTATCCAGCTACACTCGGGTACATTCAGAATGTTGTGAAAGTCTCCAACTCTCGGGTTGGTTTTGACCTTTTCTATCACCCACCACTTGAGGCTGTCTGGTGTGTGTCCAAATGCACTGAAGTGTTCTACCAAGGGGGCACCCTGTACTTGATAGCCTATGAGACTGCAGTGTTGCAGAATACATGTTTTTACCTTTGCGTGGTCTTTCTATTTTATAGAAATTCTTATGGGCATGAAATGGCATAAATCACTCCTGTGGAGTTACAGTTGGTATGATCTTGTAAAATATGTGTGTGGTTATTGTGCATGAATTCGTTATGTTCTGACCATGGAGCACGCCTTACATTGTCTGCACTTTGATGATCTTTTACTGGGGGGATATCCCATAGGGTGGTTTGTTGGCCCCTCACTTCAGTAGGTAGTAGAGATTTCACTACATGCTCTCTCACATTCTTTCCTTTCTTGAAAGCATGCATAGGGGAAGGCAGTCCCCCGAGTTCATCAGCCACCAAGTGCCAATGACGATTTATAATTTTCTCAATCATGTTGCTTTTGGTGCATAAAATGGTGACACACACTAAGCGCTCCTGGTCATTGGTATTTTTCTGTTTGGGTTCTAAAAGGGATTCCCTGTGGTTGAACCATGCAATGTTTGCATGCTTTCTTCAGTAGCCTTATGGGAAAGCCCCTTTCCTTCAGGCGGGATACCAAATCCGCCGTTTCCTCAAAATAATCTTCTTTTTTGGAGCAATTCCTCCGCAACCTCAGAAATAAACAAATGGTAAATTGCCCCTGAGGTTGCGTGGGTGATGACTTGAATAGCATAAGAGAGTATTATGCTCAGTTGTTTTTCTGTGAAGACACGTATAAAGCCTATCTTGGTCAAATTTAATCTTGATATCCAAGAAATTAACCTGCGATTTACTGGCTTCTAATTAGAATTAAAAATCTTCAGAGGAAATATTGAGCCAATTATGGAAATCTTTCAGTTGGTTCCCCTTGCCTGCCCATATTATCAGGACGTTGTCAATATAACAACGCCATAATTCAATACAGTGGCTGTAGAGGTTCAGATCATGTAGGACTTAAGTGTGTTCAAAGTTATTCATATAGATGATGGCTAGATTTGGCACAAAGCTAGCCCCCATCGTGTCTCCTTTAGATCGCAAATAGATGTCCCCTTGGAAACGTTTTTTCGGTGGGGACCCTGTGTGGTTTAGTGTGTTCTTCCATAACTTTTTGATTTATTGTGTGTGCTGCACCCTGGGGAATGTTAGTGTAAAGAGATGTTATGTCCATAGTAGCCAGAAGATTATTGTTTGAGTTGTATGTCGATTGTCTACCAGTTTGATGGTTTGCATGGTGTCTCTAAGGTATGTGGTAGTGTTTTCAGCGATGGGTTTAAGAAATACATCAATATATTTACATAGTGGCTCCAGAACAGAGCCACAACCTAAATGGTAGGACAACCAGGTGGGTCTTGCATATGCTTGTGGATCTTGGGAAGTGTGTATATGGTTGATATCCTGGGATATTTATTAATGAGGTACTCATACTCATGTTGGCTTACGAAGCCCTCTTCTAGACCTTTGAGGATAATGCACTTTATCATCTCAGCAATTTCTTTAGTGGGGTCTGATCTCAATTTCTTGCAATTACCTTGTACTCCCAACTGGGCAAAGATCTCTTTCTTAATAGTTCTCAGTGGCTTGAATGACAATCGCCCACCCTTGTCCGCAGGTTTAATCACAATGTTGGCATTACTCTTAAGTGATTCTAGGGCTAAGCGATCTGCTTTGGTGATGTTGTGCTTTACATACTGCCTCTGGGAAAATGATTGGGTAATGTCCCGCATGACCACCTGTTCGTATGCCAGAACCTTATGTGACATTAAATGCGTATGGGGGAAGAATTTGGATGATGGTCGAAGACCAGTGCTGGAGAAAGTGGGTTGAAAAAGAAACGTGTTAAAGTAGTGCCTAAAGCGCACCTTCTTAAAAAATGGATGTAGCTAAATTTTGAGGTGGAAAGTATTGGGCAGTGAGGTAGGTACGAACTATAATCCCTTCTCAAGGATCTTTTTTCATCTTGTTTCAGGGTATAATTTGATAGATTGACTATGGGGTTTGCTTGGTTGGGGGGTTATTCTACTACCTGTAATACTGGCATCTAGTTTGTATCTTCCCATGTGTCTCCTGTTGAAAGTGTACCTGTTTCTTGGCACTCCCTCTGCCCCTGTTCTATGTAGGTTCTCTCATTGCCCTGGGTCTCCCCCAGGGCTGTCCTCTCCCTCTGTGTTCCTACCGTGGTCCTTCTAATAAAAAAGGCTGTTGATTTGTGTATGACTAACCTGGATTATATGTGCCTGTGCTTAGACTTGGTTGGTCGGACTCATTGTCGACCCACTAGCTGCAGACGAGTCAGAAAAAGTGGTATACCTCCTAAAGCCACCTCTACCTCTATTTGAGAATCTGCCTTGTGACTCTTTCACAAAATATCCTTCCTGTAGGTAAGGGTAAGTTGCCTTCTTATCATAAAATTTGATATCTTTAGCTAGTTTGTCTCACTTGCTGGTTTGTGTGTACAGATCAAAATCCCTGATGGTTCTTTCCAGACTTTCTAATACTTTCATGGCATTAGTTAATGCTTTGTCATCAAATATCCCTTTCTTAATGTCTGTTCTCTCTTTGATCAAACGTTCTACCTCTTCTAATACGGTCTCAATACCGAGCACCATCCAGTGACTGGAACAATTAGTGGAAACAAAACTGAAATTCTCCTTGAACTTTGGGTTGTCAACAAAAATAGCGGGCTCATTCATCACTTGCAGTCCCACAAGAATGATATTGGATTGCAGACATTTTGTTAACATACGCCCATGTAACCTCGTCCGGATAAGTTTAATTTCTAATCTTTCCAACATGTTTATTTTCTCGTTTAGTGTGAGATTAATTATCGGTGTGGTGGTCCCTAGAAAACTGCTACCGCCCTGGGCCTGCAACAGTCGGTTGATATTCTTCACTGTATGATAAGGTTTCTCTTTCAGACATATCTTAGATAGATTTAAGCAAGACTCAGTGAATTGGAATGTGAAGTCAGCCAACATCAATGAACAGGTTTAACACAAAACAAAACCATATTTACAACAGAGAAATACAAAACAAGTATATATTTAAACAGATAAACCCTCGCAGTAATCACCTGCACAAGGTAGCCATTAAAATAAATGGGGTAACCCAAAAGGAGTCCTTGATCCTGGGTGTTGAATGGTACAGCAAACAGTGGTCCTGGACCTTTCTTAAAAGTCAATTACTTCTTAACACAATTGTTATTAAATATCAACTCTGAGCATCCCATAATTTAGCTCACGGTTGCATTGTACCGAAATGATTATAGTATTCAGAAATGCAACAACCATTAGTTTACAAACAAAGCATGTGTTTATTAATCACACAGAATTGAACCATCAAACTTATTTGCCTTCACTCTAGTTATGTACAAAAAGAGTACAAAGGGGGTTGCTCCAAGAGAGCATGCAAAAGGAAGTGCTCTGGTGTGGAGTGAGTGAAGAAGGAAAGGAAAGAATTTCCAGGTGAAATCAGAAGGTAAAAGTTTGTCAATAGTTGTAAGTACGATTGATATCCAATAGTCAATCTCCAAAGCCTTGCCAGTAACAATGTTCATACGTTTATTTACAATATGATTCAACGAAGAAGAGATGTTTCTTCTAAACCAGATTGAGGAAAAGGGCCTATGGTCCAGGCCTGCGGGGAATGGGTGACGACGTTTCAACCCGATTACGTGGCAGAAGAGGTTAATTGAAACCTCAGCCTAAGGGTCTTCTTCAGGACAGGGGGAGGGGTGGAGGGGCATCCCTAAGAAATAAAAAGGAAAATTACTCAATTGCCTGAGACTTGTGAAATAATGTTTAATTTTGACCATGCCTATCTTATCAACCTCTACGTACTGTTCGTAGGAAATTCTCTTGTTTTTGGCCATCTAGGATGGAGAGAAAAGTGCACAGGGGACACCCTTGTCTCGTGCCTCTTCATGAATGGAGCTGCAGCAACAACACCCCATTGAGTCTTACCTTAGCCATTGGATCTAGATAGAGAAGTTTGACCCACCTGCCGAATTTGAGGCCAAATCCCAGCTTCATTAACACTGCAAACATATATGGCTACTTGATGCTATCGAAGGCCATAGACGCATCTAGCGTCATCATTGCTGCTTGCGGGTCCAGTGTGATTGTTTGTTCTGTGCAACACCCCATATAGCATGTGCAGTTTGTGCCTAGTACTTCTATTCGGCATAAAGCCTGATTGATCCCGGTGGACTAAGTTGGTAATAATTGGTAACAGCCTCTTTGCTAAGGCCTTGCCCAAAACTTTGACCTCAACATTGAGGAGGGAGATCAGCCTATAGCCGCTACAGAAATCAGGTGGCCTTCCCTGTTTATGTATTACCACTATAGTGGCTGTCCACTGGTCAACTGGCATATCATCTAATGGGGGCACTATTCTAGAGGCTACCCCTTTGATTAACTCGACAGGAAGCCCATTTGGTCCCAGTGATTTACCCACCTTTAGGGATCCCAGCACCTTTAATAGTTCATCTTCCGTAACCTAGGGCTCTAAGACCTCCCTGTCTTCTGCGGATACCACAGGTGGTGAAAAGTCCCTCAAAAACTCAATGCAGTCACTTTCTGATCTCGTGCTGACAGGTGAGTAAACCTCTTCATAGTATAAGGCAAACTCCTCCGCGATATCTACGCTGGCTGTGTGTACATTGCCTTCCCTATCCTGGACAGATGCAACCCATGACCGCTTCTTATCATGCTTCTCGAGCCATGCAAGCAATCTGAATGCCTTATAACCAATTTCATACAGGGGATGCTGCACCACCAAGGCATGTGCCCAAGCTGCACCCTCTGCCGCTACCCTCAGTTCGTACTGAGGCAGGGCCAGAGCGTGCCGCAGGTCTGAGTCGCCCCTCTCTGTCACTTCCTTCTCTATCCGGAGTACTTCTTAATCTAGGGATCACATATGCCTCTGCTCTTCCTTTTTTTGGCCCCCTGTAAGTGCTTGTGCTTTGCCCCTAATTAGAGTTTTGTAGGCCTCCCATATTGTCCGGTTGGAATCTACTGTGCCAGCATTTTCCTGGAAGTATAACTCCGTTCCCTCTCGTATTCTATCCCTCAGCACTGGGTAGTGCTAGTGGAGTGGTGTGGCTCACTGGTTAGAGGTGGCAGACCTGTAAGCAGAGAACGGCCCGGGACCAGGGTTCAATTCCCGACGCGGCAGGGTCTTGGACCAGGGTCAACGGACTCGATAATTCTCGCCTCAGTGCCTACTCTAACCAAGGAACACACTCGGCAACTCTGGGCATTAAGCTTGCCTCTTCTCTACAACGGCCCCCCACAGACGCCGGAGATGCCTGGTTTCACCCTGGAGATACCCAAAAAGGGACCATCTCACAGGGAAAACCAGGACGGGTTCCCCAGCGGTCTACAGCGCCAGGACACTCGGGTAGAGTAACAGTGCGCTTTACAAGAATCCCACATTTACATTTACATTTACCTCAATCTCCAAGGGTCTATTTTAGGGAATGCCCCCTTAGTTATGTGTGGTCCCTGAACTGTAACACACACTCGGGATTGATCTGAGATGCCCCAAGCCATATGTGCAGCCGCGAAAAAGTCAACACCCTGTCGTCCTGTGTGAAAAGATAGTAAATTCTAGAAAGTAAGCCTTGGCGCTCCGAGTAGCATGTATACTGCTGCTGTCAGGGGTTATGCGCCCTCCAAACGCCCACCAGACCCAGGGCTGACAGGAAGCTGAGGAGGTGCCCTAAGTCTCTCTGTCCTAACGAGGCACATGATCGATCCAGCTCCGGGTCCAAAACTGCCTTTGCATCGCCCCCAACCAGAAGTGTGTCCATCAGCAGCGCTTTAAGGATAGCACTGATTGTTGGAAAGACGTTTTCTGCAGCCTCGGGGGAACATAGAACAAGCAGTAGTTGACACATTGTCCCTCCCACCTCCCTGTCACTGCGACACAACAGCCCATATCGTCAAACCAGACCATGGCGCCGGCGGTGTACTACGAGTGGGCCACGAGCTTGTATCCAAAGTGATCCAGCGCCTTGTATTTGTTACCCTTAATGTGAGTCTCCTGGATCATTACAATGTCTGGGGCATGTCTATTAATATGCTGCATTACCAGGGTGTGTTTGAGTTTACGCCCCAAATTATTTACATTCCAGGTCCAGGCCCTGAGCTGTGTGGGGCCCAAATTTGCCCTAGTAATGGTGTCCTGCATTCGGCCACCTCTTGTTTCTCCCACCCCCATCCCTCCCCTCCATACATGTACATTGAGGGATTTTTGGTCCTGAGCTGGAAACGTCAAAACAAGAGAACATACAATTTAAACAATATCCCAACCCCCTCCTCCCTGCAACCCTGCTCAGTGAATACAAAACCTCCCACCTCCCCAACATGCAGAGTGCCTGTCACCCAAACAAGATTATGGTAATAACTGTGGTGGGGTGCGTGTCAGCCTTCAGCAACACGGTATCTTATATAACCCCCGGATAAGTCATGCCCCAATCTTCTTTTTGAGTGCACCTCCATGTGTATATCTAGTCCAGCGTCAGTGAGTTGTCCCAGCAAAATTGTCTTTGTGACTACTCCCCAGAGTCTTGCTTCCTGTGCCAGGATCTAGATCACCCCCCCAATCACACCCCCCATTCTGCAAGTCCAGTACTCCAGGAATGGTCATTTATCTGGTCTCTGCCACTGCGTTAAAGTGTCGGGATCTTGGTTTTCGCCTCTCTTTTTTTTTTTTTTTTTTCCCAAAACCTTTATTGGAGTAAGCATAGAAAAGTACAAGAATGGGCCTACAACCTCACGGGCTGGCCGCTAATAACAAGGCACAATGCATGTAAGAAAAATGTACACCCGTGGATAGGTACAGCTCAAGTACAAAGCATTACTCTATAGACATCACAGAACAATTTGTATTTTATTTTTTACAAAAAAAAAAAACATAAACACTAAAGGCGAATGGACGATAATTAAGGTCAGCCCAAAGAGCGGAGGGGACGGTTCCACGATCAGGAGAACACACCCAGAGCCCGGAGGCTCCAATCAAGTCGGGGAGGGGGGGGAAGGGAGCAGCGGGGAGAACCGGAGGTTTTCGCCTCTCCGATCTTCATTCAGCTCTTTGGAGGTGTGTTGTTGGGCATTACCTCCCTTCCGCCCAGCCGCCCTCCAGCCTTCCAGCCAGTCGCTCGCCTCTAATGCTAAAGTGAAGAAGAAGGTCTTACCCAATTATTTTCAGTTTTGCTGGAAACAAATCATGTATTTGGTGTTATGGTCCCGCAGTGCCAATTTTACTGCATGAAAGGTTTACCGCTGGCGCTTGACCTGGAGCATAAAGTCGGGACAAAAATGGATTGTGGCGTTTTCATGCTGTAGATTCCCTTGTTGGCATGCCATTTGCAGGATTCCATCCCTCTCTCTGTAGTTGAAAAGGAGCGCTATTATCGTGCATGGGGGAGCTCCTGGTTTGGGCCTCGTCCCCAAGGCACAATGGGACCTCTCAATTGAGAAGAACTTAGAGAGATGTTTCGGTGTCAATTTATTTATGTTATGTTATGTTTTACTGCATTTCTAAGGCGCACAGCTACTCAGAGTATCCCGGCGCTGCTACCCTGAAACACCCACCCACCAGCTGAGCAAGAAGAGCCTCTAAAAGAAAGGGCTCAGAACATTAGTGTTTTTAAGTTCTTTTTCAAGGCAGCCGGATCAGAAACCCTCTAGAGAGCAAGAGGAAGCTCATTCCAGGCTAGGCAAGCCTTATGGGTGAAAGAGCAGCCACCTAACCTCTGGTGCAAAAAGCGCGGGTTCTGGATAAGGAGTTGGTCTGAGGACCGCAGAATCCTGGAAGGGATATATAAAGCAAAACGCTTCTGCAGATAGAGTGGGCCCAATCCATACAAGGCCCGTTGGACAATGGCCAGCATTTTAAATTTCAAACGGGCCTCAATTGGGAGCCAATGAAGGTGGCGGAGATGGACCCACACGCTCTGCCTGGAAGAGAGGCCCAGTAGGAGTCAAGCAGCCGCGTTTTGGACTACCTGTAGCTTTTTTATCAGATAGCCTGGACATCCCACTAAGAGCGCGTTGGAGTAATCCAGCCGAGAAAGGATCAATGCCCGGACTACTGTTTCTTTGGCCTCCACAGGCAGAAGGGGGAGGAATTTTCGCAGGGTTTTTAAGTGTGCCAAAACAGGTCCCTGTGAGTTTTTTGACATGCGTCGCAAAATTCAAATATTCCTCAAACCAAACCCCCAAATTTTTTGCAAGGCCCTTGTCTGATTGAGGGGGCGGAAAGCCTGGAGGCCACAGTCTGGCTCTAAAACCAGCAGGAAACACTCCAAACAGGAGCACCTCCAACTTCTCCTCGTTGCACTTAAGTTGTGCATTGGCCAACCAGCGAAACACAGCGGAAAGACAGTGCTGAGCCGTGTTGACCGAGTCCTCGCCCCTTCTCCAGGTAAACAATAACTGTGTGTCATCCGCATAGGCCATCACCTTAGGATCAAGTCTTCCAGAAAGATGTCTACCGATGGTCTCTCCATACCTTCTGGCACCCCCACCACCCAAACGTTGTTGCACCGGGCTCTACCTTCTTGATCACCCAAGTGTGCTAGGATGTCCATCTGGTTCTTAGTAAATTTCAGGACCTGGTCTTCCAGGTGCTTAGCCTTCGATTGTAACACATCAATGCCAGCTTCCGCCAAGGCCCTTTTTTCTGACATTTTACAAAAATATGCTCTGAGCAGGTTGACCTCTTCTGTCACTGCGTCGAGCTTCGGCTCCACTGTGGTAAATAAATAATTAAATACCGGTACTATTTTTGAATACATTAACAATAACAGATAGCTCAATAAATAAGAGGCAGGATCCGAGGAATCTGAGTCGAACGGGCTTTATTCAGGCAAAAGGGAAGGGACAGGATCGGGACAGCCTGAAATAAAATAGAGAGGCAGCTGCCACGTTTCATCAACAGTACAAAGTATATATAGTAAGACATTTCAATTACAGTGCATACAGTAGGCGTAACTAGTGACAAGCGTAAGATAAGAACACATGGGCGTGAAAAGAAGGCGTGCACAGGGCGTACACGTAGACATGTGATGAGAACGTCACAGAAGTGTCATGAATGGGCGGAAACATGGAGGGGGCTACCTGAGCAGCTGGAACCTTTAACCTAGTGGTGTGCGCAAACGGGCAATGACGTGTTACCGGGGAGAACTGGGGGCTATGACTTCTGCACTAGAAGAGGAGACTAAAGTCTGCGGTGTCAGGACGACATGTACCTATAGCATATCTGATATCTGGTGTTTGGAGTACATGTTGATAGAATCTAAAAGTTATCAGGGCAAAGGCTACTTGACACTAAGGCTGGTGCATGCATATATTCTACATGTATTGCGTGTGCTATGAATCTTCTATGAATACTAATACAGTAATTCTCTTGCATGGAGACAGAAAGACTAGACTATAGCTGGAGATGTTTATGCAGTTCAGTAGCTTAGGAATGTGAAGACGGAGAGCTGAACTGATAACTAGAAGCATAACATATTCTTGGCAGACAGGCAGGCAGAGCCAGGCCGGGCACCGCGCTGCGCGGCAGGAAGTAAGTGAAGGGTCAGGGATGCAGGTGGGGGCTGCTTCGCTCCTCGGAGTGGGTTCAGGAGACTGGAGCTTGAATCTGGTGTCCGGGCCCTTTGAGGCCTAGAAATGGGGACAATTCGGTGAATTAACGTGCACACTGTAAAACGTGGCAACATAGGCCTAATACTCGTTGCTTTCACGAGAACTGGATACTGGCATACTAGAGTTGGACACAACCATAATTGCGTCTTTTAATCGATCATAGGGGGATATATGCATATCGATCATGCACATATAACATAGGATGGGGAACACGTAGGCACATATGGCAAGGCAAAATTCAATTTTCCTCATTCCCTCCTTGTGCCCTACGTTTCCATCAGGAAACATCAATATTCATGATACCATCTATCTGTTCATAAAGCATCATTTGCTCGTCTCGAATTGTCTTGGAACGGGACTTAGGACTAGGAATACAGGATGTAGCACACAAGCCGCAAATCGCAGGGCCACATTGTAAACAGAGGCAGCAACTGAATATGATCATTACCGCTATACCTAGGAATGACAATACTTTCCATCCCCAGGCAGATATGATACTCCAGAGCCAACCGGACCATGTCCAGGTGCCTGGATTCTGATGTAACTGATGGGCAATTTTATGAAGTCTGGTTATAGCTGAATAAACAGACGGCGCGTTATTAGGAATGAAAATGCAGCAACTAGATCCGATGACTCTACAAGCTCCTCCTCTATCGGCCAATATGACGTCAAGGACGAGACGATTTTGGAGCACGACAAATCTCATAGCAGATTGCTCTTCAGTTAAGTTACCTAGAGCGGAAGTAGTCTCATTCACTACTGCTTCAAGGGTTCTGGTTAGCCTACGTATTAACTTACTATTCTGAACAGGACCTATGAAGAAAAATAAACCTTTATTGAAGTCTTGATACTGTTCTAAGGCAGTTTCAGTTTGATCGACAATTGGGGACTCGATCTCCCTTCTATGTCTAACATGTACTAGATGTGCGTTTCTGTGATAATCGGACGGGGCTAGAAAAACTGGTGGCAGTAGGAAGGCAATGTAACATGTTCCATCCCAATCGAGGGGCAGACGAACATATGCGGTCTGACCACAAACAAAATAAGAATGACGTGAGGCTTTGAAAATAGATTTCCCACTGTCACTATTCTCGACCACAGTAGTACAATCACTATGACCTACATGTGCGGAACCATTCTTTCTAACACATAATTCGCCTTTAACTGGTAGAACTGAAATAGCAGGCAAATCTGGAGTAGTCTCGGACTGAACATTCAAAACCATGAAATTCGAGGAATAATTACCTAGATCATATACTTCATTTTCTAGATCTAACCCTGTTCTATGGGAAAGTCCTTCATTGTCTGGGAAACATGTTCTATTCAGAAGGGACATATCATTTGAGGATGATGTTAACGTGGACCATGCTCCACACGAACCATTATGTGAAAACCGATAGGGAAAGAGTGGCAGAACTCCCTTCGGTGTCTGGAAAGGGGGGAGTCGACCACACACCCAACAATTAGTGGCATTGCTTGTCTGGTGTGAATAGTGTAGCATTCGGATAAAAGTATTATTACGCATAACAAGACGATAGGATAACTCGTGAGGAGGCAGGTCACCAAAGGTGTGCTCTACTGTAACATTAGAAAACATATGTACATGTGAAATAGGAAAACATAAATGTAAGGCATAACTTATGCAGGTAACCATAAGACTCAGGAATAACAGAAAAAACAGAGTAACGATACATCTACTTCGAAGATTCTTTTGATAACGTATTCTCTTAGAGTTTTGACTAACTCTCTCACTGTGTGGGTCTATCTCATACATGTCAGGAACCTGTCTAACCGTTTCACCCGAGAGGGACTTAGACAATTAAACTGGCTGACTTACTAGACCGGAGCTTATCTTTATACTCCTGCTGCGGAGTTTTCTCTAACAGGGGAAGTTTAGATTCAGTGTCTGGGCAGTCCTTGAGAACGGGGCAGTCCTTGAGAAAAGTCTTTGGTTTGAGTCCATGAAACTTCTTTACATGACTGGAATGTAGCCACCCCTTCCGTCCTTCGATCTTCACGGCGGTCCTGGTTGTGAGTAGTACAAGGCGGGGCTCCTTCCAGCGGGGCTCCAGCGGACTTGAACGATCAAAATTCCTCACAAGTACCAGGTCCCCTGGTATGACCTCGTGCGGTTTCACTTCGGTGTTGTCTGGAAAAGCAGCGGCAACCTGTGAACGACAAGATTGTAGTGCAGACATCAAGGAGGCAAGGTAATCTGTCAGCATATTACTGTCAACATCTGTAATTGTACGCAGTCTAGGTGTACCCCACATATTTGGGGGACGACCGAACACTACCTCATACGGAGATAGACCTGAACGGGAATGAGCGACCATTCTCATATAGAAAAGGGCAACTGGCAGTGCTACCATCCAATCTACACCTTTCTCTGCACATACTTTGGCGATCCGGATTTTCAAAGTCTGGTTATGTCTCTCTACGAGACCGGCTGCTTCAGGATGTCGTACACAATGGAACTTCCACTGGTACCCTAACAGAAGGGATACTTGTTTCATGAGCTCAGATGAGAATGGCTGGCCGTTATCTGAATACACGACCCTAGGCAATCCATAGCGGGGAAAATACTCACGAACCAACTGCCTGGCAGTGGTCGCAGCTGTGTAATCTGGAACTGGATATGCTTCTGTCCACCTGGACAAAGCGCATACAACTACGAGGACATACTTGAAACCTCGACATCGCTCCATCTGAATATAATCCATTTGGAGGACTTCAAAAGGGTGGTCAGGAGGATGGAATCCACCTTGTTCCACCGGGACACCTTTACCTGGATTGAACTGACAACAGATCATGCAGGTACGCACTTTCTGTTTGGCTGCTGCTCGTAAATGCTTGTTGAACCAGAGATTCTGAATACTGTCTAACATGGCTTTTTCTCCTAAGTGTGCTGGACTATGTGCGGTGTTAATAAGGACTTGAACCATAGAGTCGGGGAGAAACCATGTGGCTTTTCCCTTCGACAACGATCCTTGATCTGTCTGGACCCCTCCTTGTTCAGACCACTTCTTGATTTCCTCGGGAGTAGCATGTAACTGTATATCTATTACATATTGTGTAGGGTCCTTAACTGTCATACAAGTAGTCTGATCTGGAATGTCTGTCTGTGTCGTGTTAACTGGAGTGTCAGGAATCTGAGCTGTAAGCTTGGCTGTTCGATCTGCCAGGTCGTTACCCTGGGAAATGACGTCAGTGACTTTCGTATGTGCTTTGCACTTCATGATAGCGATAGCTGTCGGTAAATGTATTGCATCTAACAGAGCTTGAATGAGGGGGCCATGCTGAATCTTGGTTCCATGAGAAGTCATAAAACCTCTTTCTTGCCAGAGCACTCCAAAGTCGTGTACGACTCCGAATGCATAACGTGAATCTGTGTATATGTTTACTTTCAGGTTCTTGGCTCGTATGCAGGCTTGGGTCAGAGCGACGAGCTCTGCTGCTTGAGCAGACAGGGTGTCAATACGATGTGTTTCCACAACTTCAGTTTCAGTAGTCACGGCATACGCGGCTACTAGTTCTCCTGTACTTGTTCTCATACATGAACCATCCACATAAAGTGTCAGGTCAGGATCAGGTAATGCAATATCTGTCAAGTCTTGTCTTGGCTTTGTCATGGTGTTAACAACTTCCACACAATCATGTGTGGCAGGATTTGAGGTAACTGACGGTAACAGTGTAGCTGGATTTAAAATGTTGCAGCGTCTGATTTCTATGTGTGGCTGGAACAGTGTCAGTTCATAACCTGTTAAACGTGCAATTGTCAAGTGCTGAGTCTGTGTTCGGTTTAAAAGAACTTCCACGGAGTGTGGAACTTGTACTGTCAGGGAGTGTCCTAACACTATGGAATCACTTTGTCTGATAGCTAGAGCTGTGGCTGCAACTGACTTGAGGCACGCAGGCAGAGCCTGGGCCACTGGATCTAATGTGCTAGAAAAATAAGCACAGGGCTTGTATTGTCCTGCTTGATCTTGTGTGAGAACAGATAATGCAGTACCATCACGTTCAGTAACAAAAAGTGTAAAAGGCTTACTGTAGTTCGGTGTTGCTAGAACAGGTGCTTGGCATAAAGCTTTCTTTAATTCATTGAAAACAAGTGTATGTTCCTGAGTCCAAGGGAGGACAGTCGATACGGCTGCCTCCTGTGTCGTTAACTGTATCAGTGGTTTGGCTAGAAATGCGTACTGAGGAATCCATTGTCTGCAGTAAGAAGTGAGGCCGATAAAAGCTCGTACCTCCTTCTGAGTCTTGGGCTGTGGAAGATGTGCTATTACCTGGATACGGTCTGGTGTCAACTGCCTACCCCTCTTGGACAGTAAGTGTCCAAGGTAGACCACTTGCTGGACACAGAATTGCAATTTGGAAGGGGACACCTTGTGCCCCATCTCGGCCAGGAAATACAGGACTGTAAGTGACGCACGTTCGCAGTCACGTTCAGAACGGGCTGTGATCAGTAGATCATCGACATACTGGAGCAGAGCAGTGTCAGTTGGCATGTGAATATTGTCTAGTTGTCTTTTAAGTGCTTGACTGTAAATGCTAGGACTTTCTGTGAAACCTTGAGGTGCTCGTGTGAATTTATAGCTTCTTCCATTTAAACAGAATCCGAAAAGGAACTGGCTGTCTGGATGAATGGGGACACTAAAGAATGCGTTCTTGAGATCGATAACTGTGAAGAACGTAGCTTCGGAATCAATGGCAGTCAATAGGGAAGAAATATCTGGAACCACAGGGTACTGGGGTATGATACATTTATTAAGTTCTCGAAGGTCAATCACTAATCGATAAACTGGAGGTGCATTTGGATCAGTACGTTTCAGAATCGGGATGATAGGAGAATTACATACATTGGAGTCAGTTTCTACAACTACTCCTTGAACAATAAGCTCGTCAATAATTTTGGATAAGGCTGCTACAGCCTCAGGTGGCAATTTGTACTGTCGGATTCGTGGTAATACAACACCTTTCTTCAGGGTGACACGATGGGGTGTGATGTGCATACAACCTACATCAGTTGGACCTTGCGCCCATAAATGCTGTGGTACATTCAATAATCTTGGATCAAAATCACGTAATACATAATGACCTTTAAAATCCCTCAGAAACAGTCGCACCCCTTCTGGGGAGCAGCATATTACTGCCCCTAATTCTTTCAGGGTTCTAATGCCTAATACATTTTCTGGACATGATTTCGTAAGTAACAAATCTGTAGTTCGGGACAATGGACCAACTTCTAGAGGTACTGGTTTCGATATTTCATTAACAATAGGCTTTCCTGAAAATCCAAGGGAAACATTTCTAGAGCCTGAAAGTGGAGCCCCTGGAACCTCGTCATGACTGATGGTAGTCCTACTTGCCCCTGTATCAATCAGAAACTTTCTGTCTTTCCCTAATACTTGACTGTGTACATAGGGACCCTCTTGATCTACAGGAATCTCGATGAGAGGCAAGCCAACCTCCCTCTCTAGGCTGTTTCATGAATACGGCTGATAATCTGGATACTCTGACTGTGCGTACTGGTACATCTGCTGTGTAACGTGTTGTGTTGCAGCTATAGGCTGCGGTACTGTAACTGTCTGTTGTGCATTCTGCGGTAGCTGGGAATTCTGTGAGACTTGTTCTTGTCTAGGCGGACGCGGTCTTTCTTTCGTTTTACCAGTAGCTATGTTATGTTTCAGAACTGCACATTCGTTTATATAATGACCTGGCTGTTTACAGTAATTGCAGGTCCCTTTAACGGGAGCTGCAGGATGACTGGCTTGACTCGGACCCCTCTTCTGACTGTCTTGCGGAACAGACTGTGCAACTAGTACTTTCATTTTCGTGTCTTTCATACGTCTCCTTTCATGTTCCTGCTCCTCCCTAATTCTGTTCTGGTGATACTGTAACATCTGGAGCATCTGTGACGGAGTATTAGCTTGCCAGGTGCTTTCGACTTTCAGTACTCGATTTTTAACTTGTGGACTTGAATTCTCAACTAGTTTGGTAACAAAAAGATGGGGATACAATTCACTACTTGTTTTCAGACCACTATTTTTTTAAGTTCAAAAATTAAGTTTATTAAAAGAAGTACATGGTAAAAGTACAAAGTATGAACAAGTACTGTGGGGAAAATAATAAGGGGGCAAAAAGGAAGGGGAAAAGGACGATGATGGAGTCATATAAAGAAAGAGTAACATTTCAGTGTGATTTATACAATTCAAAATAAATAAGCAAATCCTGGAAAATCAAGTAAATAAAATGCAGTAACTATATAGTAGAGTAAAATGCAAAGAAATCTATACAATAGAATGTAATGATTGAACATGAAAAAATGTGAAGGGCACTAAGGGGGCTTAGGGACTTCCTGCTGCACAGGGCGAAGACAAAAGGAACGGGCTGTACAAGTATCTAAATATAATGTGATAGGAAGCCATAACTCGGCACGTTTAGTCGCAATCTGTGGAGGAAAAACAAAGGCAGTATCCAGTCTATGATTATGACACACATTATACCACCAAGCTTTAAATGTAATACTTGACGTAGACTTCCAGTTGACCGTTATTTGTTGAAAGGCAACCGCCAATAGTAAATCAACAATTCGAACATTGAGATCAGTAGCGTCCCAACAAGGAGAAAGGCTGCCTAGAAAAATATGAGCATGTGAAAATGGAACAATAGTTGAAAAAATGACGTTGATTTGAGCCCAGACTTTTAACCAGAAGGCATGAACGTTCTTACAAAGAAACAACATATGAAACAAAGTAGCATTCGGAGATGCACATGACCAACAGTTATCTGGTGTGGTAGGAAAACGTTTATGAAGTGTGGAAGGAGTGAGAAGTAAACGGTTATATATAAAAAAAAGGGATTGCGTGAGGGAGGCAGCTCTAGAGGATTTACGAATCTTTAACCAGATCTTATCCCAAGTGGAAGTAGGCCAAGATAAGGAAAGGTCAGTTTCCCATTGCTCTTCTACTTTGCTTTTGAGTCTAGAGAGAGTGCATGTGCGAAGATGTTTATAGAGAAGTGCAGCTTTTGGAAAGGTAAGTAGAGTAGAATGGAGGTGAGTAATAGGATCAGGAATGGAAGTGGGAGGACGAGAGGGAGGAAGTGTATTATATGTAGCCATAACTGATGCTTTGAGTAGGAGATATTGAGGAAGAGAGGAGAGGGGTAAATTAAAAGTAAGGCGAAGAGTGTGAAAAGGTAGGAAAACGGATTGTGAAAACAATTGTGAGATCCAAAGCAGCCCTTTGGTTCGCCAGGACTTCCATAGAATGGGCCTTCCTCGTATCAAAAGGTACTTATTATGCCATATAGTAGAGGAAAGGAAATCAGCAATGCAAGTGGGGGGTGGAGGATTGGAAGAAAGGAGGAGTTTAAGGGTGAACTTATGTATAGGAGTAAGGATTGAGGCAGGCTTGCGGGAAAAGGAGAGACATTCGGCAAAGGAAAAAGGTGAGAGATAAAGGTGCTCTACCTTGGTCCACAAAGGGCAGGGAGAATCTGGATCCTGTAACCAAAAAGAGGATTGACGTAACAGAAAAGCCTTGTGGTAAGCAGAAAAATCTGGAAAGTTAACACCACCTTCAGAAGTAGGACGAGTGAGCCTGGCCAGAGACATTCTAGGTTTACTCTTATGCCATAGGAAGGAAGATAAAATTAAATTAATTTTTTTTATGAATTTAGCTGGAATAGCAAAGGGAATATTGGATAGGGTATAAAGAATAACAGGGGAAAGCATCATTTTGATGGTGTCTAAGCGACCCCACCAGGACAGGTAGAGAGGATGCCACCTAGCAGTGAGATCAGAGAGTTTCTGAATGCACTTGGTTAAGCAAAGGGAGATAGTATCAGGGATCGAGGGGGTAATATGCAAACCTAAATATTTAATATTGGAAGGACTCCAGTTAAAATTTGAGGCACTAAAATCGTCCTTAAAAGTGAACTTTGTCAGAGGTAAGATTTCGCACTTATCGTTATTAAGTTTATATCCAGAGATTGAGGAATAATGTTGAACTTCCGCTAAAAAAGCGGGAATAGAGACAGTAGGGTTAGAGATGAACAGTAAAATGTCATCTGCATAAGCAGCCATTTTTATGGAAAGGTCATTAGTAGAAAAGCCATGAATATCAGGGTTTTGACGGAGTTTAGACAAAAAAGGTTCCAGGGCTAGGTTGAAAAGGAAGGGCGAAAGAGGACATCCTTGACGTACTCCTCTACCAAGATCAAAGTATGGAGAGATTTGACCATTTGCGAAAACTGCAGCACGTGGATGAGAGTATAACAACGAAACTAGGGAAATAAATTTAGGGCCAAAGCCAAACCAGTTAAGGGTGTGAAAGAGGTAGGGCCACTCTACCCTGTCAAACGCCTTTTCAGCGTCTAAAGCAATGGCTGCGAGAGGAGTTTGAAGATGTGAGGATTTGGTCAAGATGTTGAATAAGAGTCTTGTATTATCTGTAATGTAACGGCCTTTGACAAAGCCCGATTGTTCATCACCGAGGAGATCAGGGAGCAGGTGGTCCAGTCTAATGGCTAACAATTTGGTAAAAATTTTGTACTCTATGTTAACTAGGGAAATGGGCCTATAATTTTTACAATATTGGATATCCTTCCCTGGTTTGGGAATTAAACAAATATGAGCATCAGAAAAGGTGCCAGAAGAAGTGCCTAATGCAGCAAAAGAGTGTATAAGGGAATGAAGTTTTGGAATAAGATGTTTCGAGAAATTAAGATAAAACTCGACGGTGAACCCGTCAGGGCCGGGAGCTTTGTTCAGTTTTAAACGGTTGAGGGCGTGGAGCAGTTCAGTCTGTGAGGCGTCAGATTCCAAGGAGGAGAGGTCGAGGGGAAAAGAAGGAGGGGTTTGAATGGTAGAGAAAAAGTGAGCAAGAGTCTGAGGGGAGGAAGGCGTGTCAGAAGTGTATAAGGACTCGTAGAAATGTGAAAAAGTAGTGAGAATGTCAGCATCTTTGTGATGTAGATGGGCAGCATCATCATATATCGATTCAATAGTTATTTTATTTTGTTTGACCTTTAAGTAATTAGCAAGAATTTTCCCTGCTTTGTTCCGACCACCGTAAAATTTGGCACTAGATTTAAGCAAATACAAAGAAGCATCTTCAGTAGACTTTTCGTTAAATTTGAGTTTAGCAGCAACCAGTGATGTCAGACTATCTGAGGAATGTGAGGTAAAATAGGCGTGTTCCAATCTCTTAATATCGTGAAGGAGGGTTGTGGTAAAGTTACGAGCAGCTCTACGTTTTTTAGCAACAAAGGTAATAATGAAATCACGGGCAGCTGCCTTAAATGTGTCCCATAGAACATGTTTCGAAATAGGCGGGACATCGTTAAAAAGGAAAAATTCATCAAAGAAGGCAGAAAAAGAAGTAGAAAAATTGGGGTCAAGAAGGAGAGCATTGTTAAAACGCCATCTCTTAGGACCCTCAGTTCTGGGCGGAACTTCCAGACTAACCAAAACAGGAGCATGATCTGAAAGTAAAATCGGACCAATTTCTGCCACCTGGAGAGTTTGAGAAAGGGCATGAGAGACAAAAATATAATCAAGCCGTGATTGGGAACGGTGGTGGGGGGAATAAAAAGTAAATTCTTGTAGAGTCGGATTGCATATACGCCAGGAGTCAACAAGCTTATGTTGCGAAATAGCTTGGGTAAACAATTTATGTGGTTTTGTGGGAATATAAGTAGCATCAGATTTTCTATCCAAAAAAGGATCAAAAGGGTGGTTGCAATCCCCCGCAAGGATGAAATTATCATCCATAAATTGAGTAATACGGGGAGAAAGGTCAGCCCAAAAAAGGGGTTCACCCGTCGTAGGACCGTAGACGTTGAGGAGAGAGATTGGAACACCTCTAAGTGATAGTCTGACATGGTTCCATCTGCCATTTGTATCAGAGTCTTGAGAAATGACCGTTAGAGGAAGCGACTTGCGGCATAGAATGGCAACACCATTACGTTTCCCATCACCCTGTGAGAAAAAGACTTCGCCCACCCAGCCTCTCATGAGTTTATCAGATTCTGTATCCGAGAGGTGAGTTTCTTGAAGAAATGCAATATCAGTATTTAATTTGGCTAAGTGAGAGAGAATGCGCTGTCTTTTAACAGGGGAGTTAATGCCCTTAACATTCCATGAAACCAGATTTAAAGACATAGGTTACAATAAAATTCAGAAATCAATTGAGCAATGCATCCAAGAAATAATGAGGAATAGGAGAAGAAGCAATTAGAGATAGAAGAGCGAGTGATTATAAGGATATGGAGAAAAATAGGAATAAAATGAAGAAGAAAGATGAGATGTACAAGGAGAGTGAAATCAGAACTAGGAAAGAGGTCCAGGAGTAACGAGTAAATAGGGAGAGATAAAAAGGGAATGCAGATGGGTGAAAAAAGAGGCAAGAAATAGAAGTGAATGAAGATAAGGAAAAAGGAAATATAACCTGAAGAAAAAAGAACATCATCGTAAAGGAAAACAGGAGGGTCTTTGAGGAAGGAAGGGGAAGTGAAGAGGGACAGAAAACAAAAAAGGTACAAAAAACATGAGGAAAACATACCTACTAAGGGAAATGACGAGAAGAAGATGAGGGGGGAGGGAGCCAGGTAGGGAAGGCAACACAACTGAGGACAACCGAGCAAGGAACCGGGGAGACGTCATCATGAATCAGAGGGTTCCTGTGAAAACAAAGACGGAATAAAGCTGAGAAAACAATACACAACAAGGAGCAATAACAAGTAAAAAAAAAAAAATGAAGATAAGGGAACGAAACCTAATGGAATTCGAAAAAGGAGGAAAACAAACAAGCAAGCATGAAACATTAAAAAGGGGAAAACCAGAACAACAGAATGCATAAGTAATGCGTCAACTAGCTAACAGAACCAAAAAATCAAGTTAAGACATGAGGCGAACAACAGCTCAGCATGAAAAGAGCGTAAATCACCAACAAGTATGCATTATGAACAGTCAGCCAGGAGAGAAAGATGAGGGACCAGAAGTATCCATATTAGAGGTACGATGGGCATTGATGAAACTCTGCAATCGCACTGGATCTTCATAGGTGGTGGTCTTGTTGTTATAGGTGACCTTAAACAGACACGGATGGTACAGGCCATATCGAGCACCCATAGCGCGAAGGGCCTCTCTCATGCTGAGGAAAGCTTTCCTACGGTTGGCAGTAGCTTTGGCATAATCCTGAGCGAAGAATAATGGAGATTCAAGCCAAGTCAGTTTGGGATGAAGCTTGGCGGCTGCCAAGACTTTCAAGAGGTTGGTGTACTCCAGGAAGTACAGGATAACACCCCTTGGCCTTTGTGACATGGAGAGGGACGTAGGTAAACGGCCTAGACGATGCGCACGTTGGATGTTGAGAGAGGTATCCTGCGGTAGGTGGAGCAGTTTAGGAAGGAAGGATTTAAAAAAGGCAATCGGGTCGGAACCTTCAAGATTTTCTGCAAGACCGTAAATGCGAAGGTTGTTACGCCTGCCCCTATTTTCCAACTCTTCCACCTGCTTCTGGAGAGCTCCTACCTGTGAGGACAAATGTGTGACCTTGACTTGTGATTCTTGAAAAGATGCAACAGAATGTTCCACCGAAGAGACTCTCGTTTCAATTTGAGACCAGTTGTCCGTGAGAACTTGAAGTTTGGCATTAGTCTCCTCCATAAAAGGACGAAGTGTTCCAATTTCCTCGAGAAAAGGACGAAATGAGCGGATTTCCTCCTGTAACAGCTCCATGGATACAGGAGAGGATGGCTTGGGTGGAGAGAGAGGATGTTTTTTTAGCCGCTTGACAGTTGCTTTCCCCGATGCTGTGGGAGAGGGTGTTTCCATAGGTTCCTCCGAGCCCGAGGGCAAAAGAGAGTCCTCAAGTTGGGAGAGAGCTGAGAAGACTTTAGAGTTCTTAATGAAAGCCACCCTTGTAGATGTCTTGGAAGAGAAGCGAGACATGTGTTGCTGTTTTCCCATGGAAGTGAGCAAAGAACGAGGAATCAATGACAATTGGTGAGAACAATGAAATGTGCCGGAAACAACCGCAGGGATGAGGAGGCAATCAAAGAGACCAAAAGGCAGGAGAGCAGAGACGTGCAGAAAAGTACAGCATAGAAGAAAGCCACCAACCTGCACTGAAAGTTTGAATTATAAATGGAGACCAGCAGGGGTGATGGGCATTCCCAACTGCCAAAACCTGTAGGAATGACAAGTCACCAAGTCATCAGTGAGCTGAAGAGTATGCAATGAGAAGGCTTCTGCGGCATTGAGGCAGTTCTCATGGTAAAATGTCAACTGGTGGGGATAGTACGTATTCTACCATCCCTGCGTGCAATAAAACGGCAGTGGAAACAAGAAAGCCGAGTCATAGGACAACCAGACGATATAATACTTGGGAAGAGTCAAGCTGTGAGGCAGAAGGAAAGCGAAGGAAATAGTTCAACATGCAGGCAAATATATTCCATAGCGTGTAAAATGGCGGCCATGCTGCGTGAAGAATATTTTACCATCATGAATGTGGCGCAGAATGAGGAAAACAACAGGTCTGGACCCTGAGAAGGTGCTGAGGCGGGCCGTGAATATAGCGACTTACATTTGTAGACGGAACGGGGAAACCGCAATTGCCGCTGCGGAAGAGCCGCTCCGTGACAGGAACCACAAAATAGCCGCTGCGGACACCGGAGCGTCCGTGGTTGTGGTACGTCGAATAACTGCGCCTCCTTCGTCGGGAAGATGTCGTCAGGATCGCCACTGCATGGCGGAGGTGTTCCGATGTCCTGGGACGAGCTTCAAAGCAGGAACAGTGCGGCTTGAAAGGTTAGACCCCCGGCACCTCGGCGGAGCGTCACACAGGCGCTGCCATCTCCTACGGCGCCAAGCCACGCCCCCTCTTTCAGACCACTATTAATAATGAAACATTTCTCAAATCTAGAATAAAAATCACTAGTGTCTTCGTCTTGTTTCTGTTTACAGGCTGAGATGGCATCCCAATCTTCCTTTTTCGTGGCTAGTAATCTTGGCAAAACTTGTATCAGTAACTCGGGCAATGCTTTAGCTTTATCCCCAAGACCGGTACCTGGAACTCGTGTGTTATCTTCAGTTTCTAATGCTGTCCAATCTATCTTTTTCTCTCCCACCTCCCATTCTTTTTCTTTGAGTTTTTCATATATGCCCGCAGGCAACAGGACCTTTAACATTTTAATGATATCAGGATACGTGTACTCTCCCATACGGAGCATGTCCTTTAATTCACGGTTAAACCCTGCTGGATCTTTATCGTGACAGGGAATTAACTTCTTCATTTCTAAGAGTTCTATTTTCGTGATAGGGGTGTAGACAAATACCCGTTCTAGACCACCCCCCTCTACCTTAACTGGATGTACTTCTCGTAACGGATTCTGTCTGTCTATGTAGAATGATTTTCTTTCTGGGGGTGAGACGGGAACAAAATGTGGATTCAGGAACGTTCTGTATTTGTTGCGTTGTTCTAATATGACACTAATTAAATCGGTACCTAGACCTTTCCATCTGTTGAGGAGTAACTCGTTCAATACATCATGTGGAGGACCTGGATCAGAATGCTGATCCTCATACAGTGTAATGAGGTGCTGGATCATATACGTACCCACCAGACGCTGCTCGGCTGGGGGCAGTTTCAGAAACGTTTGGGCCACTATTTCATCTGGAAAAGTGGTAGAATCACTAGTCCAGCGGACTGCTGATCGGGCTAGTTCTTGTTCATGCATTGTACTAAGCTCGCTATAACCTATTCGTGATTTCAGAATTTGATCGGTGGCCTGGAATACTTGTTCAAGAGAACACTGTTCTGGTACTGGAGGAGGAAAAACTTTCTTGTAGTCTAGGCGTGAATGTCGGTCGGAAAGTCTAGTTCTACCTACATACGCTATTCTGGAGGGATTCTCGCTATCTACCTCTTCATTAGAAGAGTCATACTCTTTCTCGGTTTCTCTTTTTGCTTTCTCTTTCTGGTGTATACTTATAATTTCCTTACGAATTTTCTTGTACATGCTGTCTACACTACCTTGTGTCTTGTGTTTTCCCTCGGCTATATTATCACTCCACTTAGTCAGACCTTTCATCTCTTCTTTATCTTTATCAGGATAATCCTGCTCTCTTATTAAACAGTTAATCAAGAACTGTAAAATCATGTGTTGAGTCTCGGTTTTTCTGTATGCCATGGCTTCGTGAATACTTCCTGGATTCTCTCCTGTACGGATAAAACGATATATTCTGTCTAGATGTTCCCTCATATCGGGCAGGGTGGCCAGAAAGGTGGCAACCCGTCTTAAACGTAATGAATATATTACCATGTGATCTTCGCCTGGAACTGGATCATATATACAGTCAGTAAGAAGTCGCTTGAGGTCTGCGTGTTTAGCCGGTTTTGGCGTACGCTGTAACGCTGCGTCATGCGGCGTCAGTCGTCTTACTTGAGGCGGGGTGATAGGAGCACTTCCCCCCACTGCTCCTGAACTAGAATCGTCGGTTAATACTGGACGTGCTGGTAAAGTGACTGGCAAAGCGGGTACATTTACTGTGGGCTGGTCCGGGGGTACTGGCACATTAACTTGGCCCACGGGACCAGCGGCTGGAGGAACAGGAATTACATTATTAACAGCGGGCTGGGGGTGAGCAGGCGGAATAGGATTTGCATATGCTGGGACTGTGTCGTCCAAATAGGACGAAAGAAAAATTTCAGCTGCGGTCGGTTTATGACGTAGCTTAATCGGGACCAATGGTGGCGGTAGATTACAGGGTGCTTCCGGGGTTGCCTTCGGCAAGCCCTCGGCAAGAAGAGGATACATACCTTTAATAAGGGCATTTCTCTGTCTGTCTGACTGTTCTGCTCTAACTCGTTCACCTTCTTCTATTAATTCTCTTTCTTGGGCTTTTTCTGAGGATTCCCTACTTAATTCTGTTTTTCTGAATTCTTTTTCGGTTCTTTTATGAGATTCTTTGCGCCATAACTCGATGGCATCTTTCTGGGACTGTCTGGCTTTCTTTTTCCATAATGCTTCTTCTACTCGCATGATGCACTCGGCATCCCATGTACCTGATACAGGCCATCTATATTTCTCTTCAAGATCTTTAGTATAATCCGCCCATAAGTCTAGATATAATATGGCATCTAAGCCATGCTTGTGATACATGAAATGTCCAGGACTGTCCCTAGGGGGGACAGGAACTGCTTCTTCGAGTAACCCTTTTCTGGTTTTTATCTGACGTAATTTCGAGAACAGAGGCATTTCAGGATTCTACTTGCGAACACAATACACAATAATCACAGTAATGAAATGGCAAACAAATCACTCATACCATGACATAGAAATACATTAATAACAGTTCGAACAGAATACTACCTGATACACTGAAAACAGAACACATGAATTTCTCGAGAACGGACTTACTAGAATTTCTGGATGCACTGCTAAAACAGTACAGAACATACCGGTCTCATAAAGAGACACGTCATACCGTATCCACCTAGGTGAATACTTTGGACTGGATCTGTGTACCCAAACCCATCGGACCAGGAACAAACTAATGTTCCTGTCTAGATACTTCCCCCGCAACGGTACTCACCGGGAAGCAGAAACTGGAAGGCCTCGGACTGGACTGGACTGCTACGACGTCGGACTACGAACTTCGGACTTCAGAAACAGGTGGGCCTCCGGATACCTCGGACCTTGCTCTCTCGGCTTGGGCTCTGGTCGGGACGAACCGCATTCCACACCGCCTCGTCTGGATGCCGGACCGCAGTTCCCGTCTCCTCCGTGGGCCTGAGGGAGACTTGAAGCAGAAATATCTGCACGTGCACGGTAGAGTTCCGTCACGGCTGCAGAGGGTCAGGGGGCCTGCGTTACATCGCCAGCGTGTGGGGAAGGGGCATGTCCCTATTCGGGCGCCATTTATGTGGTAAATAAATAATTAAATACCGGTACTATTTTTGAATACATTAACAATAACAGATAGCTCAATAAATAAGAGGCAGGATCCGAGGAATCTGAGTCGAACGGGCTTTATTCAGGCAAAAGGGAAGGGACAGGATCGGGACAGCCTGAAATAAAATAGAGAGGCAGCTGCCACGTTTCATCAACAGTACAAAGTATACATAGTAAGACATTTCAATTACAGTGCATACAGTAGGCGTAACTAGTGACAAGCGTAAGATAAGAACACATGGGTGTGAAAAGAAGGCGTGCACAGGGCGTACACGTAGACATGTGATGAGAACGTCACAGAAGTGTCATGAATGGGCGGAAACATGGAGGGGGCTACCTGAGCAGCTGGAACCTTTAACCTAGTGGTGCGCGCAAACGGGCAATGACGTGTTACCGGGGAGAACTGGGGGCTATGACTTCTGCACTAGAAGAGGAGACTAAAGTCTGCGGTGTCAGGACGACATGTACCTATAGCATATCTGATATCTGGTGTTTGGAGTACATGTTGATAGAATCTAAAAGTTATCAGGGCAAAGGCTACTTGACACTAAGGCTGGTGCATGCATATATTCTACATGTATTGCGTGTGCTATGAATCTTCTATGAATACTAATACAGTAATTCTCTTGCATGGAGACAGAAAGACTAGACTATAGCTGGAGATGTTTATGCAGTTCAGTAGCTTAGGAATGTGAAGACGGAGAGCTGAACTGATAACTAGAAGCATAACATATTCTTGGCAGACAGGCAGGCAGAGCCAGGCCGGGCACCGCGCTGCGCGGCAGGAAGTAAGTGAAGGGTCAGGGATGCAGGTGGGGGCTGCTTCGCTCCTCGGAGTGGGTTCAGGAGACTGGAGCTTGAATCTGGTGTCTGGGCCCTTTGAGGCCTAGAAACGGGGACAATTCGGTGAATTAACGTGCACACTGTAAAACGTGGCAACATAGGCCTAATACTCGTTGCTTTCACGAGAACTGGATACTGGCATACTAGAGTTGGACACAACCATAATTGCGTCTTTTAATCGATCATAGGGGGATATATGCATATCGATCATGCACATATAAAATAGGATGGGGAACACGTAGGCACATATGGCAAGGCAAAATTCAATTTTCCTCACCACGATTCATTAGAGCTCTGTTATGGCCCAAAATATGCCTTTCAGCTAGCAGTGTTGGGTGAGATCTTCACCTTTCTGTTCCTGAGCTCCCCCTGAAGCACCCTCATTGCGGCCCATAGCGACTGAGTATTTGCCAATTTTGTTGTATTGGTTCGTGCTCAATCCTTTTGTGCGTCCATCCGGCAGCTCCCCAATACTTCCGCCGGTCTGGCGTCACCCTCAGCCTCTGCCAGTCATGGTTTCTTTGGTCTGTTGAGTTGTCTGACAATCACGCCCACGCCTTTCTCGCCGCTGGACTGAGGGCTCCCCTGCAGCACTTTTCAGGGCATCCAGTGGCGACACTTCTCAGAACAGGGTACCCCCAGACCCTCCTGTGTGAGTACCCATATTGCTGGGGTCTATCCGGCTCTCCGGAGCCCACCTTCATCCCAAGCGGGTCCAGCCCAGGTCATTAATAGCTTTAGTATGCGTGGTCTCTAACCGCCACTTGCTTGAACCATAGGGCCCCTGAGCACTGTTCAAGGGCACAGAAGACTTACCCCCTCAGTCTCCTGATGCACCACACGAATGCCATTCCCAAGTCTCTTAGAGGCCCAGGGTTGCCTCACCACTGCCCGTAATATAGTGTCTCAAGGGCTGTGTTACTGACTGCTTATTCCCAAGCATGTGACCCACACAGGCTGGCCCATGCTCTCCCAGTGAGCACACAACAATCTATCCTGCCCTTACGGCTCTTGCGCCGTTCCAACGTACCAGTGGTAGAGGGAGCCAGGTAGGCGGGGGGGCTCCTCCTGGGTTTTTGCAGTGCCGGTCGTACTACACTCACCGGATTCCTGCTTCGGGCCGCACCCAAATCCTCAGACAACCCCTGGGTCTGGCGCTTGTGCCGTTGCATTACATAATGTCTTGTGCTTTGTTTTCTTCCATGCTGGCTGGTCTCGGGGTGTGGAGTTCTCCAATGCCACCACTCCACATGCCATCAATCGTCCTGCTTGGGCATCCTGGACTGTCGCGCACCTCGAGCCTCAAGGTCAGGCTCCTCGCCAATCAAGTCGGATGTGGCAGTGCCATGTTGGCGCCACCCGCGGCTGCCGCTCGGTTTCAAAGGCTTGTTTCGCCTCTGGAAACCTGAAACTTGGCCAGGCGATCACCGCAGGCACCCGGTGCCCTCTCCTCCACAAGGTGCACTTAAACCACAGGGATGTTGTTGGATTTTACGGGGCTCCCACTATGTGGCTAGCGGAGCTCTCCTAATCTGCGGCCACCTTAGTCTGCTGCTGACCACACCCTCCTTTTTCCTTATATTTCTGATCCACAGTCCTGATTTACAGGCGCCTCAAACATACACAAGATATTATAATTTATGTAACATTCCATGTATGTGCCTGAAACACACATTTTCTGGAATTCTATTGACTGCATTATGAAGCATCCTGTTGCAGTACAGTTATCATATTTGTGAAACATAACACTACCTTCATAAGATAACACTTTGACACTTTAACACTTCTCTTCCCACACACCCTCATAAAATATGAGAGTTATTTTGCAAATATAACCCACTACTGTTTACCCTATTGTTTATCCTTGACTGGTGCAAGAGCAAGTGTGTAGCATCCCAACAACAATCTCTGGTCCTAACAGGAGCATGTGCAGGGACCAAGATTGCTGTTGGAATGTAGAATTCTAATATTGCTGTACATACCGTTCTATTTGCGATGGTTGACTTTTGTTTTTCTGCTGGGCGATTGTTTTCCCCAGCAGCTCCATAATGATGAAACATTTCTGAATCACAACGAGTATCCCTGTTTTCTGTTTCTGTGGGATGCAACACACATCTTTTGGCGATGATTCTAGAGCTGCCAGCACACATTTGGAAGCTAAGTGCATCTCTGTGACTTCACAACTGCAAGTACTTTTGTCACGTCAAGCCTTCATGTCTATATTCTGCTTACTTGGTTTCACATTGTCTCTATTTCGGCTCAACTGCTGAGTGAGCTTGTGTGTTCATTGCGTCCTTATTTCAGCTCCGGACCTTGTGGTTGTCTGTGTCTCAGATAGGCTGCACTGCCACTTTTATTCCTTCACCTACTGTGACGTCGCACACTGCAAGCCTGTATCGTGTACTCTACCACCCACTGTGACGTTGCACTCTCCACGTCCTCATCGCTTGCTCCATGGTTTCACTGTATCCATGGGTACGGGTCCAGCTTGGCTAACACATAGAGCTACAGCTTTACTTCACTGATGTGCATTTTATTTTGTTTAATGCACAAAGCGTCTACTTTAATTTGCTGATGCGCACAGCTATATTTAACATCACTGATGTGCACAGCTTCATTTTTATTGTATTTCGCTCACTTGGGAGTTAAGTTTTTTCTCTCTCCTCGCTTACTGCTACATTGGATGTGGATCTTACCATCTGTTGCGTGTTGCAACACAATTGCTTCATCCTATTAGCTTATTATGAATTTTGTTCTATGGTGTGCATGTTTCATTCTTTTTCTCTACCAACGCCGATGTGCATGGCTTTATGACTGAACACTATAGGAACACAATGTGATATACAACTCATACTTCATCCACATTGTGGTTCACTCAATAGAGTTAACAAAGCTGTTTATTACTTCCATTCTTATTGTATGCTATTATGCAGTCCGTAAATCCTCCTCCTTCATTTTTAGAAGTTCCAGGTGATCCAACTGTTTGTTGGAAAAACTGGTACAATGCTTTTGAAACATACTTAGGGGCCATTGGAGCCTCAAGATTTTGTCCACACAGAAAACAATTCCTATTGATACATTCTTTGGATTTTGAAGGTCGTACTATTTTCAAACATTTTCCTAACATTGAAGGTTCTCTGGAGGAATAACTGGACGATTACACAGAGTGTATTACAAAATTAGAAAAGCGGTTTGATGTGCAAACTAGCATTGTGGTCTTAAGGCACACATTTGTTATGAGAAAAGAAATGTCTGGAGAAAGTGGTGATGTTTATGTTTCTGCGTTAAGGAGATTGGTTGCTGAATGTTGTTTTGAAAACATTACAGATCGGTTAGAGATCAATTAATTTGTCATTGCTCGAACAAGATTACTCAGCAAAAATTGTTGTCATTAGCTAACCCATCACTTGAAGAAATGCTTTGCATTGCTAAAAGCATAGAGACTTCTCAAATATCTGTGAAGGAGTTGAAAGAGAAGAAAATTGAAAATGTAAGCGTAGCTTAACAAAAGTTTAGAGTCTCCGGAAATGTTAAAGATAACACTAAATCTGAAAGTTTATTAAACAAAGCAATATATATTTTAGACGTGGTAATTTGCCACACTTTAGAAGTGGAAAGCTGTGTCCTGCAAATAATGTCACATGCAATCTTTGCAACAAAGTAGGTCACTTTGCAAAGGTGTGTCAGAGTCATGTAAAAATGAGCAATAGGAAAACCTGTTTTATTTCCACTTTAGGAGAAGACATTCCTGAAAGTTGTCTGGATAAACTACAAGAAGATTTACAAGACATGGTGCCAGTGATAGGAGAGGAGGTTGTTACATCAGGAGATCTATCCACTTTTGTAGATCCCTATGTTGATATATTGATTGGGGGCAAATCTGTTAAACTTCTTGTAGATTGAGGAGCATGTTTAACCATGTTACTTCAAGAATTTTTCAATGAGTTGTGGCCGGGAAGGATACTTGAGCAGCTTGACCTAGCGCCAGTATCTTATGAAGGACATCACATTGATCTTGCTGTTTTTTATGAAGATGTGTTAATCTTCAAGGGAGGGAACATTTTTAGGAAGGTGTGTGTGGCTGTTAAAGAATTATGTATCCTAGGTTGGTTTCATCAGAGTTTTTTTTTAGAATTATTTTAAAGCCTGGTACCAGTGAAGAGGTGTCTGTTGTAGATGGAGATATTTCTTCTGATGACTTCTCCACTATTTCTAATCTGTTTACTAAATATCCTAAAGTTTTTTTTCTGATGAGAGTGAGTGTAACACAAGTCAAGTGAAGGAGGGGTCAACTCAAGTGAAAATAAGCTACGCAGTGTTCTTTTTTTAGTCAGAGATGATTTAGATAAAGAATTAATGAGATTATGCGATTCAGGTATCATTGAACCTATGGAATCTTCCCCGTGGTTGTGTCCACTTGTGGTTGCTCATAAGAAAAATTTAACTCTGAGAATCTATGTGGATTTGCGTAACCTGAACAGGGCTATTTGAGTCAATTCGCATTCACACCCTAAAATGTCTGATTTGTTGTCCTCTGTATCTGGAGTTAATTGGTTTAGTAAGCTGGATCTTGCATCAGCCTATCATCAAGTTGGATCCCAGTTCTATACATTACATGGCTTTTGTATCACCAATGGGTACGTTTCAATTTTGCAGGATGCCATTCAATCTATCTTTGGCAGCTTCTGATTTCCAGAGAATTATGTTTCAATTATTCAGAGGTGTGGATGCAGTGGTTGTCTTTCAAGACGATGCGTTAGTCTACAGTAAAACCAAGGTTGAACATTTGTTATTATTAGAATGTGTTCTGTCTATCTTAAAAGAGAAAAACATTGTGTTCAAGAAGTGTGAATTTGTGAAAATCATAGTTGAATACTTGGGATATGTCATCTCTGATTGAGGCATTGAACCCAGACCTGGTCTTCTCAATGCCATTATTGATGTTCAAGTGCCCAAAGACAAGGCTGCACTTAAGTCATTTATGGGGATGTGTGAATTTTATTCTCGATTTGCTCCTGAGTACACTTCTCACTGATCACACCATTAACAAATTTACTTTAACAAATATTTTGTGTGGAATGGGTCATGTTCCGATGCTTTTGAGTGCATTCAAAAATATTTAGCTGGTTCCAGAGTTTTGAAGCCATTTTATCCCAGTTTACCCTCCTGCACCATGGTTGATGCATAGGATATGATTTGGGGCAATACTTACTCAACAGAATGGGGTGACTGAGCACCCTGTCAGTTATGCATATAGAGTATTGAGGGATGTTGAGATGCAATACTCCACTTTTGAAAAAGAACTGTTGGCATGCTGATGGTCTATACAAAAATGCAAACCATATGTTTGGGGGACAAAATGTACAGCTAAAACAGACCACAAGTCATTCTGGCTGGTGATAAAATTAGGGTCCAACTCCTAGAATTTTGAGATTTGCTTCAATTTTGTTGCAGTTAAGCAAAGCATGCAAGGTAAATTGTTTTACTTTTTCAATTTACTTAGTTTACTCCATTCTGCCATATGTCAGAGTCCACTACCCCACTTTTCTCCTGTCCGCCACATGAACCACTCCCTCGGTGAGCTGCCACTGCTATGGTGTAGGGAGCATTGGCATAGTCAAGCTTACTTGTGATGAGTGAACTTGTGATGAGTGACTGTGTGAAATGTCCGTCTGGTATTCTATGGCAGCACTTGAAGATCTTGCATAGCTGCACAGGATGTGATAACAGGAGGTAGTCACTGTGTTGACTTGCCCTTTAGTTTGTTGTCTAGGATGATCCCCAGATTTCTTTCACGGTCCTTGGGTGTGGATGTTGGTCCTATCCTTAGGTGTGGATGTTGGTCCTAGCTTCAATGGCCTACAGGTGGAGACCCATGGGGAGATCTTATTTCAGATGCTGAGATTATAGCTTCTGAGAAAGAATTTAACTCAGTAAAGTGGGCATTTATGTTTATATTATTGGCCCACATTGGAATTGGAATTAGCAACATATTCTTTACATTGTTTTTTGCTAAATAACAATCCTGTAGTCCAAACATGTGCAAATTGGTGTCTGTCACAAAAGGAGGAGGGAGAACAGTGCCTGGTATGCAGCACACAATTAGCCCAGATGCATTGTGGTAAATGCAGTGCATTTTAATACTCACTTCAGTTGAAGTTATTATTCACCATTTTTGGCACAGCCAGTGTTGTGTATCTCTAGAGACATGTTTCAGGATTATTGCCCTTCTTCAGTAAAGAGTAAAAAGTGGAATTTGGGTATGCTGGCAATGCTGCTCACAGTCTTCACAGGTTTAGCACCACTCCAAGAGCACAAATGCGTCTCAGAGCTTGTCAGCCCAGTAAAACAGCAAGGAGCCATTCACAAAAGGAGTAGGGAGCACACTGCCTGGCATGCCAGCACAAAAATTAGCCCAGATGCATTGTGGTAAATGCTGTGCATGATAAAACTCACTTAAATTGAATGTGTTTAGTATTCACCATTTTGGTGCAGCCAGTGCTGTGTATCTCTAGAGATGTGTTTCAGGATTATTGTCCTCCTTCAGTAGAGAGTAACAAGTGAAATAGTTCTGTGTCTCTTCCTATTAGCAGAGAAACCAGGCAGGGCTGTCTACTATCACCATTGTTTCATGATATAGTAGTGAAACCACTGGCATGTGCACTTAGAGAACAACATAGAAAAGAGAAATTGAGATTCCCAGGTTATATACTAATTCTGTCCACACACATGGACAATAGGCTACGTAGGCTATGTGATGTAAGGAACTCTTAAACTAATCTTTTACCAGTACTACAGGAAGTTGTTTGCTTTAGGTGAGACTGTGACGTATAGTTCAATTGGAATTTTATGTTACCTCTAGGTCTGAGCGAGGTTCGTGGAGTTCCACTACGCAGAACTCTGCAAAGTGGTAAAAAAACTCAGTGAGCTACGTGGAGTTCTGAAAGGGGCATTGCTGCTGCACTCGTTCTTGTTACGTTTTCCATTAAACATAACGAGATGTGCGTTCTTGTGCCAGAAATGGCACGGAAATGGCACTGCGCAGTTCGCATGGGCGCGGCCATCTTAGGTTTGCTCTGTTTTATGGCGCTGGGTCTTTTTTTCAATCTCTTCCTAATCTTCTTAATCCTACACCTCTAAAACCTATCTACCCCTCATTTTTTATTATATCCTTACCCTGAGTCTTTGTGTTTCTGTATTTTATGTTTATTTCAAATTTATTGTGTGACTTTTTGTAATGTATTTTTCGCTTTACTTTATTTTTCCTTCCTTTCTTCTTTTTCATTCTTCTACTTCCTTCTCTTCCCTGGCCCCACCTAGCAGGGAAGCAGCAGCGCTAGGGCCCCCGAACCACAAAGCTGCAGCCACCTATTTTGCGGCTGGCCATGCATAGAAAGGGGGCAGCCCTGCGCTCAATTCACTGAGGTGGAGGTGGCAGAACTGTTTTGTTATGTGCTGCAACACCTCCCCTAACCCCTCGTAGCATGCAGCAGTACTAGTAGCAGCTATACACTCCAGGAGTGGAAGCAACTTTTGCAGAGGGTTCCCTGGGCGATTCACCGCTGTTCAGAGATCAGGTACACCCAACAACAGCTGACGCACCGGTGGGAACTCATCTAGGACTGGGACCAGTACCTGTTATATGGGCTGGGTATGGAAGTTGCGAGGATTGGTGATTATTTATTGATTGTGTTCTATCTATGCTAATATTGTTTTGCCAATTAGCAAGCATGTTGCTAATACTCAGGTAAGTTAAATTTATGTTACAAATATTATGTGATCATCCTAGTGTAGACAGGTGACGCTACCTAGTCCTACTCATATTGTTGGCACTCGCTTGGACTGTTTATTTAAGAAATCATGCAGAACCTCTCTGTCTTGTTACTGAGATAGTAGTGTATTAGACAGTGCGCTAGTGCATTCTTCTTTCACTTCACTGTGCCTTTATAGTAGCTCGTACAGTCCCAACTCCCAACCCCAAGTGATTTCCCAGCGATGTGTAGAAAGTATTAAGTAACTAGTAACTATATATGTTAGCAGGTATGCATTGAAAAAAATGCAGACTGAGGTGACCGGTCAAAGGTTGAGGGATTCAGAATGAGATAAGAGGCAAAGATCAATCATTGCAATTTATTAGTAGTTCGAATGTAGTTTAGGAAACTTAGAAAAGGGTTAAGAAATTAAGGAATATGTTGACAATAGTAGTAGGAGAGGAGATCTAATTTCTAAATGTTAAATCAAATGTTACTGCATTTGCCTCTCCCAGTCAAAAATGTTGTGGGTAGATTAACTGTACCACTAATCTTTTTGAGATTACATTTTTTATTGCAATTTTATGAAAACAATCAACCAATGCCAAATAAAGACTTAGCGTGACCTTGTGCTTTACACAGCCCTGTATATATAGTATGTATACAGAAGCCAAAGAGGCACTGTTCCTTCCGTTTTTCCCTCCCTCTCCTTCCTTCCATTCACCATATTGCCTTGTGTCTTTCAGAAACTTGGAGTTGTGATGGTACTTGTTAATCCTTATCCGGGTCGGTAGAAGCACCAGTCTCTGGCAAGCATAATAAGCGTAAGTATTTAGGGCAGGTGAGTTCACGGAATTGAGGTGTGAGTATTGACAAAAAAAGGCTGCCATAATTCCCCAAAGGCCAAGCCCTTATTAGACAGCATCAGTGTTATTTTCTCCATCCTCAATGTGTGCCATAAACGTTAAAGCCAAACCGTATGTGTGGGAATTTGGGGGGGTCCTCCGATGAGTTAGGATGTTTTGTATAGCTGTACCTAGAGCTAACCCTAACAGATGTAAAATGTACAGGAATTTACATAGCGTAAATCACCAAGCGGTTTCTAAGCGCTTGCTTAGGGAACCCGCCCTGGTATTCCCCTGTGAGATAACCCCGGCAGGGTATCCGCAAGGTGAAAGCCAGGTATCCCGCCGCGAGGGGCTGTTGTGGAGATTAAGCAAGCTATTGCCCAGAGTCGCAGAGTGTGAACCCGTGAATCGAGTAGGCACAGGAGCGAGAATGGTCGAGTCCATGGACATTTTAGGACTCAAGACCCCGACGAGCCGGGAATTGAACCCTGGTCCCGGGCTGACCTCTGCTTCCAGGTCTGCCTCCTCTAACCAGTGATCCACACTTCTCCCCTAACCAGTGAGCCACTCTTCTAGACTTTAAAGAATATGTTAGTGGGTTTGGCACCCCTAAGAGCACATCAGCTAGGAATCTGGGCAGTTGAGTATCCAGGTGGGTATCGATCTCATCCAGTATCTTAGTCCAGTACTGTTGTGGGTACTTGCATTCCAACAGGACATGTACCAGCGTATCTTGTACCTCGCAGCCACGCCAACAGTATGCCCTCTGCTTGGGATCGACCTTATGTAGTTGCGCTAGGGTGTAGTACCAGTAGGTTAATGCTTTCGTCAGCATTTCAGTCAGCCTTGTGTTACTGGCTGTGTGTCGTGCTCTGTGGTATATTATCTCCCATTCTTTATTGCTTAGTTCCCCCCCAAGTCCTTCTCCCAGCGGGCATGGCTCGTATTGTATGTGTGTTTGTGTGAAAAGTTTTGTATTGTGTAAAGGTCAGAGATTAGCTTCTTGTCCACGGTCCTGGTTATAAGCCACTTTTCGTATTGTGTAAAATGTATCTGTGCTTGGGGCCTGTTTTGTGGTTGTAATGCTCAGTGCCGGAGTTGCCGATATCACAGCCTCTCTGACTCAGGTATTCCATAGTCTGACTTGACCTGTGGAAAGATTGCACACCTTCTACATCAAAGAGGTGTCCTAGGGCACGGCACTCCCAGTAGCGACATTGCGTAAAAGTAGTCTCACCCACCCCTAGTCCGAATTCTGGGTTATAAAAAGGGTGGAATTAGGGGGGAAGGAAAGGTAGTTAGGTTATGTTTGGTACTGGTCTGATCCCATGCCGCAAATATTGCGAGTGTTATCTGGGACATGTGCAGGTTTGGGGGCCTATGTGGCTTTTTAAGAAAGGGAACCTTTTGGTGAGACGTGCCTGCCACTGCCCGGTCTTGAAACAAGCAGTGTTTCTCAGATTCTGTACGGCTCTATTCCACAAGTTGTCTCAGTTGTGCTGGCTGATAACATAACTGTAGGTCAGGAATTCCTAGTCCTCCCTCGCTGGATGGCAGGAAGCCAATAGCTTTTTTCATTCTCGGTTTGCGGTCTTGGCAGATAAATTGCAGGCCCTCCATCTGCATCTGGCGAATCAGACCAGGTGGGGGCCTCAAAGGAAGTGTTTGAAACAGATACAGGATTTTGGGGAGGATAGTCTTTTTAATTGTGGCTATTGTCCCTAGCCATGAGATTGGATAGTGTTTCCACCTTTGCATGTCAGAGTGAATTTGGTTATGCAGGTTGCGACAGTTAATAGCAACAATAGCCCTCAGTGTGGGTGCCATTTGAATTCCCAAATAGGGGACCTTGGTGTTTGACTACTGTATGGGATGTTGAACCCGCAGACTTTCCATTACATGAGATGGAAGGAGGAGGTTAAGTACGGCGGATTTTCCTATATTCACCTGCAATCCCAAAGCCCTTGCAAAGGAGTCCAGCTCCGTAAGGAAAGCTCCCAACAAGGTATCCGGGTTGGCCGATGTCAAAAGGACGTCATCGGCTTTAAGGCTGATAGTGTGGACATCTCCTCTGAATGGACGCTGAGAAGGGGTAAATGTTGACCCTTTCGGTCAGTGGTCACCTCGGAAGTGGACTCAAATCACCAACACAGCATTCCACTGAGAGAGGCAAGGAATAAAGATGTAAGATACCAGAATTTCAAGTTTGGAGTGGCACATTTTATTAATATTTCACAAGTAGAAAGATAAATGCATATTAATCCTGGCTCTAAGGCAAGTTCCTACAAAGGATCCAGACTTCACTCTGTCTGGGGTAAATGCTAGATGACAAATGCTCAAAATATCTCAAGGCAAGACTGGAATAAAATGTATACAAATGAACACGAGCACAGCTGATCAAAGATCCTATGCTACTGAGCACATTGATGTAGGTTTCTAGTGCATTCAGGCAAAATATTTAAGACAGATCTATACTTATTAGGTTAAACATTTCTATCAGGACCCCGAATGGATCAAGGCTAGGAAGGCACAATTAGAATTAGCTCAGAATAGGACATTTTGCTATTAATTCAGAGTCAGGTGGTTCCTTGATATGAGACCAGTCCCATAATGACTAGGAGAGAGAGAGATAGCTGAAAGGTTATATCAAAGATATAAAGGAGCAAAAGGGGTCTCTGCCCTGGGAGATTAACAACCTGAGTGAGGCGCCGGTGTCCCAGGTCAGAGATACGGCTAGCCGGAGGACAAAACCACGCTCAATGCCAGGCATCTGCAGAAGAGTCCTGCCTTAGAATCTGACAGTTGAGTCTGATATACCTGAAATTGAGGAACCAAGGTTCTATGGTGACGCACTGGCCTACGCCCTTTCAGTGTCAGCAGTTTAACCACAAGTGTCCTAGGACACCGGAAGGATGTCTCTAAGGAACATCTTGTTACGGACATTTTGAAATAGAACAAGTTGTAAATTTCTGAAAAAAGGACATCTTTGTCACGTACATTTATTATTGCGAGAGGTTGCTGTTTTTCACTTTGTGCAAGCTATGTTTCAAAATATTAGTTTTTGCAATGTTTTCAGGAAGCTGTACCAACGGACACCAGTCTGTGCATGAGTGGGTGTCGGCCTTTGTGGAAAATTACTACTTCACCTTAAGCCAATTTGCCACGTTATTTTCAGTGCAGCAGAGAAATGTTTTATTCACATTATTGTGGACTCTTGCATTTTGTTAGGCCAAGACATGTCTTCTGGGCCTCAGCCTTGGGTCTATAACCCCAGGATTCAGGGAGTTAGCGGAATTAAATATGTTGATCATGCCTAGCAAAAAGTGAGGGTTTTTAAGCATATTTCAGGTTCTCTGTGGCAGGGCTCCAGGTGGCTTTTCGCTATTAAAACAGCTAAGAGATGCTCTTCCTGGTGATCAGATGGTAGAGCGTGATTTTGACCCTTCATCATCACCCCCGTCTTGTTCATTTATGAACACACTCTTTACTGAGTATCTTGGCGACCCTACATCCAGTGGGGGTATCCAGGGCATGTCGTTAACATAACACTTAAAGCTACCTTGAACCTGATCTTCCTTCTTTGGTGTTTCTCCATCTGACCTAAGGAGTATGTTGACATATTCTGCATCTCGGTCATTAAGCAGACGCTCATACTGGGCGGCTGTAGGGCTCCTGTTCAGGTTGTCCCTGCCTGGGGGAAGAGGGGGAGCAGTGGGTATGTCATAGTGGGTGCCAGGCTCTGTTATCTCGACCATTTCTAATTGTACTCCCGTCCCATCCCCAGGAACCCTATCCATGGCTTCATACTTCGCTATCTGGTAGATCCCTGTGCTAGCATAATTCATCCCAACTGCCTTGGAACCTAATCTTTTAACGCAATGGCTCCCAATCTGAAAAGCGCAACACAGTATTATGAAAATCCCAACAATCGGTATTATTAGCTTCAAAATTCCTGTGAGCCACGAAGGCATCCAGTCAAAATTGAACCAGTCTGTTGGAATAATGTCCGCAGGGGCACCTCCTTCATCGACCATTTCTTTTCCCAAGTTGGTCAATTCCTCAATGGCTCTTGCTATGGATCCGTTGTCCTCGTCATTTCCTGGTATGAACGTGCAGCAAGACTTCCCTATTTGGTGACACAAACCACCGTCTTTGGCAGTCAGCATGTCCAGGAAGTAGCGATGTTCCAGAACCATTAGTCTCAATGGGCGCAGTTCTTCCCTAATGGCATTTAGTCCGTCTCTGGTGCTGTTGATGGCTTTCATGACCTCATAGCGCGTCACTTCCAGCCAGCGAGCATTAGCCTGAGTTTGGAACATTGGGACTGCTCCTCCAAAGAAAAGTTGGGCCTCGTTGAAGAGGGGGAATGCTTCTGGAACTTTACCAAGAGCTTCGCCTGCAAAGTACTCCGCTGTTCGCCGGTGGCGGTGAAGGAATGTCACGTCGCCAGACATGGGGTGTGTCAGTATGTGAGAGGCATTTGATGCCGGCACAACCAGATGTACTTCATGCAAAGTCACCAGAGAGCACAGTCCGAGCCACTGAGGAGGTAGGTGGAGATAGAGGCGTTCTCCACAAGCCCAGTAGTAGTCCATTAATGCGGAGGTGCCAAACTGCATATCGAAGTTGAAGACGGTTCTGTTACAGTCTGTGTTACGCCCAACAGAGGTGGAGCCATTGCCTAGGAAACAAAGAGAAGGGTTTTTTAGTTTAAATGCTTTTTTACTTTCGGACATTCCTTCCCCATCCCAGGTGTATCTTTTCCCTTCCTTATTCCAAATATCCTCGCAGCCTTCCTCAACATCCCAGTCGATGTCTCCCACCCAGTCTGTTTTGCCAGCCCAAGGGGGGCCTAAGGAAGCTGCCCTGCAGAGTAGAGTATGGACATGGACCCATTTATTTTTGACATAGAGCTGTGCTTGCATGTTCAGCACAGTTCTATTGTTGCACGGACAGGAACTTTCATCGTGTGGTACAGATGCATCGCACTCGGCTGGGGGTGCCGTCACTGCAGTAAACCCTTGTTTTCTAATTACTGACTCATGAAAGTGTGCGTTTCTGTGTTTTCTTCGATACAAGTTTTTTATCTCTTTAGTTAGGGCGATGGTACCGGTGATAACCTTGTATATGATGGGGGTGTAGTCCCATATTGTGGTATTTGCAATGTCTGTATCTAGTTCTACCGTATTGACCTGTATCTGACCTTCTACGCGGCACAGATACAAGTGCAGAAGGCACATGGCGATGTGTGGGGGGAACTCTCTGGGAAATAGTAGTCTGTCAGCCCCTACTGCATGGGGAATGTATGAACATACATAACAGGACTCATTTGTAATCCCCTTCCCTACGGCTGTCATATCTCTGTACCAGGAGTTGTCTACCAGGGAAGAATGGACTGAATGATCTCTCACTGATAGCTGTAGGCCTAGTGTGGGCCCTAAGCCCTCTTGTATTTCCACAAGATGATCGAATGTTTTGTGCCCTGCCTTCTGGTTATTTGCATTCTTGCGGGGGACAAGGGGTTTTGTTCTGTAAGGGGCAATAGCAAATCGGCGTGATCTGTGGTGACGGGAAAGGCGTTGGCGGGACACTGGTTGTCTTTCTGTGATGTTGGCAGACCTATCCCATGACCTATTTCTTTCCCCTGGGGTGAGGAGTGAGTATTCAGGATGCACACCGGTGGGTGTGCTGCTGGCTATACTATTTTTGGGGAGTTCGGGACCTATTGTGTGTTGTGTTGCTGTCTGCTTTTTGAGTGTGACCGCTGGCACAGTTGCTGGAGCAGTGTATTGTAAGGCATTTCTATTCCCTATCTCATTAAAGCTCTTTACAGCAAAAAAATAGACGCACCAAAAAGTTATTAGTGCCACTCCAACAATGATACAAAACATAAATGTGACAAGAGTACATAACTTTGCATCGTGGCTGCTGTATCCCTGGATCAGCACGGGTGTGCCTTCTTCTTCGGCAATGGACGGGAAACCGCTGTCCTCATTCAGGGGGACCATGGGCATGTGTCTTTCCTCTCTTAGTTCATTGTCTATTGCTGCGGAGGCACAGGAGCAAGCCGAACGTCTCGCCGGTGTATCCATGCTTTTCGTTCAGCTATCCGGACGGCAGTTGGAGATGAATCAGTCACTGCAAAGGGGCCGTCGAATTTGGGGTCTTTCCACTTCCTAACGTGCCTCCGGATAAAGATCAAAGTCCCAGGACGGATAGGTGGGAGCTCAGGATCGATGGGGCCCTTCTCCTTCCTTCTGGATACCTGGACAGAGAGGAACTGCGCAGCGCGGGTTAGTGTGCACAAGAAGTCATAAAGCTCAGCCTTAACAATGTCAGAGGATGATTCAGTATCTGTTTTGGGCCTGCTGGGAGGGACCGCTACATTTATGGATCGTCCGGTGACAAGCTGGTGGGGCGTGAGGTGGTGATCCGAGCTTGGGGAGTTTCTTAATGAGAAGAGGGCCAGCGGGAGACAGTAGAGCCACTTTTTGCCAATGGTGGCGCTAATTTTGCTTATTTTGTTTTTGAGCAGGCCATTGAGGCGCTCACAAATGCCATTGCTTTGAGGATGGTAAGCGGATGTCAGCTTGTGTCTGATGCCTAGCATTGTGGTGAGAGAGGAGAAGATGGCGTTTGAAAAATGGCTTCCGTTGTCTGGTCTAATGGCGGAAGGAATTCCAAAGCGGGAGATGACCTCACGCAGTAGGAATGTGGCTGCTGCTTTTGCATCGCAGTGGACACAGGGTCCAGCTTCGATCCATCGTGAGAAGGGGCATACCACCACAATGAGATATTGGTAATTTTGGCACCGATCAATCATATCCACATAGTCGAGGTGGAGTTCTTTGAAGGGGCCAGAGGGTTTGGTAATGGTGGAGGCCACTGTTTTGAGAGTTGGGTTTGGTGAATACTGTTGGCAGACAAGGCATTTATTAACAAAGAACTGTATTAATTCGTAAGCATTGGGAATGAACCAGTCTGCTTGCAATGTGGTGGACATGTTATCTCGGGAGACATGTGCGGGAAGGTGAAGTTGATCCAGTGCCACCTGCAGTAAGGCTTGTGGCATGACAGGTTTCCATGACATTGTCTGTCTATAGATAAAATCAGCAGTGTCCTGCTGTACTCCCCTCTTCTTCCATAGCTCTTTCTCTTGTTGTGGTGCACTTTCTTGTACTTCCCTGAGATGTAGTTGGGCAATGTGATCGTATTGTTGTGTGTCATCGATAGTGCATAAACCAGGTGCGGCAGAATGGTCATTATTTGTGTCTGAGTGCTGGGCTGGAGCTACACTATCGACCTGCTTTTGTACTTGTTCCGTTAGTGTTATTGTTTGTTCTGTCTGTTCTGATGGAGCAATAGCCTGAGCAAGTAGGATAGGGTGATATGGTGCAGGTACGGGTAAGGGGCCCCTGGCCGCAGCTTTGGCTGCCCAATCTGCCAGGGCGTTTCCTCTGGAAACAAAGTCCTGTCCATTAGTGTGCGCTGCGCATTTAACAACGGCTACCTCAGTTGGAAGTGTGAGTGCTTCAATCAAGTCTTCCAGCAAATCTTTGTGGCACACGGGTGTTCCATCTGATTTGAGGAACCCGCGCCTTTTCCAGTGCAGGATGCTTGAGTGTGTCGTTGTTGTGACATATGCAGAGTCTGAGTAGACTGTGATGCGGTCGTCGGCCCCACAGTTTAGAGCGGCAATTAGTGCCACTAATTCAGCAGCTTGAGCGGAGTAATGTGGTGGTAATGTAATGTGCCGTACAATGTCAAAGCAATCGGAGGACTCGTGCTGTTGGGCTCTAACCACTGCGGCTCCTGTGTACCTGATCCCTGTCTCCTGGTCAATGGTGGAGGAACCGTCAACAAAGTATACTGTGCTGTCAGTCAGGGGTCCTCTTTTGCTGCTCCTGATTCATCTGGGGAGTATGTGGCACAGACATGAGTGTCGTCATCTGATGCTACAATGGGATGGGCAAAGAAGGTGGCAGGATTGACTGTGTGACATTTGACAACCTTCAGGGAGGGCAGTGACAGGATGACTTCGTAACCGGACACTCTCTGTGTAGTCAATGTTGTTTTGGCTTTCTGAATTATAGCAAAGACAGCGTGCTCGGTGTACAGTGTCAGCGAGGATCCCATGACAATGGGGGTGCTTTTCTCCACAGCAAAGGCTGCAGCAGCCAGGGCTTGTTCGCAGGGATAATGACCTTTCATGACTGAGTATAGCATGCCGCTGAAGTAGGCAATGGGCTTATGGCCCATGGGGTATTTCTGGGTAAGGACTGCAGTCATGGCCTGACCATTGCAGTGTGTGAACAGGTAAAATTCCTTTGTGTAATCAGGTGTACCTAATACTGGTGCGTTTGTAATTTCATCTTTGAGTTTTCTGAAGGAAGCTGTCATTTCAGGTGTCCAATCTACTTTATTTCGTCTGTCTTTTGCTGCTTTGACTGCCTTCAACAAAGGGGCAGTTATTGTGGAGAAGTCAAAGACCCACTGGCGGACATAATTCACTAATCCTAGGAACTTCTGCATGTCTTTGACAGTTTGGGGCTCTGGTGTCATTTTTATGGCTTCGACTCTGTCTGGCGTTACTCGTCTCCCTGATGCTGAGAGTATCTGGCCCAGATATTGTACCTCTCTTTGACAGTACTGGAGTTTGTTTTTGTCCACTTTATAGCCTATGTGGGCTAGCGTGGTGAGCAGGGAGACTATCAGTTCTGCACTCTTGTTCTGTAGTGCTGCAGAGCAAAATGTCATCAACATATTGCAGCAAGGTGCTGTGACATTGGAAGTTCGATAGATCCTCTTTGACGACTCTGTTAAAGACGCTGGGAGACTCGCAGTACCCTTGTGGGAGTCTTCTGTAAGTCATTTGCACCCCATTGAACGAAAAAGCCAATAGGTACTGACTGTCTGGGTGAAGGGGGACGCTGAAAAACGCATTTTTCAGGTCAATCACGGAAAAGTATTGCGCATTCGGGGGAACGTTGGTGAGGATGACAGAAGGGTCTGGGACGATGGGAAACTCTGGTACCACTATGTTGTTGATGGAGCGCAAATCATGAACTAGGCGCCACTGATTTGTTTTGGCCTTACGCACAGGAAAAAGGCACGTGTTAACTGGGGATACACAGGGGTATATGACTCCTTGATCTAGCAGGGCTTGTATTGTTGGGGCAATGCCTTCCACTGCTTCCTTAGAAAGTGGGTACTGTTTAACTCTTGGTAAAATAGCGCCATTTTTCAGTGTTATTTTAAAAGGAGTGGCTGAACGGATGAGGCCTACATCATTTGTACCAGTGGTCTACAGATGCGGCGGGACTTGTGCCAAGTCGGCTTCTTGCACTGAATCAAATGTTGGTGGGGCACCGGGTGTTCTGTTTTCCACTGTCACTGAGAGGGGTACCTCATACTGATATATTATCTCTGTTATGGGGTATTTGTCAGGATCACCAAAGAGCTGGTCGTCTACAATGTCTCTTACTTGGTGTTCGGGTTCGATGAAAATTACACAGGCCCAGGAGCGCATATCATCGTCCCCGGCAATGAATGCCCCATAAGTAGGTGTAATGTGAAGAGCGAGTATGCCTAGGATCATGGTTTTGTTCGATATTTGGTAGTGTTGGGACTGCGGGCGAAAGAGAAATTCCTTTGGGAGCTGGACAGTGCGCTGGTGTAATTCAGGGGTGTTGGCTATAACGATGTGCACCGCAGTGGAGAAAGCTTGTTCATCCACAGGGCGAGCCCTCATTTGATCTGAAGAGTCAACCGTGAGAGCCATCATCCGTGCCAGGGGTGTACCCGGCATAGAACACACCATTGTACCGTTCTCATGGAAGTGAATTGTCATATTTAATTTTGCCATGAGATCTCTCCCTAACAAGTTGACTGGAGAGTGTGGTGAATAAAGCAGTCGTTGCTCCAGCACCCGGTCTCCTATTTGTAGGGGTACTGGCTTTGTAAAGGGGACCCTTGCTATCGCCCCAGAGAATCCCTGTGTGTCCGCTACTTGATCAGAAATAGGCAGGTGTCCGCCTGTAATGCTGGAGTACGTGGCGCCTGTGTCAATGAGGAAGCTATATTTTTTGTTGTTTATCGTGACCAGGACGGTGGGGTCATCTTCACCGCTCATGATACATGATAAAACTGGGCACACAAGAGTTGTCTGTGGGCTGTCCTAGTGAGTGTATCCTCCAGCTTGGTACCGCTGGATTGTGCCCTGTGTGAAGGAGTTGTTGGGAGTCATCACCATTCCTCCTTGAGGTGTTGTATTTTGGGCTTGGGACATCATTTGGTACGTGGATACTTGCTGTTGCGGCTGTATGGGAGCTTGCATTTGCTGGGGCTGCATGGGGACTTGCATCTGCTGTGGCTGCATGGGGACTTGCATCTGCTGTGGGGCCGGCTGGGCATAAGCATACAACATCTGGGGCTGTTGTGAAAACGTCTGTTGTTGCTGTAATTGTGGAACTACTTGTTGGATGGGGACTTGGTGGATGGGGCCCATGGGTTGCTGGCCTTGCTCTCGAAGCCTAGACCGGCAATCTCTTTGCATGTGGCCCACTTTGTGACAATAGAAGCAAGTGCGTGGGCCTGACTGTTGCTGGGCCCTTTGCTGTCCCATTCCATTGCCTCTTCCCTGCATCCCAGTGTTTCTATTGGTGTCGTAATACTAGTGTTGGCCATTACCGCAGGCGGGTTGTGGTGATACGTACTGCACCGGGGGCTGCTGTTGGATGTACTGCACTGTGGGCTGCTGTTGGGCTTGCACATACTGTACTGTAGGCTGTGGCGGGGCCTGCATGTACTGTATGGCGGGCTGTGGTTGCTGTTGTGTCTGTGCTTGCACATATTGCATGGCAGGCTGTATGGGCGGCTGCTGCACTTGTTGAGGGGACTGGGCATTAGCAGTAAGTGCATTTTGAGCGGCCTGTGGAAAGGTGGTAACTGCTGTCATTTGGCTGACAGGTGCAGCCAGCATGACCGTGTCTAGGGCGTCCTTTTTCTTAAGTTTCTGCTGCACCAGTTTGGCAGCTGCATTTTCTATAGCTAGCTGTCTAGCTTTCTCCAGTTCTATTTTCTTTTTACAGAAATGTATAATGTGGTCTTGTATTTCAGGCCAGGGTTTTCCTTCCATGGCTACTACTCCATCTAATTTCTCCTGCACGTCGTCTGGCAATCCTCTTTTGACCATGTGATAAAAGAGTCTGCTATTTCCTCCAGTGGTATTCCAGGAGTCACCCAACTCCTGGTGCCACTTTTCCTTCATCCTGGAAATGAAGTTAATCGGATCTTCATTTGTTTGCATAGTTAGTGACATGAGAGACCCAATATCTGGAACATCAGGATATTTTAATCTCAACTTAGTCCAGACTGGTGCCCTAATTTTATCAAACGGTTCGCCATCGCATGTTGTGTCATTCATAGTTATCAGTCCTTTACTGATACTTGTGAAAATTTCTTCTGCTTCCCCTCCCATTATGGAAATTAGCAAACTTTTCATATCGCCAACCCCTGGTTTGGTGCCTGTAGTATTTTTCTCTAGGGCCACTATCCATTTACTTGCACCCTCCGTGAGGGGCGGGAGGTTCTTTTTAATGGCTTCCTTCTCCGCATAAGACCAGCAGTTATATATGGGGGGGCCTTTTGCTGTTTTGTATAATAGCAGCATCTGCCGGCTAATCCCTACACCTGGGAGCTTCGGACTTGTGGTATCATATCGTATAGCATATTTCTGCCAAATTTTGAGACTGGCTTCCATATAATCATAGTCCCAATATTCATCCCCTACACCCTGTAGTATACACTCCACTGCGGTGGCCATATGTTGAGGGTCGAACGACCCTTCTCTTGGCCAGGGGATCATCTGTGGGGCCAAGGATTCTGTCCATCCTGCCAAATTGTCCGTGAAGGGGATGACCGCGTAATCTGAATTTTCCCCTATTTCCACTATCTCGTTGGGAGTTAAGTCCTTGTCCCGCAGGGCACATGGCCGGCTGAGGAACATGCCATTAGTTGGTCTAGTTCGAGTGTTTCGCATGGAGGCTGTGCCAGTGACCTGGTAGTTAATGTGGGCGTCAGTTCCAGGGACATCGTATACGATGCCCTCAGGTCGTCCGTGTGTTCCCAATACTGTTAGTCTTTCTACCTCTGTTTTTCTCTTATTCTTCCTGTTCCCGCCCACAACCCCCGAGTTTTGGAATTCCTGATGTTGGTAGAACGGGTTTGTTGATGTGTTAGTCCCATTGGTGGCGTGTGGCTGGCCGGAGGAATTGGTCATAACTGTGGCGGATGGTGGGTCAAACGGGTCTGTTACAGGTGCGGGGCGCCGTGGGGGTATACCTGGGGGTGTAGGCTGGAGCTGAGCTGTTCCAGCCGTTGTATGTGTGTTGTCTGGTGTAGCCGTCTGGCGGCAAGGGGAGGGGGACCTAGAGTACTGCACTTCCGGCCGTCCTTCATAATCTCTTATGTCCCAAGAGGGACCCGCTCTTGGCAAAGGTGTGGATGGAAAATGGGCTGTTTGCTGTTTGCTATTGCCTCGTTCCCCAGCCCCTCCCGTGCTTTCAAAGATGTCGGCCTGTTCGGTGTGTTGTCGCGAAGTGTTCATTGTTGCTTGGGTATTTGGTGCGTAAAAGTGGGCAAACTTGAGGGTGTCGGACAACCTTTCACTTATCTGTTCTAATTTTAATGAGGCGCGTCGGACTACCTGGGATATATCGTCACGTTCAGGGCTGTGTGGCCCTTCTCGGAGGAACATGTTAGGTAGGGCATTTCCATTGGGACTGCATTCTAAACTTTTATTGAATTCTGTATCTGCTCTCCAGTTGTCATAATGGACTAGATATGGTGCTGGCGGGCCCTGTACTTCTCTAGCCAGTGGAGAATGTGATCAGTGGTTCGCCCGTGTGTGGACCGCAGAATGGCATGTGGTCTTGTGAGGTGGCCTCCTGCTCTGGGAGTTGTGGAGCATTGGTGCCACGGAGGCTGTTCAGATCGGGGTAGTGGGAGAGTTATTGGCAAGGCGAGTCGGATGAGTGGTGAGATGACGTGCGTGAGTTGCTTGATGAGGTGACGGACACATTGTTGGTCGCCTCCTCTCCCTCCTCAACAGGCAGGGCTGAGACAGAAGTGGGGTTCAGTTGTAGTGAAAACTGCGCATTTATTTGCCCTGGTAACCCTGGCACCGTGGCGTGCAAAGTTGGACTGCCACTGGTGACAGGTGTACCAGGTGGGGGGCTGACTGGGGCTTGAGCAGGCACTATAACGGGTATTGCTGGGCTACTGCTAGTGCCGGGTGGTGTCAATGGGGCAGCACTATCGTTAGTGGCAGGCGGAGGGTGTTCGAGTGTGTTTAGGAGATCACTTGGGAGTTGACTATACCCTATAGTTGCCATATTATTAGTTGTACACTGTAAGTCCAGTTCTTTATTTTCAGCGGATGCTATTGCGGGATACATGCCACTGGCTTGGTACGGTGGGGGGGCCGTGGGCTGGGTGGCCGTGTGTTGTGGTGTATTGTCCTCTTTAAAAATACGCCAGAGAGCTAAGGTGTCCTTCCTTTTCTGTAATTTTGAGCCGGAGTATTTGGTGTTTAGGAAGGTGGTGGCGTGCTCAAGGATAGTTACGTCAAAACTCCCTTCTGAGGGCCATGGATAAGTCATATTTTTAGTTAACTGGTGAAGTTCCCTACAATGTTTGAGTATGCGTTGTTCCTGACCACTAAACATTTTCAGGACATGTTGGAGTGGTGTTGCCATAATGAAATATTTGTGTGAAAGTAAATTAGGCTCTGCAATGGGGGGGGGTGATGTGGCCTGTGCGGTCCTAGAGATCACGTATGAGTTCACCTGCTACTGCCTCAAGGATGCAGTCATATTTGGTGCTTTGTAATTCAATATTCTGGAAGGGAGTGCACCCGGGAAAAAGAAGTTGGCCTCCAAAGCAAGCGTCAGCTATTCTATATTGGTGGGGGTGTCTGGGGAATACGCTAGATAGGATGGTCGGTCCTTCCCAACTTGCAAGACGCAAAATAAAATATATACAATAGCCCGTTTGTGTCTTATACACAGTGGAATTCAGTATCATATTCATAAAATTACTCAATGTATGTGCTGATGCTGGGCACCACTGTGTGGGGTACAGGCGGAGGTTGGAACGGAGGGACAGTCAAACCCTGCCTGGGTGTTTTCAGGGCTACAGACGTGAGGATGCAGATCTCTGATAAGTTCCTCTCCTATTTCATTACAGACAATATTATAGAGTATGTATCTTAAATCTAATTTGTCTGGTCCTCTGTATCTCCCCTCTGGGGAGAAGTCAGGGAACTCAAGATTATGACGGGCAAAGGTATAGCGAACTTTGCTTTGCAGTGGGTTCCGTGGCCAGGAGGACTCGAATACTGTGGGTAGCTCTAAGCCTGGGGATAGTAGGCGTATCCGTATGTATATCCACTCTGGTGTTTTATGCACCGAAGTACCGAATATTCTCTTCTCATATACTGCCTGAAGAGCCTGCATGGGGCTTGTCTCCTGTGAGCGGCACGCGGGTGGTGCACGGGTGGAGTAAGAACCGTTATGAGCCCTTACTGTGGCCTAGGTGGGGCGTGAAAATTTCTGTGTGGGAGAGCCTTTACTGTAGGCTCTGTGGGGCGTGAAAATGCTGGTGCTAGAGATAGGGTGACTTGGCGGGGTAGGCGTAGTCAATATTGAGTGCCTGAAATATTGTGAGAAGGACAGAACTCATAAGAGGGGTGACGTGAATGAAACAAGCTGGTTGGCCATCAGAAATACCTACGACGTTATTGTTTATCAGGAATATGGTGATATGGTCAGTGGTATTATTACTCATTCCTTTATGTGAAGTTGGGATAGTGGAATGTGTTCTGCAGGTGTGGCAGAGCACAGGGCCCTCAGTATGTTATGGGTATTCGGATAGTAGTGCTCTTAAAAGGGTTGATGTATCGTTTTGAAACTGTGGGTGATAGGAGTAGGAATTAGAGACGGAGACCGGGGGTAAATTTGGGCTTTGCCCTTCTACCTGTGGGATGAACGCTACTTCAGATGTAGCACCTGACTGTATGGAATCTACTGAAGACTCGTCGTCAGTGATGAGAATGGGTGTGTTAGCTGTGTTGTTTTGATAGCCTGGGTATTCAAGGGGGAGAGAGAGAGGGGGGAACAGAGTTGACAAATCAGAGGCCTCTACTGTATACAGCTGCTGAGGGTCGATAGTGTATGGAGATGGAGGTGTAAGAGATATGTCTGGGAGGATGTCAAGAGTTTGGGTAGAGATGTTAACCTGTGTGCCTGGCGTAGGGTTAACTCTTAAAATTGTCCAGGCGCTTGTTAGTATAGTGCGGAGATCGTCGTTAAGGGAAGTGAATTCGTTGTTAGCGGTAGTGTGAATTAATTCAGGCCTGCCGTGAAGGAACTGAATAGTGCAATGAAGAATATGTGGGGGGGTGGTGGTCATTGCGGAACTAAGGAGGTGTAAGGCATACCGCGTGTAGGCGAGGGAGAGAGGGAGGCAGGGGAAGAGGAGTAGTATTTCCCCCCCCCTTTGGCAATCAATCCCTGAAGCGAATGATTGTCAACAAGTAAAAAAGCACAATGGAGGGGGGTGGGTGAGCAAATTGTTAGGTACCAGGAATGTTGTACACCGAGGTGAGGGGCCAAAGCAGGCAGTACGTATTGCAGAGAACTGCGGGGACAGAGAGTGACTAGGAAGCGCACTTTGAAGGGGTGGAATTTAGGAAGCGAAGACCTGGGGGAATTACCAAGCACAGCAGCTGCTACTTACACCAAGCACATGGATCCAAAAGCACAGTGGACATGAAGCAGGGCAAATGAAAAAATAAAAAATAGACAGGATGAATAATCAACACGTTCAATAACTAACAAAACAGAAAGATAGTACAATAAATGGTGACACAATACAGAGGATGCATCCTGAATGAAAAAAAAAAATAAAAAAAAAATAAAGGATCCAGATATTAAAATGTCAGTACTGCAAGAACACAGATGTCACAAGGATCTACATATGAAAATACAGAGGATCTAGATATTAAAATGTCACTACTGCAAGAACACAGATGTCACAAGGATCTAGATATGAAAATACAGAGGATCTAGATATTAAAATGTCACTACTGCAAGAACACAGATGTCACAAGGATCTAGATATGAAAATCTCAGTAATGCAAGAACACAGATGTCAGAAGTGCCATTTCAGTAATGCAAAAACACCTATCCACAATGAAAATCTCACTAATGCCAGAACACAGATGTCAGAAGTGCCACTAATGCCAGAACACAGAAGTCAGAAGTGCCATAGATGTGGAACAAAGACATGGCGCACGCGAGATATCTATATATTAAATTCTCACTACTGCAAGAACACGGATGGCAGAGGTGCCATATATATTGAACAAAGATATGGCGCACGCGAGATATCTGGACAGGTCGCCAGAGTCTGTAAGGCAAACAATGTCCTATCTGTAAGGGAAGCTATAGAGGCAGGAACATGGCAAAGCTGAACCAGAGAAAATAGAAATGGAACGTCACCAACAGAGACCGAGAGATGCAAAGAAGTGACAGCAGTGAAAGGCAAGAAAAAAGGCAGACCCAGTGAAAGGCAAGAGCACGAGAGATATACAGTGAAAGGCACAAGAGAAAGGGAGAGAGCCAAAGAAAGAAAGAGCAAGAGAGAGAGAGAGACGAAAGGCACAAGAGAAAGAGAGAGAGAGAGCCAATGAAAGGAAAGAGCAAGAGAGAGACACGAAAGGCACAAGAGAAAGAGAGAGAGAGGCAATGAAAGGAAAGAGCAAGAGAGAGGAAAGTAAGAGGGATAGAAAAAGCGTGGACGGTGCTGGGTGGGGCTGATGACCGAAGGCAGCGCTGTGGGGTGAGGCAGCGCTGCGGAGCACCGTGTGGAGTGACAGTTCTAAGGAAGGGCAGGTGCTTGGGGCCTGCGGCGCCAGGGCAGGAAGTGAGCAGGCGATGCAGTAAAAGCGCAACAAATAGCACAGAGCATTTCCTGTTTCTGCGTGCGCGGAGGGCAGGCTTTCAGAGCCTTTTTCAGTGTCAGTGTCTTGTTGCCGGAGGAATGTAAGAGTGGAATGGGGATGGACAGTAACACAGCCAGAGCATGGAGGAAGAGATCATGAGGAAAATAGAGGAAAGAAGGGGGCCTCATAGGAGGGCAGGGCGTGCAGTCTGCAAGTCAGGGGGACGGGGAGGGAGCATTAGATGGATGGCTAATCATATGAAGAGCCAGCAGTTAGGAGGAGTACTGTGAGGAGTACTGTGCTTAAGCAGATGTAGAGCAGGAACATAGACGTGCTGAGGGCACTCGCAAGAAAACTGCAGTATGTTGTGGCAAGCAGCATTAAAGGAAAAAGAAGCATGTGGCAATGACAACACAATCACGTGTCAACCACACCCCAAAGCCGAACACCTGGACACACCCAGGAAACACCCAGCACCTCAGACTCAAACTGAGGGAGGGATCGCAAACCTCCCCACAAGAGGGGAGGCTGGGACTTGAACCCGATTCCGGACCTGCCGGAATACACCCAGCTGACAGACTTGAACTGTCGAGAGGGATCATGAACCTAGGGGTAGTTGACACCAGAACAAACCACACCTCAAAACCGCTCCCTCCGAGCTCGAACCGGCAGGGAGAAGGGCCAGAAGGCCACAAGTGCAAATGCAACTGTAAATAGCAATCGAGCAGAGCACCTGACAAGAAAGCGTGCAAAGTGTGACCACTGAGAGACACAGAGGGTTCGTGAATCGTGACTCTAGGCAATGTTGCGGGGGAGGGAATCAGAGTCCTAACCAGAGCTAGCCACAAGGGGACCGCACACAGCCAAGTAGGCACCACCACGGAAACTCAAGGAAAAAAAAAAATGTTCCTTGACTCACCAATGGTATGCACGAGACTGCGGCGGGGACCCCTCAAGGTAGCCCGTGGAAATTCAGCCAGATCCACCGTAGGAATGGGCCAGGCACGATGGACAGTTGGGCGCCAGCTGAGAAGGGGTAAATGTTGACCCTTTCTGTCAGTGGTCACCTCGGAAGTGGACTCAAATCACCAACACAGCATTCCACTGAGAGAGGCAAGGAATAAAGATGTAAGATACCAGAATTTCAAGTTTGGAGTGGCACATTTTATTAATATTTCACAAGTAGAAAGATAAATGCATATTAATCCTGGCTCTAAGGCAAGTTCCTACAAAGGATCCAGACTTCACTCTGTCTGGGGTAAATGCTAGATGACAAATGCTCAAAATATCTCAAGGCAAGACTGGAATAAAATGTATACAAATGAACAGGAGCACAGCTGATCAAAGATCCTATGCCACTGAGCACATTGATGTAGGTTTCTAGTGCATTCAGGCAAAATATTTAAGACAGATCTATACTTATTAGGTCAAACATTTCTATCAGGACCCCGAATGGATCAAGGCTAGGAAGGCACAATTAGAATTAGCTCAGAATAGGACATTTTGCTATTAATTCAGAGTCAGGTGGTTCCTTGATATGAGACCAGTCCCATAATGACTAGGAGAGAGAGAGATAGCTGAAAGGTTATATCAAAGATATAAAGGAGCAGAAGGGGTCTCTGCCCTGGGAGATCAACAACCTGAGTAAGGCGCCGGTGTCCCAGGTCAGAGATACGGCTAGCCGGAGGACAAAACCACGCTCAATGCCAGGCATCTGCAGAAGAGTCCTGCCTTAGAATCTGACAGTTGAGTCTGATATACCTGAAATTGAGGAACCAAGGTTCTATGGTGACGCACTGGCCTACGCCCTTTCAGTGTCGGCAGTTTAACCACAAGTGTCCTAGGACACCGGAAGGATGTCTCTAAGGAACATCTTGTTACGGACATTTTGAAATAGAACAAGTTGTACATTTCTAAAAAAAGGACATCTTTGTCACGTACATTTATTATTGCGAGAGGTTGCTGTTTTTCACTTTGTGCAAGCTATGTTTCAAAATATTAGTTTTTGCAATGTTTTCAGGAAGCTGTACCAACGGACACCAGTCTGTGCATGAGTGGGTGTCGGCCTTTGTGGAAAATTACTACTTCACCTTAAGCCAATTTGCCACGTTATTTTCAGTGCAGCAGAGAAATGTTTTATTCACATTATTGTGGCCTCTTGCATTTTGTTAGGCCAAGACATGTCTTCTGGGCCTCAGCCTTGGGTCTATAACCCCAGGATTCAGGGAGTTAGCGGAATTAAATATGTTGATCATGCCTAGCAAAAAGTGAGGGTTTTTAAGCATATTTCAGGTTCTCTGTGGCAGGGCTCCAGGTGGCTTTTCGCTATTAAAACAGCTAAGAGATGCTCTTCCTGGTGATCAGATGGTAGAGGGTGATTTTGACCCTTCATCAACACCAGCAATGCCCAGATTTGTCCTCACTCTTTGTGCCAGTGGTCCATGTACAATGCAAAGAGTGTGGGTGGGAGGGGACAACCATTGTACCTCTACTTATGGGGAAGGGGGTCGATGTATGCCCATTGATTCTAACAGTTACTGTGGGGAAGCGATAACAGCTCAGGATCGGTGTCTTCATTTTCCCTCCCAGGCCGAAGAGCGCTAGCACCTGTTCAAGATATGGCCAATGAACTCTATCAAAAGCCTTTTCGGCATCTATAGTAAGGAGCATGTACTGGTGGCTTTCTCGATAATATCCAGGACCCACTTAGTATCATCTCTGGTATGCCGTTGCGGTCGGGGTCGATCAACCTGGGCATATATGTGCTTAGCCTGTGAGCCAATATACCTGTGTATAACTTCAGATCTATATTTAAAAGGGAGATGGAGCGAAACGAGCCACATCTGGTTTTGTCTTTCCCCGGGTTAGGGATAACTATAACCGCGGCTTCTAACATTGAGGTCGGTATTGCCCGGTCTTTGAAAATGTGTTAAACAGCTGAGTTAATAGAGTGTAAAACACCGGGCAGAATGTTTCATAAAAGGCTGCCGTGTAGCCATCTGGCCTAGGAGATTTGGATAATTTTTAACCACGAGATTGCCCCAATAACCTCCTCCCCCGAATATCTTGCTCTAGGTGCTCTGCCTGGTCTGGAGTTAGTGCAGTGGGTTGCGCTTTTGTTAAGTTAGTGTTGCCTTCTGCTCTATCAAGCATCTGGCCTGAGTAATGATTAGTGTAGAACTCCCAGAAGACCCCTACCATTGCTGCGTAGTCCGACACCAGCTTTCCAGTTGAATTTCGTATCTCTTGGACCCCTTGCGTCTGTCTACTCTTGCGTAGTTTGTGCGCAAGTAGGTGTCCACATTTGTTTCCTCTTGCATAAAAGAAGTGGCGCCACCACAGGGCAGCATATTCTGCACAGTATTTTTTTTTTATATTTCTTTTTATTAAAGCAGAAAAACAAACATGAAGAAAATAAATAACACAAGGCAATACAATCGTAGACGTGTCACATCGTTGCGAGGGATGAAGACATACAATTGAAATACAATCAGCAGTATCATGGGAGGGGGAGGGGAGAGGGAAATTTGGAACAGGAGAAATGCTTAAAAGGCAGCGGTGGAAACATCAGGTTGAGGGGGAAGATGTTCAGACTCTAGGTCCGCGAGGGGGGCGCACATATCTCACCACGGTATGAATTCCACTGGCTCCAGATCTTCCCCCATTTACGAGGCCTGCCACGGGCAACGTACACTGTCTTCTCTCTGAACATGCACCAATCCATTTTTTGTTTCCATGCCAGAACAGTGGGCGGCCTCTGGGAACCCCCTTAGCTGGGCTATGTCTCTTTTGGCAATCATATTGCCCAGGGTCACCCACCGAAGCTGCGCCACATCATAATAATTCGGCTCCCATACATTCAATAAGCATCGTCTGGCTTCAGGCATCGACACTACACCCGTGATCTCACTCATAACATCATGCACACGATTCCAATAACGCGCCACCGCAGGACATTCCCAGAGTATGTGGAGAAAGGTACCCACAAGGCCACACCCGCGCCTACACATCCCATCCAGAGAAAATCCCATCAACCAGGCGCGGACCAGTCACATAGACCCTGTGGAGAATTTTGAGCTGAACAAACCGAAGGCGCGCCGGGATCGCCACCTCCTTCGGCAAGGACACTGCCGCCTGCCAGTCCTCATCGTCTAGCTCCAGACCATCACTGGTCCAAACCTTTCGGAGGCGACAGAGAAGGTCAACCCTGTTATTTATCAGCTTTTTATAGATTAACGAGATCGTGCTGTCCGGGACGTATCCGTCCAGTATACGGTCTTCAAGTGGGGACGCCTCCGGAATAGCGGCACCTGATGGAAAGACAGATAGCATGGCATGCCGAACTTGCGAGTAACGAAAGAACTCTGTATCATTCAGATCATACTCTACTTTCAACTCCTCAAACGTCTTAACCCTGTCTTTGGAACACACATCATTCACCCTGCTGATACCAATCACGTCCCACTTATCGAATCCCTTTGTTTTCCATAGGGATCCTAAACTCTCAGATGCATAAAGTGGGGTCGCTCGCGTCAATGTATCCTTCCAACCCAAGGCGGCTGTGGCATGATACCATACTTATACCGCTTTCTTGGTTGGACCCGTAAGCACCCTCCCGACAGAGCCTGCGTACAGCACCCTGTTGTAGTCTCTGCCGGGCAACAACTACTTATCCATTTCGAACGCGGGATTTGGTGTGGGACCGCAAGTACAGTGATTAATCGCTCCCAACTGGGAAGCCCAGTAATAACGGCGAATGTCAGGAAGTGCAATTCCACCATCGTACCACTGGAGCATCATTTTCGCGAGGGCAATACGGAGGCGCCCTCCCCATATCAATTGTCTCTGCAGACTTTCCACCTCCCGGAAATAGCTAGCTGGTACAGTGTCGAAAGTATTCTGCAACGCGTATAAGAACCGGGGCAGCGACATCATCTTAAATAATGCCACCCGCCCTAGAGGGGACAGTGGGAGTCTACGCCATGCCGCAACGTCAGACCGGAGGCACTGAAGCGGGGGTAACAATTTACGTTCATAGCGAACTACGGGGTCCAAGGTAATAATGACCCCCAAATACTTAAATCCCGCCTGCACCACCTGTATAGGGCACCCACGTGGCAAAAGGCGAGAGTAGCCCGAGAGGACATAAACACAGGACTTAGACCACCTAATGACGAGACCGGAGTTTTTACAGAAGGAATTCAACACGTCAAACAACACTATCAACGATTTCCGAGGCGACGTGAGATACAGCATGATATCATCCGCGTATAAGGACACTCGGTCCTCAAAGTCCGGGGTCCATCGAATGCCCTTCAGAGATGGCTCCCACCGCAGCCAGGCTGCCAGGGGTTCCAAAGCAAGGGCAAAAAGAAGCGGAGACAGCGGGCAGCCCTGGCGCGTTCCCCTGCCAAGGGTGAACGGAGCGGAAACCCGACCGTTCACAACCACTTGAGCTAAAGGGTCAGTGTACAGCAACTTCACCCAGCTAATGAATACCGGGCCGAAGCCAAACTTAGCAAGGGCTGCCCAAAGATATGGCCATTCCAGCGTATCAAATGCCATTGTGGCGTCCAAGGAGGCCAAAATGGCCGGCTCACGTAACGACGCCGCCCTCGCGAGGGCGCCATGCAGGCGCCGGAGGTTCAACGCCGTATTGCGGTGTGGTATAAAACCATATTGATCCGGGTGAACCAGTTCGCCAATGACGATTATTAAGCGGTTCGCAAGCACTTTGGCAAGGATCTTGGGCTCGGCGTTAGAAGAGATATGGGTCTATAAGAAGTGCAGCGGTCTCGCGGCTTCCCCTCCTTATGTATTACAACAATAGACGCCAGTGTTTGATCAGGAGGGAGGGAACCCGCTTCTAGCGATTCCAAAAACATCAACCTGAGATAAGGGGCTATTGTATCCGGGCGCAGCTTGTAAAGCTCAATGGGGAGCCCATTAGGGCCCATGGCCTTTCCTGACCGCACCGAGCAGATAGCAATCGCCACCTCCTCGACAGAAAGCGTGGCATCGAGGAGCTCCCTTTCCGGATCCGACAAACGGGGCAACGCGATATCTCGCAGAAGTAGATGAGAGTCTTGCTCAGGTCTATCCGACACGGGGGAATATACGGCCTGGTAATATTCAGAGAAACACTCCACTATCTCGGCTGTGCCAGTTATTCTCACTCCATTCATACTCTCAATCACCGGAACCACACGACTAGCACACTCTTTCTTATCCAACCAAGCAATTAACTTTCCCGCCTTGTCAACTACATCATACAGACGTCCGTGCTGCTCTCTGCTCATGGCTTGTGCAGCGTCAGTAACCAGTGCTCTATAATCAAGTTGTTTAAGACTAAGGAGGTGCAGCCTGTCTTGGGTAACCCCCAATTCCAATTCTCTCTCCAAACCAGTTATTTCATTTTCAAGTCGGACAACCGCCTCATGCTTACATTTCTTGACACTACTGATTAAAGAGAGTGCCTGGCCCTGAATGACAGTCTTATATGCTTCCCACAGTGAGACCGAGGAGGATACAGAGCCCACATTCTCCGCGAAGTAGTGATTCAGCGCTTTAATCAATTCCGCCCGTAACTTAGGGTCTCGAAGGTACCAGGGGTTGATCGGGCCACCCGTCCCTCCGTTCCCAAATTTGTGTCCACGACTAACCATAATGGGGAGTGGTCCGAAATACCCCTGGCCAGATGTTTAATCTCCCTAATAGAGGAGGCCTGGGAAGCAGGCATCTATACGTAATCTAGTCTCGAGAGACTACCGTGGGCACCGGAATGAAACGTGTACTGCAACTGCCCCGGTTGGAGCAGTCTCCAGCAATCGATCAATCCCAGAGTATCCAGGAGGCCACCCAACCAGGATTGAGACTTCGCAATTTCCCTGGGAGGGTGGCGGTCACACATCCCGGACACCACAGAATTAAAATCACCACCCACCACCAGGTGACCTTCCGGGAACCCCAGGATCACCTTTCCCAAGTCGGCAAAGGTAGTAGTCTGTAGGCCAGGCGGAACATAAACAGAGAGCGGGGTGATGACCCTCCCTTCCCAGCGTCCAACAATGGCTGCGTATCGCCCCCTATCATCAAGAATAATATCGTCAACCTCCAGAGGGAGGGAGTTCCTGACTAGAATACCAACTCCCCAAGAGCCAGAGGAAAACCCAGAGTGTGCTAGGAGACGATAACCACGTCTGTTCATAGCATGGCAAGTATTGCCTATTTAATGTGGCTCCTGCAGCAACACCACATCAGGGGAGAGACGTCGTAACCGTTGTAGCACCACTCCGCGTTTTATCCTATCCCCCAACCCATTGACGTTCCAACAGAATAACCTCAATCCCCTACCCCATCCCAGAGACAAACTCCGCCCCCACCCCACGACAGACGCCACACAGTAATCCAGGAGTCCATCAGTACATTGCCTTGAGAGAAACAAAATAACAATAACTTCCCCCCGTCCACCCCCCAACAAACACCCAAAACCAAACCCCCCACCCTGCACCCCTGCATTAGACTCAAAAGCCACCCCAACTTGCAGTGTGCCTGTCGCCCTAACATTCAACTAATCTACGAAAAGAACCCTAGAGGAGGAAAGACTCACCCTCCCCCAGCCCACACCCCTGAGTAACAATCTAGGATCAAACGAGTTTGCAAAGCATCAAACCACAGCTGAAATGTCTATGCGTAGATCCAGGAGCCGAGCTCGCTCCCTATTCTTGCTCCAACGGGTCGCCCCCAGCCCCTGCGGAATGTTCAGAGTGTTCCTGTTGCCTGGGCAGTGTGTCCAGCCAGTCACTTGCAGCCTCAGGGTGGTCAAAAAAGAATATCCGATCCTCGTACATCACACGCAGCCGAGCCGGGAAGAGCATAGCATACTTCCTGTCCCTGTCTCTCAACCTTCTTTTCACCCCTTGGAACCTCAGCCGTTATTTTGTACTTGCTGGTTGAAGTCCGGGTAAAAACACACTGTAGTGCTTTCAAAGGCTGTGGGGCCACCCTGGCGCGACGCCTGCAGGATCGCGTCCCTATCTCGAAAATTGAAGATCCTAGCAATGATGGGCCGCGGGGTGGCCCCCTGCTTGGGCTTTCCTCCCGGTTCCACAGCGAAGAATTTACTGAGGCCCTTGGTCGTGAGGTGGTTCATGATAAGGTCCTCCACAAGCAGGTCAACCGTTAAATTTTCTGATTATTCAGGGACACCAACCACACGAATGTTGTTTCGTCGTGCACGACTTTCAAAATCCTCCAGACGACTAGAGAAAAAAATCGTGTGAGGATCGCAGGTTGCGGACCTCCGTTTGTAGATCGGAGACGTCGGTGGTGAGACTGGAGGTCTTCAAATCAAGAGACTTGACCTTTTCATTGGTCTTGGCCAAATCTGCCCTGATCAGAGTGACATCGATGGCAACCGTGTCCAGTTTGTGAGCAAGGGCTTCGTACTGTTGGCCAAGTGAGGTCTTCATGCCAGCAATGGCGCCCATGACGTCTCGCAGCGTCAAATCATCGCCCGTCAAGGAATCCTCTCCGGCGTTTCCCGGGGGTTTGTTCGTTCCCCCAGGAGAGCCCTTGGGAAGAGTATATCTGTCCATAACGTTAGACTGTATGGAACTCCCACGGAGAGTCGGCTTGGTCTTGCGCTTCTCGACCTCGGGCTTGGCGGCTATCTTGGGTGCAGAGCCCTGGAGGGGAGCCTGAGACCTGGTGAAAATGGCTACACTCGATGCGCCCAAACGGGTTTGTGAGATAGGGTGGGCACAACTCGCCACACAACGAACCGTGACAGGCCAGCACAGTACTCGAATAAAAATAGCAAAGTAGAGTGTGCCCAGGGCAAGGCGAAACAAACTCTCAAGGACAAAATTGAAACCGAAAGTCAATGTCAGAGCAGAAGTGGGTGTAGGCAGGCCGATGTTGTTAGATTACTGCCCGGCTGGCAAAGAAATCGAGCCCGCGCAGAGCCAAGGAGCAGGCAAAAAAAGTTCAGGAGCCCGTAACTTCGGCTCCCAAAGTCCAAACCGGATTCTGAAAACGACTATTAGACCAGCTGGGTTGTGCCATCAACGACCCGTCGTCGTAGCCAGGATAAGATTCAGGATAAGTGATGGAGGTGGAGAAGGTCCGGGAGCCCTGTGCTCACGCGGCCATCACGGTTGCGCGCAAAGCTCCTCCATTCTGCACAGAATTGGTCAGTGGCCACGAGCTGGGCTCGCACTGCGCCAAGCTGGCACCAGACTCTGTGTGCCCCCGTCCTCTGATGCATCTGCTCTAGCAACCGGATCTGCTGGGAAAGGTCCTCTCTGTTCTTCCTAAGGCAAGCCTTATCTGCGGCTGATACTGATGGAGCAGGGGAAACAAAATATTTTTTTGTACCCCTTGGCAATTAATAACCCCATAACTTTAATGATACTAACCATTTGAACGCATGTATTATTCAACAAATGCACCTTTATTAAACATTACACGTGGGCAATGTGCTGGAATTGCAAATTCTAATTCATTTATAAATGTAAAGCAAAATAACATTAGAAATGTGATTTGCTTAGTAAATAAAGTAAATTGCATGATTTGTGTTGCGTAGGATATTGTACTGTGGCAAAGAATGCAGATGGTAAGTAAAATGACTTTAAATGTTGCTTCTGCTAGGTAATATCTAACACAGGTCTTTAGAATGGTGGGTGGTAAACAGAAAAGCATATTTTCCATGTCTAATTTCTGTTGTGTTTGTTCTTATACTAGTTTCATTCGGCCCTGGTAGGCCGTGCTTCGAAAATGGCAGTCGGAAATGGATAAGGTTGCGTAAGCAGAATAATATGGCCCGTGCATGGTCAGTGTGAATGCTCCAGGCACGAGTATGGGGCCTGTGCCCGGAGTGAGAGATGTCAAGGCCAGCCGGAACTGCAACAAGAGTCCTGCCAAGAGTTCAGCATGTATGCATGGGAACGGATGGGAGAATTGCGCTACTAATGTGTGAACATCGGAGTTTGTTACAAAATACATTAACAAGTTGAATTAACTTTGGACATTGTGGATCATGAAAACTATTGTATGCGTTAATGTCTCCAAACCGATTCGAATAAGGAGGGCGATGAGGTGACCATCACCACCCCTCCAATGGACCAATTCACGTGATTTCTGCCCCCAAAGATTGCAACTTTTGATTGTAGTGAGCCAGAGAATAGGGTATAAGAGAGACTGCTCTTCCAAAGAAAAAAACACCCTTTGCTCTCTCTATCCTGATGCTGCGAGTGACTCTGTCATTTTGGACTTCAAACTTTGACTGGGGAAGGAACAAGATAATTGCAGGAGTTGCCCCGGGAGGAGATTGCGTCCGAGGAGGTTAGAGGGACAGTCAGCCCGCTTTGTGAGTCCTATCCTGTGATCTGCGGTTCATCCTTCTTTCCTGGTGAACCATTCTTATCATTACCCTATGGCCAAGGGTAATGAGTATGTTCCGTTTATATTCCCTAAACTTTACTTAAATGCTTAATGATATTTCAATGTTTTGCTTAATAAAGAACTCTACTTATCTTGCTCAAAGAATTTATATTCTAACTTTAAACGGGTCTATGATTCTTTGAAATAAATTGTGATCAAATGTGTAAAGGTTTTAATTGTGATTGAGCTGGACTTAATCACCATCAACTGATTCTACTAGTTTGGTCCATTGACCGAATAGCGGAGTACCTTGATGTTTAAAACAGTCAGGATTCTAAGTTAATGTATATAATGTTCTGATAAGGTACCCCGTTGTCCAGCAGGCATTTGTTTTGTCATGCCGTTTGATCCAGAAAAATGAATTCATGTGTTTATGCGGTGTTATGGGCCCCACCAACATAGGTTTATCTGTTTAAAAGACTATGTAGGTGTTTTCTGTGTTGGTGTCATAAGGAAAAGATTTATATTAGCCACGCTGGATCATATTTCTTGGTAGCAGAGTTATGGTTTCTATAGATTAGTTTGGTGATTAATGATTTTTCATGTCTAACACTCTATGTTGAGTTTGTGTTACGTTACATGTAGTCAGAATTTTGAAGCTTCCGGGAAGTAGGAAGTGGACACGTATGGCAAGAGAAGTTACATGGAATTGCACATTGTCTGAGTTCAATTTGGTAATAACACGGGACTGTGTTAGGTTAGGGAAATTCACGTATGAATTGCATTGAGTGAAATAGCAACAGATTTTCTTGTGAAACTTTGGCCCTAGTTCTCAGGAGCAGTGTAGTATTCCCATCTGTTTTGTCCCCAGAAAAACGGGTTTACCTCTTGCTTGAGAGAAGGGTACAGTATATAGAAGTGCTACACTTATCGAATGAAACCTTATTCTTGTAAGATTGAATAAACTATCTCTTTTGTTTAGAGAAACAGATAATGGTAATATGTTTTACGTTGTAACTAATTAATTAGTCAAACCAATAAGTTAAGAAATAGTGTTGATAATTTTTGTAAAGGAGGGGTCAGCAGAAGCAGGAGTAGAGCTGACGTCAACAAGGATCGCGCTGGTATTGGCCAGTTGTGGAAGAACGAAGAGCTTTCTGATTGGTGGGTTGGCGTGATACGCACTGGAATAGGTCAGCGTCGGAGTGAAGTAGAGCTTTCTAATTGGTGCGTTGGTGTGAGACGCACTGGGATAGGTCAGAATAATCAAGCAGTGGAAAGAACCAATTGGAGGAGAATTGTGTGAATTTGCTTCGGCAAAACAAAAGTGATATATGGTTTATTACAATGAGTGTGATAGAGAGAAACCGTCAGGGTTTGCAAAGTAAAAAAATATTTTTATGAAAGAAAACAAGGTTGTGACTAGGGAAGAAGAATTAATTCCTTCACCGAAAACACCAGCATCCTATAGGATGGTGAAATATGGCTATCATACTTGAATTTGGTTGGAAAATTGGGCGAAATATATCAAAGACAATGGAGTATTGGCATTTCCAGAAACTGGTTCATTTAGCACAGCTGTACTTCGAAATTTGAGAGAAAGAATGATGAGACTTGAACTGAGACCTAGAAAGACTCAGTTTGAAGCCTTAGGTGAATGGGAAGATGAGATGTTTGAAAGAGAGAGACACTGAGGTACAAAGAATTAGAGTTTTATTAATGGAAGAGTATGGGGTTTGAGTCATGAAGACAAGATGAGAGGATGGCGGTATGCTAACATGACGGATGGTATATTTCCTACCAGAACAGTTGAGGAAGTAACAGGGAAAAAGTGTACAGAGAAAAAGAAGCATACCGTATCAGAGAAGTATGGGTATGGTGCTAGCGACACAGATGATGAGTTGCTGGAGGATATTTTAAATATAAGACCTCCTCCATATCAATAGGATTCTGTGGTGGTGACACCAAATGCACCGCCAATGGAAACTGTGATAAATCAAAGCCCTGAACAATTTTCTGAAATAAATAGTCCATTTAATAGACAAGAAACACCACGGACAGGGAAACCTGATAATGATAACGTGGCCAAACCAGCCAGAACCATAAGAGAGTTGACTGAAAAAATAAGAGAACTGCCAAAGAATATGGCAGCTGTAACTGTGCCAGTAGCTATAGGTCCAGTAATCCCAGCGTTTGAAAATCAAAGGATAGACAAGCATTCCTTAACAATTCCAATAAATTCTAGCATGTAAAAAGTATGAGAAGCGATAACTCCAGGAAATAGGGAGACAAAAGATTCTGTTAGATCAACTCCACCTACGAATTTTACAATAAATCAGTCAGATAAATCAGATTCCTATAAGAGCCGAGTCAGCAACTGAAACCCCAGCGGAATGGTAAGTAGAGTAGAATTAAATACGACCCCTCTGGGTCAACCTGCTGAAGAATTAAATGATTGGGTAAGGAGTTTGCAGAAGAAAGACACAGAACCATAACCCTTGGAACCCTGCAGAAGCGGGTGCCAAAGGAAGCCGACCCTCCCATTGACGCACTGAGAGAGACGCTGTCTTTTCTCCTGCCGAGAAATGCAGCTCCAGTGTTTCCCTGTCACCCTCGCGGGTTGCTGGGAGATCGAGTCCTGCGAGAGAGATACAAGACCTCCTTCATTCTATAACCAAGGTACGGAGATGATTAGACCCTTAGAGAATTCTTAATTCAGATTCTTGGCAGAAACTATCTTCACTTAAACTACAGCTCACTTACGCCTTCCCACGTACTAGGCTTAGGTTAGGTACACCGGGGTAGGCTTATCTTAGAAGCACCAGTTGAGTACGTTTAGTTATGATTTTATCAATGTATATATTTTATCTATTTTAAACACCGTATGGCTTAGAAACCATACCATGCTTTTACAGTATTTTTCAGAATACTCCTTTTACTCTACGCACTTTACTTTATGACAAGTATTGCAATTATAGCAACTCACTTCTCTTGCATGAGAAAGAAGACTGTTCAACAAATAACCTCTTTTATTGAAAACGCCCGTCTCCCTGTTTCTCTGCACCTCTGGTGAAACTAAGCATGCACGATTGACTGAGTAAAATATTTATCTATTGTTTCCGCAACTCTGGAGATATACTCCTTATTCTGGAGGGAGCAAAGTTGTCATGTTTATGCGGTTGTCAGAAACTAATCCCTTCTGGTCTATTCAGGAAAGTTAACAACTTCTTGTTTACTCGAGAAAGCTTCTAGTGACCTCTGAGCTAGCTGGCATTCATAATTAAATCTAACATATTCAATAGAGACCTAGTCGACCTAAGTCCTACGTCTAAACTATCGTTTATGTTATTCCAATATGCAGAGCCTATCGGGAATATAGGAACTACACTACATGGCGCCAACGTTTGGTAAGATGATAATTTAACGGTAGATACTAGAGTAACTCAGTCGTGCTTTTCACATAGACCTCTTTCTTCCGTAAAAACTCCAATAGACGTCTGGAGTGGGTGAAAGGTTAATATACGCCAAAATTTAGAAGGACAAGAATCCTATGTATTAGTTTTTGGTTTAGTCAACGTTGAAGGATACAGTGTTCCAAAATATTGTGCACCTAATCTTTGTTTCCTTGAAACCTGCTCTGCAAACATTCAGTCAGTAAAATGACGGGAAGTGAAGACGAAAGAGAAGCGTTAGCAGCTCAACCTTTAGCGGAGGACACAAGTCTCCGGAAAAATGACCCGGATGCTATAATCATCCCAGTCAATGTAAGAAAGAGTGTAACTTACAAACTTATACATAATGGAGTATCATCAAGAGGTGGTACAGTCATTTTTGTGGTAGAGGCCCATGAATATTGGCAGACAGAGGTATTCTATTCATGGATACATTTTCCGGCAGCAAATGCTGTGACACACAATTTCCACTACTACAAAACAGAGGAACATCCAGAGGAATAAGTCCCTTTCGGGGACGTTGAAATTCCACTAACTTACCAAGAGCATCACCTCTGGTTTAATGGCGCCCTAAAGCATCAAAATCAAATTACCAGGCTCGGTCCACTAGGTAGACCAGGAGACACATGGCTGATTCTAGCCAGCTATACACCACATCCTGACATTGAAAAAATGTCAAACGGAGAACTTTTAGTTCAGCTAAAACAATTAATCAAAATACATAGACAATTGGTCCAATATGTCATGCGGACTTTAACAATCCAACCAGCAATAAAAATTGCACAGCACACCCCTCACCAGGGGAACGCAAATAAAATTACACCACAGACTATACAATCAGTCATTGGCAAATTACCCGCAAAACGGGAACAAATTCCATTCTGGTTAGCTCAAAAAATTACTCAGATAGAGGCAGTATTTCCAGATACTACACCTAATGAGAAACACAGAATTCTGACAATCTGTCTACCAATGGGGATCGCACCACATGTGGAGGACTGTGACACTTGGGGAACAGTCTTTGCTTCAATATATACAAAAACACATGGTGTTCCGTCTAAGGCGGTTATACCAGACGTACTGAGACAGATTCAAAATGAATACGGTCCAGAGCCTGATTTAAATCTAGGTATGAAATTACTGAAAGACTTTAAGCAAGTCTCGGATATATTATTAGCCAACATAAAAGGAGAAGCAGCGTCCGTGGCGAGCCTCTAAAAATTCAAAGAAACAGATATAGCAGAACAACCTTTGAACTTGCCAGAATAATTGAAAAATCCTATGAAGAATTAGGTAGAGATAGTTTGGGTGGGAAACCACTAAAACCACAACTAACTGAAAATCCTGAAAAAAACTTTATTAAGAATAATCTCATTACTCCAAAAAAGAAGTGGGAGAGTAATGAACAAACCACTCCCAGAGAAAAACAGTTTCAGTCCAGCGGAAGGTCTTCCCAACGGAGAAATAGATCTCCAGGACGGAGGACAGGTCTCCACAACGGGAGCCCTCTGAAAAAAGATACAATCTTAGAAATTGGGATAATTTAAGAAAACCTGACAGATATCAAGATAATGATACACGTCCCTCTCGATCTTGTCAGACTTCCTCACAGAATTCAGATAGAAGAGGACGGTCAGAACATAAAGAAGAGCGCGTTAAGTCCAAAGACAAAGAACCTGCTCATCGAAGTAAAAAAATTACAATTTCCCAAAAAGAAGGTAGCCAGTATTAAAATAAAACATGCCGAGGATTCTGAGGACACAACTCAAGAACGGAGAATGGACCCAGACAATGCTAGACAGCGCAGCAGAAGTGACCATAGCTCACAAGATCCTGATGAATCTTCTGGAGACAGTGGACACGAATGAATACATTCAGGTGGAAACTGCAGACACCAGAGTTAGTGTACCCCATACATTATATGAAATAACATTACGTATAGAAGGGGACAAAACTAGGAAAATAAGAGGTCTCTTTTGGGAGAATCTATCTAAAGGCTATGATATCCTTCTAGCAGAGAAAGACTGGCCACCAGAGTTTGTCAAGGAGTACCTACATGGCGAAGAAATGATTATGCCTGCTTTCTCAAATCACATTACAATTCATAAAAAAATACACATATGCTAGAAAATGGGCAGTGGCCCAAGCCCCTGCATTATGTAAAAATCATGTGGGATGGGATGAGAATTCTCCTCACCATAAAATACAGTTAAAAAATCAACCTACTGCACAGAGACAGTATCCAGTTAAGCAAAAAGCTAAAAAACAAGTCATTAAATTGTAATGAATTTTTCCTGAGCCATTCAGCATTCTGACGCATACACTCCTGGAACGTGTCCATTGATACCGCTTGTTTCCCTTCCAGGGAAAACACCAGTTGAGTGTTGTCCGCATAGTTGGCCAGGTCAATTCCAAAAGATGTAATAATGGGGAACAGGGGCCATAGATAGATAATAAAAAGAAGAGGGCTGATCGCAGAGCCCTGCGGTACCCCATGGTGTACTGGAGACTTCCTAGAAGTGAACAGTGTCATAGTCACCACCTGTTGTCTTCCTGATAGATAGGACTGTAACCACTGTAAGGCCTGTCCTTTCACCCCTATCTTCTCCAGTCTTTCCACTAATACTGTATGGCTCCCAGTATCGAATGCGGATGACATCTCTAGTAACACTAGGAAGGTAGCATTCCCATTGTCGGCTCGCATTCATAAGTTGTCCAATACGGTTGCCAGAGCAGTCTCATTGCCATGACCTGGGCGAAACCCAAATTGGTCCCTATCCAGCATATGGTTCTCTTCCAGGTAGCATGATAACATTTTCCTAACTGCTTTTTCCAAGATTTTAATCGGATATGGCAGAAGGGAGATAGATCTGAAATTTGCTGGGATCGTAGGGTCCAATGAGGGTTTCTTAAGCACGGGTGTCACTACTGCCTGCTTCCACACCTCCAGAAGCACTCCTTCTTCCAAGAATTGGCCGCAGATCTGTGGCAGCCAGGGGATTGCGGTGGGACCAGCGGCGTACGGCTGGTCCGTCCGCCGCTGATCCGTGGGGTGGGGAGGGCGATTTGGTGACGGTGTCTGCAAGACACCGTCAGCCAAATTAGGATGTGCACGGACACATGCTTTTCCGCGGCGGCTTTTCCGCCATGGAAAAGCATGTGGACATTGGTGTATGGGGGCCCGTTGCGGGCCCCCAGGGTGTCGGGGGCACATGGGGGGTACCTATGGTACCCCCAACATTTACATGCAAAAAGCGGCAGGCACCGCGCGGTGCCTGCCGCTTTGTGCATGTAAATGAAATGTAAAACATGCAATTTTTGACCGCAAGGTTACCGGTCACATCCTAATTTGCACAGAGGGACCGCCGCTGCCCCTGCGGATGGTCCCTCCACCTCTGGGGTGGCGGACGGACGCAGGTCCGTCCGCCATCCTAATCGGCCCCATAGTTAGAAAAAGCACTGGGAAGGGAAACTACAGTTTAAAAAAATCCGTCCTCTAGCTTTTGGAGAGAGTTTCTTGGGGCTGTTCCCCACAGACCTGCCCCGTATGCTGTGGCCGAAATTGTTTGAGCTGTAAATCTTTTTTTACAGTGGCAATTGGTTTTTAACCCAGTTTTTTAATAAAAATCAAAACTGCTACAATAGTTCGCTCCAATGTTAAAGCGCTGCTGTTCACCATATATGACCAGGATTATTTGTATCGAATGATACCCCTAGATATGGGAAGGTGTCCATCACTTCCAATTTTCAGTATCCAATATGAAAAGAAGGGATTGGAAGGATATAACCATGTCACTAGGACAAATGATTTAGACTCATTTACTCTTAGGTCCAGAGATGTCATAAACTCGCATAGGCCTCTATAAGGTATTGTAGTGCTACCCCAGGCTTAGCTATTAGGACAGCGTTGTCCGCATAGGGCAACATCTGGAATGCAAAAGAATGAAAAGAGGGTACGTCTAATGTGGTGCCTGCAAGCGCTGCTGCAAACACATTAGTACATATTGAAAATAATAATGGGGCCAAGACGTAGCCTTGACTAACACCCTTCATAATCTTTAAGGCACGTGTGCATTTCCCATTTTTTCCATATCTGTGAATACATCTGTTGGATAAAGATGATTAGTTGTACATCTAAACCCATCTCTTCCAATATTTTCCATAATTTGGAATGGTTTACGCAGTCAAACGCAGCCGTTAGGTCCATGATGGCCATATAAGTTTGGCTACCCTTAACAGAGGTATATTTGGAGATGGTGAGGCTCAGGTTCAGGCACTGATCCATCTGCTTCTCCCCATTTGGAAGCCATACTGGGCTGTGATTAGAATGTTTTTGTCCCTTGCCCAGTCTTCTAGCCTATTTTGCAGGATACGTCCCATCAATTTCACCATGCTATCTAGAAGGTAGATGGGTCTGTAATACTGGGGTTTAGCTTTATCTCCCTTTTTGTAGATTGGCACTACTATGCTTGTTTTCCACAAGAGTAATGAACCCAGCTTAGATATCGCATTAAATGCTATAGTTGAAAGTGGGGCCCACAGATCTTGCTGTTCTAAGAAAAAATGAATAGGGACCACATGTACCGATATTTATAGAGCGCACAGCTACTTCCCGAAGGTAGTGTCCCGGCGCGGTACGTATACCGCTTTGGAACCCTTCCTGGTTTTCCCTGTGAGTGTCCACTCCTGGGCACCCCCAGGGTGAAACCAGGCATCCCTGCGCTTTTGGGGCCGTTGTGGAGATTAAGCAAGCTATTGCCCAGAGTCACAGAATGGGACTTATGATTAGAATAGGCACCGAGGCGAGAATTATCGAGTCCGAGGAAATTGAGCCCAAGACCCGCCGAGGTAGGTATTGAACCCTGGTCCCTTGCCAGACCTCTGCATCAGGGTCTGCCGCTCTAACCATTTGAGCCACACTTCTCCCACATCCGGGCCTGGGGCTTAAGCACAACAGCACTTTCCCAGGGCAGTTCTTACTTCATCCAAGTTGAATGACAAATACTGCATTGGGACTTGGGGAGCACTCAGTGGGTCAATCATAGAATTATCCATGGTCCAGAAGATCTGCTTAAAGTGAGCCACCCAAGCATCCTCGCCTACATGATTATCCAATGTGGTTCCAGTAAACTTTTTGAAAACAGGAGTATTAACCATTTCCAAAATTCTCTAATATTTGTAGAAGATAATGCCTTTGCCAAATTTTCACAGGCATCTTCTTTCAATTCCATTTCCCTGTTGTTTCGGGCTGACTTATAAGTCTTGCGTAGTGCCGTAATCAGGACCGGTTCTCTGAGTTGCACTTTGAAAAACCTGTGCAGGTATTATCATGCACTAGCACAGGCAACGTCAAACCATTGGTTTCCTGAAATCTGCTTAGGAGTTTTAGATCGGGTCAGGACAAACTTAATTCCCCAAGTACTATCAAGAACACTGGGAGCAAAGAGTCCAAAGGATCGAATCCAGCTTGCTAGATAAAATCTGTTGGACAACTTTCTCTCTCTCAATATTATCCCATTTAAGTTGTTAACCACTCTATCTAGGTAAATAGGCTTCAGTGCCTTTTCTATTTCAGAATTATTAACACTGACCCCAGACAGCACAAGGAAAGGTGTTGCGTAATCGCTAAAAGTATAATATTTGATGTCTGTATGGAAGAGTTTGCCACAAAGGGAAACAGAGGCTACTATGAAATCAATTGTAGACTCAAGCTCGCCACGGAGAAAGGTTTCTTCAAACCCTCCTATATCTTACTGTTTAAAAAGCTTTATTGAATAAAGTTAAACAATGTAAAACATTACAAATGCAGGAAATTTCAAAAAATAGAAAACGTCCAATAATAAAGAGCAAGAACAAAATATATCCCACTAAAGGGGAAAACATTATACCAATAAACAATGCTTTTATAGATTTTTGTTAAGGGGGGAAAAGAGAAGAGAGAGAGGGGAGGGGAAGGCAACAAAGAAGAAAATGCAGTATCACAAACATTAAAGTTGATAAATACCTATTAAGGGAAAGGATAAAATAACCAAATAATCAGGGAGTATGTCTAGAAAGAATATCAGTTAAGGGAGACCATAGCAAATCTCTTTTGATTAATAAGGGCACAGATGTAGCATGGGCACGATCAAGTCTGTGATGATGGCACAACAAATTCCACCAGGCAGTCTAAGCAATGTTCGTTGTGTCTTTCCAATTCGTAGTAATAATTTGAAAAGAAATTGAAATAAACAGATCAATAAATTTACGAACAGGACAATGAACATTCCATATGGGAACCAACGCATCCAGAAAAACATGAACAATATCAAAAGGAACATCAGTAGATATAATATTATTAAGTGTAGACCAGATACAAGACCAAAGTATTTTGACCCTGGGACAATGAAAAAACATATGTAATAAATCACTGTTATCACAGGGGCATGACCAGCATTTCTTAGAGTCCAACGGTCCAAATTTACACAGATCATAAGGGGTATAATACAGCCTATTATAGAAAAAATAAAAAGTCTGTGTAGTACTAGCTGAGCGAGAGACAGCGTATATTTTGAACCAAATAGATTCCCAGAGTTGTGGAGAGAGATCTTGGCCTAAATCCAGTTGCCACAAAAGTTCCAGTTTGGATTGGAGCCTAAAATTGGGCAAAGGTAATAGTAGTTCGTAAATAGCTGAGGCTCTAGAGGGACTCGTAAAATCTAGCATGGGAGAGAGAGGGGAGGTAACAGAAGAAGAAGGAATATCCTGTAAAATGATGGTGGATAAGGTATGAGTGAGCCAGTGAAAGTGAGAAGAGTGCTTAGTAGTTATACCAAAGGAATTGCATAGATCCTGGAAAGGTCTTAAGGAAGCACCGATAAGCAATTGGTCATAGGTAATAATGCCTTTGTCTATCCATTCATTCCAAAAAAGTGCTTTGTTATTAATCTTGAGGAATTTGTTATTCCAAATCAGAGTGCAAAAGTGGAGGTGAGATGGAGAAGAGAAAGAATGAAAAAGTAAAAGTGTAAGTGCTTTGGAATGCTTAAAAATAGGGGATAGAAATCTGGAAGGAGGCTGAGATAAACGGGTGGCTGTGAGGAAAGAGAAGGGAGCAAGTTGAGCCAATTCTAAAGAGCTCTATGCCGTTGAAGGAGAAGGGATGGAATCTGTAAGAAAAGGCCAGATTTGTTTAAGAGTGAATGAAGAGTAAAAGGTTTTTAGGTTGTTGAAGACGGAAAAGAGAGACCCTAGCTTTGCGATTGTTCCATAAAAATTTCACAAAAAGGCTATTAATGGATTAAAAAAAATAATGAGGAAGAGAAATAGGGAGCATAGAGAGATAGACATTAACAATAGGAAGCAACATCATTTTAATATTGCCTTATAGCCCGCCGTAGAGGGCTATACCGGCTATTAAAGGCCCTCTCCAGCGTTAAAGGCCCCGAGCTGAAGGAGAGGGCCTTTAACAAGGGAGAGGGACTTTAATAGCAGTATAGCCCATCTACCAAGGGCTATAAGGCTATTAGAACATTCTGTCACTAGAGGACAGAATGTTCTAACAAACAAAATAAAGCCTTTTGGGAGCGTGAGGGGATTGGAATCCCTCAGGTTCACTGAAGCCTTTGTTCACAGCCAGAGCTGTCAACAAAGAAACATTGGAATGTTGGAGCTCCAGGCTTATACCAGCCATTATAAGCCCGGAGCACTCCATTGTTTTCAATGGAGCTCCCAACATTCCAATGTTCTAATAGTTGATAAGCGGCCCCACCATGAGAGAAAAAGAGGGTACCATCGTTCAATGAGGGATGAGAGTTTCTTAAGAATGTCAGAATGATTGATTTTTATGGATTCTCTAATTGTGTTAGCATAAAGGATACCTAAACACTTGACAGATCTAGGATTCCATTCAAAACCTGAGCCCTCAAACATATGGGGAAGGCAAAACTTATTAAGGGGAAGGACCTCTGACTTATCAATATTTAATTTATAACCAGAGACCGAAGAATAGTCGTTAAGTATGGAGAAAAGGGCAGGTAGAGGGGCAGTAGGATTTGAAATGTAAAGTAGAATATCATCTGCGTAAGCAGTAAATTTGATATCCACATCTTTGTAGACGAAACCAGAATAGGAGGGAGACCGTCTTATCTTTTCCAAGAAGGGTTCCATCGCGAGAATGAAGAGGAGAGGGGAGAGAGGGCAACCTTGTCTGCTACCTCTATGAAGGGAGAAGTAATCAGATTGGGGGCCATTAATCCAAATAGAGGTTTTAGGGTCAGAATAAAGTAATTGAATATACAGAAGGATGGTGGGGCTAAAACCATGCCAACGAAGCGCACCAAACATAAAATCCCAATTGACACGATCAAAAGCTTTCTCAGCATCAAGAGTGATCGCAGCAATAGGAGACTTCAGCTTTGCAGCTAAATGAATGATATTTAGAAGGGTTCTCGAGTTGTCAGTTATTTACCTACCTTTAACGAAACCTGCCTGATAAATGTTTACCAGATCAGGAATAACTGTATTAAGATGGATAGCCAGGATTTTAGCATAAACTTTGCAGTCGGTATTTATAAGGGAGATGGGCCTATAATTTTTGCAGAGGGAAGGATCTTTGTCTTTTTTGGGAAGAAGACAGAGCATGGCCTGTATAAAGGAACCTCTATTTCGCCTGTAGCAAGAAAATGATTAATTAAAGTAAGTAAGTGTGGCACTAAAACTGATTTAAAGTGAAGGAAAAATCGCACTGTAAATCCATCGGGACCAGGAGTTTTGTCTTTGGGAAGAAGGGAAAGCGCAGTGAGGATGTCTTTTTCAGAAATGGGAGCATCGAGGGAGGAAAGATCAACCAGGGTATCAGCAGGTTTAGGGATAGAACGGAAAAAGGAATCTATTTGCTCAGAAGAAGGATTAGATTCTGGTGTGTAAAGGGAAGAATGGAAATTAACAAAACAATCGAGAATCTTAGCGTCTGAAGTGTGAGGAGAACCCTGAGAATATTTAATAACCACAATCTTAGATTTCTGTTTTTTAATTTTTAGATAATTTGCAAACAATTTACCTGCCTTGTAACGTCCTCCATACATTTTAGCATTAAATTTGAGAAGCTGATTAGATGGAGAATCCCAAGAATGCTTGTTAAACTGCATCTTAGCTTTAATAAGGGAGGATAATGAATCGGGTGAATTAGTAGTAAAATAAATGTGTTCGAGATCTTTAATTTGTTTGAGAAAGTGAGATGCTTGAGAGAGGGCTTTCTTCTTTTTTCGGGAAACAAAATCAATAACACAACCGTGAGCAGCGGCCTTGAAAGCATCCCAAAGAAAGTGGAAGTCTGAAGCAGTGTCTAAATTATTCTGGAAAAACTCATCCATGAAATGTGTGAAGTGGTCAGTAAATTGTGGATCTAGCAATAGTGAATTATTTAAGCGCCATCGGCGAGAAGCAGGAATGGGGGAGGGATAATCCATATCTAAAATAATAGGTGCGTGATCTGAAATGAGAACAGAGCCAATTTCAGAGTTAGTCATAAATTGAAATGCATGGTGAGAGAGAAACATGTAATCAATACGTGAGTATTGATTACAAATCAAGGAAAATTCTAAGGAATCAGGAAATGGATTTTTGCATTTTATTGGGGACATATCGTACTTGAGATTTGCGATCCAAAAACGGATCCATTAATTGGTTGCAGTCACCCCCCACAATCAAGTCATCACCCACATTAGAAGAAAGAAGAGAGGAAAACTCATTCCAAAAGGTTAGGTCAACACCATTAGGGCCATAAACATTGCAAAGGGAAGGATGAACATTGTTTATAACAGTCTCTAAAAACAACCATCTACCGTTAGAATCTTGAATTTCATTTTGTATTTGAACAGATAGCGATTTATGAAATAAAATGACAACGCCGTTCTTGTTATTGACAGCCGGAGAACAATAAGCTTCACCAACCCATTGATGACAAATCTTGTGAAGAAATATGCGTTTCTTGCAAAAAAGCAACTTGACATTTCAAACGAGCAAGATGAGATAAAATATTTTGCTTTTTAATAGGGTTTCGAAGACCCTTACATTCCAGGAAATAATACGAAGACCATTCATATTAGAAAGTGATGAGAAGGTAAGAGAAAAAGCATAGAACAATTAAGAAAGAGGAAGGTGGAGAAGAAAAAATTAAAATAGGTAGTGAAGAAGAAAGAAATGCATACCATCGTGATGAAATGAAAGGAGAAGAAATAGAGCCACCACAAATATAAGGACAAATAAATAGAAAGGAAGAAGCAAAAAGTAACAGCAGAAAAGAGTGCCAATGAAAGACCAAAAGAGAAGGGTATAAGAATTGAGAAATTATTGCCAGGAGGAGAGGGGTGGAGGGAGTGAGACAGAAAGGACAAGAAAATGAGTAAATCAATTAGGAGACAAGAGGAGGAAGAAAGGGAGAAACAAGGAGAAGGGACAGAAAGAGAAAGAGAGGAGTGGGAGGAAATAACTCCTGAAAAATTGAACAAGAGAGAGAAGATGACAGAAAGCCAAAAGACTTTAGTCATGGGGGGCATACATGAGAAAGACAATGAAGTAGGAGTGGGAGCAGCGAGAACAAGACAACCGCACGAGCAGAAGAGAAGAACAAATATATGATTACGTAAAGAAACAACAATATATGAATAAAAAACAGAAAGGTCAAAAGACCACAAGTAACAAATTAAGACAAATGAAGGGAACTTATCAAACAGATGGGGGAAGTGCAGCAACACGAAGGGCGTAATACAGACATCGGAGCAGCTCAAAAATGAGTTGATCAACAAAAATTACATAGAGGGAACCTATAAACAAGAGAGAAAACAGAAAGTGATAAGGGTAGCCGCACAACAGGGGATAAAGTACCAAACAACATGAAACCAACTGACATGATGACATAAAAGTTAGGGTTTGCTGAATTCCATGGATTCCTCTTTGTGCGTGTGGATGCATTTCCGAAGGTCCGCCGGATCCTCAAAGCTAAAAGTTCTTTCTTTATAAGTCACTTTGAAGAAGCAAGGATGAATGAGGCCATAGCGAGCATTCATTGAACGAAGGGTAGGTCGCAAATCCAGGAACTCCTTCCGTCGGGCCGCCCTAGGTTTAGAGACATCTTGAGTAATAAACACCTTGTGACCAGACCAAAGCAACTGTTTATGCTGTTTAGCAGAGTGTAGGATAGTCATGAGATCAGAATAAAGAAGGAAATAAGCCATATTGCCTCTCGGTTTTGAAGCAGAGGAAGAGTTCCTTGGACCGAGACGATGAGCCCTTTGGATATTCATGTCCAGATGTTTAGGGGAACCAGTGATGGGAAGGACCTGGGTCCTCAAAAATTGAATGAGATCAGACCCCTCGGAATTCTCCGGAATACCATAAATGCGCAAATTATTGCGCCGGTTTCGATTTTCCAAATCCTCAGAGGTTTTTTTAGCAGGTGAACTTCCTTGGTAAGGCTAGCCACTTTGGAGACAACATCCTGAGCGTCCCAGATTTTTTGCTCAACATCAGTTAATCTCAAATCGAGACTAGACCATTTATTGTCCAGTTTCTGAAGGGTAGAAGCAGTTTCAGACATGAAAAGGCGTATGAGACGCAATTCTTCCATGATGTCCTCCAGCGTAACGGGAAGAGGGGACTTAGATGGAGATGGTGGGTCTTTTTTAAGACGTTTAGCCTTAGCTGCAGATTCCTTGCTTGAAGCAGAGGCAGCACCATGAGCCTTCGAAGCTTGCGTAGGCTCCATCTTGCTCAGGTACAAAAAATTCCAAAGTGACCAGCAGTTACAATGGAAATATATAAAAAAAAACACCAGCCTGTTGAACAACAGCAAGAAATAGAAGCAGCTTCAAATGATGGATGAGGCAATCATGAAAAATCAGGCAGAAAAAGTGTAGAGAGACAATAAAGTATGATAAGGTGCAGAACTCTGCGTGAAAAAATGGGTAAGAGTCTCAAATCGAACCAAACATATTATCGCTGCGCTGAAGAAGCGAGTCTGAAGGATTGAAGGAGCCATTACGCAGGTATGAGCCTGAGGCGGGAAGAATGTCAATCAGGAAAAAGAGGAGGAACTTGAAAGTTGCAAGGAAAATAAGTTTCTTGTAAATATGAGGCAAAGGATACCATCTACACAGTAGCAGAGATAGCCAGGACGAAATGAGCAGCAGAAGGGTAGCTTGAGGAGGAAGAAAACGATGTAATAAATAGCCAAAAAAAAAACAACAACAAAAAATGGAGGCCGCTATCGAGCGGAGAACATTTCAGCCGAAATTAAGCCCAAACATGGCATTGCAGTCCTGAAAATCATACCCTTGTGCAGGGGGGTACTTCCGACTGCATATTCCGGTGTTTTAGGGGCCAAACGCTGCCGAAAATCGAAGCCTTCTGAAGCAAGCGCTGCTCGTCCTGACGGAGCTCTTCAGAATGCGGCCATCTTTAATCGCCACGTCGCGCGCTCTCCCAAACACTACTATATCTTGATCTTCCTTATTATACACCGATGGATAGCATCTGAGTTAGGGCATTCCCATAGTCATGGTGTGAGAAATGGGTCAATGGTTCACCCTCGCTGTCTACCAATCCACAGACATTATCTGTTGAATGCGTGCATAGCTGGAGATTAAAATCACCCAACCATAGAATGTTAAACTCCGTATTTGGTAATGCCTCAATTATTATATTCAGTTCTTCTTCCAGTGCTTCCGCTGAAAGTATTGTTGTAATAATGTATCAGAGGCCACACTTGATCTCTTTCCCCTTCAAGTACTAAAACATGGAAATAGGGCGATGAATAATCAATCTTTAGATCTTGATGGCTAATGTGTTTAATATTAAAGTTAATAGGCCACCTTAAGCTCTACCCGACCTGAATGGGTTGCTTCAGTTTGATACTGACCGTACGCGATTATAAATATGGGGTCTATTGCCCACTTCTCTTGAAAACAAACTTTATCTTGATCCTGCCAAAAAGATAACCACATGGCATTGCCCAACTTAGTACCAAGGCCCGCGACATTCAATGATGCTATTTGTACCCCTAGTTTCCGTTCATCTAACAGAGCCACAGGGGCCGTTACTCTTCTTTTATTTTTTAGGTCCTTGACTTTAGCTAAATTACAATTTGAACCTCCGTGAGTTAGTCAGTCGCAGGTCTCTAAATCAGTCAAGGGGACAAATTGATTCTCTACAGGAAATCCAACAGGATCTTGAATAACAAGAGGGATAGAATGAGGTAAACACAAGGAGAAAATGGATGGAGCACTGAAACTTTTCAGACACTCACCCCCAGTCACAGCTCTGGGTTGAATACATCATCATTCTTTAGCTCACTCTGCCACCTCAGTTCAGACCCAACCATATACAAATCTGTCTTGACCCTGTGCCTCATGGGAACAGTTAATGTTAATGTTAATAATTATTTATAAAGCGCACTTACACCGGGTGGCTTCATGGTGCTAACATGCTCAGTATGCTATCCAGAATTTGTTAATTTGTTTAATTGTATGCTTCCAGGAATAGCCGGGTCTTAAGAGAATTGCTAAATTGCAGAAGATCAGTGCAGGACCGTATTTCCAATGGAAGGGAATTCCATAATTTAGGAGCAAGGGCGGCAAATCTGCAGCCTCCTTGACGTACTCGCCTAAATATTGGAATGGTGAGGAGTGAGAGGTGGGCAGAACGAAGATTGCGTGAAGGAGTATGCCTAAGTATCAGGCTGTTGATAAAAGCAGGGCTATTGTCATGCAAGGTTTTAAAAATTAGACATCCTGTTTTATAGGGACAGCTCTGGAAGATGGGGAGCCAGTGTAGTTTCCTCAGTAGAGGCGAAACTGTTTGCCATCTCGGTTGTCGAAAGACCAACCGGGCGGCATGATTTTGAACTAGCTGCAGTCGTTTAAACAAGTAGAGTGGCATGCCCAGATACACCGTGTTGGCATAATCCAGAAGTGAAGACGGTGGCACTTATAATCTGGATCAGGGCATCATGAGTAAAAAAACGATGTATTTTCCTGATCTTGCGCAACTGGAAGAAACATTTAGAAATCACCATGCCAACCTGAGATTTTAACGTAGGTTCATTATTAAGGGAGACTCCCAATGTTTTGGCCGAAGGAGATGAGGATGGAAAGGGACCTAGCTGTGGGGGCCAATAGTGCGGTCCACCCCGAATTGCCAAGCAACTTCCCTGAGCCAAAAACAAGCATCCTTGGACCGGTTCCTGGGTAACACCCTTCATCAGCCAGACCAGCGTGAATCCAGTGGCAAAGTGAGCAAAGGACGCAGGTCTGAGCATACCCTGCCAACTTAATGTGAACAAAGAAAACATAAGGAGATGATGGATGGAACACTGAAACTTTTCAGACACTCACCCCCAGTCACAGATCTGCGTTGAATCCATCATCATTCTTTAGCTCACTCTGCCACCTCAGTTCAGACCCAGCCATATGCAAATCAGTCCTGACCCGGTGCCTCATAAGAACAGTCCAGCCCGAACTGCCAAGCAAGATCTACCTTGAACCGGAAACAAGCATCCTGGGACCGGTTTCTGGGTAACACCCTTCATCAGCCAGGCTAGCTTGAATCCAGTGGCAAAGTGAGCAAGGGACCCACGTCTGTGCATACCCAGACAACTTAGGGCGAACAAAGCAAACACAAGGAGATGATTGATGGAGCACTGAAACTTTTCAGACACTCACTCCCAATCACAGATCTGGGTTCAATCCATCATCATTCTTTAGATCACTCTGCCACATCAGTTCAGACCCAACCATAATGGGTCTCACACATTCGTGATATGCTTCTAGAGCTGATCTATAGAAATAAGCCACACAGTGATCTGGGTTCCAAGTAAAGAAATATTTAGACACTTCCTTGCAGAATTTCTTATATCATCTTTGTTAATCAATCAATCAATCAATCAATCAGGCGTTTGTTAAGCGCAACTACTCACCCATAAGGGTCTCTAGGCGCTGGGGGGCGGGGGGGGGGGGTTAGCAGGCTCCAGTCCATCAAGGGATGGGGGTCTGTCAAAGAGCCAGGTTTTGAGATTTCTTGTGAAGATGGGGAGCTATGTTGTCTCTCTGAAGTGCAGCGGCAGGGCGTTCCAGGCTCGGGCCGCGAGGAAGAAGAAGGAGCAGCCTCCCAATCTGGTCTTTCTGGACTACAGTGTAGCAGAGCTGGGCAGATCTTAGGGTCCTCTGGGGTGCGTGGAATTTGAATCGACTGTTCAGGTATGCTGGTCCAGTGTCGTGGAGGGCCTTGTGGGCGTGGGTGAGCATCTTGAAGGTGACTCTAGCTTCGATAGGGAGCCAGTGCAGTGTGCGCAGGTGCTGGGAGATGTGACCGTGTCTTGACAGGTCGAGGACCAGTCTTGCAGCAGCATTCTGGATGTTCTGTAGCTTGCTGGTGAGGTTTTTGTTTATTCTGGCGTAGAGTGCGTTGCCGAGTCTGCTGGTGACCAGGGTGTAAGTGATGGTCTTTCTGTGTTCGAGAGGGATCCATTTGAAGGTCTTACGTAGGAGGTGGAGGGTGTGGAAGCAAGAGGATGAAACGGAATTGATCTGGCGATCCATTTTAAGCTCGGAGTCCAGGATGATTTCCAGGTTGCGTGTGTGGTCAGTGGAGGTGGGTGGGCTTCTGAGGGCGGGGGGCCACCAGGTATGGTATTGGGTTTCGTCAGGTCTACATACTCTGCAAAAAACTCTCGAACACCATAGAATAGAAGTTGGCGCGGAAACTGTAAATGCAAAAGAAAAGTTTATTAGAACCCCATGGGGTGGTGGTACATTCCTACAGCACCCTTCGGTAATGCAAGAAGTATCACACCGAACATCGGTGTGCGACCTCTTTTATACAATTTAAAGAGCAATAAAATAAAGGGTAGGCGGTATACTTTTGCACAGTTTAAGTACATATAAGGGCATTTTTGGAACACAGCCAACATGTGGGAGGAGTTTAGTACCACTGGTCAGTTTAGAGAACATTCCTAAGAGGTGACCGCTCATTAATCTGAATGTTCGAGTACGCATGCGTGAGCTTGACCAGTGCTAAAAATAGCCTGTTGCTGGGAAATTTGAATGGTCATTGGTACAGAGAAAGGACAAAAGGGCATGCTGACCACGAGACAGCATGTTCATTGAAAATGGAAGTCAGGAAATACAAAATGGCCTCCGCAAACATGGTCAAGTTAATAATGAAAGTTTGTGTAGCTGAGCTAAATGCTAACATAATTGCTGTCAAATTACGACAGACGGCACTTTTAGCATTTAGCTGAAGCTACCTCATAACGGAAGTAGTCAGGATACTCATCATCAGTATTGATCAACATTATTTTCGTAATTTTTTGCTAATCATTTGCTCATTTTTGGCAATAGTTCGTTTGGACGGAATGCAGGCAGTAATTCATACAGAACATAAGGTAGGGCCACATTGAATACATAAACAGAGGAAGAAGAGTATTCCAATGATCATACACAGGATAGTTAATAGTTTCCAACCCCAAGTACTCAGCAGAGTCCAGAACCAATTTGAGTATGTCCATGTACCATTTTCAGGATGAATTTCAGCAGCAATTTTGTGCAATTTAGAAATAGCATCATACACAGAAGGTGAATTATCCGGGACGTACATACAACAACTACTACCGATAATGCGACATGCACCCCCACGATCAGCTAATACTACGTCCAGAACCATTCGGTTCTGAAGCGTTACAATTCTAGTAATTTGGAGTTCCTCAGTCAAGTTCCCTAATGCAGAAGCGGTTTCATTAGCAACAGCTTCCACAACACGTTTTAGCCGTCTTATTTTCCAGCTATTTAATGCAGCACCAACAGAGGAAAACAAACCTAAATTGAAATCTATATATTGCTGTAAAGAGGTGTCAGTTTGATCAATATTCTCAATGTCTAATGTTCTCTTAACCCTATTTAATATAAAATCATGATATAAGACGAAGTCGTTATGATACATGGGTGGGGCAATAAATACAGGGGGTAGTACAAAGGAAATATAACAAGTTCCCAACCACCCAATGGGAAGACAGTGGTATCCCTTATTTCCAAAAATAAAGTAAGTATTTCGCGAGGCTACAAAGGCATTACCGTTTGGTGTGTCAAATGTGAGGGTAGTATTACATTCGCTTTTCCCTACTGGAACAGTACCTTTATTTCGTACACATAAGTCAGCTTTGGTATCAATAACCGTAATCACATATAAACCAGACATATTTGCAATTCTTTGATTAGTAAAAATACGAGGTATAGATACATTGTCCGGTCGATATTCTTCCCATTCAAATTTAGGGCCAGATGTAGGTAGGCCTTTACCGGTTGGTAACGGCCGAAAATACCAATTTTCGGCTGTTACCGTCCGGTATTGAGCAATCGGTATGTAGGTGATAGAAATTAGGCAGATTCGGTAAATATACCGAAATGGAAACTTTACCAAATCTGTAAAATACCGAATCGGTAATTTTACCGAATCGGAAAATTACCGATTCCGAAACTTTACCGATTCAGAAACTTTACCGAATCGGAATATTTACAGAATCGGTAAAATACCGAATCGGTAATTAAGAATAGGTAAAATTGAAGATTGAGATGTAGGGAGGCTCTGAAATACCGATTTTGCTTAAAATTCGGTATTTAAGAGTCGGTATTTACCATGGATTCAAATCAGGTGTTAACCAGGTTCAGCCTATAAAAATGGACCCAAAATGCAATTCTGTTTGCACAATGGCGGCATTTTATGTCATTGCAAGATGGCTACGGCTACAGGAGGAAGGAGAGAGGGAATGGCTGAGACATGAGCAGGTCTACAGGCAGAGGGTGACCCTGTTAATGCTCACAGAGGAAGAGATACTGCAAAGGTACAGGTTGGCTCCAGACACCATCTTGGAGCTCATCAGGGACCTACAACCACTGTTGCAGCACACCACCCCAAGGGCACATGCAATTCCACCCCATGTACAGGTGCTGTGCAGCCTCCACCTGCTGGCATCAGGGAGCTACCAGAGCGTGGTTGCTGCGGAGCGTGGGGTGACCCAGAGCAGCCTCTCAAGGTTTTTTCACAAATTCCTTGACGCCATGTTGCATAGGATGGAGCATTACATTTCTTTTCCATCCAACCATGCTGAACTGGTTCAAACCAAATCCGATTTCTACCAGATGGCTAGATTTCCCCATATCATCGGCTGCATTGATGGCACGCACATCCCCATTTGTCCCCCTGCTGCCACAGAATACATCTACCGGAATAGGAAGTCCACCCACACCATCAATGTACAGGTGATTTGCAATGCAAAGTTCGTAATCACAAACCTTGTAGCGAAATTCCCTGGGAGTACCCACGACTCCTATATTTTCCAGAACAGCGGAATCTATGCACGGCTCTCTGCAGGGGAATTTGGCGAAGGATACCTCCTAGGTAAGACACAGTGTGCGACCCCTTCAACACCTATTGCAGTAAGAATTACAAGTGTGCATTTGAGTAATGTATTCCCATTTCCCTTTTAGGAGACAGTGCATATGCCCTACGTTCATTTATCCTCACTCCCTACCTCAACCCCTCCACACCCAGCCAAAGGAGGTATAACCGGGCCCACAAAAGTACACGGAATGTGGTAGAACGGACATTTGGCATCTGGAAGAGCAGATTTAGATGCCTTCACAAGAGTGGAGGTGCAAGGCAGTATACCCCCATCACCTGCTGCAAGATTATTGCTGCCTGTGCCATGTTGCACAACTTGGCTGTGAGGAAGGGTACTGAGGTAGAGTTGTCTGACTACGAGGATCATGACGACGACAATGCTGTGCCTGACAGACAACCTGCTGGAGTGTCAACACCAAGTGATGGCAGATACAGACATGAGGAGATAACAGACAACTATTTCTGAGTGAGTAAAGAGACACAGACAGCTTGTGAATGTGAAAAAAAGGATTTTAATATTGCAACAACGTTAATGCACTGATGTTGAACAAATAATAAGTATTTGAACGTGGGGACTGCTAATGTCCCAGGTTGCCTCACCCACACTGTAAATGTCATTTACGGGCGCGCTTCGCAGACCCACTGGGGTGTGGTGCACTCCCTTCGGCATGGCCTGCAGGCTCAGCTGAGCGCCTGGTGCTCCGGCGTGGCTCAACAACTGCGCTAGCCGGGCTGCTGCGGCTGCTGCTGTCGTATGCCTCAGCCACGTCCAGGGCAGGATTCGCAGCACTATGGGAGATTATCATGGCCTCCTGGGCACTGGTAATCCTGGCCATGCCCCTGGTTACCTCCGCGGTGTTCTGCGTGAGGCTTTCTTGCATGTTGGCGCTCCTACGGCATAGCTGGGATGTTGCCGTGGCCAGCCGGTGCATAGCCCTGTTGTGCACACGCGCATCCCTGCACCTTGTTTGCTCTTGGGCATCCATTTTTGTCGCACAGTTAGTTGATGGCGGTGGTCATGTCAGTGTTGGTCTTTGCAACCTCCCTGTTTGTTTCCACTAAAGCACTGATGCCCTTACCCATGTCTCCCATTTGCTGATTCAGGATCCTAAACTGGCGGCGGCAGGCCTGAATCGATTTCCCCTGCATGCGCTAGATGCGCACCATGCTTCCCTCAAGGCCACGGAACACAGTGCCCTCTGCAGGTGGACCTGCACTGCTGGGAGTGCGTTGGCGGCTGCGAGGGCTGCTGGACTGATGTGTGGACACCTGTGCAGTAGGAGTGACTTCAATGGTTGCTGGAGCCTCACCCTCTCCTCCCGCCATGACTCTCAGTGGGGCCACATGTTTCCTCCTGGCTGGTGAGGTAGCAGGTGTTGTCAGGGACTGTGATGGGGAGTTCTCAGGTGAGAACACCAATGGGGGGCTTTGGGAAAGGTGTGGGGAGTGGGGAAACACAAGGGAACGAACAGTGTCGTCCTCATGGGAGAGGGCAGTGGCGTCTTCTTCCTCTTGCGAGGCTTCTGCTGTGCTTGGCCCTGCCTCAACACGCTCCTCCCTCGCTGGCGCAGTTCCTTCTGAGGCAGATGGTCCACTGCCTGACGTTGGCCCTAGGTATAAAGAAGCGTATGTACACTGAGTGCTATTGTCTTACAGTCACTACAATAAATGCATTGCACATTTCACTTTCATTACTGTGATTGGCTTTCAATGCATTGCTGTTTTCTGTGCACTTACATGTGGTCCTACATTTGCTGACTACATTACCCATAATGCATTGCTCATGTATAGTGCTAGCAGTACTGGACTGGGGTTGGGCTGTACACATAGGCTAAAGGGAGCAGTTTGCTTTGGGGTGTCATGCTGCGCAGGCCTCTTACCTTTCTTTGTAGCTGTGGCTGAGCTGTCCACATCTCCTACTCCCACAACACTGTCTGGCTCGATGGTGGAGGCCACCAGTTCCTCAAGGTCAGTCAGGGGGGGCGCAGGGTTCCTGCCTCCACCGGTCACACCAGCCTGCTTGTTGATCTCTGCCATTTATTTTTTGGTGAGGCTCCTGAGGTCGTAAAACCTTTTCTTCAGCTCCTCTTGGCTCCTGCTGGTCACACCCACAACATTCACCTTCTCCCCTATGGCAAGCCACAGGTTTCTTTTGGCTGACTCTGCTACAGTGAGGGACAGCCTGCCAAAAACCTGTTTGTGGACCCTCACAACTTCCTCAACCAGTACCTGCAGCTCCATGCTGCTAAACTTTAATTTTCGTTTTCTGTCAGCCTTCTGGCTCTCTGTTCTGCTTGCCATTATTTCTCTATTTTACTCCAAACAAATCTCTCCCTGCTGCTCTGTCTCTCTGCTCAGCTCTGACTGCCTCTCCAGAACCTTCTAATGAGTTGCAGCTGCCTGGGTAGCCACTTCCTGGTTGGGAGGGGGAGGGTGGTAGCACCGGATTGGCTGTCCTCATTAGTTTCACTTTTGCTTTTTTCCCGAATCGGTATTTACCGATTCGGTATTTACCGAATCGGTATTTGTAATGCATTCCTATGAGCCTTTTGCCCCATAGTGTTGTATGGCCATTACCGAATCGGTAATTACCGATTCGGTATTTTCCGATTCGGTATTTACAGATACTCCGATACCGACTTTTACCGATTCTGTAAAATATACCGATTCTTGACCTACATCTCATTTACAGATTTTTGAATACCGAATCGCTAAAATTCGGTATTTAAGAATCTGTAAATGACATTTACCTACATCTGGCCCTTAGTTCCTTCTGCCTGTGGGTAGCCATCTCTGTCATTATAACAAACTTTATTAAGCCGAAAAAGTAGTCCACCTTTTGTTGGCCATCTCAAGGTAAAAAGAAGAGTGTACCACGCATTACAAGAACCATTATGAGAAAACGGAAGAGGAATAAGTGGAGTTCCTCCTTTCTTCTGATGTCCAGGCAACATTCCAAATACCCAATAGTTCGAAGTGTTCGTCATATTATGGGTATGATGTAGAATCTGAATGAAGCTGTTATTCAAGTAAGTCTGTCTATGTCTCTCTTCATGATAAGGCAGAGTGAAATGTTCTGATGGGATTGGATTGGTAGGCAGTAAATATTCTCTTGTTGGAAGCAATCGTTCTACGATCCAGGCTATTACTGCTATTACCACTATGGTCGTAACAAAAAGCACAGCACCAAGAATTCTTCTGTTTCTCGTCGTAATAGGTAGCCGCTGGTTTCTTCTCCGAGATTCAAGACGGGTGTCACTACACTGGACCGAACTGATCCCCCCCTTGATAGTCTCGGCTTCCGTTTTCACAAACCTCAGAACGGTAACTCAACCAGTCTCGCACAAAACAACTATTTTCTTGGCCGTAGGTTATATTTCACTTCACCAGAAACAGTGTGGTCCGGGAAGGCTCCCTCCGATTCGTTAGGTGTAGTATCTTTGCTCTTCTCTGCATCCAAGATGTCTCGATAATCAGACCGCATCGCAGGATTCACCAGATCCGGAGAGACACGACGACAATGAGTAGAATGCACCCACCGCTTCTTGTTCGTGACTCGCACAGCCGTCCGAGTTGCCAGCAACACTTGTTCAATGCCACGCCACCTCGGCTCCAAACTGCTGGATCTATCGAACGATCGGACCATTACATGATCCCCAGGACGAAGATCGTGAGCCTCTCCAATAGAATTGTCTGGGAGCGCTTCTCAAACCTGCTGATGAATAGAGAGTAAATCATTTGTTAATCGTGCCAAATAATCATTCATCATTATACAAGGCACATCATGTATTAGGCGTGGCTTAGGGACTCCCCAGATATTCATAGGCCTTCCAAACACCACTTCATAAGGTGTGAGGCCAGATCGGGAATGTGGCACTGATCTAATAGACAATAATGCCAAGGGCAGGGCGTCCGGCCATTTCAAAGACGTGGATGCCACGATCTTTGCTAGCTTCAGAGTTGCATTATACCTCTGTACCAGGCCTGCTGACTGAGGGTGGAATACAGCGTGGAACTTTTGTTTAATTCCCAATCCTTTCAGGACATACTCCACTATTTTCCCAACAAAATGAGGACCATTGTCATTCCACAAAAATTTACAAACACCAAAGCGCGGGAAGTACTCTTTGAGTAACACCTTAGCTGTTGTCCATGCTGTATTATCCTTCGTGGGGTAGGCCTCAATCCATTTACTGAAAGCACACACCACCACTAAGACATACTTGAGATTGTTTCAGCGCTCAAGCTGGATGTAATCCATTTGCAGTACTTCAAATGGTGCAGTAGGTGGAACGAACCCTCCTTTAGGAGTATAAGTCCCTTTGGCAGGATTGTACTGTAAGCAATCTCAGGATGCTCCCAAACTCGTGTAAGCATTTTAGTAATTGCAAGAGCTCCAACATGCGCCAGCCCATGTGTCATTTGAACCATTGCTTGTAAATAAGCGGCAGGCAATTTCCATCTCTCCATATCTTTGCTACGCCAACAACCCTCATCATCCAACGCTCCCTCTACTGCCCAAGTTGTAAGTTCTGCTTCAGATGCTGATTTTTGTATGTCTAATATTTCTTCTCTGGCATCATGCCATCGCTCAGCCTGTGATTTCACCACATACATAGGAGAGACATTTCGTAACATTGCAGTCTCTCTCGCTACGCGATCTGCAAAAGCGTTTCCTTGTCCTATTTTGTCTGTCACCTTCTTATGTGCACTGCATTTGATTATCGCTACTTTCTTCGGACATAATAGTGCATTCAGGAGATCATGTACCAATTCTCCATGCATGATGTGTACTCCATGCGAGGTCAGGAACCCTCGCTCTTTCCAGAGTAGGCCGAAATCATGCACTACTCCAAAAGCATAACGACTATCAGTATAGATATTCACACATAATCCAGCGCTTAACTCGCATGCTTTCGTTAAGGCTATCAATTCAGCTGCTTGGGCCGATTTTGCGGTATTCGTGCTGTTTCTACCACTGTCTTAAGTGTCGTGATCACATAGGCTGTGGAAGTTGTACCATCTGGCAGCTTTAAACACGATCCATCAACCCACAGTTCCCCATCTACATCTGGAAGTGGCGTAACCAGTTAAATCGATGCGACCCTTTGTTTGTTCTTCAGTCAGAAAAACACAATCATGATGTTCTTCCTCCTGGGGCTCAGCAACAGGATATGGCAGTAAAGTAGCAGGGTTCAAAGTGGCGCACCTTTTCAGTGTAATATGTGGCGCCAACAGCGTTAGCTCGTATCCTGTTAAACGAGCGCTAGTTAGATGCTGTGTTTTTGTTTGGTTCAATAAAGCATCTACCGCATGGGGAACTAACACCAACAATTTGTGTGACAAAACTATTCCCTCACTCTGTCGCATAGCCACTGCTGTTGCTGCGACTGCTCGAGTCGGAAACACCCAGGCAGTCCTCGAGCCACAGGGTCAAGTACTGCTGAGAAGTACGCACAAGGTCTCTGTTTATCTCCGTGTATCTGCACTAAGACTGACAATGCACACCCATCCTTCTCGTGGACATATAATGTCAAGATCTTTGTATAATCTGGCGTACCTAACACTGGTGCAGAACAAAGGGCTTGTCTCAATTGTTCAAAAGCATTTTGACATTCATCTGTCCATTCAAGGGGAATTGGTGTAGTTTTGGACAACAACGCTAACAAAGGTTATATAAAGTGCGAAAGTCCTAGTATCCACTGTCTACAAAAGGACGTCAAACCTATGAAAGCACGAACATCTTTCTGAGTGCAAGGGACTGGCGTATCAAAAATTGCTTGAATTCGATCTGATGTCAGTGCACGTCCCTCCTTAGACAAAAGATGACCGAGGTAGGTCACCTTTGGTCTACAATATTGCAACTTCTTCCTCGAGACCTTGCGATTATTCTTAGCAAGAAAAGAAAGCAGGGAAAGAGTACTCTCCTCACATTGTTCCTGCGTGTCTGCTGCTAATAAAATGTCATCAACATATTGAATAAGAGCCACCCCAGACTGTAAATCGAAAGAATCAAGCTGTCTTTTTAAAGCCTGGCTATAAATGCTAGGGCTTTCTGTGTAGCCTTGAGGAACCCGACAAAATCTATATGATTTGTTATTTAATGTGAAGCCAAACAAATATCGGCTATCAGGATGACTGGGAATCGAGAAGAAAGCATTCTTCAAATCGATAACAGTGAAGGTTGTGGCTGTGGGTGGAATCAAAGTAAGTAATGTGGTAATGTCAGACACCACCGGATACTGGGGCACTACTATCTTATTCATTTCCCTCTAATCAATAATAAAACGATAGATTTTAGTGTCTGTGTCTTTCTTCAAAATCGGAAGAATTGGGCTGTTACAAACATTATAGGGGACTTCCTCCACCACTCCTGCCATAATCAAGTTATTTACGATATGTGTTAAAGCAACTTCACCTTCTCTGGAAATTTTGTACTGTGGTACACGAGGCAAAGACACTCCCTCCTTTAAAGTAATACGTACGGGAGGGATAATCATCTGTCCCACATCAGTATCAGAAGTAGCCCACAAAGTATTTGGAAGAGAAGCTAACGCATCGGCCTCCTGCATGAGGCACAATCTCTCAATCTTTGGATAGTTCTCATTCAAAATAACCCGCACCCCTTCAGAGGCACAGCGTATAGTTGCTCGAAAATATTTAAGCATATCAAGTCACACAATATTATCTGGTGTGTTTGGAGACAACAAAAACGGGCATGGGGCAGCAAATTTATCAATGTGAAATGTAACGGGTTGAGACAGTGGGCTAAGAGAAGGTGTTCCATCGACCGTATTGATGTAATCGTTTCGCCAGACAGGGGAGCCCTTGGAACCAAGTGTTTGGACAGAGCACTACGAGTAGCTCCCGTATCAACCAGAAACTGATCAGTAGAACCCAAAACATGTGCTGATATATATATGGACCCCTTTGATCTACTGGTACTTCAACCGATTCCACACCCCATCCTACGCAATCCTATGCATAAGTATTATCCTGAGACTCAACAGACTCTCCCTCAGCTATCTGATACTGATTCCGTCGATCAGAAGTATTATAATCAGCCTGACCACGACCCCTCGCTTCAAACCTACCACGATCATTCGCGCCACCCCTCGACCCTGAATAACTATTCCGAGACCTTCCACTTCCTCGACCACGCTGATTACGCTGTTCTCGAAGCACCGGACAATCTGAAGCCCAATGTCCAAACTGTTTACAGTATGCATACTGATCTTCGGAAATATCGGAACGAGCAGAAGACGTACCGTACGATCCTCGTCTACCCCTGTCATTCCCTCTCGCTGTGTAGCGTAAACCTGAGCCAACATCACCTTCGTCTTCAAATCCTTTGCTTTCTTATCACTACTTTCCTTAGCCTCCAATTCCTGTCTTTCATAATACTGAGCCATAGTCAATAAAGAAGCAGGGGTTGCCGTGGTCCATGAACTTTCACTAGTCTTTAAACGATTTGCAATCTCCGGTAGGAGATTAGCCACGTACTTATCAATGAACAAATGCCTGCCCGTATCCTCTGTTAATGATTGACCACTGTAATCATGAAACGCTTCCTCGAAGCGTGAAAAAAAGGCAGAAACCGATTCATCCGGCTTCTGTTTGCAAGAAGCCAACATCGTCCAATCTATTTTCTTAGGGGGGAACAAGCGTTTTTAATTTATTCAAAATAGCCACCGGAAGATCTAAAATCAGTTGGCATGGCTTACATGCGGGTTCTCTATCCAAATCGGCTCGAGCTAATTCCTTCCAATCTGCACCTAAAACCGTTCGATCATCAAACTTACGAATTGCTCTCCACATATCAGGAGGCAATATTAACCCAAAGAAAATATCAATATCAACTAATGTCATAACACATGAAGAAATAGCACCTTCCACTCGTTCATAGAAAGCTGCTGGATTTTTACGGGGGTCAGGCAAAGCATTTTTAAGCGCCATAACATCAGCTCTATTCCAAGGCGTATAAACCCAATTATATATAAAATAACCCTTTGCATCCACAGACAACTTATTATCATCTGTACCTTGCCCTTTAGGAGGAACATACAAAGGCGCAGCTTCTCGCATAGGCATAATATGAACTGTAGCACTCTTAGCTGTTCCAAAAATAGGTCACTCTTTGGACACAGCCGTCGATCCAGACGTAGTCGAACCCGATGCCTTTTTTGCCGCCCGTAGTCTTAACGTCTCATCCCGTAGCTGAACCAAACGCTGGAAAAAAGTATCCACATCTGCAAGAACAAAAACACCTTTCCGTAAATTTTCACAACCAACTGATATATCCTTAGATTCCAACTCAGATGAATACTTTCTAAACCGTTCAACAACTTCCTCTCAAAAATGGTCTAGAAAATAAAATCGTTCTTTTTCAGACCACTTACGCATAAGTTCATCAATCTCTCAAACAGTAATAACATTAAGATTAAGTTTACGAGCCAACCCGCGTAATTCCGCGGATCGTTCGACACTAATCCTATAGATGGCATACAAAGTGCACTCACCCCCACATACATTGTCTCGCCCCCCTCCACATAAACACCTGAGTCACGTTTGGTTTTCACAGTGTGTATATTTTTATTATATTAACAGTTCCGACCAATTACTCCATTGGCCTTCTTTATTTGTAAACTCTTTAATATAGTTGTTTATCAATTATGAACATCACTGTATTCAAATACTTACGCATATATACATAGTCATTCTATTTTTACCGCCCGTTCTCCAAGGGGCCTTTGTTTAACTTTCGGGCTGTGCCAGCAGGCCACAACCAAGATAGATAGCCTGCTCTCCTTAAGTTAAACCGCCCTCCGGTCAACGGAGCCGCAGGTAAATAATCAATAACTGCCACCACTTGTGGCAACCAACGGCTTCCAGGGTAGAGCTAGAGAATCCAAGACCACCAGCAGGTCAGCCCCAGATCTCCCGCCAGCCCGGAGCCCAGATGATTTATTAAGCCCCGTTCTGGGGTAAAAAATGGCACTGGCCAAAGGAATCCCTGTGATATCTCTTGTCCAGGACCCCGCCACAGGGCAAGGCGCTCACTGGCGGACTCAACCTCCCCCCTTGCACTCCAAGACCTCCTCAATGGCCCCAAGCACGGTTTGTAAGAACAGTTCATTACCTGCTTCCGATATATGCTGCGGATGGGGTGCACCTAACTCTAACCTTTCCGTTTGAATTAATTTGTGCCTTATGGTCCCTATGCTTGATTTCTTAAGAATGTCCGCCACTGCCTGGTTCAACCTCTTCACTGACTTATTCACCGCCTTAGAAGGCGCCTCTTGTGCCCATGTCTGCCTTGGAATGACCTCGGACCATAGCAGACTCGTATGCGGCAACATTTTCCTGATTGCCGCCAGCGCAGTGAACAATAGCTCTTTTACACCCCTGCTTCCCTCGGGTATCATGTCATTGCCGCCAGAATGTAACACTAAAACGTCGGGGATGGGCATGCCTCTGCTCATGGCCACCCGTAAATCTTTAGGCACGTCCGCTAAGTGTTGTCCTCCTATCCCCACCCAGTGGTGGTCGCATCCCTGTGCCTCCCACACTTGTCCCTCGTGCAATTTCGTGTAGACCGCCCCTGCCCTGCGAATAAAGGAATGGCCGCACCAGCATATTTGTGGTCTTTGGAACGTGGAACCTAGGGGCAAATTTGAAAGGAAAGGTCATCACTACTTGTGGATGGTGAGGGAGGCACACTGCTGCACTTAAACTAATTGCGGACGCACATAATGTTCATAACACGCTGACTTCCAACAACCTAATCTCTTGATGGTTTCTACGGGGAGCCCCAGGCCTGCCGCTGTTGTTGCCGCCCCAATGCGGAATGAGTGGGAGGTGAAATCGGTCGAAACTACGCCCAAATTCGTCAGCGCTAACTTACATACCTTGGTGAACTGAAATCTGGTGAGGGGTAAACCGTCGCTATGCAACAAAACTCTGTTGTCTACCCCTTGTGGACTGACTTGCAAAAATTCTCTTGTTAGGCTTACAGGACAGTATTCCACCCACGCTACCCTGCCTAGTTGCAACCATGTACCTTTACCCAATTGGTCTGTCTTTGATCTCCTGACCCTGACGCTCAAGGCATTCTCTGACAAAATCACATTTTCACACCGCAAACCCCCTTCCCTATCCGTTTTTGAGGCGGGAAGCAATTCAGAAATCCTAAGGGCCCCAAAGAAAGCTAAAACGTATGCTAAGCTGAATAACTGAGCTTCGTAGGGGGAGAAGCAAATTCTGGGCAAAGTCTCCAGGATATTTACCAACCGGTTTACGTCAATGGGCCTTCTTGAGTCCCGTGCCCCGGGGGTAAGGCGCTCCCATCCCTTCATGGCTCTCCTCACTCTCTGATCTTTTGTTGGGTCTGGCACCTCCCCTAATCCGGCATAGCATGCCAGTGCCGACAATTGCCTCTTCATCATTGCCACTGTTTTCCCGCCCGCTCTCTGATACTCTATGAAGCCCAGGACGCTCAGGGGGGAAAAAGACTCCACTAAACCCTTCTCGTTCAAGTAATCTTGGTAAGCCCGCCACAACGTCTCATACATACTCTTAGTCTTGGGGGCCAAGGATGCCGTTATCAATTCAGGGGCTGAGGGGCACCAAGCCTCCATAGCCCCACTGGGAAGTTCGTCATCTCTCTGTCTGCTTGCGGCCGGAGTGTGCGGAATTCTGCCAACTTAAAACGGGACAAGGAGTCAGCGGCTTGGTTGTCAACTCCCGGGACCTGTCTGGCAGTGAAATATACATTGCGTAATAGACATTGAAAAATTAACTCCTTTAACAGTCGCAGTACCCACGTGCAAGTAGCTCTCTGATTGTTAACTGCCATTACTACTGACATGCTGTCAGACCAGAAGACAATGTGCTTGTTTGAAAGCAAATCTCCCCATAAATGCAAAGCCACCATGATGGGAAAGTAATATTCCTTGTCAAACCATGCTGTGTCCATTGGACTGGCCAATGTTGCATGCACCATTTGTTACCTAGGACTTCCCCAAAGCCCACACTGCCTGCCGCATCTGTAAACAATTTTAGCTCTGCATTAGATGAGCTCGGCCTTTGCCATATAACAGATCCGTTAAAATTCTCCAAGAAGTCTTTCCAAATGTTCAAGTCATTCCTCACCTCTGCCGACAACCTCACTCTGTGGTGTTTAGCTCTAAGACCTGACATTGACCTTGCTATGCTCCTAGAGAAGGCCCTGCCCATCAGTATTACTCGCAGGGCGAAGTTCAACTGCCCTACCAAGACTTGGAGCTGGTGCAATGTGACCTTCCTTGACTCTAAACAGGCGTCAATGGCGGCCTTGAAGGCTGACACCTTTGACCAGGGAAGCCTACAAACCCCATCTTTAGTATCAATTTCAATGCCCAGGAATGTTAAGCAGGTCGTCTGACCTTCAGTCTTTTCTGCTGCCAATGGTACCCCCAGGGCCTTTGCCAGGTGCTGGAAGCCCAGCAGGGCCTTCCTGCATGACTGTGAACCCTGTGGTCCCAGGAACAAAAAATCGTCCAGGTAGTGTACCACCTGATGGGATTGGTCTGTAGTCAGGAATTGTTCCACTGCCCATTCTAGGAACCTGGCAAAAGTTTCAAATACTGCACAAGCGATCGAACAACCCATGGGCATGCAAAGGTCAATGAAATACTCTCCTTTAAAGGTGAAACCCAAGAACTTTGTATCGTCAGGATGTACTGGCAGGAGCCTAAATGCAGCCTCGATATCGGATTTGGCCATTAAGGCCCCTTCCCCCATGGACTGTAACTTAAGTATTGCGGTGTCAAAAGTAGTGTAACACACCGTGCACAATTCTGGGTCAAGTTTATCATTGACAGATAGGCCAGGCGGACTTGACAAGTTATGTATCAAGCGGAACTTCCCTCTCTCTTTCTTAGGCACCAAACCAAGCGGGGAGCAAACTAGGTCTGACTTTGGTAACTGTTGGAAAGGACCCGCCACCCTCCCCAAGGCAACTTCCTTCATTATTTTCTGTTCTGCAGCTGCCATATTCTGTAGCACTGAAATTTGGTTGCGCGGGGGAACATTGGTGGGGGTAGCTGAGGACGGGATACGGAAACCATTGTGTAAAAACTGAGCATCCTGTAATTTGTGGTACTTGCTAAGGAGATGTGTTAGCACATGTGTCTTAATGGGAGTTGGCAGATTTCTCGGATGTTTGAGGAGCTCACCCTTTGGTTGCTGTATGAGCCGGCTGCTCCCTGTGCTCCTTTGGTCTTCCAGATTTCTTAAAACATCTGATCTCTGGGTGGGATGGACCCCCACAGTAGGAGCAGCAATGCTCGAATCTACATGATGCCCCTCTGGTGCACTCATTCTTGTTATACAGCCAGCAGGCCTGCTTTCTCTCTCCTGCCCCCTTGTCGTTCCGAAAGGACTGAGAGTTTGAGGGGTAATTAGACTTGGTGACCGGCACCGTAGAATGGAACACTGCGTACCACAAATTAATCTCTCGTTGATCCCATGCTATCTCGGGATGAACTGCCTTCATTTGCCTAAACTTGGCGTCGTACTGCAACAACCCTGTGCCTGGGAACTCAGATGCCGCCCCGTGTATCAACGATATGTAGCTTATTATCTGCGGGGCCACTGATGGATACTTCTCTACCATGATGGCCGCATATATGGCGAATCCTGTAATCCAATTCCTAATTGACCAGTCCACCCATACCTTCTTCTGTTTGTACTCGCCCTCCTTACCTACCCTGGTCTTACCTGGCACCACTCCCGCATTGATGAGATCGAATACATCAATATACTCTCCCTTTAAAATCTTCTCTTTTGTATCGACGGGCACATGACAGGTGATCTCTGCAGAAGGCGATAGCGCCATGGAGGAGGACCCATAGATTAAAGGACTGAAAGCTAAGGCCGGCTGCCCCGTGGCCACCACCCCTGTCTGGCCCTGTACCTGACTGTTTGATGGCCCCGCAAAATTTGCGCCATTGATGACTGCGTACCCCTGTGTGGTCAATGTTCCTAAATTTGGAGATGGTCCCATAACCACTTGCCCTGCGAACCCTGGGTAAACTGTGGCCGGCACCATTGTGCTAGGACGGCCATTATTAGACACCTGACCGTGAGATGTTGTCGCTATTAGTCCTTGAGATTGGGCTACCCCCCCCAGATTGCACCCATACTTGTGCTAATCCGCTGCCTGGATGAGCGACTACTGGAGGTAAGGGTGCCTGCGCACAGGGTGCCTCCGCATTTGCGGCAGGCGCCACACCCGGTTGCGTGATGTTAAGGTGAGTGTTGCTTCCCCCATCTGCACCTGCCTGAGGAATAGTGTTCTCTTTGGGTATGGGTATTAATGAATCAAGACTGAATTGGAATTGTGAGCCCTGCTGACCACAGTGTAGGTTTCAGGGACATTATAGTTAGTTGCCTACAGGACTCTGAAATTAATGAATCAAGACTGAATTTGAATTGTGAGCCCTGCTGACCACAGCGTAGGCTGGAGGAAGAGGGCGGCAAAGGCCCACAACCAAGTGGGGTTGACTTGAGCTGCACAGATTGGGAGCATTTGGTCTTCTTAACCGATTATAGTCTCTTACCGAATTTGAAATCGGTACAATTCTTGAATTGTGAGCCCTGCTGACCGCAGTGTAAGCCGGTGACAGTAGTCAGGAAGGGTCCACAACCATGTGGTGTTGACTTGATCTGCACAGAGTTAATGGCACCTGAAGCACTCAGCGTGTGCACAGCCAATGATGATGCGTGGTCCAGGCGGGCTGCATTGGTAGCAATGTCTGCAGCCTACTGGACTTAGTCATCTGCAATCGTGACTATCTGAATTGTGAGCCCTTCTGACAACAGTGTAAATCGAAGGTAGTAGTCAGCACAGACATCGAGGAATGCTTTTTGTCACTTCCTCCTGACAGTTCACTCTGCAGTTAATACATCAAAACTAAAATCAAACTGTGAGCTCTGCTGTCCGCAGTGTAGACTGCCATTCAGTGTTCCTTTGGACTTGCAATATGAATCTGGTCATTGTACTAAAGATATAGCTGATAAAAAACAGTTCTTGAAGCAAGGATGCTAAAAGGATATTATGTAGGCTTTACAGATGTTATAGTTAGTTGCCTACTGGACTCTGCAATTAATGATTTAAGACTCAGTTTAAATTGTGAACCCTGATGACCGCACTGTAGGCCGGAGGCAGTGGTTAGCAATGGCCCACAGCAACGTGCAGTTGAGTTGAGCTGCACAGTTAGTGGTACTAGAAGCATTCTGCATGTGCTCCGCCTGCGATGATGCGTGATCTGGGCGGGCCGCACTGGTAACAATGTCTTTTGTCTAATGAATTGGGCCTTAATTAGGCTATGTGGCGATGACTTGCGGTGCGCCGAGTTAGTGGCGCCTGAAGCACTAAATGTGTGCGCAGCCTACTTAGCACTGGCAGCAATGTCTGTTGCCTAATGGACTGGGTCATCTGCAATCGTGACTCGGTCTGAATAGAGAGCCCTGCTGTTCGCAGTGTACATCAAAGGCAGTATTCTATACAGACATAACTCCGCGGTGCTATGCTGCTGGGGTTGCAGGGGGCCTGTGTTGAGGAGGTCAGTGGTCACTGCGTTGGCCTCATGGCAGGGTGAGTGCTGCGGCCCTGGCAGACACATTGGCCTTCCCAGAAGTGAACCACACCCAGAGCCCCAGCCTATTTATTCACACTCCTACGCTGGAGTGGCATTCGTTGGACCAGCCCACTTCACTTCCGCTTACAGCGGGAGGACGACACAGCTACATGACCGAGATCTTCCCCACTGCCTGAGGTAACATGGTTGCATCTACTGTCCACAACACTACAAGCACCAGCAGTATATATACACATAGAGAGGTATGTGCTCTGCATAGTGAGGTCTGTCCAAAACATCAGCACTACACTTGGCATTGTGTGCATTGTTATTGAAGAGTGACTTGCGTCCTTCACACATACTTGGTTGCCACATCTCTCAACATTCAGCTATTGCGTGGGTGTGGGGCCATGCCATTTTGGGAAGGTTCGCTGTCCTGTTTTGAGCTGTCTCTGTGGTAGTATGGGGAGGGTTGGTCCAGGGGTGAGGTCCCGGGGTGGTGGCAATGTGTGTTGTGGCCTTCTTGGGTGTCGGAGGTGCAAGATCAGGAGCTCTATGACATGTGTTGGGCTTCAGATGGGGCTCTTGGTTGGCTCCCTTTCATACTGTAGGTAGTCATCCTGATTTACACCAGTAAAAGGTCAATGTTAAATTCTTAATGCCAACGCAGCTTTTCAATTGTTTTTGGATTGCATCGCCGATTTGGCTGGTCATTGAAAATAACGGGAAGTGGTGTTTTCAGTGAATTTCAAAGGTTTTTTAAATGCTAATTTCTAACTATAACATCCCTGAAACCTATGTTTTTTTTCAGTGAATTTCTTAGGTTTTTTAAATGCTAATTTTCAACTAGAACGTCCCCGAAACCTATGGGTTTTTTTGTGAATTTGAAAGGTTTTTTAACTGTTAATTTCTAATTATAATGTTCATTAAACCCATGGTTTTTTCAGTGATTTTAAACTATCATTCCATTCTCAACCTAGTGAGAACAGCCGATATCGCCCATTTTCCAGCAATAGCTTCCACAGAAAAAATAAATAAAATCACCACATATGAGAGCAACAACTAACATTAATAATATGCAGAGTAGGCGATCCAGGTAAAAAATAACACATAAACACCACATCCCAATATTTTCAACGAGCAGACAAATCTGGGGTGAGATTCAAAAACAGGCAATAAGTAGTGTTAGCAGTAGGAATCTAACATTTCGCTTTTACTGGTGTAAACCAAGACGACTACCTACAGTGTGAAAGGTAGCCCAGCTCAGAATCACATCTGAAGACCAACACATGTCACAAAGTTACTGATCATATACCTCCAACACCCAAGAAGGCCACAACACCCACTGACACCAACCTCATAACGTCCCCCCTCCCTTCTACCAACGAGGGAGCACAGGACAGCGGACCTTCTAAAACGGCATGGTCCATCAGCCACACAATACTTAAATGTTGGGAGATGTGGCAACCAGGTATGTGTGAAGGGCGCAAGTCACCCATAAATAATAATGCACACAATACCAAGTGTAGGGGTGATGTTCTGACCAGACCTCACTATGCAAAGCAAAAAACCTGTCCATGTGTACGTATATTGCTGGTGCTTGTAGTGTTGTGGACAATAGACGCAGCCATGTTACCTCAGGCAGTGGGGAAAATCTCGGTCATGTAGCGGTGTTGTCCTCCCCTGGAAGAGAAAGCGGAGTGGGCAGGTCAAATGTACGCCCTCCAGCGTAGAAGTGTGAATAAATAGGCTTGGGCTCTGGGCGTGGTTCACTGTGGGAAGGCCAAAGCATTCTGCCAGAGCGTCGGCCCTCACCCTGCCATGTGGTTGTTGCCATGACTGTGGGCATCCTCAACACAGTTCCCTTATGAACCCAGCAGCACAGCACTGCATACTTATGTCTGTTCAGACTACTGCCTTTGATCTACACTGTGAACAGCAGGGCACACAATTCAGATGGAGTGGCGATTGGAGATGATGCAGTCCAGTACGCAACACACATTGCTTCCAGTGCGGCCCCCCACACCACCGCAGGCTGCGCATACGCTGAGCGCCAAAGGTACCACTAACTCAGTGCACCAGAAGTCAACGCCATGTGGCCTTATTAAGGCAGAATTTATTAGCCAGTGCGGCCCACCCGGACCATGCATCATCGCAGTATGCGCACACGCAGAGTGCTTCGGGTGCCACTAAGTCACTGCACCATAACTCGTCGCAACGTGGACTTAATAAGCCAACATTCAATAGGCAAAAGACATTGTTCCCACTGCGGCATGCCCAGACTACGCATTATCGCAGGGTGTGCACACGCTGAATGCTTCTGATGCCACTAACTGTGCAGCTCAACTCAACGCCACGTGGCTGTGGGCCCTAGCTTACCACTGCCTCCTGCTTACACTGCGGTAATCGGGGCTCACAATTAAAAATGAGTCTTCATTCATTAATAGCAGAGTGCAGCAGGCAATCAACAATAAGATCCCTCAAATTTACACAATATCCTTTTAGTATCCTTGCTTCAAGAACTTGTTTTATATCAGTTATAGGTTTACTACAATGACCAAATTCATCTTGCAAATCCAAACGAACACTGAATGGCAGTTTACACTGTGGACAGCAGAGCGCACTATTTGAATTCAGTTTTGATTTACTTATTGCAGAGTGAACTGTACTCTACGTCGTTGGACAGCAGGGCTCACAATTCAGATGGAGTTGCAATGGCAAATGACGCAGTTCAGTAGCCAAGAGACATTGCTCCCACTGCGGCCCACCCACACCACGCATCATTGCTGGCTGCGCACACGCTGAGCGCCACACCTACCACTAACTCTATACAGCTCAAGTCGATACAACATGGCTGTGGGCCTTCCTGGCCACTGCCTACGGTCTACACAGCGGTCAGCAGGGCTCACAATTCAAGATTAGCACCGATGCATATTGTGTAGGAGACTATAATCGTTAAGAAAAACCAAATGCTCCTAATCTGTCCAGCTAAAGGCAACATCACGCATCATTGCTGGCTGTGCACACGTGGAATGCTTCTGATGCCCCACCTCAGTGCACCACAACTTATGGACTCTTTACAACAGAATCTTTTGTGTATTATATCACATCTGCTGCCCCTACCTTAGTGCAGTAAAAATCATTGACCATTTATGATTGAATCTCTGTGTCTAATCCAATGATTACTGTTGTACTTGTAACCAGCACCAACCATTCCCCTAGGGCTGGCTTACACTCACCCCACTCGCATCCAGCACAGACGTCACTGGGCATGTGACCCTGGTATTAAAAAGGAGTCGAACGCATGTGCGGTACCCAGTTCCACTAGCTATCTGTGTCCATGTGTTTATTATGTATGCAACATGCTGCCCCTGGGCCCTACCACATTACATTGTGCTCTGGACAGCGTATGAAACCATTTTACTTTTGACAGTGGGGGAAAACTTTGGCTATGTAACTTACTCTCTGTCATTATACAAGTATGTACGTAGGGACTGGATCATAAGAGTACCGCAAGGAGAGTGGATAGTGAATTTAGAAGTGCGTGGGGATTGGCGGAGTGATTGTAGAAGTACATATGTTGGCGCCGCCTAACCCCGACAATGAGCTTGGCTCTAATTGGCTACCCTCCACGTGCCAAAAACTGAAACTTGAACTTTCCATTGCCCTGTATTGCTACAGCTGCCACACTCCACTGAATGTGCAAGAAACATTCATATCCACACATATGTGTCATGTCCACCACCTTTCTTGTGTGGAACTATGGATGAATATACGGTCAGTGATTCCCTGTACCTTCCATGTTGGCCATGTTGTGGGAAGTGGCTCACAGAGTGACACATTGGAGCTTGCTGCCCGGGTGACGGTAGTACTACAACACGGACACCCGCATCAGTTGATTCCTCATACAGCTCACAATGGAGCCATGCCCATATATCCAGTCATTCTTCACAGCCTCACGCAGGACTGGCATATGCCAGGTCAGCCCACTCCGCTTGCACTTACAGGGAAAGACAACAACGCTACATGGCCCAGATTTTCATTTTAGTGATCTGCTGCTCACAGGTCTTGTTGTCAGTACGCCACAGCCACTCACTCATGGCTGGTATATACCCACACCACTCCCATCCAGCACAGGCGCCATAGGACACGTGACCCTGTCAATAAAAAAAAAAAGACCAGGCGCATTTGCTCTATGACTTTTTAGAGTTGTACGCACCGGATGCACATATGTGCAGCCCGGGGTGATGTCGCATCCCAGTGATATGGACACCTCATGTTTTGTGTGCCCTGCAAGTCCGCCGTGTAGGCCTCAGCTATGGAACAGCAGGGGCCTAGCGCCATGTGTGTGGCCTCACTGGTCACTGAGTTAGTGGCACCGCAAGGACTAAGCGGGTGTGCAACCTGCGATGAGGATGTGTGCACTAGTATCTCCTCTGCCATGAAAAAATCAAGACGCACCACCAAATGTAAGACTTGTTGGCTTGCAGACTGGGGTTGCATGATGTAGAAGGTGCCCCGTCAGCGAAAAGTGAGCATTGAGGCCTGAGTGCACAGCGGCGGGCAGATACCTCTGGGCGGCGGGAGTGGATGGGGTAAAGCAGCCTGGATAACCAAAAGCAGCACAGCGATTTAGGCGTACACAGTCTTATATACTCTGACATTACCAATTCTGTACTATGTTTCAGATGTGGGAGCTTGAGGGCTCCATTAGGTCTTGGCACGTGGTTGGAGACACAGCGGTGGAGTAAAGGTGAGCTATGAGGGTTTTGTCCACAGTGTGGGCACTCACTGTCCCCCCTCATCTCTTCCTTTCTCTCCGTCACACTCTTTCTCTTCCTCACACTGTTTTTTTCTTTCTCCCTCTTTCTCTCTTGCTCACTCTTCCGCTGGTTTTCTTCCTCTTTCTTAGGCGCTCTCTCTCTCTTCCTCTCACTGTTTCTCTTTGTCTTGTCACTCACTTTTACGCTCTCCTCCTCTTATACAATGTTTCTCTCTTTCTCTCTCTTCCTCTCTCTTTCACTATCTCTCACACACTGTTTGTCTCTCTTCCTCTCACTCTCTCACTCTTCTGTTTCTCTTTCTCACTCTCTACCTTTTGCTCTCTTCCTTTCTCTTACTGTTTCTCTCTCCGTCTCTCACACTTTCTCTGTTTTCCTCCCACTCTCTCTCATCGTCTTACTCACTGTTTCTCTTTGTCTTCCTCTCACTCTCTTTTTATTTCTCTCTCTTTCAATCGCTTCCTCTCTCTTTTGATGGATGCATGATGCACAGTCTTATCTTGCTTTTTATCTAACAGGCTGTGATTCACAAGTTAATGTTTCCCCCTAAACACGGAACTCCTGCCACTCAGTGCCACCAGAGCTGAACACGTGTGGAACCTGCGATGATGCGTGGCCATTCTGACAATCAACGCCCACTCTGAATTGTGCGCTCTGCTTTACCGTGAATATGCAATGCCTGAGAAGGTTGCTTCGGCACGTCTTGGACCCTCTTACATACACACCGGTGGCGGAAGTTGAGCATGAGCCTCTTTACACAGCAGTAGGCAGTCAGCTCAGGGCTGTGGGAGTGGATAGTGTGCAGCAGCCTGGGCGCACAAACACCCTTCGAGCAGTGGGAGTGGATGGGGTGCAGCAGCCTGAGTGCTCAGCGGTGAAACAGAGAATTAAGCGTGTGCAATTATATGTACTCTGCAATTACTAATTCTAGACTATCTTTCAGATGACTAAACTTGAGGGTGCACTATGTCCTGGCACATGGTTGGAGACACACCGGTGGCAGAAAGGTGAGCTGTGAAGATTTTCTACAATATCATCACTCCCTCTCCATCTCTTCCTTTCTCTCTCTCACACTTTCTCTCTCTCTATTCCTCTCTCTCTATCATTGTTTCTCTCTTCCTCTCTCTCTCACACTGTTTGTCTCTCACTTCCTTGTATCTCTTTTTCTATCTCTCACTCTTCCTCTCTCACTCTCTCTTCCTCACACACTCTCTCTCTTCCTCTCTCCCACACGGTTCCTCTTTCTCTCTTCCTTGTATTTCACTCACTCTCACTTTCTCTCTCTCTCCCTCTCTCAATATTTCTCTCTTTCTCCGTCTCCCATCTCACTCTCTCTTTCTCTCTCTTCCTCTCTGTCTCTCTCTCCTTTGCTAAACACATGACTAACCATCTTATCTTTCTTTTTGTCTTGCAGGCTGTGATTCACAAATGGTCGAGCGATCACACAACATGGCTGTACATCGTTTTATTTGCTTTAATAAAATATTTTATATGTAAATCCATACATGACTAAGATTCTTTTTTGTCCAACCTCACAAGCATCTTCTTATTAAAAAGTGTACAACATTACTTATTTTTTTACATTCCAGATTCCCTAACCTTGCTGTCATATTGATTCTCAAACAAGAAAGCACTATACCAGATTCCTGGAACGATGCAGTAATTACCATAATCTTGAAACCCGGTAAAGACCCTTCTAGATGCGAATCTTATCGCCCAATATCACGGTTAAACACAGATTACAAAATCTTCACTAAAATTATGGCTGCACGCTTGGGAAAAGTTTTACCGAAACTTATAAATATAGATCAAAAAGGTTTCGTCAAGGGGAGACAACTGCATGAAGTCACACATGAGCTCCTAACTGCAATTGACATAGCAACGCAAAAGAAGGTACCTCTCACCATACTAACTGTAGATGCTGCAAAAGCATTCAACAGAGTGAGCTGGGCCTTTTTGGAGAGAGTCATGACCAAAAACAACATAGGTCAGCCCTTCATGCATGTTGTAAAACAAATATATAAGGCACCAAGATCTAAAATTGTAATTAATGGCGCCCTCACGGAAGATGTGAAGATAGGTAGAGGAACAAGGCAGGGGTGTCCCCTCTCGCCGCTGCTCTTCAACCTATATATTGAACCGCTTGCAAACAACTTAAGGAAAGCCAAAGGAATAACTCCATTTAAATATCAAACATGGGAGAAGAAGATCACACTATATGCGGATGACCTAATGATTTTTACGGACAATTATCCGAAAAGCAAGGCTACAATTGAAGAAACCATCAGTACCTTTGGGAAGGTCTCGGGATACTTAGTAAACCACACAAAAACGGAAATTATGACTTGGAACACCCAATTCAAAAGCTTAAATATTAAAGATGAAATAAGATACCTGGGAATTCTAATAAACCAGGACCTAAATAAAATCACGCAACGAAACATAAATAAAGTGGCAGGAGAGGTGAGAAAATTGCTTAAGACATGGTCTACATTACCACTTAGTTTGATAGGAAGATCAAACATCATCAAAATGTCAATTATACCAAAATATACATTTTTGTTTAACTCCATCCCTTTGGAATTCAAGAAACTATTATTGAAAAAGCCACAAAGCGAAATAGCAAGTTTCATATGGGCTTCGAAAGGCACAAGAATTTCACTAAAAAAACTTCGAAGGAGAAAGCAAGAAGGTGGACTTGCTAGTCCAGATTTAGTGGAGTATCATAGGGCTTTCTACTTTAAAAACATCTGAGTGTTATTCAACACCCATGAGAACTACCCATTACATTTACAAGTAACAACAGAAGCAGTTGACCACTTTTTATTCAAATTTGGACACCCCAAGTACTTCAAAAAGATAAAACTGAAAATCCTAAGGGAGGCTGCAAAAGTCTGGACACAAATAAGAGGAATTTTAAACATCCCCTATTACAGCGAAAAGGCCCCTATCTGGTGTTCACCAGGGACTCCAGAATGCCTAAAGGACACACTGGCAATCCCATTAAAACTTGCTAACGTAAATTACTGGGGACAGTTACTGAATGGCTCAACACTAAGAACATGGGTAGAACTTCAAAACATTACTAAAAACTCAATCTCCAAATTTAAATATTATCAAATTCTAAGCTGGTCCAAAACATTACCTATGAACACCAAAGAAAGTGAAAAACTAGAAGAAGAAATGGTAAAAATCTCATCGATACCAAAAGGAAGTGGCAAAATGGTACTGGGCCTGAACAACAACTGAAGACAGAAACTTAAACATTGAAAATCAAATTTGGGGGAAAGATTTACTCACTGCTGACTTGGATTTGATTTGGGAAAAATCAGTGGGGAAATGCTGGTTGACTTTAAAATCTGCGGCACTAAAAAGGAATCATTTATATACCATTCATCGAGCATACTGGACCCCGAAAAAAACTCTAAATTTAAAAATGCAGGAATAAAGAAACGCCCGAAATGCGGAGAAAATAAGGTTGATATTCACATGTTCAGAAGCTGCCCCACATTAAAGGAATTCTGGAACAGAGTTGGTAAGACACTGAGTAACATCATGAAAAGAGAAATAACTAAGTACCATTCTTACTCTTTTTGGGATAGACTATACAGTCAATACAGGGGGTCTAAATAAGTGTCAAGAAAATTTACTTTTTGTACTGGTTGTACTTGCAAGAAGGGAAATTTGTATAAAATGGATAAGCGCCTCTCCACCAACGCATGGAGAGTGGTTGAACTCGGCAGTAAGAAAACAAACAAATTAGATAGAAAAGGAAATAATTGTAAGAGATTTAAGTATTGGGAAAGTTTTGAAAAACATCTAAATCCTAACACAGAGTAGAAATAATAGTCCTATGATTAAGGCGAAACAACTTCTGGTGAACAAGTAAGGTACTTGTTGAGTAGCTATAAAAGCTAGCTCCCCCCCGACCCGAAAACCAAAGTTCTAAATTATGTGATGGTTTAAAGGTACTCTTCTATATTCCCCAGACAAGAGAGACCAAGGGGCAGAAACGGAGCAGAGTAATAAAAACAAGAGGAAGACACCTGAAACTCCAAACACATAAAGCTTCGCAATATGAGGATGTAGGAGAGTAGGGTCTGCTATCCTATGGTCACCCCAAATTTTTGCTTCACTGGTTTATGACTTAATGTGGCTGTGGGCCTGCTAATCAGACCCACAGCCTGCTGTTCTCTCTCTAAATTGTACCCCATGCACTTTAGGTGCAGAACGACATTGGAACTGGTTCACCTTATTGGCCCCTGTAACAGTGTACCCAGGGCATAGGTGCTTCCAAGGCCTACCAGGGGCTGCAGCATGTATTATGCCACCCCTGGCCTGGCCTCCATATTTGACACAACTGGCTGATCACTCAGCTGGGGTAAGTCGGTGTAACCACCCCTTACGTAGGTGTAGTATGCCTATACCTAACCTAAAATGGACACATATATTCCTATCAGCCACTCCTATGGAAGGCCTCATCAATCCTGGAGGCAGAGTGCTTGGAAATATGTGAGATAGTGCTCTGGCATGAGCTGAGCCTGTCTGCAGCTTTCGGAACCATGTCCTTTAGCTGTTTCATGATACTGCCATACCATATACTCTTAAGTGCATTATAATCCTCGCGGTTAAATGCTATCTTAGGTTTGGCTTTATCAAAACATGTCGAGTAAGGTGTCATACGAATTGGAATACTACCCCCTCGCCAATTCTGGCGACGGGGGTAGCATTCCACCCTTCTAGAGGGACACGACATGTACCTAGCCTGAACCCCGGTTAAAGTTAAACAGAGCCTCAGCATCACAAAATGGATGCTGCCACCACAGACACAAGTCTGACCTCCTGCTGCTGGGAGTCCTTCCAGCGAGGGCAGCTTGGACAAAAGGTTTCCTGCCTTGGGAGGTGCTAGCACCACCCCAGACAGGATTTTGTGTATTGGGTAGGACAGGGCTGAATAGAATCAGACATGCCTGGGGCACACAAGGTGTCCCTGTGCATAGGCCTTTTCAAACCGGTGCTGGGGCTTTCCAGCCCCAGTCCTGGCGCGAAACTGGACAAAGGAAAGGGGGTGTAGCCACCCCCCTTCCTGGTTCCACCCAGAGGAGGGACCTAGTAGGTGATCCGGCCCCCCAGATTCGAATAAGAGTGGGAGCTGTGTCCTGAGACTTCAGATCATCCTGAATCAACTTGAAATACAGAAGAAGACTGGACTTCGACATTCTGCTGCACAGAAGACGGAAGAGAATCTCCCTTGTGGCCAAGGAGTGACCACCCTGTTCACACAGGCACCAACCAGCAACTCGACGTCTGCTTTGCCGCCACCTCCCGCCGGAGCCCGAGCCCAGAGCCTGACAAGACCCAGACCCCCAGACTTCTCACCGCCCGATCCACAGTCCCTGCAAAGAAGGGACCCGTGGAGGCACCGAGAGACGTGGGACCGGACTACTTGGAAGACCCCCAAAACGCTGACTGCTCAGCATCAGAGGTACCCTTGACGCTGTGCTTTGGGGTTTGAGAAGCCCCAACCTCGAGCAGCCCTTGCACCGAAGATCAGCCCCCCAGCATCTCCACAATTTGCGTGGGGCCCTTTTGCACTGTGCCACTCGACGTGCCTTCCCGTCCACTTGCCATGCGGCTAGTGGCCATCTTGGCGACGAAACCTTCAACTTTCACTGCAGGTCTGGTTGCTCCAGACTTGCCCTTGCTCCTGTAAAAAGGAGCCTCTGCTCTGACCTTGCTGGTCCGAGTAACAAGCCTTTTTCACTTCCTACGTGGCTTGCATTAGCAAAGGCCTGTTTGCTTCTATCAAGTCGCCGACACCGCCAACATCGAGAAGCCTGCGTGGGACAGCTCGTGACCGACTCCTGGACGTCCTCGACCCCTGGTGTCCACGTGGCTGCAGGGAGAAGCTACAACTCGACGCCTGTTTGCACCCGACATCGCCTGGTTCCAATCTGGTTCCACGGTAGTCACTGGCTAGTGACTTTGAACATTGTCCCCTCTGCTTTCAGGTCTTCCACTCTTCATATCCACCCTTGGATCCACCAGAACTCTTCACCTCGAGCCGCCTGCAGCATCTTCAGCTCCAAGCACCATCGACCAGGGTGACGAAACCCGACACTACTTCGACCCTGTGCACCCGCTTCCTGTGGGTGAGGTAACTCAGCTCCGCCGGTGTTCCCACACTGGTACACACCTCTTGGGCCGGTGTCTCAAGTTTCATCCTTCTAGGTCACTCGGAAGGTTCCTTTCTAACTAACTTTGTACTTTTTACGCACCATAGACTTCGCATTGGTGAGTGCGTGCACTTTAAACACTGCACCCGAGTCCCGCGGGCCTTTCCCGACTTCATCACTGTTAGTCTCGAACAGCTCCAGCGATTCCCCAGGCCCTAGGCCTCTTCACTTTCCCCATAGTGGTTCTTATACCACTATTTTAGTATATGGTTTAGGTGGCCCCTAGGGCTCATCCATATTCGTGCAACTTTTGTGTATTTTAACTGCGTTTTGTTTTAACGCTTGTGCTTCTGTGCTCATAAAGAGTATCAGGGTTACTTGTAGTAATAAATCCATATATATTTTCAATATATATCTGTGTAGTGTCCTTTCATTTGGTATTCAAGGGATTGTGTATGGTAAAACAGCTTGCTTCACATGCCTTTACAGAGTTTAGCCTAAGACTGCTTAGTCCATGCTACCCCTAGGATAGCTTGTCTATAAGGTTGACTTTACAACCTGCACCATAAGGGTTGCTTGGCATGGTACAAGGTGATCACTAGAACTAGTGAGCATCATATACCAGGCCAACTTCTCAGAGGACAAAAAAAAAAAACCTTGCTGTCATATTTGTTTGTAGGGGGTGGGGGTGAGGGGGGGGGATGGCGGACAAGGAGCTGCTGCATGTCGGAGCAGAGTTGGGTACTCAACCTGCATGATCATTGCCTCCATTGCATCTGTTCTCAGAGACTTACGAGCCGGTGGGCTGGCTCGTAATGAAGAGCTGTGAGGCGACTACCTGGCTCATAGAGTGAGAACCGCGGCCCATCAGTTTGCACAGGGAGAGCTGATGGCCAGATTGCAAAGAAACACCTATAGGCAGACTGGTATAGGGAATGGTGCGGGCCGTCGCCTTCCAAAGGGATAGTGGAGGAACAGTGAAGTGGGGAGAGGGAGCATGAAGGGGGTATCTCGCAGAGAGAGACCTGCGGTATATTTACAGTCTTGGCTTCACAGAGCCCAAGAATTCACACCCAAAGAGCTCCGTGCCGACAAGTGGTTTGCAGAGGGAGACATGTGGGCCCAAGAAGGTTGTTGGGGTATGCTGGTGATGGGGAAAGAGGGTGGGTTACCTACTGACTTGGGGCGATGCAGCATGAAAGGAGTATCTCGCACAGACAGAGCTCCAATATGTCTTCAGAGATGCCTCGGATAGATGCCAGCTAACAGACTGAATAAAAAAAAGTGCTTTTCAATGCTCATATAGTGTGCCTTATCAACAGTTTGCACCAAGGCTCACTGAGAGACAGCTGCGGCCCGTAGGTTCAACTCACAGAGGGAGAACTACAGGCGGTCTGCTCCCAAAGGAACAGCAGAGTAGTAGGTCGCAGAGATAGAGGCACAGCACCTTACTAGCTCACACAAGAAATAGAGCTGCAAGCCGATGGACTGGCTTCTGAAGGCATAGCTGTGAAGTGGTGATGTTGGGCAGAGGGAGCGTAAAAGAGTTATCTTGCACAGACAGAGCTCTGGTATATTAAATTGTCCCTGGGTCCTTTCTTTTATTTTTTCACTCGATGCAAGAAAGCGCGCTTTCTGGACAAAAACCTTTCTCCCTGCCAAATTTGGCGTAATTCCGTTCAGAAGTTTAACCTGTAGCCTTGTCTAAAGTTTCCTATGGAAAATGCATTGAAAAAACACATTTTGGGAACCCCCTTTTTTAATCAGCCCCCTCCCAACTTGTCACCCCCACACTTTCAAGATAGGAGCTGATCAAAAAAGAGAAGAGAAACTTTTTGGAAAATTTCATAAAGATTCGTCAAACGACACCAAAGTTATAAGCACATGGAGAGCTCCAGGAGGGCAGCCGGCCAACTCCCATCCCAACATCAGTGAAGCCCCGGGGCTGCAGGGACCCCAGTGGGCCCCGGCAGCCCCAACGAGCCCCCGCTATTGTTTAAGAAATTCCCCCAAAACACAGCCCACCCAGGGGCCTCATTAAAATAAAATGCGGGAACCCACGACCCCAGCTCAAATTGCGCTGAAATGTTTTTTTTTTTTAATGCTTGCTTTGTCCATGGGCGTCCTTCTGGGCCTACGGGGTCAGGAGCCTTCTGGCCTACAGGGTCAGGGTGTTTCTACCCTTTCCCCTTGTCTTGTTTTATACCTTTGTTTCTCTGTTTTCTGGTGACTCGCTTCTACCAAGTCACAAGATGTCTGCCAACAATTTCTGGTTTGGAGTGTAGGCAGCCAATCACAGTGAAATTTGTGCTCGGGACTTAAGCTCCACACAGATGTATAAACTTTTATTTTAATTTCTCAGCAACTACTGAACGGATTTAAAAAGGTCGCTTTCTAATCCAAGCACTACATTTTTTGCCAAATTTGGGGTAATTCCGTTCAGTAGTTTCGGCTGTATCCTCACACAAAGATTCCTATGGGAAATACATTTTTAGACTCTTATTTTATGAATTTCTTAAAAACTACTTTACAGATTTACACCGTTTAAGAAAAAAATGGTCACTTTCTGACCCAAGCTCCACCTTTTTTGGGGTAATTCTGCTCAGCAGTTCGGGCTGTAGCTCGTCGCAAAATATCCTATGGAAATGAACATGGGGAAAATTTGTTTTGGGACCCCCCTTTTTTCTCAGCCCCCGCCTTACGAATCACCCCCCAACCCTTCAGGGTAGATGATGACCTGGATAGACTTTTTGTTTGAGAATTTCACAAAGATTCCTCAACTGACGCCAAAGATATTAGCAAATCAATAAATGCTTTTCCTATTGAAACTAGGTTGCAACTATAACTACCTACTGGCGTTGGCCAGTAAGATATAGAAAATTATATATATATATATATATATATATATATATATATATATATCCAAATCTCCTGATCCCCGGGAAGAAATTGCCGCACTCTAGGGGAACGTTTGCAAACACTTTATTCCGGTCGCAAAGGACACAAATGTTTCAGCAAAAAGCATTCTTAAGTGTTAATGTCACACTCTAGGAAGCATGCTTTTAAAGCACTGCCTTCTATACATGGAAACAAATAAGGGACACATTTACAAATCTCAAAAGCAGTTGCCATTTTGTAGTGGTGCGCAGACCAGTGCTTTTAGTCTGCTAAAACTACATGAATATTTCCTGAGCGGTTTCAATACATAAAACCCCACATGATTTGTAATTATTAACCAGCAGTTTTCCTCAGTACTTTCTATTTCATGTAGTATATTTTATAACTTTACTGGTTCATAAAGTCGTGGATCGGCTAGTGTCCCTTCATCATGTTTCCTCTAAGCGCAAATTTCACACCCTTTTTCTTGATAACTGTGTGGACATTACTATTTGTATATCATGCCTTTGAATTTTTGATATATGTCTTTTTTTGGGTTAAATACTTACTATGACTGAATAAATTGAACCTTACTTGTCATTTTGAAGCGGCCTATAACGTTATTGACTTAACCTTTATGTGCCTTTAAATATTTGTATACTTATCTATTGGTATAAAGTAAAATTCGAAGTGAAAAGTTGTCTAGGACCACTGTTCTCTGTACCGATCGACACCCAGGTCCTCTGACTTAACTGGGTCACCCCTTTGATTATAAGGGAATGTATTTTAAATGGCAAGTACCATGTAGTAGATATACAACAAAATCGGTTCTACAAGTATAATGCTCTTTGAAATGAATTGGGATGTCTCTAAAAGCATTACAATACTCGGACGGGTTCAAACCAAACTTGCATGACGAGCTTATGAAAAAGCCAGATTTAGATAACCATTCATTATTACTTCAGGACAAACTTTAACCAGGGCATCCTTCATTGAAGGCGCCCACCTAAATGTTTTATCAGGGAGATTTGGTAACAGAAATGTAAGTGTCAATCCGTTAGAACAATGGGCCAGTGTTTGTATATAATCCTTCTAATACTCTTCTCCTGCTTACTGTAACTAGTGATTAAGCTAATAGATTAAATCTCGTCAGATGTAGGATCACTGGAAGAAATGGCATCAAGATCTTTCTTACTTTGGAGGCAACGCTCTCGTGGTCGGGAATTGGCCTTATCCAATGCCGTCTTTACACTAGAATGTTCATAACCACGAACCAAAAATTGAGAATATGCCTCCATTTGACATTTGTTCAAATATGATTCCAAACTGCAAAGGCGTCGTATATGGAGAAACTCTCCGTATGGTATACTGTTGATAAGATGGCGGGGAGGAGTACTGCTGGCGTGTAGCGTGGAACTGCCAGCAGTGCTCTTCCTGTGTAATCGTGTTTCTATATGCTTGTCAGTGATATGAACCTCTACATCCAAAAACTTCACCTTTTTCTGACGGATTGTGGCCCTGAACTCTAAATTCATTATTATTGATGGATGTGATCAACTGGGTCGCTTTTTGTTCAGTGCCCTCCCATATGACGAATATATCGTCATTGTACCAGTCATAATATTTGACATGAGTTTCCAAGGACTCCTTATGGGTCACTTTGAGTATGTGTTCCTCCCACCACCCTACCAATAAACAGGCATAGGTGGGAGAAAAACAGGCACCCATTGCAACTTCCCTTAGTTGTTCAATTTGATTGATTTTCATCAAAAAAACTCCAGTATCTCTTATAAATGATTGCAAATTAAGTATTTGTGGTTGGCGAAGTAATCTACATATTTGGACACAGCCTCTAAACATTGTTTCTCGCTGAGATAATAGGTGTACCTGGCACAGGGGATATTTCCATATGTACTTTAGGAATCAAACACATAATGGCAATTGTAGGAAAATAATTCTTCAAAAATAGAAACTCCTTATTAGTTAGTAACCCCTGTCTCTTCCATTGTAGTAAACTCTTGATCACAATATATTTTACCTGATTAAAATCATCTCGACTCGCTATTGCGTAACAATTCGTATCAGATAAGTGGCGATCTGCTTTTTTACAATAGTCGGCCCTCGGCCACAAAAGTATATTGCCACCTTTGCCAGCCAGCATTCATCACAACAATCTCATTTTTATTGCGTAATTTATTAATCAAAGCCCAGTAATTCCTTACACGATGGTTGCATTTATCATGGCGAGTATTAACAATAGTGGGGTTTCTTCAAATCTTCCACAACCAGGTCACTAAAACATCCACACATCAATGGGCAAAAAGAAGATAGGGGACTGAATGGACTGGCAGCCGCCATTCCCATATTTACCCCCATTGAAGAAGTCGAACCATATTATCAGTAAAGTCAGCATCACCATTATTGGCTAGAGACTGTAGAACACACAGAGTGGAAAGATCACCAGCTAGAAGATTTGATGAGGCAGCAGTGATGGTTTGTGCTGTGGTGGGAGGTTTGTTAGGTTGGAGGAATTTAAGCTTAATCTTAGGAATACATTTATAGATGTCAACACGAGATTGCTTGTACGAAAAGTTCGATTCCGGACAGAATGAAAGGCCCAGAGTTAGCAGCTGCGTTCCTGCCGTTGTTAGGACGGTGTCAGTAAGATTAATGAAGGTAACAGTCTTGTTGAACTAGCGATTGCGCCTCCACCATCCTCTGCCCCGGTGTGAAGTGGTTGAGCCGCTGCCTGTGCCTCTCCCTCCGGGATTGACTGGGGCTGCATATGTGGTGTTCTGTTTGTTCCTTGGGCACGCTTGCCCATTGTTGAAAAGTTCAATTCACCCCCCAGCGTGTTTGATGATCACCGCTGTATCCGATTGGGTAAGTGAAGTACTTGCGCCATCCTATAAATCATAATAACCAGTCCAAGAATCCGAATCTCCCTGGGCAGAATTAATCCCGCTCTCACCGGGTACTGATGGTACAAGTGCCGGATTGGTCAGAGCGTTCCTTTTGACATTGTCGGATTTGCGTGCAAATGTAAACACCCTTCCCGACATATAATCATCCCGATCCCGGGCAAATTTTAAAGCTCTAACTTTCTTTATTGTAGCTTCATGCTTTTTTAGTTTGATCAGAATGTCTGCTCGGCCCTTGGCGATTAATTCTTTTTGTTGTTCACTGGCCTCAAGGATCACAATTAGCTCATCAATCTCTTTGACCATTACATTCCAATTAATCTCCGCATATTTGATTAAAATATTCACCATGTTCATGGATGCCTGGATATTGGTCGCAGCCCATTCCGCAAGCAACTCCGGAGGCGGGTTTTCAAAAGTCAGAGTAATCATGACTCGCAAACACCGTGGCACTCTCCCCACATCCCGATACTTTTCCAGGGATTTTTTCTGCCACCATTTGGCGATTTCATTCCTCTGAAGTGTCTCCAGTTTCTTTAGTAAACCTCTAATATCATTCACATTATTGCCATTGGATTGTTTATCCGCTTCAGGGTCAACAGCCGGTAAATTCACGAAGAGCTCCTTTGCTGCAGCCTCCCGGTCACTCATTGTGTCTTGGGCTGATATACGTGATGGAAAAATCTAAACGTTGCTGTACCCGCCCCAAATACTATTTGCTTGTCTTTGGTGAGGTTTATAACAAAGTATCTCCCAACCCGTCAATGTCCTTACAACAAACGTGACTCCTTACCAAAAATTGGGGCCAATGTCCGGGGTTCTCCGACTCCACGGCACTCGCCAACAGACAACTGGTAACGCCGGAGATCTATTCAAAAGTTTGCTTAGTTTGAAGATGGGGGCGTGGCTGACTTACTCCTTCCGAATTGCTTGCGCTCGCTTAAAGCGATGTCAGCCGATCGTAGCCACGCCACTTAACCGGGAGAGTGTCCGAAGTCCGGAGTCAGCCGACTTCCAGATGAATTGATACAAAGTTTTTCCTGTTGTTCTGGATATCGTTCCAGAGGAAAGCAGAACAGGTACGGACCACCACTTTTTGTTAAAATAGATTCCAAGGACGCGAAGTTACAGCTTCATCTTGTTATATGTCACCATAATAGTGCAGACAAGTATCCGCCCTGGACGCGTTTCGATCGCTTGTGCGATCTTGATCACCTGACGCTCCATTCACGGGTTCCCATTTTTTAAATACAGTGCAACCAATCACATTACAAGGTTTGTGGATAGACAAACATAGACACTAAAAACATACATTTAAAGAGACATGTGCACCTGATTAGAAACCGCACGATCGAAATATCTAAGCATTCACAATGATTTGTAAAAATAATAGCCCATGTTGGTAACTCCAAAATTTTGTAGCTATCAATTAATAAATAATGGAAAATAGTACATTTAAGATCAAGGATAAATATCTAGATTATTGATTATATCAAATGGAAAGTAATGGACGACAACCCATTTACGAAACACAGAACAATTCTTCATCAACCAACAGTAACAATATATATATATATAATGGTACACATGCTGAAAACGAAGCGAACCCACTGGGGACTTCATTATCCACAAGGCCGTCCTGTCGGCCACGCCCCTACAGGCAGGTGATGTTTATTAACTGTGCTTCATTGCAGCCTACCCACACGCCACTGAAGAAGAGAGCATGGTGCTCTCGAAACGCGCTTGGCAAAGGATTTACCTACCTCCAGTGGCAGTTCTTTTAAAGGGTCTCTGCAAGTGTTGGATTTAAGGCGGCTGTCCCGGTCGCAACAAGAACTGCCCACCGCTGAATTGCGGGTCCTGGCAGGTTCCACATGGCGCCGAGCTCCAGGGATGGAAGGTTAGCTTGTGCCAGTGCAGAATGGCGTTCTCTCTGCTCACAGTGACAGCTTAATTTGTGCCGGTGCTTTCCGGTGCTTAGCACCGGCACTTATTTATGAGGGCCGGGTCTACACACGTCTCTACGTCATATGGCATTGAGCCTATGCTTACCTCACTTAGTTACTGACTCCATGCAGACAGTGTTCATTTATTCTGCCGAGTGATGAATCCCGGTAAAGAGTGTTGCGGCTGCTGTCAGAGCTAAGATTCATATGATCTGAATCAACGCAGACTTGTCCTGAATCCTATCATAAATATTTACTGCCAATATACATATTGCATGCGCATTGTGAATCTGCCTCTGCCCTTACTTCAGTGTTGCCAGGAGGATAGGAGGACACTGATTGGCCTAGATTTGGTTTGACGGGGGAGGCAGCAGCGTGAGCAGGCAGCGTGCGCAGATTTCGTTTTAGGATGCCACGCCAGGCACACGAGTCAACAGTTGAAAACATTGAGGGCATGCAGCAGCACCAGCACCTGCAGACCAGGCCTATCAGTTAATAAAAAAGGAAGTGCCCTGGCCACCCACCACCAGTAACTGTAAGTAATGCGTGGTGTTGTGGCGGTTACGTGGTAGTGCACCAAAATCTGAAGATTCCATGATGCCCAGGGCCCTGGCCTACTGTACACGTTACATCACGATAGGGCCGCCGGGGTTAAGTGAAAGGCCCTGCCCGTGAAGTATCGTCTCATAAACACTTGGCGCTCTGTTTGCAAATATATCAGCTAGAATGTAGTTGTGGAGCATTAAAGCTAGAATGTCGGCGGCGGGCTCTGTGTGTCGTCTTAGGAAGACACATGAGGGGTGGAGGCTGTCACTCTGGGAGTGTGATCAGGGACTTTATAGCAGGGCCCAGGGGGCGATGAATCAAGCAATATGGCTATTTGTGGCCCCAGACCACAATGGTCTCTTCTGAGCCAGTTCCGATTACAGCCGCTCCGAGCGCCGAGCAGAGGCCTAATGGAGCAGGGGGCCTCCGGCCTTGGGTACTTCTAATCTGCCCAACAGAGTTTGTCGGAATTAAATGGCTGGCAGGGCCGGGGCGGGCTGGCAGCAACACAGTGGGTAGAAGGGGTTGGGCAGGCAGAGGTCTGTTTTTTAGAGAGGAAGTGGCGATGAAGCAAGGATGTCATGTCCCCTCGTGCAAGAAGGTAAAATTGCCCCTCCCCTCATTTGATAGTTAAAACCAGTCTTAATTGGATTTTAATGTGCCACTCGCACCCATAGACCCTGTGGCCCTGTTGTACGTTTGATAGGCAAGCCCTTGGGTGGGGAGAAAAATACCAACTGTAGTGACGAGTGTGTTCACACCAGGGATGCCTACATGCTCTAATTAAGTCAGTGAAAGACAACAAATAGGAGATTATGTTTGCAGGTGGGGGTCAGTCCAGAGCAGTGAAGCAGGAGCCCACTAAATTATTACTCTTACTTAATTGACAATGATTAAAAAAATACACGTTCTAGAATACAATGATTTAATTCTAGTGATTCTTCAGTGGCACGCGCAACACACTGCCTGACATTTCGTTCCAGAACAATTTTATTTTAATCGTGGTTAATTACTTAAATGTAAACGGGAGTGCACACCTGTAATTAGCATAGGGGCGGACTCGAAGTTGTGAGCAGTACAGCTCCAAATTTTCACTGCACACACTCTATACGTATTGCACTCGGGGGAGTGAGATTAGAATGAGTTTTGGTGGTGACCGGAGGAATACTGCGAGAGTGCGAGCATGGAAAGACGAAAGTATTTAGTGGTGTATTAATCAAACACCACCAAATGGTTACGATTTTCTCAGACGCACTCATCCTGGAAGAGGTGTCAGTTCACACAGGAAGACACATATAGCCTGAGGACTGCCCTGAGTTAATTACTATTGTAAAGTAAACTCCCATGTGAGTGTTTTTCCCTGTACATTGGTGGATCTTTATTTGTTTCGCTTCCTTGGGTCCGCCAGCATGGTGTTGCAACCCTTTGGCTGATGGGCCTCCACGTTTGCCAATGGGCCTAGTAGTAGTTGGTGAAAATAACATCATTGCGATTGACAGATGAATGCAGGGAAGGAGATAGAAGACGAGGGAGTCAATGACAGGCTAGAGAGAGAAAAGCGACCCTTGCTGTACGGATGCTTGAGTAGCACTTATGCCTAAAAATCAAGTGTTCCTAAGTACTGACAGGGAAATTGGGGCAAAGAGGACATGAACTGAAAGCAGGAAGAACAATATAGGAAGAGGGAAGAGGCAGGATACTCTCATGTTGGTTGCTTGTCTAGCACTTATGCTAAAGCATGGGCTGTTTCAAGGCGCTGAAGTAAAGCCTAAGTGGAAAAGAGAGCCCATGAGAGCGAAAGCAGGAATAAAGTACAAAGAGTATTTAATTTACACACAAAATGTATACTTTTGAGCAGACAATGCTGACTTGCAGTGGGTTAGTAGAAAACGTGGTTGTTGAAGGCAGCATCTTAATTTATCATTCCTAGCTACCAATATGTGATCGATTATTGAAAATGTCAGTACATTTCAGTGCATTTAATATGCAATCTCAGTCTAGAGAATGTAACCACGGGACAGAGAGGACAACAGAATTATGCCCCAACTGCATAAAAAGTATACATTTTGCTCAGGTTCATTCTAGGCTTGGCACCGTGTTCCTCTGTAAATTCCCTAACACTATAGCAATAATTTCTTAATATTTTTGTTTATTTTACATTTTCCTATAGCGCTGCTTTTTATAGAGCCATTGAACTTTCTACCACACCATTTAACCGTAAACTTTTACTTTATTAAGGACTGGCACTGGCCACCATGTAGAGTCAATATAAACAAGGGTTTATGTGTATATGGCTTGTGACTGAAAAGGGCTAGAGAGCACAGAAACAGAGAACTAATTAAGGCAGGTGTGACAAACTTTGAACCTCTTACTTTCAATGGTTCTGGTCAAGATACAAATACGAAGCATGTGCCAAAGAGATATTTTACTGTTTGTTAACTATAGAAATTGCCCCTGAAGTGCCACTGAGATCTACATTTTTCCACATTGTCAGACGTTTTCATGTCTTCTGGAACATAACTTTCTGCCTCTGCCGCTGGTAAGAGAGAGGATAGCTCTCTCTCCTACGAATACTTTGTTCCAGCTCCACTGGCTTGGGTGCCTTTGTGTGACATTTCCATGCTTCCTGGTCTGAGTACGACATTTCCTTGCTTTCTGGGATTCCAACTGACTTATAGCAGTGCGAGTTGAGGATTTGGGTGGAACCAATAGAGTAAGTGGGTGGAGCCAGCGGAGGACATGGGTGGAGCCCAGGGAAAGTAGGTGTGGCCTCTGACAAACATTTGAGCACCTGCACTTCATATTTTACAAATGCACAAAAAAAATTGTAGGCACAACAAAATAAAACTAATGCAGTGTACAGGAGAAATTAACAAAAACAACATGAAGATAAATATTATTCATTTATTATAAAATATACATAACATGAAAAAGAAATTAAAAATACAAATATATCACAATTAATCACAAATAATTTCAGCATATACATTCATATTCCAAATCAATAATTATGTATAAGTAAAAAGCAAATACAGTCATAAAAAACAGCCAAGTGGGTTAATTAATAATCTCTACGCGCGTTTCGGCGTGACACACGCCTTCTTCGGGAGAACCACTTGAGGATTCTAAAAACGTAGGAAAATATTTGGAATACCAGAGAGCAGGTAAAGTCACATGGAGTACATGAACCGAGCAAAGTCCTAGCAAGAGGTTACTGTTTTGAGCACAAAATAGTCGGTGGTTTGCTACCATGCTCAAGGTAAATTCGGTTGGGACTAATATCGCTATGCCTTCCACGACCAGGTAGAACCTCGATAATTGTCCGGTATAGGACTATCAGGAACAATAGTTTTAACAGCTGTGGCACTGAACTGTGACTCAATATGTTAAAATAGCAGGTAATGGATACTTAGTCTGTATCGTAATAATATCGTCTTGAAGGAACCTTAGTTGATTGAAGGTTCTGTTTTCATATTATGGGTATTAAGGGCATGGATGGCCACATAAACCCAGTGAAGGTAATGTTTGCCTGAAGCGCACGGAGCGTCTAATGGGGTTCTGATAGAGAATGTATATGCTGAAATAAATTGTGATATATTTGTATTTTTAATTTCTTTTTCATGTTATGTATATTTTATAATAAATGAATAATATTTATCTTCATGTTGTTTTTGTTAATTTCTCCTGTACGCTGCATTAGTTTTATTTTGTTGTGCCTACAATTTTTTTTGTGCCATTGTACCTAATATCTTTAAGGACCCCACAGTTGCCTAGGATTGTTATTTGTATAAATATTGTGCCCTGACCTAGGACTATTTTACTACTCTCAGGGGGTCCTTTTCTTATATATTCATATGTAGTTTCATCTCCTCCTTCAGTGAGTTGCCTTCCTTTGAGAACACTTGTCGATGAAAATAAAACCACAGTGGGGTGTGCTGCACCACACCTCAAAGCGTAGCTGTCCATTATCTTCCAACAAAAGCCCCTCGCTCCCAATGTCGGTGGCGTTGTAAAGCGTATCCGTGGAGGGCTGAAACGGCCCCAGTGCTAGCTCCGCGGCTCAGGCATGCCGCTTCAAATCCAAACTTACAGTTGCCTGCAAAGAAGAGGAGCCCACGAGCAAGGTAAAAATTCAACTTTAATTCGGCAGCGGACCGAAGTCTGGGTGACCTCGACCCACTTGGGATTTTATTTCATGGTACACATGCTGAAAACGAAGAGCACCCACTGGGGACTTCATTATCCACAAGGCCGTGCTGTTGGCCACTCCCCTAGAGGCAGTTGATGTTTATTAACTGTACTTCATTGCAGCCTAACCACACACCACTGAAGAAGAGAGAATGGTGCTCTCGAAACGTGTTTGGCAAAGGAACTTTTTGGAGTCATTCAGCCTTCACGGAAACTGCCAGCAGGCTCCCATTAAAATTGTGATTTACCTACCTCCAGTGGCAGTTCTTTTAATGGGTCTCTGCAAGTGTTGGAGATATAGGGGAGTACCCATGGGGGCCTGTTTCTCTCCCAGTTATGCCTGTATTCATATGGGATACTGGGAGAGACAGGTCCTCTTTGGTGAATACTCAGCAACTTGCAGAGATCATATCGTTCGATGGTATAGATACATCAACGATGTATTTCTGATCTGGCACGGTACACAAGCACAGGCAGAACGTTTCATTGAGAAGTTAAACATTAACAACTACAATTTGGCATTTACTTCTAACATTAGTGCCTGCCAAGCAAAATTGAGATTACCAATGGCTGCCTGGAAACAGCGTTATTTAGAAAACCAACTGCAGGTAACACTGTACTGCACGCCAAGAGTCACCATCCCCCGCATCTGATAAGGAGTATCCCTTATGGGGAAATGCTCAGGATCAAAAGGGTTTGCAGTACTGAAGCACAGTGCAATGTAGCACAACAGGCCAGTAAACAAAGGTTTCTGGCTAGAGGGTATAGCGAGAACATAGTGGCGGCTGCCATACGTAAAGCTAATGCCCTTCCTCGTGCAACAGCACTGTTACATAAAAAATCACAATGTCCAACTCCTATGTCCACGCAGCAACCTATCAGACTAATATGGTCATTTAATAGCCAACATGGGGCACTAAGAAAGATAGTGAATAAACATTGGGATCGGGTGAGATGTGATCCCGTGATTGGTGAACTAATGCCGAGAAAGCCAGCAATTACTTACAGAAGGGCATATTCCTTACAGGATGCTTTGGTTAAATCTAGCCCAGAACTGGAACCATCTAAGGATTGGCTGGCAAGCAGTAGAGGTTTCAGGAAATGCTCTACATGTAAAGCTTGTTCACATGGGGTAAACACAACGGAATATCTTACCCCTTTCTCAGCAGTCCCATGCAAAATCAACAAAAAACTAACCTGCAAGAGTGAATTTGCAGTATATGTGTTGGAGTGCCCGTGTGGCTTAAGATATGTGGGCAGCTCAAAACTGCAAGTCCACAAACGTGTACTCCAACACTTGAGGGCTATCAATACCAATGACTCTTCTTATCCAGTGGCTAGACACTTCAAGGAACACCACAATAACAACAGTGCTCTCCTAAAGTACTATGCCATTGACTCAGTGGGTCCCCTTAGAAGAGGAGGTGATAGGGATGCTGCACTCAGAGCTTTGGAAACAAGATACATCTTGGAGTTGGACAGTAAAGCACCTCAGGGACTTAATGCCTCAGAAGATTTTTATACCTGTCTCTAAAGTAAAAATTCTTTAAAATCTGATTGTTATGAGGTTTATGGGGTTACCGTCATCTTTCAACATTATCTTGCAAGCAAATGAAATGTATGTAATACCATCTATTTCTGCTGCAAGAATTTGTTTTTTTTGTATTTAAACCATCTGTAAAACTGATAAAACCGCCACTATCAGTGTTTGGATGGCAGACTGGGATCACTCTGATTAACATCCCATTCTCAAACACACATCCTATGTATATTTTTTTAAATCTATGGTTCAACATAGTTTTAATCTGACATAAAAAGAAATTTTCATAAAAAAAGTAACCAGTATTCGGTAGGTGTTTTTAAAGATGATGCAATTCATTGATCACATACCCTACCTTTTACTTCACACATCATCATGACATTATTTGCACTTTATTTATTTTTTCACTTACTTATTTATTCTGGTGTCATAATATAGGATGTAAAGTTGCAAAACTGGGCATATACATAATGTTTTTATTGTTGAATCATTGCGTGATGGCCACTGAATGAGATGTTGGTTGACTATTTTAACATTTAATATTCAACTATATATTGTGTACATCTTAACAGTATTGATTTTAATTCATTCTTTTATATACAAAGAATTGGATTTTAGGCCGGCTTTTAGGACATGCCGTGCATATTTCATATATTTTACATATATTATATATTTATAGCTAAATTATTTATTTTGCTATTTTTTGCACCAATCTAGGTTACTTTATGTAACTGAATTTAGTTTTGGCATGTGCCAATCAACAAGAGTTGCAGTTTGATTCATGACAGTTTGTCCTTTATGTGAAATATTACCGTTATGTGGATTTATCCCAATACTTTTTGCCCGTTGCACAAAGAAAATGTTTAGTATTTTTACTATGTTTATTGTACATCCTAATGACATCCAATGAAAATGTCGTATTCACTAGCACTTGCACTTTAAAATTCTGCCGCCGCCTCCATCTAAGGCGCCATGTGACCAAGGCCTCCTGTAGGCCAAAACGTTATGCTGTCTGTTGCGGAATAAAAATCACTCACAGAGAAATCTGGGTCTCCTGTTTCTTGGCGGTATTGCGGCTGGAGTTGAGTCCGTTTGCTGTTCGTTGAAACCTGTGTTCATTTGTTAGCCGGTTGAGTGCTTCTCCGGCGTGGTGAGACCCCTCCTTCAGGAAGTGGCTATATGGCAGGAAGTCGTGACCTCTGGTGCTCCGGAGGTCGATTGTTTCTCCTGTTGGGGAGAGACCGTGAAAGCCCCGGGACGCCCGGCAAGTCTGTTCATCTGGAAGCGGATCCGGCGTGGTGGGACGGTAGTCTCAGACCGCGCTGCTTGACCTCTACAGCTCTGTGCAGTTTTGGGAAACGTCCTGTGAAGGAGTCTTTGTTCTACGTTTGACGGCGAGTGATATTGATCTACGAGCCCGAGAACCGTGTGTAACGCATTATTGCGTTTGAAATAAACTTTCATTTAAAGCAACATGGCGGCAGGCGCAAGAAGAAGGAGGGAGTTGGCTGCCCTCGATGTCTTCGACGATTCCCCGGCTGGGGGATCTCAAGTGGCAGGTTCTTCGGAACCAATACCGGATGGTGGCCCTAGTCTCCGCGACAAATTTAAACTGCTGGAGAAATTAACTAAACGTGAGCAAGCCAAGTGGTGGGAGCACCGCTCCCTAAGCAGGTATTTGGAGGTCGACCGCATACCTAGGGGACTAAGAGTCATGCTGGCCCCTAATTACGACCAACCTGACCCTGAGATGCTTGGGGAGTGGGCCGAGTGCAATCTGGTCCACTCCAAGAGACTGGTTGAGATCCTGGTGCGCTATGCGGAATACGACCGCATCAAAATCCAAGATCAAATCGAAGAACTGAATGCTGGAATAGAGGAAATGGGCGCAGATACTGCTCCTGAGTGCAAAAAATGACGGGAGGAAATGATGGCCCGTGTGCAAAAGGAGGAGGATATCATTATTAAGAGGAAACAATTTAAATTTCAGCGCGATAAAAATGACTATCTTGAGGGGCGCATTTTTACATTCGCGCGAAAATACGACGCTATGAAGGTTGCTCAGCCTCCCACTGCTCGCAATGCTCCTTCTGCGAGTGGTGCCCAAAGATCAATATCTCCTGTCAGTTCTTCAAATGCAGACCTTAGCTCAAACATGGACAGCGGGTCAGAATCGGATGCAAGCAGAACCAGATCCGGGTTGGGGTTTACCCGATTTACCCTGGCACAAGAACTGGAATGTGTGCGCCAGGACAGGCGCGATACACTGCGGCCCAGGGTAAAACAACAAATCGCTACATAAGCCCCAACACAAAGCGGAGAGAGCGGCACAAAGCAAACACAAGGCGCCAATAAAAGCGCAGGAACTACAACAAACAGTGGAACAAAAAGAAACAGCAGTGAGAGTGCAGGAGGACACGAATCTCTCTGTGATCAATCTCACACCTATGACATTATCAGCTATGGAATTGAAGACCATTTCGCTAGGATTGTCATTTTTCCCCCCTAGGAATTTTAACTACGCGGATACACGCATTGATCTATTTAAATTCACGCGGAAGTTAAAATTAAGAAAACACTTTGCGAATAACAAGTCTCGCAAGGGGGCAGTGAGAACTGATAAAATTACAACCAGCCCGGCCCTGGTAGCGAATGATATGCCACTGCTACAAGATTTGGAGGGACTCAGGTCAGAACATTCTTTGTCACAGAGTGGCGAGATTCAGCCTGCAATGAATACTGGAGGGCTTACGAATTTCAAAAAACGTTCCACGTACACACCACATATGCTGCACGATAATATAGACATTTTTCATGAAGCAGCTGTCAAGGACATTAAGGGTCTATATGAACAAACACTCAAGAACAATAAATACAAATACAGGCATAACCGCAGGTATACTGATTTAGTTGCCAAAATACAGAAATGTAGTAATGTTATTGTTCGCCAATCGGACAAAGGTGGCAATATTGTCTTATGGGCAAGAGACCTCTATATGGAGGAAGCATTATTACAACTTAATGATGCTACATGCTATAGACATTGTGATGTGGGCTCTGTCAGGTAGTCTCAAACAACTTTTTATTCATTGTTGATGGGGTGGAGATCATCGGTCTCATCAGCATGGATGAACAAAATTTTCTGAAAAATGAGTACCCCATCACGCCCGTCCTATATTTGATTCCAAAGGTCCACAAGAACTCAAGTAAGCCCCCTGGTAGACCTATCATCTCTGCATGTGGGGGGCTTCTGGAAAAGACTACTGTTTATGTGGATTCATTTTTGCAGGAATTTGTGTGTGGGCTTCCCTCTCACATCCAGGATTCCAGCGATTTTTTTGAGGAAAATCAATGAATTAGTGTGGGATCCAGAATTTTTGCTAATTACTCTTGACGTTACATCGTTATACATGAGTATTGTGCATGTTGATGGGTTGAGGGCTACTGCATACTATTTGGGACAACGTCCGATTGAATTTGTAGAACATAATAAGATGCTACTGTCAATGATGAGTTTCTGCCTGAACAACAACTTCTTTATGTTTAACAAACAGTACTTTCAACAGGTCAGGGGAGTAGCCATGGGGGCCTGTTTCTCTCCCAGTTATGCCTGTATTCATATGGGATACTGGGAGAGACAGGTACTCTTTGGTGAATACTCAGCAACTTGCAGAGATCATATCGTTCGATGGTATAGATACATCGACGATGTATTTCTGATCTGGCACGGTACACAAGCACAGGCAGAACGTTTCATTGAGAAGTTCAACATTAACAACTACAATTTGGCATTTACTTCTAGCATTAGTGCCTGCCAAGCAACTTTTCTGGATGTCTCAATTGAGATTACCAATGGCTGCCTGGAAACAGCGTTATTTAGAAAACCAACTGCAGGTAACACTGTACTGCACGCCAAGAGTCACCATCCCCCGCATCTGATAAGGAGCATCCCTTATGGGGAAATGCTCAGGATCAGAAGGGTTTGCAGTACTGAAGCACAGTGCAATGTAGCACAACAGGCCAGTAAACAAAGGTTTCTGGCTAGAGGGTATAGCGAGAACATAGTGGCGGCTGCCATACATAAAGCTAATGCCCTTCCTCGTGCAACAGCACTGTTTCATAAAAAATCCCAGTGTCCAACTCCTATGTCCACGCAGCCACCTATCAGACTAATATGGTCATTTAATAGCCAACATGGGGCACTAAGAAAGATAGTGAATAAACATTGGGATCTGGTGAGATGTGATCCCGTGATTGGTGAACTAATGGCGAGAAAGCCAGCAATTACTTACAGAAGGGCATATTCCTTACAGGATGCTTTGCTTAAATCTAGCCCAGAACTGGAACCATCTAAGGATTGGCTGGCAAGCAGTAGAGGTTTCAGGAAATGCTCTACATGTAAAGCTTGTTCACATGGGGTAAACACAACGGAATATCTTACCCCTTTCTCAGCAGTCCCATGCAAAATCAACAAAAAACTAACCTGCAAGAATGAATTTGCAGTATATGTGTTGGAGTGCCCGTGTGGCTTAAGATATATGGGCAGCTCAAAACTGCAAGTCCACAAACGTGTACTCCAACACTTGAGGGCTATCAATACCAATGACTCTTCTTATCCAGTGGCTAGACACTTCAAGGAACACCACAATAACAACAGTGCTCTCCTAAAGTACTATGCCATTGACTCAGTGGGTCCCCTTAGAAGAGGAGGTGATAGGGATGCTGCACTCAGAGCTTTGGAAACAAGATACATCTTGGAGTTGGACAGTAAAGCACCTCAGGGACTTAATGCCTCAGAAGATTTTTATACCTGTCTCTAATGTAAAAATTCTTTAAAATCTGATTGTTGTGAGGTTTATGGGGTTACTGTCATCTTTCAACATTATCTTGCAAGCAAATGAAATTTATGTAATACCATCTATTTCTGCTGCAAGATTTTGTTTTTTTTGTGTTTAAACCATCTGTAAAACTGATAAAATCACCACTATCTGTGTTTGGATGGCAGACTGGGATCAGTCTGATTAACATCCCATTCTCAAACACAAATTCTATGTATATTTTTTTAAATCTATGGTTCAACATAGTTTTAATCTGACATAAAAAGACATTTTCATAAAAAAAGTAACCAGTATTCGGTAGGTGTTTTTAAAGATGATGCAATTCATTGATCACATACCCTACCTTTTACTTCACACATCATCGAGACATTATTTGCACTTTATTTATTTTTTCACTTACTTATTTATTCTGGTGTCATAATATAGGATGTAAAGTTGCAAAACTGGGCATATACATAATGTTTTTATTGTTGAATCATTGCGTGATGGCCACTGAATGAGATGTTGGTTGACTATTTTAACATTTAATATTCAACTATATATTGTGTACATCTTAACAGTATTGCTTTTAATTCGGTCTGATTTCGGGGAAGATGGCGGCCGAGTAGGAAGCTCGGTCGGAGAGCTCCCGGTGCACCCGTGATCATCGCAACAGTGGTTGGCAAAAGCTCAGGCAAGCAGCGGAGCAAGATGCGGTAAATATATCATGGCATAATATATCCCGAACGAGTCTGTTTATAGACCAGAGAAGAGAATAACATGATGCACGTTTGAATTAGGAAACACCTACTTACAAACCACCCCTGGCATGGTGCCTCTTGACGGATTTGATGGATTGCTCCCCCATTCTTTGAGCGGTGAGACTGGGTGTTCCGCCGTTGGTGTTCCGAGGTTGTGCGGCGGCTTCCTGTGTTCGGACCTGGTTCCTCGGGGGGCTGTCGGCGGAGTGGAGCAGAGGAGCGAGGGGACCCGGCTTGTTGCCAGTGTGGACCGAGGGCTCGGGTTAAGCTACGGAGCGAGTGGGGCGGCGGAGGGTCCTGGAGCTCGCCCCAGAGCAGATACAGGTGCAGGGACAGGGAAGTGGTGTAACGCGAGAAGAGCAAACTTGCGCTGCCGCCGTGCCTCCGGAAGACTGAGTTTTCGGTTCCGGGGCATGAGCGACAGAGTCAGGGAACAGGCGCAGCAGCAGCAGCTCGGGGAGAACAACGAAGGAGTCTTTGGGTTGAAAGCGGGTGGCTCCAATAACGCAGCGAAACACACAACGGAGCAAGAGAGTGACTGGAGGTGTACTGGAGAAAGTAAGAAGGCAGAGCTGAAAACTCAACTGATAAAATTAAAGTGTAAACGCGAGGGAAGAGAAACAAACAATATTTTAAGAACTGAAAGAGTCCTGAAATTGGATGATCTGTACTGTATATCTCATCAAGCCACCTCATGTCTCGATTGTAAAACGCTACAAACAAACCCATGCTGCAATACAGACTATAGCTTCATTAACACCAGTAGCCAATCATATCAGTATCTCCTGCTCTGCCATACATACAAACATTTTCAACCCTGCCAAGATCTAAAAATAAATACAAATATAAATATAAACCTAAAAGAAAAAAAATTAAATAATTGGCACATGAGTAAGGCCATAGAATCAATACAGGAGGATACAGAGGAGAAAACACCTCAAGAGTTAAAAAAAAATCTTCCAAAAAATCAACCTAAAATCAAAATCGAACCCTCGCAGTCAGAAACTCAGCCCAACATAGCAAAATCTTTCTATAGTTTGCGAAATAGAAAGTTCTTGAGTCAGGAGCAGTTTCCGAAAGGCATAACTCCAAGAGTGAGCAGGAAAAGACAAAAAACATCGACCAGAGGCCGCCCAAAGAATAATCTAGAAAAAGAGGAAGACAGTTTGGAGTTCATTCAGAAATCCAAAGTTAAAATAAAAGTCACTCCCTCTCTTAGGTCCTATTTTAAAATCCAACAGCGAGACCAGCAGCGAGACCTGAATTCGTCTAACTCTATAGAAGTACAAAAAACTTTGGAAACCTTGGAAAGTGAGGAAGAGGTTACTACCAAATCATTGGATACCCGCTTCCTAAGAAAAGAGAAAAAGCGAGTAGCCCCTATTATAATTGGAAAACAGAATACAGGCAGCGGAAAGAAAGGGAGAAAACCTCAAAATAAGAAAAAGAACTTGGGAGAAAACATAAGTTTGGATGAGATTTGGAAAATCAAAGAAAACACCTCAGAAAGAGTGACACGTAATATGGCGGAGGGAGGCGCTGACCCTTTTGCCGCTGCGGCAAACACAACTGAAGAGGTTGAGGACGGGGGAGACGTTGACTTCAGGTCTGTAGAACCTAACAAAGACATAATAAAAACGCACACAGACGAACTTCTTGAAAAAATATGGGTGGAAATGAAAGAGAAATTCTCCATATCTGAAACAAAACAAAATAAAATACAGGAGGTTTGCGAAAAACTGGATAGCAAACTAAACGCACTAGGTGACAGAGTTACAGCAGTAGAAAATGAAGTTACCAGTTTGGATAAAAGGGTGGAGATAAACAAAAAAGAGTTAAACTCCCTGAGACTGGAAAATAAGATCATGAATGAAAAACTGGAATCCTTAGAAAATCAAGCAAGGAAAAACAACATAAGGATTCTAAATGTGCCAGAAAATCAAGAAGGCAAGGATGTTAAAGCATTTGTAGTGGCACTACTGATGGAACATTTCCCATGGGCAGACAAAGAGACTCTCGACGATGATATACAGAGGGCTCATAGGGATCCCTATGGAAAAAACAAGGAACGGAAAAACCCTAGAAAGATCCTAGTAAACTTCAAAACTTACACGCTGAAGGATAGGATTCTGGGAGAAGCATTGAAAAAAGGGACATACAACAAAGACAGTTGGAACTTTAAAATAAGATCTGATATGTCAAATGCCTCTCAGACCAGACAATGGGAACTGGGTAATCTAATGTCTGAACTGCATCAATTAGGTGCCACGGTACAAATGAAATTTCCACCCTCCTTACGTATTATGTGGAGAAACAAAATGCGCAATATAAGAGATCCTGAGGAAGTAAAAAATTTGATAGAGTTAATTAAAAACCAGAAGCGTGCAGAAGAGCCTCAGAGCTAAATGTAGCTAAATATAACCACAGCGTATATAATCTTATATAATTGGATTAATAAATGCCATAAACTAAACTAAACTAAACATATAAACGTAAAAAAGAAAAGGAAAAAAAAAAAAAAAAAAAAAAACATATAATGCATATCATAATGTAACTATGTAAATATAAAGCAGAGTAAGAGACAAATAGATCTAAGCCAACCAAAATCATAATTTTTAACTGTACATAAAAAATCACGGGGGAAGAATCGGGAAGCCAAAAGGGTTACGAAGATAACCGAAAGAGAAGAAGATGGAGGCTTCCCCGGGGAGGGTAACTTTAAAGCACGACTTATCAAGTACAAAATCACACGGAAAAGGGTGGGGAGCAAAATAGGGAAAAAAAATAAAAAATGTCCTCATCTGCGAAAATGCGAAAAATCAGAACAACTGGGAGTGAAACATAATCCACAAAAAGAGAACAGAATAAATGGGAAGTGTAGGTAAAGATGTAACTATTCTATCCTGGAATGTTAATGGCCTGAGAACTAAAAGCAGAAGGAATAAAATCCTAGAGTATATCAGAACAGGGAAAAGCGAAATAATAATACTGCAAGAAACCCACCTGCTAAAAGAAGAATGGGATCAAATAGTCAAGAATTTATGGTGGGTAGACACGCTAATATGCACAACGCAACAATGCAATATAAAAGGAATAGCAATAATTTTTAAAAAGTCGTTAAAAGCAACTATAATCAACACAGAAGTTGATAACAAAGGACGTTGGGCCATAGCTAATGTAAAAATAGGAAATTCTCCCATTACCATCACAGGGTACTATGGTCCGAACTTGGATGATGCTGATCCCTTGCGAAAATTGTATTCACACCTTCTTTTAGCCACCTCTCCCATAATACTGGGAGGTGACTTTAACCTAGTTATGGATCTAAAACTAGATAGATCACCACCAGGTAGATATACCAACTTAAAGAAAATGAGACAATGGATTGGGAATTACAAAAGAGATCTAAACCTAGTAGACATCTGGAAAAACAAAGGAGAGAAATCCCAACCATTCACCTTATATAACAAAAAACTGGGACACAAATCTAGAATTGATTTCTTTTTGGTTGGTAACGATTTGTCAAAGAAAGTGAGAAGAGTATCTAATTTACCTGCCCACCTCTCAGATCACTCAGCAGTCCAGCTAGAATTACAAATTACAGACAACAGATCGGAAAGAAGATTCACGGTCGAAAGAGTTTTGCTGGAAGATGAAGAGATCATAAAGGAGTTGGAATCTGAAACAAACATCTTCTTTGAGCTCAACGCGCTAGGTACCACAGAACAAATAACTTGGGACACTTATAAAGCGGTTATAAGGGGTAAACTTTTAAGCTTAGGGGCTCACAAAAACAAACAAGTAAAACAAGAGATTTTGGATTTAGAATCAGAAATCAGACTCTTAGATATCAATATTTCAGCAGAACAAGAGGAGGGAAGAAAACAAGATCTTCTAAACAAAAGACGGACTCAAAAAGAAAAAATAGAACAAATATTGGAAAATAGGTTGCAGAAAAAATGGGACGCTAGCAAACTGGCGAAACATGAGTTCGGAGAAGGCTGCGGAAAATGGCTAGCGTGGAAGCTTAAATCGGATTTAGCTAAAAACAAAGTAGAAAGCATAATTCCGGAAGATCAAACAATCCCTTCCTCTGATGAAGAGACTATCAAATTTGAATTTTGGAAATTTTTTAAAGAACTATATACTGAAGACATAAATCCCTCAGCTCAAATAATAGATTCCTATTTGAAAGACGCAGCACTTCTAAAACTTGAAGAGAACGAAAAAGAAGCTCTAGATAAGGAAGTTCAAGAAGAAGAAGTAGCAGAAGCCATCAAAAGTTTGAAAAGAGGAAAAGCCGCAGGACCAGATGCACTACCGAATGAATTATACATAAAATTGAAAAACTCTATACTTCCGTATTTAACGAGATTAATCAACTCAATCCTGACCCAACAGAAAACCCTACCAGACTCCTGGAATGATGCCATCATTACAATCATTTTGAAACCTGGCAAGAACCCTCTTAAATGTGAGTCATACCGCCCAATTTCGTTACTAAACACAGACTATAAAATATTCACAAAAATTATGGCAGCAAGACTAGGGAGAGTACTATCAAAAGTACTACACCAAGATCAAAAAGGTTTCATAAAAGGAAGATATCTTCATGAAGTAACTCAAGAACTTCTAACCTCAATAGATATCGCAACAAACGAGAAATTTCCGCTAACCATACTTACCGTTGATGCCGCAAAAGCTTTTGATAGGGTCAACTGGGCCTTTCTTGAGAACGTTTTGGTCAAGAACAACCTTGGACCCCTCTTTATAAACATGGTAAAACAGATCTACAATAACCCAAGATCAAAGGTCTTAATAAACGGGAGCCTAACAGAAAATATAAAGATAACTAGAGGAACGAGACAGGGATGTCCACTCTCGCCCTTATTGTTCAATTTATATATTGAACCACTAGCGAACAAGCTAAGAAGCGATCATAACATCAGTCCATTTAAGTATGGTTCTTGGGAGAAAAAAATCGCTCTTTATGCGGACGACCTAATGATTTTTACTGCAGATTATCCTAAAGCCAAGTTAAGCATTGAGAAAACTTTAAAGGCATTCGGGAAAATATCAGGATACATGGTAAATCAAACTAAGACAGAACTCATGACATGGAACACGAACTTTCAAAGCAACTTCATCAAAAACGAAATAAGATACCTAGGAATTTTAGTAAATCACGATTTAGCCAAGATAGCCAATAGAAACCTAAACAAAGTTGCCGGAGAAGTAAAGAAATTGCTTGAGATTTGGACCTCTCTACCTTTGAGCCTGATTGGAAGATCAAACATAATCAAAATGACCGTCCTCCCAAAGTTTACATTCCTATTTAACACGATCCCCATGGAATTTGGAAAGACTGAATTAGTTCGAGCACAAAGAAACATAACAAGTTTCATATGGGCAACAAAAGGATCAAGAATCGCATGGAAAAAGATCAGGAGAAGTAAGAAAGACGGCGGACTAGCTAGCCCAGACCTGATGGAATATTGTAGGGCCTTTCAATTTAAAAATATCAAAGTATTATTAAAAAGTCACACACATTACCCCGACCATTTTAAAGCAATTACAAAAGCAGAAGACCATGTGTTGTTTAAATTTGGACACCCCAAATTTTTCAAAAAAATAAAGTTAAAGATACTAAGGGATGCAGCAAACATGTGGACACAAATCAGAGGCATTCTAAAAATACCGTATTATAGCAAATGGGCCCCAATCTGGGAATCGCCAGGAACCCCAGAATGCTTAAAGGACACTCTTGCTTTGGCATTGAAAAATACCAACATCAAAAATTGGGGGCAATTACTAAATGGCTCTAACTTAAAGACATGGCCAGAATTGCAAAAACTAACAAATAACACTATATCCAGATTCAAATATTATCAAATGTCAAGCTGGTCTAAAACCTTGCCCAATATAAGTGGTAACGAAAAACTGGAAGATGACATGATAAAAGCAATACGACAACCTAAGGAAGTGGCGAAGTGGTACTGGGCTCTGATTATGGCAAAAAATACCGACGCCAATATGGAAAATCAAATATGGGGCAAAGACATCATAACAACGGATCTGGATTTAATTTGGGAAAAATCAGTGGACAAATGCTGGTCCAACTTGAAATCCGCGGCGCTGAAGAGAAATCATTTATATACTATTCATAGGGCATATTGGACACCAAAAAAACTCTCCAAATTCAAAAATGCTGGAATAAAAAAATGCCCCAAATGCGGAGAGGAAAAATCGGATGATGTCCACATGTTTAAAAGCTGCCCTCATTTGAAAGAATATTGGGATCAAGTCGGTAAGACCTTGTGCACCATCTTGTCAAAACAACTAACTGTGAGTATTACTCTTGTTCTTTTTGGGATATTAGATTCAAGTTATGTAGAGGGGCTTACCAAGGAACAGGAGAATCTCCTCTTTGTTTTAATAGTTCTCGCAAGGAGAGAGATCTGTATTAAGTGGATAGAATCTACCTGTCCGACACATGCAGAATGGCTGAACTCAGCAATAAGAATCAGTAAATTGGATAAATTAAGTAATGTAAGTAAGAGATTTAAGTTCTGGGACAGTTTTGAAAATTTCTTAAACTCCACATAATTACCACACTTATGTCCTATGATTAAAGCGATATATTCTCTGGTTGACAAGTATGGTACTTGCTGAGTAGTCAAGTTGGCTAGCTCCTCCCGATCCAAACCAGAAACATTGTTATGTAACGAGTAAAGGAAACTGCTCAAACTAAAAAGAGGTCATAACTCCCCAGCCAAGTGAGACCAAGGGGCAGTGTTGGAAAACGATCAAAGATGTAGACACCTGACACTCCGTAAGCATACAATTATCGCAAGATGAGGATACAAAAAAAAAAAAAAAAAAAAAAAAAAAAAAAAGTATTGCTTTTAATTCATTCTTTTATATACAAAGAATTGGATTTTAGGCCGGCTTTTAGGATATGCCGTGCATATTTCATATATTTTACATATATTATATATTTATAGCTAAATTATTTATTTTGCTATTTTTTGCACTAATCTAGGTTACTTTATGTAACTGAATTTAGTTTTGGCATGTGCCAATCAACAAGAGTTGGAGTTTGATTCATGACAGTTTGTCCTTTATGTGAAATATTACCGTTATGGGGATTTATCCCAATACTTTTTGCCCGTTGCACAAAGAAAATGTTTAGTATTTTTACTATGTTTATTGTACATCCTAATGACATCCAATGAAAATGTCGTATTCACTAGCACTTGCACTTTAAAAATCTGCCGCCGCCCTCTAAGGCGCCATGTGACCAAGGCCTCCTGTAGGCCGAAACGTTATCCTGTCTGTTGCGGAATAAAAATCACTCGCAGAGAAATCTGGCTCTCCTGTTTCTTGGCGGTATTGCGGCTGGAGTTGAGTCCGTTTGCTGTTCGTGGAAACCTGTGTTCATATATATATATATATGTATAGGAGGTACGGCAGCTAAAGGCGTCTGAAGAAGGATAATGATTCCGAAATGCATTATGCCCAGCTGTAAGGAGATCCAATAAAGAACCTCACCTGCATTTCCCCGCTTGTGGCTCCTTTCTTTCAATTGGTTGGAGGACTGTTGCCAATATTTCCGTGTCGGCCAGAGACACGTCAAGGAGCCCAGCTTCATCAAGTGGCTGCCTGTTTTACTGGTGTTCTGCGCAAGCAGGTTTTCTTTCGTCAAGGTATTGGCTACAGGCACCCCACCTTCGGAGCGTTGGGACTGCTAGGGACACCGCGAAAGCAGACTGTGATTACACGGTGGTGTTGGTGCATTGTCTCCAACCCATGTCCCAGCGAACCCACGCACGGATGGTTGAAGCGTTATGCGGGGACTCGAGGGGTTCGGATGCCAGAGTATTTACCTCTACACAAGCGCCCAGATCCATTAACGCCCATAAACACAGAGATTGAACTTTTTTTTTCCCCGTCACGCCACACCAGGTACACAGCATTCTGGGAGTTGGAGTTCTCTACAGACTCCAATACGGCGGATGGTCACATGAGTGGGGGTGGCGCTAATAAGGAACTGCATAAAGGCTGCCACTATTCGAACTGGGCGCTATGGACAGGAGGTACGGCAGCTAAAGGCGTCTGAAGAAGGATAATGATTCCGAAATGCATTATGCCCAGCTGTAAGGAGATCCAATAAAGAACCTCACCTGCATTTCCCCGCTTGTGGCTCCTTTCTTTCAAGTGGTTGGAGGACTGTTGCCAATATTTCCGTGTCGGCCAGAGACACGTCAAGGAGCCCCGCTTCATCAAGTGGCTGCCTGTTTTACTGGTGTTTTGCGCAAGCAGGTTTTCTTTCGTCAAGGTATTGGCTACAGGCACCCCACCTTCGGAGCGTTGGGACTGCTAGGGACACCGCGAAAGCAGACTGTGATTACACGGTGGTGTTGGTGCATTGTCTCCAACCCATGTCCGAGCGAACCCACGCACGGATGGTTGAAGGGTTATGCGGGGACTCGAGGGGTTCGGATGCCAGAGTATTTACCTCTACACAAGCGCCCAGATCCATTAACGCCCATAAACACAGAGATTGAACTTTTGTTTCCCCCGTCACGCCACACCAGGTACACAGCATTCTGGGAGTTGGCGTTCTCTACAGACTCCAATACGGCGGATGGTCACATGAGTGGGGGTGGCGCTAATAAGGAACTGCATAAAGGCTGCCACTATTCGAACTGGGCGCTATGGACAGGAGGTACGGCAGCTAAAGGCGTCTGAAGAAGGATAATGATTCCGAAATGCATTATGCCCAGCTGTAAGGAGATCCAATAAAGAACCTCAACTGCATTTCCCCGCTTGTGGCTCCTTTCTTTCAAGTGGTTGGAGGACTGTTGCCAATATATATATATATATATATATATATATATATATATATATATATATATATATATATATTCTCACGCTTCCAATGACCAAAAAGAACGGAGGCACTCACTCGGGCCGGTGCAATTTGCGGTCATAGTCCGACCGCTTTATATCATGCTCACAACTCCTTATTACTTCAAAGATGTTGCACTCATGGGGATGTTTTTCAAGTACTTTATTGCAGGAAAAACAAACGCGTTTTGGCGTAACGCATTCCTCGGTGTTCGTTGCACACTGAGTGGGACACTTTTAAAAACATTTCCAGCTGGGAATAACGATAAAGAAAGGACCGTGCGTCTTATTGTTAACAAAGACGCCATTTTGAAGAGGTAAATATATTATTCGTACAATACTGGTATCTCAAATTATTATACAGAATACATTCCGAAATTCTTCATAGAGGTCAGATAAATTAATAGTATTTGATATATTTACAATCATATTTCATCTTTTATATTTATACTTCAACATCATAGTTTGTTCACAAATCTATCTTGCCGTGTATCGGCCTCAGTCCTTTCATTTAATTATCGTTCCCCCTCCAAAAGCACTTTATTCAGCAAGTATTCCACATTCCTTTAACAATTGCATTTTGGAAACAGAAAAAGGAACAATGCGCATATTCTTCTCTGTAGGCGCTGCTTTTTTCTGGTCACACTTCAATAAGTGAAAACTTCTTTATCGTTATTCCCAGCTGGAATTTTTTTAAACGTGTCCCACTCAGTATTTTTAAATTCCCCAAAATTACCATTGGGATCCCAATAACTATACACCCCTAACATTTTAAAATTATCCTTTTCACCCCAATACCCATGCCCTCTAAACCTTAATATTACACTGGGTACCCCTAAATCCAAACCCACCCTGACCCCAAAAAATACCCCTACAACCCAAACAAACCCAAAACCGTAAAATTACACAGGGCACCCCAAATCCCAAACCCACCCTGAACACTAAAAATACCCCTGCACCACAAAACCCAAACACCCCCTGAACCCTTAAAATATCACTGCTCCCCAAAACCACTGTAAGCACTAAAATTACACTGGGCGCCCAAAAACCTAAACTTACACTGAACCCTAAAAGTACCCTGATACTTCAAAACCCCAAACAAACCATGAAACCTAAAATTACCAAGGGCACCCCAAACCGAAACCCATACTGAACCCTAAATGATACTCCTACAACCCAAACAAATGCTGAACCCTAAAAGTACCCTGGGCACCCCAAAACCCAAACAAACTCAGAACCCTAAAATGACCACGTGCACTCCAAAATCCAACCCCCCGAACCCTATAAATATCCCTGTACCCTAAACCCACCCTGAACTGTAAAATGACCACGTGCACCCCAAAACCCACACAAACACTGAACCCTAAAATTACCCTGGTTACCCCAAAACCCAAATCCACCATGAACACTAAAAATACCCTTGCAACCCAAAACCCAAACCCACCCTGAAGCCTAAAATTACCCTGGTCATCCAAAAACCCAAACTTACCCTGAACCCTGAAAATACACCTACACCCCAAAACCCCAAACCAACCTGATCTCTAAAATTACCCTGGACACCTCAAGACAGAGCCTGAACCCTAAAATTACTCTGGGCACCCCAAAACCCAAACCCAGCCTCAACCCTATACATACAACTGTAATCCAAAACCCCAAACCACTCTAAACACTAAAATTACCTGGGCACCCCAAAACCCAAACTCACTCTGAACGCTAAAAACACCCTTACACCCCAAACCCAAACAAACCCTGAACCCTAAAATTACTCTGGACAACCCAAACCCCAAACAAACACTTAACCCTAAAATTACCATGGGCACTCCAAAAACCCAAACCCCCTGAACCCTAAAAAATCCCTGAACCCCAAAACCTTCCCTGATCCATAAAATGAACACACACACACCCCAAAATCTAAGCAAACCCTGAACGCTAAAATTACCCTGGGCACCCCAAAACCCAAACCCAGCCTCAACCATAAAAATACCCCTGCACCCCAAAACCCCAAACCACCCTAAACGCTTAAATTACCCTGGGGACCCTAAAACCCAAACTCACCCTGAACCCCAAAACCCTCCCTGATCCATAAAATTAACAGGGGCACCCCAAAACCCAAACAAACCCTGAATGCTAAAATTACCATGGGCACCCCAAAACTCAATAAAACCCTGAACCCTAAAATTACCCTGGGCATCCCAAAACCCAACCTATCTAAACCCTAAAAATACCCCCGGACCCCAAAACCCAAACCCACCCTGATCCCTAAAACTACAATGGGCACCCAAAACCAAAATCCATCATAAACCTACAATTAACCTTGACACCCCTAAACCTATACCCCTACACCACAAAACTTAAACCCACCCTAAACCCTATACTTACCTTATGCTTACATTCAAAATACATATGCCTTTACCATTCAGGCCTTTACAATGAAATTTGTTGTAAAAGCAAGCGTGGTAAAGGCATATGCATTGTAATGCCATGCTTTGTAATGGCATTGCGGCGTAATGGCAGTTGCATTGTATTGGAATGTCGGGTAATGGTATTTGTTGTACATTTATGTTGTAATGGCTGTTTAACCTTTTAAAGACATAACTATGTGTGTCAGCGAGAGGACATGTGTGCCAATGAAGCCTATGAAATATAATTAAAGAGTGCAGTGCTGAAAGATCCTGAACTGTATATGGTGAACTCTGTGCTGCAATGCAAAAGTACTGACACTATCTTCTATGCTGCATGAGGGGCAATGTAGGATTATGGACTACAGAGTAGTCCACCCATAACTGTGGTCATCTGGCACCTGTGATTGATCACCAATAAATAAAGCTTAGTTCATGCCAAAACACATCTGGAATAATGAGCAAACGGTGCTTTTTATCAAATAAAGGCATATAGTCTTTGAAGTTTACTGAGATACAGCAGGATACTTCGTTCCCGTGTTAAGCAACGGCTGCCCTGCTAGGATTGGGGGCCCTCTTTGTGGTCATAACAAGTATGTAGCCACCATCACAGGATGGGAGCGGTATATCAAGGCAACAAGGTGTTTGCCTGAGTGAACGAGGATAGCAGAGCGACCCACCGGGGTGATAATTTTATTTTTTCATCACTAGAATGCAAGGTTGCTGTGCGCATCCTATCCTACTTAAGCTGCAGCCTTGAATTAATCTTAAAGTACTATTTACCCATGTGTGGGCACCTTCGTTGAGGTAACTTTTGCGGATGATGTTTAACGGCTAGCCTAGCCGTGGAGGAGTCCCGCTGTGGCAAAGCAGACTTGGGTGACGCCAAACGGTAGCCACCATCACAGGATGGGAGAGGTATATCAAGGCAACAAGATGCTTGCCTGAGTGAACAAGGATGGCAGAGCGACCCACTGCGGTGATATTTATAATATTTCATCACTGGAATGCACAACAGCTCACTTGAAGGAACACCAATGGTTGCACCACCATGACCAAGAGACTGTGCGAACGGCCGGGCCCACAGGGGCAGGAGACTTAATGGTTTATATGTAGTCCATCTGTTTCCTGCACGCCGGTTTGCACATAGCCATCACGCTACACGATTGCTGTGCGTATCCTATCATACTAAAGCTGCAGCCTTAAATAAATCTTAAAGCATTATTTAGCTGTGTGTGTGCTCCATCGTTGAGGTAACTTTTGCGGATCATATATATATATATATATATATATATATATATATATATATATATTTCTCACAAAGGACCAGCACTTCGGAGATCGCACAACTTCCAAACTTGTATTAGGCAGCCTTCAAAGGAAATATAATTAAAAGAGGGAGCGCCCCAGCCTACTAAAGGAAGAAACATGAACTTAAACTACCAGAATGCAACAGAATGGGTTTCTAATCAATGACGCATATATATTCACGTGTCAAATGGGCGTCTCCCTCATTTCCGTGCCTTCGTGACAGCCTGTGACCAAGGAGCAAAAGGGCTCCGAAACGCGTAAGGCAACAGTTAATCTACCCGAGGGAATGTGAGCCTTTGCATAATAGAAGTTTGGAAGTTGTGTGATCTCCGAAGTGCTGGTCCTTTGTGAGAAAATTAATTAACGGCAGTCCGTGTCGTGGAGAGGCACCACCTGAAAATAGGCCCATGAAAACAACGGAACTGTACCAAGTTTTCCTTTTGGAGCTTTCAAACAGCATCCTTGCCGGTTCACCTTGCCCTGGGGGCCCACCAAGGGCGATGGAAAATTAATTATTAGACACGAGAGAAGCACGGAGCCTACAAAGGAAATATAATTAAAAGAGGGAGCGCCCCCAGCCTACTAAAGGAAGAAACATGAACTTTAAATACCAGAATGCAACAGAATGGGTTTCTAATCAATGACGCAAATATATTCACGTGTCAAATGGGCGTCTTCCTCATTTCCGTGCCTCCGTGACAGCCTGTGACCAAGGAGCACAAGGGCTCCGCAACGCATAAGGCAACAGTTAATCTACCCGAGGGAATGTGAGCCTTTGCATAATAGAAGTTTGGAAGTTGTGTGATCTCCGAAGTGCTGGTCCTTTGTGAGAAAAAAAAAATTATATATATATGTATATATATATATATATGTGCTCAAGACCAGGGCAACCCGGTGAAAACGCTTCATGCAGTGGAGATCTTTTGTACAATAAAGAACGCATTTCACTGAAAGCTGTATGCGGTCCGTATCTGATTTTCCATCCGTGAGGAAAAGGAACTTGGCTCAGCATTCGCAAGCTTATATATATATATATATATATATATATATATATATATATATATATATATATATATATTACCTACTGGCGGTCGCCAGTAGGTATATATAGTTAGGATTTTTTCTCTATGGGTTTTTTGAAAATTCTATGTCTAATAACTTTGGCGTTTGTGGACGGAATCGGCTGAAATTTTCAGGAAAATGGCACATTTTGTTTCTGAGCAGCCCTTGAAAATTTGGGGGGGGTTTGTCCAGTGGGGGCCGAGAAAAAAGGGGGGTCCCAAAACGTGTTTTTAACATTGAGTTTTCCATAGGGCGGTTGGCCTCACTTTTAGCCCGAACGGCTGAATGGATTTGCACGAAACTTGGCAAAATTGTAGGGACTGGTAGCCCGATGTGCCTTTTGTAGGTCTCAATATATGTGCTCCAGTGGATTTTGAGAAATTAACGTTTAAAAAAAGATATATATCTGTAACAGCGGACCGGTTAGCGCTCTGGTTCGCGGACTTTTCGCGCAACGGAGCTTTGTGAAGCGAAGCTGATTGGTTCTCCGGCGTCTGTCAACATTCCAAACAGTCCGTAGCGGCCGCCATCTTGTCTCTCGGTAGGATCGAGAGACAAGAGGAGGTCAAAACAAAGGGGGAAATAACTATAAGGGGGCATAGTAGATCCTCGCTGACCCCCTAGGTTTGATGTGGAGGTTTTAAAAGGGCCCCGCGGGGCAAAAAAAAAACAAAATAATAATAATCGAACGGCTGAATGGATTTGCACGAAACTTGGCAAAATATTAGGGACTGGTAGCCCGATGTGCCTTTGCTAGGTCTCAATATATGTGCTCCAGTGGATTTTGAGAAATTAACGTTGAAAAAAAGATATATATCTGTAACAGCGCTCCGCTTCGCGTACTTTTCGCGTTACGGAGCTTTGCGAAGCTGATTGGTTCTCCGGCGTCTGTCAACATTCCAAACAGTCCGTAGCGGCCGCCATCTTGTCCCTCGGTAGGATTGAGAGACAAGAGGAGGCCAAAGCGAAGGGGGAAATGACCATAAGGGGGCATAGTAGATCCTTCCTGACCTCTTAGGTTTGATGTACCATTTTGCCAAGTTTGGTGTAATTCCGTTCAGCCATTCAGGCTGTAGACGTATGTAAATGTCCTATGGAAAATTGCATGGGGAAAACACATTTGAAAGTGTTGAAATTTAGAACCAATTAAAATGTTACTTTGGTTTTGTATTTGTGTGTGATGAAAGTTAATTGGTTATGTATATATGTCAAATGAGAGGAAACCACAGCCATTTTGTGATACTACTGTCTGAGGTACATTTGTGAGGAATTTTTGGTGGTGAATTTCTGGTGTTTGATTTACACAGTACTAACACTTCTGCTACTTTTAAAAAGGTGAGTTGTTAATTTGTAAGGGGAACTATGTTGTACACTTGAAGATAATTTGAAAAATGTTTTCTGTTATTTATTTGCAGTCCTTCTGTTATACTAAATACTTGATGAAGTTAGTTTTATATTATGTATTACTAAAAACGATAAATGAAAGTGATTATTTTTTTCTGCAATTTACAGCAAGCAATTTCAAAATAAAATGGCTCACAATGAAGAGACCGTGGCAATTTCTTTTGAATTGTCCACTACATTGATTGAAATTGAGAGCACCAATAATGAAATATTGTCACAAGGAGGACATGACTTGTATGATTCCATTAGATTGATTGAAATGGACAGCACCAAGAATGAAATATTGTCACAAGGAGATGACTTGAATGATTCCACTACATTGATTGAAATTGAGAGCACCAATAATGAAATATTGTCACAAGGAGGAGATGGCTTGTATGATTCCATTAGATTGATTGAAATGGACAGCACCAATAATGAAATATTGTCACAAGGAGGAGATGACTTGAATGATTCCACTACATTGATTGAAATTGAGAGCACCAATAATGAAATATTGTCACGAGGAGATGACTTGAATGATTCCACTACATTGATTGAAATTGACAGCACCAATAATGAAATATTGTCAGAAGGAGGAGATGACTTGAATGATTTTTTTGATCAATCTCTTGATGGCGAATTTATCGAGTGTTTGGAGACCATAGAGTTACAAGAATCATCATTGCAGACTTTTAATGAGGAGATTCCAGATGAGATGATTGAAGAGGAAATTACTGATGAGGACATGTTACTAGTTCTTTCAAATTTAGAAAATTCTGAAGAATAAATTTATATTTAGAAATCAAAAATTGTTTGAGACATTATTCATTTTTATTTTTAATTTATGAGGTTGTAGCGAAGTGATTGTAGTATAAAATGAGACTTATAGTATAGAGTGCAACATTTTTATGTTACATGGTAAGTTTACTCATATTTACTTCCCTTCTGCCACTATATTATCTCCAATGTGTATTTGACATGTCTTCTTCATCTCCGGCCTCCTTTCTCTCACTGTGTGTCTCCGATGCATCTTATCGCTGGTATTTTGTGTAATTACAGAAGAGAGTAAAATAAAATAGTTTGGAACGTGAAAAGGGGGCAAAGTAGAGTACTCCTCACCCCCTAGGCCTTTTTAGGCGGTCCCAAAAGGATCAGTTTCTGCTTTCCTGAGAGATTATGGTATGAGTTCCATATACCACAATAACTTGCATTACAACATGCAAGATATCTATCTCCTATTACCAACTTTTGGAGATATTCGCGCTAAGCGCGAATATCTCCAAAAAGTAACACCTGCCCTGAGCAGTTCTTAGCCATGTTATCCAATGGGAGGTGGATAACATGGCTAAGAGTATTAGCTCGGTAATGCATGAATATCGCTGAGTTTTTAGCGATATTCATGCATTGCGGCCGTTTATTATCGCATTTGCGATAAACCTTGATAATAGTAAGGTTTATCTTCGATAATTTCTGACGATGCTTAGTGGTAAAAAATTGGTTGGTAAGCATCGTTAGCGATAAATATCGCTTAACTTTGGTAATATGCCCCAACGTCTGTTAACGTTCGATTCGAAGGAAATGAGGAAGTGTTGAAAAACATTGTCTGCGCCATCTTGCCTTTTTTGAAATGCCACACTTTTGTCGTGCACGGCAGCCATTTTAGATGTCTTGACCAGACCCACTCTCTGCACGCTGTCGATTCGTAGCATGGCTCCTCACCCTCGTAAGCATCTCCCCCAGGCACTGGTCACCACCGCTCTCTGTCTTATGCATGGGCAATAAACCTTCCCCCATCTGCGCTGCTCTTCCCTGAGAATCACACTCTGTGCCCGCCCGACACCTCCCTTTCGCCCTATTCACTACCGCACCCTCTGACACTCCTCTTCCTCTGTGTCCGAATGTCCAGGCCGGTCCTAGGCTATCAGCTAGCCCTGCAGATGTAGTTTATGGCCCCAGCTGTAAAGAATCACCCCTCTTCAAAGGAGTTATAGTAGATCAAGGCCCACACCCGATGTGATCCGTCAGAGCACACGCGTTCCTACTATCTGAAAACCATCCTGTATTGTGATTGGGGAGGGGACCGAGCCTGAAGCGGAAGATTCCAGGAATGACTCTTTGTACATCAAAGTTTTTACAATTATGTGTCACATTAAAAATATATAGCACTCCAACAAAGTAGTAGGAATATAAAACTTTAATAACATATAAATATATACAACAAAACAAAAACAGTAAAAACATTTAAACAACGAAGAGACCGTGGCAATTTCTTTTTAATTATCCAATAGATTTATTGAAATTGACAGCACCAATAATGAAATATTCTTGTCAGTAGCGGTCTGTTGTGCGAATAGTTCCAAGGCAGCAGAACGCGCTGAAATCTAGATGGCACGAAAGTGATGTCTAGTAAGTTGCCGCCCAGCAAAAAACGGCGTGGGGCGCCGCGGGGGTGAGTGAGTCCAGTAGGCACCACAGCTATTCTTACCGGCATTGCAGAATTACTGCTGGGGACAATGCCTGTGCTGTAGCAGGGTCACAGCAGAAACAAAAAGGATTCTGTTGAAGATGTTGTTGGTTTTCAATTTGAAAACAGTTCTGGTGTCAACTGCTATGCTAATGTAGTGGTTAATGTTTTGTTTTCTCTAGAAAATGTAAAAGAGGGGGAGGCAGTCCAAAGTTCCGTTAAAAGGGCAAAGGAAAGGATTGGTGGTTTGAACTATCAGTCAAAAAGGGGAGGGGGTGCAATAATTTTTCCTACCGGGTCACACTGTGCTTTCACCGGAAGTGAGGTCTGCAGGATTGTAGTAATTCAAAGTGAGGCTGGCGCCAGCATGGGAGCGCCGACGTCCCGCGGATACAGTTTCGTCACTCCACGGGCGATCATGGCAGTCATTCCCCATCGGGGGTCGGAGACTCCCGCGGCTCCTCTAGAATCTTCAAGGTCGTGGAGGACTACGGTGGTGGAGTCAACCAGTGACCGGGCCATTTCTTTATGTTGGGCCCGCTCTTGCCAGGTCGACCGCCATTTTGAGAGTTCGGCAGCTACCGGCGATCGCGGGGTCACATGAGCGGACGGGCTCCACCCTGCCGGGCGAGACGTTGCAGCATGGCCACAGTGGAAGAACCGTTATCTAGGTCGTTCCGAAACTGTGCAGCACTGTAGTTGTTAGGATGCCACCGCCTGGAGCGCTGAGGGTGCAGCTGGGAAGCCTCCACCTGGGGAGGCGGGAGAGGCCTGTTCGCACCGTCTCTCCCTCCCAGTGCACCCCACGGCGTCTCGCTTGAGATTTGTTATGGCCGGACCAGGCGATGAGGACGAGGGGGGGGTCGGAGGCATGTGCAAGACATCCCCCTCCAGTGTTGTCGCAGCCATTATAAAAGAAAGAAGTGTCCCGTCCGTCTTCGGGCCGGGCTTCCGGTGGATGTCGGCCGGACGCCCCTGGCTCTGGCCCCATGAACGGGTTTCTTGGTTTATCGGCTGCAGCCGGATCCCGTCGGCCTCGGCCCCCCGACCGTTGGTGGTCGGACCGGAAGAGCATGTGGCGGGACTACCTGCAACTCTCAAGGGCCACCGCGGCCGGACTGGGAGAGAGAGGGGAGGGTCGAGGAGACATTCCCCCCCCTGCAACTGTTCAGCGTTGTAAAGGCAATCCCCTGGCCGGGTCCCGCTGGTCTCGGCCTCTCCTCCGGCTACACCCTACGTTAGGATCTCCTGGCCGAGGCGTGGCAGCAGGACCTGCCTTATATGGGCTGCTCCCGGCTGGGCGTAGCCGGAACCCTGCCCCACCTTGGAAGTTTCCAGAGTGGGGGTGGATGTTCTACTGACTTGCATTTTCCCTAGTCTATCGATTTTTTTGGCGTGGCAGGCGGTGGGACAGCGAGGGGTGATTTGGTTTCTCTTACTGTTTTTCTGGTCTCTCACCACTGGCATATTTTAACGTTTTCTTGTTTCTAGGACATTAATAGGTTTTATCATTACGTTATGTTATCGTTTCTTTGTTCGTTGTTTAATAAAAGTTCATGTTCATCAGTGGCCTACTGATTTTCGTTTTCCTATTTTTTTCTTTCCAGGTTGTTTCATGGTAAAGTTTCTGTTAACAGGATACAGTGATCACTTCGTTATTATTGCATATGTCCTTTTCACTAGGGGTGCTCTCTGGTCGGGCCAGATGACGTATCTCTAGTAAATGGTCCGGGTGAAAAAGGTGCATCAATCAGTGGGGAGTAGATAGGCATGACAGATTACAACGGGGGAGAACGGTCCGCATTACGCACCCTTTCACTACTTGCAAAGATTTTCCTACGTTTATTTGCAAACAGGGAATACCTCCAAAAAGAACTAATTCCCAAACAGTCAATGTTCGGACAATCAATCAATCAATGAGGAATGAAATAGGTACGACGTGTTAAAGGCTTGCGTTACCTACCCTTCACTATCTGCAAAGGGAGATAGAATATTCCTATTCTTCCTTGTTTGCAGGTAGAGAAGATCGTTAAGAGAATTAACTTCGAACAATTCAATGCTCGATTGAAACAATCAACAAGGGGTACTGTGAACACAAATGAACGCCGCTTATATACATACGCATTGCTATTTTCAACAGGTTGTTCCTAATGTTTCTATTTTAGCGAGGTCAAAAGAGATCCCATTAGTGGCCTACTGATTTTGCTCGATTCCTTTTGTTTTTTTACACGATTTTTCGCTATCTGCAAAGACTAAACAGAGTATTGCGACTCTGTGCTTGTTTGTAAATAGAGAATGAACCAAAGAGAACAATCAATCAAATGGAGAGAGAAGCAGGCACGACGGATTACAAAGGGGGAAAGGGCTGCGTTAACTACCCTTCACTATCTGCAAAGAGAGAGTACTCCTAATAGAAATGAGGGGTGGGGGGCAGCAATCAAAGCAGATCAGTGTGCATAAACACGAAAAAAAAAATTCTTACCACGTACTTGACATTCGACAGCTTATGATATTTGCTATTAAAAAACCATTGAAATTCACTGAAAAAACCATAGGTTATAGACCATATATAGTTAGGAATTAGCATTTCCAAAACCTTGAAAATTCACTGAAAAAACCATAGGTTATAGACCATATATAGTTAGGAATTAGCATTTAAAAAACCTTATTTTACTCACACAAAACCATTGAAATTCCATATATAGTTAGTTGCACTAACTATATATTGCGCACCCGCAATCCACTGCTGATGATGTCACATATTACATCATTCATGACATGGTCAGTGACATCACTGATGACATCTCAAATGACATCACTGATGACATCTCATTTGACATCAATGACCACATCACTGATGATATCATTCATGTGACAATACAATGCATCTCCTCACATTTTAATATAACCTCTGTTTCACCCAGTGTTAAAAACAGAGTATAATTTTTGAAACCATTGACACACCAATACTAGTTACTACATACGTACTCACTGATTCCTACGTCTACACACACATTCACTCATTCACCCATACAATCATTCATACATACAATCACTCATGTTTACAACACAATCATATGCACTCATACACCTATACAGACACTCACACTCTGCCACTCATCCATGGAGTTACTCACACACCTAGTCAGTCCTGTAAAGAATCAATCACACTTCCATTTTCTACTCTATACAGTTAAACATAGAGCACCTTACGTTTTCAACCATATACTAACACATACTTACTCTCTTATACAATCATTGATACAAGTACACATTGATCTGTACAGAGTCACACACCTCCCATCCAGCCACACACACACTCAGTCTCCCATGCAAATACTTGGGCAATCAATCAATAACCCATATAGTTACTCATATAGCTACTGATCAACACATGCAGCAGTTTACAGAACAACAGACATAATGATGCACAAATTAAGACAGTTTAGTCACTAACCCATGCACTCAGTGAGACACATTTAATCACTCACTCATACATTCAGTCATGCACCTACTAAATCCTTCGTCCAGACACTTATACATCCACTCATTCTTCAATATGTAAGACATATTTTAACTTTACAGAAACATAGTCACTGGATGTTGTCATCAGTGATGTCATCAGTGATGTCATTTGAGATGTCATCAGTGATGTCATCAGTGATGTCACTGACCATGTCATGAATGATGTAATATGTGACATCATCAGCAGTGGATTGCGGGTGCGCAATATATAGTTAGTGCAACTAACTATATATGGAATTTCAATGGTTTTGTGTGAGTAAAATAAGGTTTTTTAAATGCTAATTCCTAACTATATATGGTCTATAACCTATGTTTTTTTCAGTGAATATATATATATATATATATATATATATATATATATATATATATATATATATGGTATGTTAAGTTCCCAAAGCCGGCAAGCGCAGCGCATACAGCCACACGAACAAGCAGGAACCAGCGAGACCCAGGAAGGTGCAAGTTTTTCTTTTATTTAGATTTTAGCCCAGCACCAGTCCGCCATGACGCGTTCCGGCTAGAGATAGCCTTGATCACATGTCAGCGTCAAGGGGGCTGACCACCCATTTAAAGTGCAAGAGTGCCATCACATGTCATGGAAAACAAAGAAATACTATTGTTTCCAAAGAGTCCTAATGATACATTGCAGCTTGAATGCCAAAGTTCGCACATAAAATATATACAGCAATAAATCGTGATAAAATTACAGTAAAATACATATTACAAACACAATTTATAAAACCTCGGAGATGAAGTGTAATTGTAAGAATTCATGGCAACGGCTAGAACAACTTCTAAAATGCATATAAAAGTTAAGAGCCTAATAAATAAATATAAATAATTATATTGCCTTTAAAATCCCAAAACCACAGTTATATATACAAATTGAAACAAATAACTGCGAAAAGAATGCAAGAACATATCTGCAAATCCCTGTTGTCATGGATTCAATAAATTGAATAGATGTTGAGCCCATGTGAGCTATATGCTAGCACTGAGGTAAAAAGTACAAGCTGTTATGCGCAAATAGGCATAATTAGTGCAAAAACATGTCATATGGCAATAAAGTGCTACCAAAAAGAAGTGCAAATTTGTTAAATCATGGATCTATAAAAGATCATTTACAAAAATTAGGTCAAAGAGGGTCCAGGATGCATGTTAAAATATCATTTATCTAGTCTAAAATCATAGTATACAGGGCAATCACAGTACTGATAAGAAAGTGCAATGTGCATACCAGAAAGTAACCAGAATACTACAGATAGGTGTGGCAATCCTCCCCAATGTTGAGCCCTTGCGGTGACTTAGTATCAAGTGATATGATATATCGGGTCTCTAGCTTACGCAGCAAAGACTCTCTGTCACCTCCCCTCCTCTGGGGAGGAACACAATCTATCACATAGTGTTTCAGCAATGAGGCGTCTTTCCCATGAGTTTTTCTCAAAATGCCTGGCTACTGGATATGTCGCATCTGCATTGGTAATTGCACGCAGATGCTGTAGAATTCGCTTGTGGACTTGTGGCCTTGTACTGCCCACATATCTAAGCCCACAAGGGCACTCTAAAACATAAACAGCAAACTCAGATTTGCAGTTTAGTTTTTGCTTGATTTTAATTGGAAATGGGGAAAGTGGTGTACTGACCTGAATTTTGCTGATGCCATGTTTACAGGCTTTACAAGTAGAACACTTTAGGAATCCCTTGCTGTCATCTAACCAGGAACCTGTGATTACCTCTGGGCTGCTCGAAACCAGGCTATCTTGCATAGACCGTGCTTTACGATAGGTAATGCTGGGGTATTTAGGCATGGCAGGGCCAATGACAGGATCACTGGATATTAAGGACCAGTTGTCCTTAATAATTTTATGGATACATTTGTGCTGATTACTGTATCCAATAATCAACCTGGTCTCCTCACAGGGTCTATGGACAGGAGGCTGCTGTCGTGCCACTCCTGAGCCCAGGAGTGCAGATCTGTCCATTTTGTTGGCTCTCTGTGTAGCACTGTCTAGGGTTTCAGATTTGTAGCCCCTTTGAAGGAATCGAGCCCTACAGTGGGATTGAGCCAGGCGGCACTCCTCTTCACTGCTGCAAATTCTCCTGATACGGAGCATCTCCCCATAAGGGATACTCCGTATCAAGTGTGCTGGATGGTGACTACCAGCGTGCAGCAGTGTGTTACCCGCTGTTAGCTTACGGTACAGCTTGGTATGAAGGCTACCGTCCTGGACAAAGATTTCCACATCCAGGAACACAATGGAATGTGTGCTAAAGCTGCTGGTAAATTGAATATTGAGATTATTAACATTCAATGCTTTTATAAACTCACTTGCTTCACTCTCAGTACCATCCCAAACTAGGAACAGATCGTCAATGTACCTGAACCAGAGTTTCACCTTGTTGTTCATGGTGGCAGTGTATTCCTTCATGAGGACCTGCTCCTCCCAGTACCCCATGTGCAAACAGGCGTAACTGGGAGAAAAGCAGGCCCCCATTGCCACCCCCCCTGGTCTGTAAGAATAGCTGATTGGCAAATAGGAAAACATTGTTTTCTAAACATATGGAGATCATGTCTAATAACATTTTCGAATGTTCCTGAAAACAGGCTTCTCTTTTCCCAAGAAAATGTTGAGTAGCTTTCAAACCATCTTGATGGAATATACTGGTGTATTATGAAGTAACGTCCATGGACACCAGAATATAATTAGAATTCCATCTGAAATCAATGAGTCTCCTAAGTAGATCACTTGTGTCAAGAATAAAGGAAGGCAAACCTTTTACATAGTCTTGTAAGAAGAAATAGATGTACTTGCTCAGGTTCTCCAACAGGCTGTTACATGCAGAGATAATGGGCCTGCCAGGAGGCTGCTGATAGTCCTTGTGCACTTTCGGGATGAAATAAATTACAGGAGTAACTGGGTGGTCCTTCTTAAGAAATTTATACTCATCCATAGTTAGCAGGCCCTTACTCCTCCAGGCAGAAAGTTTAGAGTAAATATCATTCCTGGCTTTGAGAGCATCTTGCATAGTGATGCGCCTGTAACTGTCCCTATCGTTAAGCTGTTTGAGAGCTTCTTCCAAGTACATCTTACGTGGCCATAAGACCACGTTGCCACCTTTATCAGATTGTCTTACCACCAAATGTTTGTTAGCCTTGAGCTTCTTTATAAGTTTGTGGTACTCACAGTCCCTGTGATAGTAGCTTTTAGTTGCATGTGCATTCCTGATCTGTAATTCCTTCAGTTGTGTGGTGACACGCTCATGAAACATGTCCACATTGCCCTTAATCATCAGAGGATAAAATTTAGATTTCGGTTTGAACGGTGTTAGACATAGTGCCGGGAAAGGTTCACCTCCAAGTGCTGTCTGACTGTCTATATGACAGGGAAATTCCTCCTCATGAAGCTCCAATAGTTCTTGCGTTAATGCTGCTCCCAAAGTAACTGCTTCACTCATACCACTGGGTGTAGTGGGGGCACAAACAACATCATGAGTCCCAATGGTTGTATTGGAATTCGATATTGTGCGTGTGGCATGATATTTGCGCAATTTTAGTTTTCGCACGTATTTGAATATGTCTATCTTAGTTGTAGCATAATCAAAATCTCCCCGTGGGCTGTATGTTAATCCCAAAGCTAAGATGGATATCTCCTTTGGGGTCAAGGCAGTGTCGGTTAGATTAATGACAGCATGAACATTAGTATTGGAGTCATTGATGGTGTCTATCTATATACATATATATATATATATATATATATATATATATATATATATATATATATATATATATTTTAATTTTTTTTTTGTTTTTCCAAGGTACTCCGCTTCTATTGCTTGTGTTTCTTTTCCAGAAAATGGATACGGACCACAAATTAAGTGCAGAGGTATTTTATTTCAGTGTAGGATGTCGCCATGATGCGTTTCAGCCCTTCCTACGTGCCTTGATCACATGAATATATATAAATATATATATATATATATATATATATATATATATATCCGTTCACCAATCCCACTGATCGGCTCTGGACGCCGATCCAACAACGCAGGTACAGACCACAGCAACGCTAAAAAGTTAGTTCAAGGTAGTTTTAATGCTCCCAAATCCCCAATATCCCAAATATATATATATATATATATATATTACCTACTGGCGGTCACCAGTAGGTAGTTATAGTTAGGACCTAGTTACCATAGGAAAATCACAACATTCTATTCCCGATTGATGAATATTCGCGAAATTTTCAAAACTAATTCTTTGTTGCTATCAGCTCCTATGTTGAAAATTTGGGGGTGATTCGTCAAGGGGGGCCAGAAAAAAAGGGGGGTCCCAAAACATGTTTTTTCCATGTTACTTTCGATAGGAAACTTTAGACAAGGCTATAGGTCGGACGGGTGAACGGAATTACCCCAAATATGACAGGAAGAAGGGTCTTGGTCTAGAAAGCACACTTTTGTTTATTTGGTGTAAATCCGTTCAGTAGTTTTTGAGAAATATTGAAATTTACAGATATCGATATGTGGGAATTCTCCCATCTGATTGGCTGAGGCACGAGCTTGCTGCCTATTGGCTGCGAGTGGTTGCAACTAGGAAGTGTTGGCCGCCATTTTGTGATTCCGTTGAAGCAAGTAAGGACAAAAAAGGGCATAAAAAGTGGGAAATAGGAGGGTAGGAGCACTGTAACCTCTGTGGGGTGTTTAGGGTGTGCTATACAGGGGGTGTGAAGTGAACTACTCATACCTACTGGTCTGGAAGTGCTAGACTATGAAAATTAAGTGAGGTATTGCCTAGAATTTGATGCTGCTAAGGTAAGCTGGTGCGGGACTTCGGGATTAAAGGGTGAGCCCAAATTGTGTGTCTTTTGCTGTGAAGTCATGTGCCATGGCCACTGCACTACTCTGTGGGGTGTTCAGGGTGTGCTATAGAGGTGTGCGAAGCGAAGTATTATCCCCTACCGGTGTGAAAGTGGTGGGTTACGGAAATTAAGTGAGGTATTGCCGAGAGTCTGTTGTTGGTAAGGTGAGGTGATGTGGGACTCAGGGATTAAAGATTGAGCCCAAACTGTGTGTCTTATGCTGTGAAGTCATGTGCCGTGGCCGCTGCGCTATACTTGTGGAAGTAGTGTCAACATGTGTTTATACCTACTAGGATAAACTACTGACCCGTACTGGTGTGAAAGTCCCGGGTACGGAAAATATGTGATGTATTGTCTAGAGTCTCATGAAACTAGGAAGTGTTGGCCGCCATATCGGTTGAAGTAGTAAGGGGAACAAAGGGTGAAAAAAGTAGGAAAGAGGAGGGTAGGAGCACTATAACCTCTGTGGGGTGTTTAGGGTGTGCTATACAGGGGGTGTGAAGTGAACTACTCATACCTACTGGTCTGGAAGTGCTAGACTATGAAAATTAAGTGAGGTATTGCCTAGAATTTGATGCTGCTAAGGTAAGCTGGTGCGGGACTTCGGGATTAAAGGGTGAGCCCAAATTGTATGTCTTTTGCTGTGAAGTCATGTGCCATGGCCACTGCACTACAGCTGTGGAAGTAGTCAGCATGTGTTTATAACTACTAGGACGAACTACTGACTACTGACCCGTACTGGTCTGAATGTCCTGGGGTATGGAAAATATGTGAGGTAGTGTGTAGAGTCTCATGCTGCTTAGCTGAGCTGCTGCTGGACTCTAGATGAAAGCATGAGCCCAAACTGTGTGTCATATGCTGTGAAGTCATGTGCTCTGGCCGCTGTGCGACATGTGTCCAAGTAGTGTCAGCATGTAGTTATAGTTACTCCGAGGAACTTTTGTTTCGAACATTGTAACTTGTGTATGGTGCTTAGGGGGTGTTATATAGGGAGTGCGAAGGTACATTTGTGTGTATGAAAGGAATTTGGTATTTGGAAAGTGGAAAGCACTGACTCCTTTATTCGGTTTTCATAAAATATAGAAAAACCATAAAAGTACAGTATAAAAGAAACACATTATATTTCAAATTTAAATTTCATTTTGTACTTACAATAAATAATTTAATTTAAAATGTTTACACATTCAGGAATTGAAATGCATTATTCCCATTTAAATGTACAAGGAAGATTAAACATCAGTAAATGAATACAAGTAGCAGCTAGTTCAAACATAGGTAGAGAGGACCATGATCACACTCAAAATATGCAGCACTAATCTCTATTCAAGGTTTTTCCTATGCCTAATACAGAGATTCAGAAATCGTGCAATGTTATTCGCGAAGCACTCTGTATCCAAAAATTGCTGGGCGAGAAATGCTGGACGACATATTCTCCAGCCAAGAATTTTAAGATGGGTATTATCCAACTTCCCCACCACTCTTTGTACAATTTACAGAACAACACCACGTGCATTGTCGATTGGACAGATACATCATCACAAGGGCAATATGGCAAAGTTTTGGCCCTATCATTCATTTCTAGGGAAGGTTATCAGATGGTGGAATGTGTTCAGCCTAAACCGTATCAAAACAAACCTATCATATCCTCTCAGATTGTACGTTAGATATGGTTGTATTGTTAAAGTGGTTTGAATCATTAGGTTGTGCTGGACTGAATGTTTATTTACTTTCATAAGTAATCTGAGCCCCTCCAGGTGGCCCATGCACTGTGTTTTAAACAATTTCCTGGGAATCTGTACTATCAGAGCTGGATTATGATATTACTTTGAAAGACCCAAATCAAATAGAAACTTTTTCACATGAGCCACCCAATCTTATCAGTGTGGTCAAGGGCGAGGCAGTCCTTCAGAAGCTCCTGATTAAGTACTGTTTTGGGAGAAGACCAAATATGATGCCATAGTAGAAATGGTTGTACTTTTATTATATCAGTAATGTAGGGTACACCTAGTTCTACATGGCAATTGTGCGTGGAAGTGCCTCGAGGAACTGCCAGCAAATACCTCAAAAAGGCATTTTCCTCTTTCTGCATGGCATCCAGCCCACAATAACCCCAGACTCCAGCCCCGTATATTGCCATGCTAATGCATTTCGCTTGGCATATCTGGAGCATTTCAGCCGGAGGCCTCTTGCCTAGCCTCTGTGCGAAGTTAACCAGTGACGTGGTGGCCCTCATAAAGAGGAGTTTCCTGGCATTTATTGCTTGTCTCCACGAGCCCTTGTTGTCAATTAGAAAACCTAAATAAGGGTATGTTGCGGAGGATTCTAGTTTCACATTTTCTATAAAGATGTCCTTCTGCTTCTTGCTCCCTGCCCCACAGCTCATTACGAATGTCTTTTTGATTTTGATTTTTAAATCTAAGCTGGCCATAAAGATATGATACCTATTAAGGGCACGTTGTAATTCTAGGGAAGTCCGTGCTAAAATCACGGCATCGTCCGCATAGAGTAGGGCAGGTATTGGGCGTTTCTGTAGCAGAGGTAGGTCCTGACTCCCCTCCATCATGGCCTGTTCAAGACCATTTATGTAGAGTGTAAAAAGGAAGGGAGCCAGGACACAACTCTGCCTACCCCCCTCTTTACATTGAACGGTGCAGTGAGCTTCCCGCCTGCTCCGAACCGCATCCTGGTCGTAGCGTTAGTGTATGAGTCTCTTAAAAAGTGAATTATGGAGATCTCTACATCCATTTCTACCAAGATGCTCCAAAGTTTAACATGACTGACGCAATCGAAGGCGGCGGTCAGGTCTACGTAGGCCATATATAACCCCCCCCCCTTTGCATGCACATATTTTCCCATTAAAAGCGACAAGTTGAGGCCTTGCTCCATAGTGCCCAGACCTTCCCTGAACCTCAATTGGAGATCAGACAGTACTTTGCTATTATCCGCCCATTGCTGTAGGCGGTTAAGAACAAAGCGGCCTGCCACCTTAACTAGAGAGTCTAATAGAGATATAGGACGATAGCAAGCCGGATTCTGTCAGTCTCCTTTCTTGAATATTGGGACCAGGATTGATTCTGACCATGAGTCAATAAGCCCTACTGAACAAGTGGCTTGTAGCACTCTTGTCAGTATTGGTAACCACAGATCCATATTATATTTAAAAAGATCTACTGGAACCCCATCAGGGCCAGGAGCCTTTCCACCTTTACTGGCCTTTAAAGCATGTTCAACATCTGATAGGTTGATATCAAGAGCTATGGGAAAAGATACAGGGGCAGGGAGACAACTTATCATAGAGTTATCATCTATCACAGAATTCACACCAAAATTTAGACAAAAAATTTGGGGAAAATGTTCTATCCACTGATTTTCTTCGACAGCAATTTCCAGTGTTGGCCCGTCCCCAACTTCAGAAAGAAAAGGAGATTTAATAACTCTCCAAAAGGCAGCACTGTCCTTATTTCTACAGCTTTTATGGAGTTCTTCCCAAAATTCTTTTTTCAGCTCAGCTTTTCTTAATTTTATGACCTGATTGTATGCTTTTCTAAGCTGGACAATTGTATTTCTATCCCTCTCTTCTTCATGTAGGGCAGTTTAACTCACAATATGCCTTTGTACAGGTCTTATTAAACCAACCTTTACTCTTACCTTTATTATGTTTTTGTTGAACAGTCAATGTTGTATTTACCACCTTAGTGATTTCCATAAAAGTTCTTAGAACCTCTTGATGTGAAGTTGAGGGATCTAAACATTTAATTATAGAGTCAAAGGAATTAGTTACTACAGCTTTCGTAGTTTGTGGTGGGTCAACTTTAGCCCATTTGAGGGAATACCCATATATTCTATCGATAGTCACGTTTTTTTGCCCTACCTTTCTTTACGTCTTATTGCTGCCCTGATTGGACGGGCAAGTAATTGAAATGCTGTTTGGGAAGTGGTCACTGGTTGCATTAACATGAGTCTTAAAATTCAACAAACGAGGCGCAGCCCTACTCGTTATAAAAATAAAATCTATGATGGTGGAAGCACTTCTACAAATAAATGTTTGTGAAAAAGAAATTGGGGCGAAATAAGTTCATTAGCTTACAATAGAAATAGTGTCTCATTTAGGCATTTGCCACTTGTAGTGTGCGGGAAATGAGTTACATTTACACTGTTCTCATCAGTTAGGCCGCAAGTTAAATTACTTCTTTGATTACATGGCGTTAGATTAAAATCCCCCCCATATAACACAAGGAGGGTGGGAACCCTTACTCTGGATTACCCAGAGGGCAAGACGAATTTGTTTTAGGGTCGAAATCAGCTGTTCCTTATGCAAATTATTGTAGAAATTAACCAGAACTAACTTTTCTCGCATATTCATATTGACAGTTATAATTTGAAAATTAGGATCTGACTTAGTAAAAGTTATTGCCTTAGACCCCAAAAGATTTGAAATATAAACTGCACAAACTTCCTTTTGCCCTACCAGAAATAGAAGAAATGGCAGGGGAGAAGTACGTCTTGCACCTTTCAATATGTATTGCTGTAATGGCCCAAGTCTCTTGTAAGCAAAGCACCTGGAATTTGCTGGCAAAAGCAAGCCATAAATCATTGCTATTTTTTGATCGGAGGCCCGCTACATTCCAAAATAAAATGTTCAATAATGTTTCATTCATAGCTTCCGCCTGATTAGAGTCTAATACAATCTGACCCAATTGAATGTCTTCTGCAGTACCCAGGGTTTCTAGTCGGATCTCCAAGAAAACGTTTGGTCCTAAGTCACCATTAACTGGCACTCTATTAGGGTAGGGAATCTGAGGCCTTAGGTGGTGATTCATTACTGAGTGTAAAACCTGTGATCTGGAAGTGATGGTAGTCTCTAAAGTAGTTAATCTACGGGAAACAGATTTAGCCTGGGTCCTAGAATACAATATTTTTTTTTTTATCCAGTCAGTCTATTTCCTCGAGACCTGAAAGAGTGGAAAACCTGTTAAAGGTGGGGAGATTATACCCATAACAATCCATTGCCCTTTCATTACCAAAATTGTTCTCGCCCATAGCCCTATATGGGGGGGGGGGTAAAAGAATCCCAGTGGAAGTATGTTAATCCCTTCAAGGAATGCTGGGTTGTGGCCAAATCTCCAAAGAATATTTTTCACAAATACCGGTGCTTTTAAAGTTAGAACGACACAGTCCCCTGGAAACATCTTCCTCTTTCTACCAACCCACTGGACCCTCCTCGCCATCTTAAATTCAGTGAATAAGAGGTCAATCAACCGTACCATCCTTCCTAACCAGTGCACGGTTTTATTTCTTAGCGTCTCCCAGGTTTCCTTCTCAAGTGGTCTTAATTTGGGTACATTTGCCAGTATAATTATATACGGAGTTGTCTCAGGGGGTAAATCTAACTGTTGGTCAGTATTAGATATATCATGATTTGAGTTTGGTGAGCGAACCCATGGTTCTCGATACTTCTGTTGTTTTGGTAAGACCCATTGACTAAAGCTTTCCCCGTGTAGCTCCTTTCCATGCCCCCTTTCTCTATGGCACTGGCAGAGTAACTAAACATATTCTGTTGAAAAGGTTCATTTCTAACCGATTTTGTACTGTCTGGGAGGTCACTGATATTAGGTCTAACTGTCTCGCCGGTGGGATTGAGGTGGGAGACTCCTATTCTCGTACTAATGTTCATACATTGGACATTGTTGCCACTATACACATTTCTAGGATCAGTGGATGACAGTTTTTCATTTTTTCCCTGAGCTAGATAATCCGTCAGTGTAGCTTTGATGGCAGTTAGCCTAACACCCATATGATCTAATGAAACTCGAACATAGTGGTCTAGTCTTTCAACTAGTGCTGTTAAACTCTTAAACTCGTTACTATGTGTATCAGTTTTCTATGGAGTTCATCTTTGCTTCTCCAAGAACCTTTTCTAAAAGATGTTCTTTTTTTACCTTGGTTACCCTGTTTTGTGACAGTGGCAGCCTGGGACTTAGAAGGGGAGGAGGTTAGTAAAAAGACATCTATCTCAACAATAGAAGTTGGATTTTTTTGTTTTTTCTGAGGGAGTTGTAGTGAAGAATCAGAGTCACTCAACAGGATTTCCTGGGAGTTATGTTGAATACAACCATTACGAGATGTACTGGACTATGCCCTTTCCTCCAAGGACTCCAGTACGTCTGGCTTTCCTGACTCACTTGAAACACAATACGGGCCTGATTCTAATGACTCTTCTACTGATGATATCTGCTTATCTAATGAACCCTATTGCTCCCATAAGATAACTCGATAGGGTTTGTTGGACCTCGCTAGAAGTTCTTTTACCGGTAGAGAGGTGAGTAGTTGGAAGCTTTCTTTTGCCCATTATCACTCTAATGTCCTAGTATCTATTCTAACAATCAATACATCTACCTTCTTTTCAATAAGCTGAGATTTAAAGAGTCCACACTCTTCGGACAAGCTCAGAACCTTAAACAAATACAATCATTGTGACTTCTTTTAGTAGCATAACCCAAACATAGGAAAAAGGAAAAGCCCACAATAATGGTCACAATAAATGTAGTTATTCTAACAACAAAATGTTGTACAATGTCCTTACTGCAATGTCCCTTGATAAGCCAAGAGATTGGGCCCAGTCCAGCCTCATCCAGACACAGACGGGCAAGGACGGGCCCACTCTTGGCCCATGCGTGTCCTGTGCTGCGGAAGCCCTTGCACGGTTATGTAGCGCCTCCTGGTGCTTCCCTGTGTCGCTGGAAGAACGCGCCACTCGGGGAACGCCGGGAAATGGTGTCCAGAGAGTCCGATGGCAGAATCAGCACTCGGGCAGCATGAGGCGGGGAAGAGCATTGCGGTCCCCTCCGACGGCCAGCAGCAGCACCACAATATCAGGTAAGTTCTGGCAAAAGGAATTCAGCAATTCAGCAAACCCCGCTGCGGGAGCCCTTGCGCGGTTATGTGGCGCCTCCTGGCGCTTCCCTGTGAGGCTGGAAGAACGCGCCACTCCGGGAACGCCGGGAAATGGAGTCCAAAGAGTCCGGTGGCAGGAGCAGCACTCGGGCAGCATGAGGCAGGGAAGAGCGTTGCTGTCCCCTCCGACGGCTAGCATCAGCACCACAATATCAGGTAAGTTCTGGCAAAAGGAATTTAGCAACCCATGCCGCAGGAGCCCTTGCGCGGTTTTGTGGCGCCTCCTGGCCCTTCCCTGTGACGCTGGAAGAACGCGCCACTCATGGAACGCCGGGAAATGGAGTCCAGAGAGTCCGGTGGCAGGAGCAGCACTCGGGCAGCGAGAGGCAGGGAAGAGCGCTGCGGTTCCCTCCGACCGCCAGCAGAAGCACCACAATATCAGGTACGTTTTATGTTGTGGCAGGTATTTCTCATGACGCCTTCCATGTGCAGTTAAACGTTCTATAAAATGTTGCAAAAGTATATCGATAGGTTACAAAAATAATTGATGAACTTTTAACCTGCAGGTGTCGTAGAATGTTCCAGAAAGTGTGGTTATAAAATAGGATGAACTTGTGACCTGTATGTGGCGCAGAATATTGAGTAGCTTTTCGTATGGAAAATGTAAAATTAACCAGTGGAGATAAGTTTTGGAATGTCGTTGAAGGAATGAAGTATTCTGATTTGTTCTTTACTTGTATTTATGTGTGGAGAGAATTTGCCCCATTCCTGGTTCCATTTTGATTAAATCGGTGCTTTACATGTACTATGTGATAAAGAAAGAATTGTATGTGTGTGTGACATTTGAAATATGGATAACAACTACAAAGGTGAGTTAGAAATGAACAAGGTGTTTTATGTGTTCTGTAGTAGTGATTAAGTATTTGAGGTGATGTTTTTAATTTTGAAAGTATTTTTAATTTCAAAGTAATATAGTGTTAGTAAAGTGTGGTGTTTGACATTGGTTATAAAATATGCATAAAATTTGAGCTGTTGTTAAATACGTACTTTTTATATGTTTAGGATGTTTTCACTAAGAAGAAGTGTAGTTTGTCATCTTTATAGGAGTGTATAGTTTTGAAAATGAGGTACATCATTAATTTGGGTTTGTAATGTATTTGGGGAGATAAACAAAATGTTGCACGTTTGCAAATGATACTTTTTGTGGAAATAGTGGGGTGGGGGGGTGGTGGTAGGAGATGTATGTGTTGTTAAGTTAAAAGCGATAAAACAAAACCCAGAAAAGTAATGTGGGCAGGTTGTGGTCTCATTTTTGACACTGAGAGGTAGATTTGAATGTAAGTCAAGGTAGGTTGTTGTACTGTGGGGCAGTCTACAGTGTTTGGCGATTACATGGAGAGATGGAGATAGGAAAAGTTATATGTTCCTTTTATATGTACGCATAGTTTGAATCATGTGATCCTAGGTTGAGATATAATATGAACATGGTTTCTGGTTTGTATTTGGGTATAGTTATTAGTTTTTGTAGTTTCTTACTAGTGATTAATGAAAATGATGATATACTAAAATATATGGTAGTAAACATATTAATTATTATCTGTTCTTATGGAATAGAAGTAGCTAGGGAGTGCTTCTTTAGAAGAGATGTTTTATAAATGTGTGAGAGATAAAAAAAGAAATTAAATTGTGCGCTATATTTTCTGTATGACTTTGTTGACATCAGAGAACTACATTTGATTTTAACTTATACTATTTGTTAGGCTCTGTCATTGTGCTGGATATATGTAGGTGTTGAAGTGGTCCGGGTTTTACCGATGCTGAGCTTCACTATCCCTTTTGAGACACTCGTCAATTTATTCTTTCCATTTAATATCTTTAATATAGATACAGTAAGGGGACGGTATATCAAAAGTTTGGGAATTAGAACTTTGTTTACTCCCCCCATCCTCTGCTATATACTCTACAGAGTGTTTAAACAACTTTCGTAACATATAGAAGTCTAGCTAGTAAAGGTGGTGTACTTCGACTGGGCCCATTTTTAAACCGTGCTATAGGATGGTTTATGTTTTACCCTCCAATTTGGTTGTTTGAATACTTTTTGCTGATAAGTTTTCCGGCAGAAACTTGTTAAAATTAACGTCATATATGGATATAGTGGCTTTACTGGGAATGGTGGGGGTTTCTGTTTGATTTCGTACGGTTAACCAAGGGCGGGGTGGGTTATGTTGCTGATTGAAACACAGAGTATAGTAATGTGCAGATGTCGAGCTACTAAAGTTGATATAGTACCACTGGGAGCACTTATAACGCGCTGTAGGGCATGGGATATGTTTTAGTTGTAAATTTGCATGTTTTAACACGTTTTGCTGATGAGCGTTTCAGGAGACATCGGTTGAAATTAAGCCTCTATGGCCATAGTGGTGCTTCTACGTTTGCTGGGGCTCTTTCTTTTATTGCGTAAAGTTAAGCAAGGGTGGTTGTTGAGGTGGTGTAGTGGTACTGTGACTATTTATAAACCGTCTTATGGTATGGTGTGTGTTTGAGTTGCAAAATTGCAGGTTTTAATAGCTTTTGCTGATAAGCGTTCTTGCAGACACCTGTTGACATTAGGTCTATGTATGGCTATAGTGGCGGTAACAGGAGTGCTGGGGCTCATTGTTTGGTTTCGTAAGGTTCAGCAAGGGCATGGATGGGGGTGGGGAGGTGCGTATGTTGCTGATGATACGACGGACATTTGTAACGTGGGCATGTGTAGTTAGTAAAGGTAATGTAGTTTCACTGGACCCATTTATAAACCGTGCTATGGTTTATGTTTTACCCGCAAATTTGCATGTTTGAATAGTTTTTCCTGATACGTGTTCCAGCTGACACCTGTTAAAATTAACCCTCTGTGTTGGTTTAGTGGCGCTACCAGGAATGGTGGGATTTTCTGTTTGATTTCTTACGGTTAACTAAGGGCGGGGGTGGGTGTGGGGGAGGTAGTTATGTTGCTGATTGAAACACATAATATAGTAACGTGCAGATGTCGAGCTACTAAAGGTGATGTAGTACCACTGGGAGCACTTATAAAGCGCCCTATGGCATGGTATTTGTTTTACCCGCAAATGTGCATGTTTTAATACGTTTTACTGATGAGTGTTGCGGGAGACATCTGTTGAAATTAAGCCTCTGTATGGCTATATTGGCACTTCTACGTTTGCTTGGGCGCTTTCTTTTATTGCCTAAAGTTAAGCAAGAGCGGGTGCTGAGGTGGTGTAGTGGTCCTGTGACTATTTATAAACCATCTTATGGTATGGTGTATGTTTGAGTTGCAAAATCGCAGGTTTTAATAGCTTTTGCTGATGAGCTTTCCGGCAGACACCTGTTGACATTAAGTCTATGTATACCTATAGTGGTGATAACAGGAGTGCTGAGGCTTGTTTTATTTTGTAAGGTTAAGCATGGGCATGGGTGGGCTGGGGGAGGTGCGTATGCTGCTGGTTATAAGACGGACAATTGTAACGTGGGTTTGTGTAGTTAGTAAAGATACTGTAGTTTCACTGTGCCCATTTATTAACCGTGCTACGGGATGGTTTATGTTTTTCCCGCCAATTTGTGTGTTTGAATACTTTTTGTTGATAAGTTTTCCGGCACACACCTGTTAAAATTGGGCCTGTGTATGGGTCTAGTGGCGCTACTAGGAATGGTGTGGGTTTCGGTTTGATTTTGTCAGTTAAGGAAGGGCGGGGGAGGGTGTGGGGTAGGTGGTTATTTTGCTGATTGAAACACAGAATTTAGTAAAGTGCAGATGTCGAGCTACTGAAGGTGATGTAGTACCACTGGGAGCACTTATAAAGTGCCCTATGGCATGGTATATGATTTACCCACAAATTTGCATGTTTAAATACGCTTTGCTCATGAGCGTTCAGGAAGACGGTTGTTGAAATTACGTTCCTGTATTGCTATAGTGTGTCTACTATGTTTGGTGTGGCTCTTTCTTTGATTTTGTAAGGTTAAGTTAGGATGGGGAAGAGGGTGGTGCAGTGGCAGTGTGCCCATTTATGAATCGATTTATGGTATAGTAAATGTTTTTCTGGCAAATTCACATATTTTAATACCTTTTGGTGATGAGGGTTCCAGCAGACAGGTACACAAATTACACAACATTTCTGCGGATAAGAATTCTTCGTGCTGATAGACACTCTTTTACTGTGGTAAAAAATTAAGAAACTTGGTGCCATTTTAGATTTTAATGGAAGCTTACACTTTTTCTTTGTTACTATGGTGTAGTTAGGGTTCTAAGTGGGAGAAAAAAAGTGGGGGTGCTTTAAAAGGGGGGGAAGCTCTGAAAAGGGGGTGGACTATGCAAGTTGGGCTGTGGTCTAAATCAAGATAAGTTTGATTGTGTGCTTTAGAAAATCCTCATCAATTATCCTATGTTCGGAAAAAAACAGTCTTTAAAGGATTTCCCTTCCTTTTACAACGTGGGTAACCTAGCGTGATGTTTCCAGTTCTCAGTAGTAAGCACATTAAGCATGCGTACATCGATGTGCACGCTCTCACTGCAGTGCAAAAAAAAATTACTATGTTTGCGAGACCTGAAAATAGAGCCCTATAGAGACCCGTTTGGAGGCTCCCTGAAAATAAGTGCCGGTCCTCAGACCCAGCCCAATTAAAGCTCAGCATCCATCCATCCTAAGCACTGCGCCATCCAACCATCTTTTAATTGATGCATACATTCCTACTTATATACATACATACATCTGTTCCTATTGAAAGCACAGTGCCATTTATGCAGCCATACGCCTATATATCCATAAATACATCTGTCCCAGAACCAATCCTAAGCATCTATCAGCCCACCTGTCTATCGTAAGTACTGGCCTCTGCATTCATTCATCCTTCCATCCATCCATACATTGATACATCCATCTATGTATCTATGCATTGATGCATCTGGCCATGCATCCACTCACCCTTTATTCAACTATACTTTCTTATTTCCGTGCATCGTCTGCCCCCGATCCTAAGTACGACGTATTATACTCATCCACCCAGCCTCTTAAGGGGTAGAAAAGGCTTGTGAAAAGTATTGACAGGCAGATTTTTTAATAAAGAATTACAAAACTTTGAGTTGCTCTTTGTAGAGCATACTTCACCACCCTTCTCCGGTGGTGTTTTAAACAAAGCCACATCCAGCGAAAGAACTGTAAAGGAGCTTTTAAGTGTACGACTTTAATTTAGAAACATAACGTTTTGTCATGTTGTATATAGGTACACTGATTTAAAGTGGCCGAGACCGACAGATACTGCACATACCTGTACTTCTTACATTTGAGAAACTAGACCAGAGGGCTAATTTGGGGTAGTGAGAACCTTGAGTTCTATATTTCCATGTGAAGCACAGTATAGGAATATAAAATTAATTGGAAAGCTTTTAAATGCATATTAAAGAGGGGGGGTGAGAACTAAGTGAGGCAGGCAAAGCGTGTGTCTTCGTAGCACTAAAACAAGAGAGTGTGTAAGGTCACAGCAGGTTTGTGCTGGAGTTGCCTGCTTGTGGTAGTTTCCAGAGGCGCAACCAGAGCAAAATTTTGGGGGAGCCTTATTCTTTCAGCAATAGGCAGAGTAGGGATGTAGGGGCTGTAAAAAGGGGTGAAAAAGAATAGAGTCTTCTTTACCAAAAAATGATCTTTTGAAGACCTGTGAAGTACTCGGGTGCAGCTGTGTGTGTGCGCCCAGGAAGCTGTCTGAGAGAGTCCGGGGCAATGGGCGATGCACGCCTGGTGGTCTGTTTGCTAATTATCCCACGATGATGTTGCTCCTGCATTGCAAAAAGAGAAGAGAAATTCGGAGAGAAAATGTGCCTTTTTAAGGGATTTCCCTTCTCCTACAATGTGAGTCACCTTGCATGATATCTGCACTTCTAAGTAGTGAGGAATGAGCATGCTCTCACAGTCTTACTGCAGTGCAAAAAGAAAAAAAAGACAGATGAGCTTTACTAGGCCTGAAAATAGACCCCCATAAAGACCTGTTTTGAGGACCCCAAAAATAAAGTGCTGGTGCTCAGATCCCCACAGACACCCCCCTCTTCACTTAAAGCCCAGGGTGCAGTGTTTTTGTGTGCGCTGTACATAGATTAAAATGTTTTTTAAAAAAATCTATATAGTTGTCTGCGGTGGGTTGCAGAGAGAGTGCTGTGGGTTGGTGGGGTGCGGAGGAGAGGTGAAAAGTACGAGGTAGTGCAGTTACATATAAATTGTAAAGGTGTAAATAAATAATTAAATAAATATTTGCTGTATGTGCTATGGCACTACTTTTCATCCTAGTGTTCCTCTGTTGTGCTCCATCACAGTGCAGCACTAGGTGTGGAAGTCTTTAGTGGAAGTTTTGTAATTTTATGGTATTATTTTAACATTGTGAACAAATGTGAAACTAATTGAATCTATTTTTTGTTTTTCCGAAAATTATTTTGTTTGGATTAAAGTTTGGAAATGCCAAGAAGAAGTGAAAAAAACAAGAGAAAAAAAATATATATTTCAGCAAAAGGCAAAATCTTCAATTAGAAAAAAATGTGAGTAGTACAGAAACAGTTTGTTCTACTATAAGTACAAGAAAGTTTGTGAAAAATAATTTTTCAAGTAAGGTGAAGCAGAGTTCAATTTCAAATACCAGGAAAAGGAAACATGATAAAGAAATAGTATTTGTTACTCGGAGACAAAAGCAGTTTCATGAAATTCTTTTTTGATCTAGAGTGATTCAGAATTCAAGTATAAAAGGAAAGTGTTTGAATTCAAAGAGAAGCAGCGTATTGAAAGTATTGTGGATAGTGCTTTCAATTTAAAACTGAAGTTCTTCATTGTGATTTTGAGGAGAAAGTATTAATCAGAATGTTAAGTTGTTACAAGGACTAGATACATCCATGTCATGTAAGAAAATATACTGAGAAGTATGGGCATTCTCTGGCTTGTCTTTCAAGAACAGTTTGTAAAAGTGTTTTTCATCAGTTGAGGATGTTAGCAGTACGTCATTCAGAAATGCGGACGTTTGTGAGGAAAGTGTACTATGTAAAAAGTCCTGCCTTGTTTTTAAGTGAACTGAGTACAAGTCTTCTATATGCTTCTTTATTAGTTGTTCAAAAAAAGTGTGATGATATTGAAATGCGATATTTTGGTTCAGAGGAGCAGTTCATAGAAAGTGAAACTTTTACAATTACAGATGTTGGAGAAGACGAGAAAGTGATTAGCACTGATCAGTTTGAAGTAGAAATTGGAAAGTTTAATGTAGTGTGGTCTGAAATACGAACTATGTTTGTGTTTGTTGTCGACGTACTCATTATAAAAGTCAAAGTAGGAATGTTGATTTGTATTTGAAAAGTGAATAGGAGAACAATGGTAAGTGGGTAGAATTTGCAATTTACTTGTAGGTGGAAGGTCAATTTGAGTTAGGTAGTGATCAACATACATGTAAATACTAGCTGTACCCGGCCACACCGGGTTACAGGTGGACCCAGAACCAGTATTACGAATGGCAAATACCACCCAAACCATACCGATTTCCAACCCCTGGAAGCACCAACTTTTGGAGGCTAAAATATCACTCCTCACAGCAAGGCTTTAATTTGTACCCACTAATAAGAACAATCTTTTTCAAACGAAGCTAGAGCTATATAAGTTCTTTCGCTCTGTAAGACTTAAGAATTTCTTTGCTAATAAAATCATGCCCAGAGTAATGATATCACTGGGTTACATAACCGTTCAACATTTTTCCTACTAATACTATGGTAGCAAGAGAAATCATTACTTTTGAGAATGCCGTCATAACTTAAATTGATAATCTCTTCAAGAGTTCCTCTCATGTAAGGTACAATCTCAACAAAGAAGAACAGATGGCACTTAGACAGCTACAGGTTTTGCCCAATACCATCATTGAGCCTGCAGACAAGGGCAGTGGGATTGTACTGTAGGACGAAGAGGCATACAAAATTGAGATACTTAAACAACTGTCAGTAGAGTCACACTACAGAAAACTGCACAGAAATCCCACTAGCCGCTTGGAGAAACTAATTGCTAAATTGAGTAAGATGGGTCTGGATGGTTGATGGCTCAGTGAAAAGGATTCACTAGAAGAGGGCAACCAAATAATCCCCAAGGAACTGGGTAACATAAGTTTAATAGAAAAATGCGCCTTGAGGAATTATTTCATATCATTACTCATTTTATATCAAGTCATATAGATGTACGTTGATTGAAAGGAACATAAGAAACGTGGTATCTTTTGTTAGGCTTTATATCACACCTTGAACAAATATATGTCATGAATTGTTACAAAAATTAATACAGAGACTAGGCAACAAAAAACCCTACCATATTCAATACATTTTTAGTAGTGGATTACACCGTTGGTACAATATGTATTAAACATATATATAGATAAAGTGCTTCTGAGAAATCAGTTAGCTAATCCATCAGTTCTTTTTACAAATCCTGTTGTTGGTGATTATAAACCAAACGGTATACAGGCGTCGACGTTTCAGTCTTTATCGTATAATTCTCACCAAGACCATCCTCAGGACTAAATGTTGCACAAGATATCTACAAAAATATACAATATATACACAATAAGTATAATAGATCCTACTACTTATGTCCAATATAATCGATTGTCTGCTAACATTAAACTAACCGTCACCACACCCAGTGTGACAATCTAAACTAATCTACATAACTACATAAATCAAGCCCCATCGGGGTGTCCAATACTCACTGAACAGATATACATCTCCCAAGTCTTCTAGATCGAATTCAGGCTTCTCAATAAAGACCAATCAAATTCAGACGTGCTCCTATACAGGTACAGAATCAAAGTATACCCGATCAGTATGCCCTTAGACCAGCTCATGACTACCCATACGATACCATCATGATACCGGGAGCGTGGCTTACCTCCACAATGTTGTCAAGGTAGTACGGTTCAAACGGGTATAAGTCCGCTAAATAATTTCATGTGCATACCGTCTTACCTACAAGACAAAAACAGGGGCGTCCACTATCAGATACTTGTAAAACCAACTCCAGGTTACTAAAGACACCTCTAATGCAAACTCGTGCCCAACAGTGGTACTCACTCGTATGCTCCGCTCACGACGGGAAACATCCCTCGCCTTTCTCAGTCAGCGTCTACAATCAACAGCTGTGAGAGGGTGATAGACATACTCACGTAGGGTTCACGCATGCGCATATGATTAGTAGCCTGCATGAACAGGCAGTGGCCATATTGGAAAGATAAACGTGATTATCGTAAACCCCTCATTCAAGTAGGAGCGGCAAAATTAAGAAATGTACATCAACCAGATTCACTATATAAATACGCCAAAAAAACATGTAACATAGCAATTGTCAAAAATCAAACAAATGTCAAATAAATATATTTTACCTTTTTCTGATACCTCTATAAAAACACCGTTCAAAGCCAGTATATGCATGGGACAATAGATGGCTCTTTACCTAGGGCGTAACCCCTCTAAAGAGGATCAGTCAATGAATACCTCAATATTTACAGTCGAAATTACAGGTTCATCATAGCCAGAACTCTCATCATATGTGTTATTAAATGAAACAATCACAGGGTCGCTAGACTATGCCATTCCACATATTGATTTAATCCATGTTTCATCGTCCTACTGGTCCATATCCATCTGTTTTCTTTTAATGTTAGCAGACGATCTACATTGGTCCTCCTTTTAGAACCCTTGACGACCTCCAGTACAAACCATTTCATATCTTTCGGGCCATGTGATTTGTGGATGAAGTGTTCTACTAGAGGTGCTGTCAGTACCTTGCATCTAATTCGTGATTGATGCTGAGCTATTTTCTTTTTCACTTCCTGTGTGGTCTTTCCAATGTATGTCAAACTGCAGGGACATTGTATACAGTAAATGACGTTCTTCGTCAGACAGTTATAATGATGTTTCAGCACCACTTGTTTCCCATTAAGAACACAAAATGTTGTCACTGTAGTAGTATCACATGTTGCACACTGTCCACATGGGTAATGACCCACGACCGGTGCCAGTCCCCACTGACTATGTATGGTGTTAACGCATGGTTCCCTGTAGGTTTTCACCAAATGGTCGCGCAAGTTCCTAGCTCTCTTAAAAGCAAAACGAGGGAAACTTAACTGTGGTTCAACTTTCTGTATCAAATGCCAATTCCTTGATATAATCTTTTTAATCTGGTTGGACTCAGTTCCAAAGGTAGTAACACAGGCAATAGTGTTTTCAGCCTTATCCTTTCCCTTGTTCTCATCTAAAAGTGCTGTCCGATCGTAGTACCATGCACGTTTAAGAGCCTGTTTCACTAGTCTGTAGGGGTATTGTCTGGCACTTAATTTCAGTTGGAGGATTTTTGCCTCTCTGAAATAATCCTCCCTTTTGGTGCAATTACGTTTGATTCTCAAAAATTGGCCAAAAGGGAGGTTATCGCGTAGATTCCAGGGGTGGTGGCTAGAATATTTCAACAGAATATTACGAGATGTGGGTTTCGTGTATAGATTTACCACTAGATTGCCATTATCATTCGTGATTTTCAGGTCCAGAAAATTTATAGAGTGGTTACTGTGCTCAATAGTGAATTGTAGATTGGTATTTTGCTGGTTTAGCCATGCATGGAATGACAATAGGTGATCCTCTGTGCCCTCCCAAATGAAACAGATATCATCTATGTACCTTAGGTACCTTTTTATATGTGTTTCAAATGGATTATTGTTGTAAATGATCTTATCCTCAAAATCTGCCACGTACAGGTTGGCTATGTCCGGGGCGAAAATTGCCCCCATCGCCACTCCTTTTCGTTGACCATAGAAGTCTTCATTGAATAGGAAGTAATTGCGTTCAAGAGCTATTTTAGCACATTTAATAACAAAATCTACAGGTACTTGTATTGGGCGGGTCTGAGTCTCTAGGACTTTATCAAGAATGTTTAATGCCTCATTCTGTGGAATGTTCGAGTATAAACTCTCAATATCCATAGTTACTAGGATGTTATTGTTGGGATCGAATGGTACCCCTTCCAAAGCATTTATTACACTAATGCTATCCTTAGTATAAGATTTTGTAAGTGGCACAAAAGGTTTTATAAAAAAGTCCACATACTCCGCCAAGGGTTGTAGAATTGACCCACACCCCGCCACAATGGGTCTTCCGGGGGGGGTGTTGCTCGCTCTTATGAATTTTGGGGAGTGTGTAAAATGCTGGAATCGTAAAATCTTTCTTATTCAGGTACTCGTACTCTTTTTGGCTTAACCACATCCCATCTAGGCCCTCCTTAGTTGTTGTAAGTATTTTTTTTCTGGTCATTTCTGTAGGATCTCCCCTAAGTTTCATGTAGTGGAGATCATTGCTCAGTTGGCGTAGCGCCTCCCTATCATAGTCTGTTTTGTCCTGTACTATTATGCTCCTCCCTTTGTCGGCGGGTTTGATGTAAATATCATCACGTTTAGCTAGTACACTCAATGTCTCATGTTGTTCTTTAGTAAAGTTATATTTTACATACTTCCTCTTTTCTTTAAATAGTTGGTCCAACTCAACCAACACCACGTTTTCAAAAGTCAACAATTCTTTTGGCATTAGATTGTTGGCAGGATAAAACGTTGATGGACATCGGAGGCCCGTAACACTACGGGGATCATTGCGGATAGGGGTCTTGTTGAAAAAATGTTTCAGACGTAGTGTGCGAAAAAACCTATGTATTTCCATTTGAGTTGTGAAATGGTCATTCCTGTTTGTGGGTACATAGGACAATCCATAGCTCAGGAGTTCTAATTCCTGTCTAGTTAACTCATGACTGGAGAGATTAAAAATAGGTACTACCTCCAATGTGGGATTGTTAACCCTGCTCACTGTGAGTGTTTCCATACCTTCTACCATTCGTAGTAACTGTTTCTCGTTTGGCGGAATCCTGGGGTATATTGATTCCTGTACCGACCCCTGCGGCCTGTTCGTGTCCGTCCTCGTGGTGGTGTTTGGCCTCTCAATAAAAAAGGACCACGACCTTGCCCCCTTCCAAAACCTTGGTTGGAACTATTTCCCCGACTCGTACTATTGTCTGAGCTTGTTGATGCCGTATCAGAGAACATGAGTTGTTTCGGGGCCCACTGTGTTTGACCCTGCTGAAAGAACTCTTTTTTAAGGTAGGGATAAGTGCGTTCCTTTGAATAGTATTTTTAATCCTTTTGAAGTTTTTCAGTCTTCTTCAATATATTGTTTTTAAGGAAATCAGCTATCTGTGTTTCTAGCTTCTTAAGAAACTCCTCAGCATCAGTAACAGTTGGATCCTCTCTAACTTGTTTCTCCAATTCTGCTATTTCCTGTTTTAATTTGTCAATGTGTTTTTAAAGCTGTCTCAATTCCTAACACCATCCAACTACGCGAACACTTATTGGACACAAAACTAAATCCTAGTTTAAAGTCCTCATCATCTACGAATATAGCCGGAATATTCCGTACCTGTAAACCAATGGGGATGATGTTATTATTTAAACAATCCGTAAGAAATTTTGCGTGTAACTCTGTCCTGATTTGCTTTTTACGCAATCTTTCCAAATTATTGCGAACTGTAGTTTGTTGTATGCTATGTGTAGTTGTGGTATTCTGAGGTCCCAATAAAGAAGGTCCACCCGCTATTTTCGCAATATATTCATCACTGTAGGTGAGTGTCTCATGTTCTGACATTTATGATCTTTATCTTTAGGTGTAGTGTTAATAAAAATGTGTTGATTTACAAAATCAACTCTATATACAAAAAAACTAAACATACTATATACATGGGCATTTAAATGTGAACAAATACAAAATGAAACGTGTAAGCAGACAATCTTCAGTAATCAATAGACCAACCACTTTAAGAAAAGGGCCCTTGCAGATCACGTCTGCACCAATACATTCACTAGAAGAGGGCAACCCAATAATCCCCAAGGAACTGGGTAACATAAGTTTAATAGAAAAATGCGCCTTGAGGAATTATTTCATATCATTACTCATTTTATATCAAGTCATATATATGTACATTGATTGAAAGGAACATAAGAAACGTGGTATCTTTTGTTAGGCTTTGTATCACACCTGGAACAAATATATGTCATGAATTGTTACAAAAATTAATACAGAGACTAGGCAACAAAAAACACTACCATATTCAATACATTTTTAGTAGTGCATTACACCGTTGGTACAATATGTATTAAACATATATATACATGAAGTGCTTCTGAGACATCAGTCAGCTAATCCATCAGTTCTTTTTACAAATCCTGTTGTTGGTGATTATCAACCAAACGGTATACAGGCGTTGACGTTTCCGTCTTTATCGTATAAAAAGGAGGCAGCGTTTTTGATCAATAAATCTCCCACTGTACTGGTAATTGACATTTTACCGAAAGTACACAAAAACACAACTTTGCCTCCCAGAAGACCGATTGTGTCTGGATGTAATTCCATTTTAAAACCTTTAGCCCAATACGCGATTTTTTCATCCGCCCGTTCACGACAGAGGTGGATACCTATATCAGGGATACCACTGCAGTCATCAATGTGGTTGAGAATCACTCTTTTGACCCTGTGTGTGAACTCTTGGTGTCTATGGACATTAAGAGTTTATACACCAACATCCCACAGTTAGAAGTATTAGAGATCACTGAATATCTACTCAACAATAGACCGAGACCCCATGCTGTACCAACGGAGTTCATTGTTGAGTGCATTAAGATCTCACTTTGTGAGAATTTTTTCCCGTGTGAGAAAACATTCTAGCAGCAATTAAAGGGCGTCGCAATGGGGCTGTTTATGCCCCAGATATAGCGAACATCTACGTCTCTGATTTTGAAAATAAATGTATCTACGATGCGCTAAATCCATTTGCAGCCAATTTGGGATGTTGCCTGTGATATATAGACAATGCTTTTTCTTATCTGGAGAGGCAACAGGGAGCTTTTTTCCGAATTTCAAAATTGGATTAACTCCAGAAATCCTAATTTAAAATTCACACTGGATTCTGATAATCAAAGTATGGACTTTCTAGATATCTCAATAAAAGTTGGCTTGGATAATACACTCCATACCACTTTATTTACAAAACCGACAGCAAGGAATACCCTCTTAAAATATGACAGCCATCATCGCAGGCACTAAGAGATGGACTCCCCTTTGGGCAGTTCCTCTGCTTGCAGAGGAACTGCCCAAAGGGCAGTCCATCTCTTAGTGCACGAGGCTATCCCAACAAACTATTGAAAAAATCCCTCAAAAGAACATGGCACAACAATCGGGATTCCCTGTTGGAGGTTAAACCTAAGACGACACAACCTCAGTTGGTATGTGTTACCATCTTTGGGACAGCCACTAATTACATCAAAAAAATAGTGAAAAAACACTGGTCCCTCCTAGCCTCATACCCAGAACCTTATTTTCTTTTAAAAGGGACATACATCTAAAAGACCGATTAGTCCATGCATACAAAATCCCTCAACAGAATGTTGTGGACAACATGAGACAGCTTGTTCCAGTGACTGGACACTGTAAATGCAACAGCTGTGTAGCATGTCCAAGCACAACCAATGTAAAATCTTTTGAACTAAATGGCGATACGATCATTATGAAGTGTTTCTCCAATTGTAATACCAACAACGTTGTCTACTGTATTCAATGCCCGTGTGGCTTAAGTATATAGGGAAAACAACACAATAGACTAAGAAACGGATTTTATAACATCAATCTAGGATTAGATGCAAGGTGGAAAATGTGCCACTGGTTGAACACTATGTCCATAAAAATCACACGGAGAAAGGAATGTTGTGGTGGGTGCTAGAAGTAGTAAAACCCAATATCAGAAAACCAATGTAGATCTGCCTCTTACGTTGAAAGAGCAACATTGGATTTGTCGCACGGATAGTATAAAACATGGTTTAAACACTGTGACGGAATGGCATACTTTGGCATGCTTGTGATGTAACTACACTGTACTCCAATTTGCCTGATTTAGGAATACAGGTTAGATTTCAGTAAAGTACTTTTTATATTGATAAATCCAAATCTAATGTTTTCGTTTATAAAATATTGGTGACTATGACATAACGTCTAGATACTTCATTATTGCTGACAATTAATGGTGATTATACATTGATCATAAACTGATCGGCATCTGTCTATAGTTTACCATTTCTTCTGCATGAGTGTACCATAGTGCGTACCACGATAGAGAGGCATCATGGCATTGTACATGTTTCACATGGTCGTATAACAGTGTTATAATGCAGATTGTATGCTACTGATGAACACGCGTTTTTGCTCTTTTCATTGACATGATTGATCATTAATGTTTTGATAATTCTGTCAAATTGTTTTTTATGAATAGACACCTATAGTGCCAACTTTATTTGGATACATTCTGGACAAAAATGAAAAAATGGGGGATTAAGTCAATATAGGTAGTTAATATAGGATAGATTGGGTTCCATACACGGCGTCAAAAGGTAGGATAAGATGGCCACCAATTAAGACGCATTTTGAGGGTCCTTCATGCAATCTTCGTGCGGGTTACCACGGTGTCTGCTTCCAGCCTCCATAATTCAAAATACGTTACCAGGATGGTTTCGTCACATTGGCTATTTGAATTGACGTTAGCATCAATGCAGCATCTCGATTTTGAGAAGTAGGTTCAGGTTTATTTTTCTTTGCATAGTTAATGAAAACCATAGCAACACAGATTTCAAAGATTCTTAAAACATCATTATAAAAACACTTAAAATTATTCGTGCTGTAGAAAGTTTCTTTGGATTAAGAAGAAACGCAGCAAAGCAGGATAAAGCACATTTTTGACAGTGCCAGTCCCTCTATTAAAAAGATCTCGTCCTGTTCAGCCATATGCCGTGTTTGCCCCATGTGCTCTGCCTACTAAACGATATTGCACTGGTGCTTGGCAGTCATGTTCAAAAAGATGCCATTTGGTCCTATTGTCCATCTGCTAATCGGCCTGCATCTGTAATATTTTCCGCCGTTTTTGGCATTCTCTGTTTGGCCACTCTCAAGAATTTCAGAAATCTGCAGTTTAGTTGCGTATTTGATGGATTCAGGCAGGCAAGCACCGCTTGCTTTCTGGTGCCAATCCCTTTTTGCTTAAATTGGTCTTTAAGAAGCAGTTGGCATGCTTGTTGCAGTTCTTCACATAAACAAGTTACGTGAAGGATGTCACCATTGTTGGTGTTACATAGCCTGCAGGTCTCATTGCCGTCTTTCCTCAGCCATGGTGGTAAATGCCCTGTGCATGGCAGAATCCCTAATCTGAATTTAAAAATTGATTTTTATGGATTTGAGGTACCCTTGGTTGAAGTATGTTTGTGGTAATAATGATTTGTAGGAGTTTAAAGTCATCCATGCATGCGATCTTTGCGAAAATAAAGCCTTATCCTCCAATAAGGAGAGGGATTTGAGATTTTTCAAGACTATTTTTTTGAAGTTGCTATGCCCAAGTTGTTTGTCCCAGAGATCTGAGAGTTTGGTAACTTCCAAGTCTGACTGAAGATATTTTCTTGCCTCTGAAGCGTCCCTGATTTGTATGTTGCTCCATTGCAGAGGGTTTAGTGTGTTTGTGGTAGCACTTCTTAGTTCATGGCAACAAATGATGTATGCTCCATGCCTGGCTAGATCTTGTTTTTGGAGGCCAAAATCCAATCTTATTTGTGCTGGAGATGTATAAATCAGGAGCGAGAACATTGCTCTGAAGGCCTTGAACTGTATACTGTCCAGGTCCTTGGAGTCCCTTCCCCACATTGCCTCGCTGCCGTAGGTGATCGATTTTGAGAAGTACGTTAGACTCGCTGCCTAATGCTGCTGCTACTAATTTCTAGAATGCGCACTGTTGTTGTACGTATCGTTTTAAATACAACTGGGTATGAGTAACAGCCGTAACTCGTAATACTAAGTTTAATCTTTCGCGAGCAGTTTGTTTTGTACTCTTCCACTGTACTTTCAATGTGCCTAGTCGCAGATTGGTTTGTGGCTGAATCTGCTAGTTGCATCTGTAAATTAGCTTTCCCTAATATGTGTTAACTGATGAGTCAGCTTTAAGCATGGGCGGATCTAGCGGATCTCGCGTACGCGAAATTGCGGATTTACGGATTCGCAATCCGCGAAGATACGCGAACTCTTGCAGATTTTCCCGTTTTTTGTGTTGGCGAGCGTTCGCGCCGATTTTGGGACAATTTCGCAATTGCGAACTTACTTTTCGGCACGCAACGGCCGCGACTATGTTGTTTCTACGTCTGGTTTATCTCACAGGTTCACAGCACCCTCTGTTTCACCACTGCCACCCTCTGGGACACCCATGCCACCCTCTGGTACATCCTCACTGCCACCCATTAGGTTTGTTTATCACTGTAGTTTATGGGGGGTGAAAAAAGCAAGCACACCTCCCCTACTTCAACTGCCATGAATTAATTTGGGGTTGATTAATGTGTCAGTTATTTAGAAAGTTCCAGTCTGGCTGGCACCTGCTTCCTTCCTTATCTCTAAATTGCTTTCTGTTGCAGTGAATTTTTTTTTCACAGGACCTTTATGGTCTACTTGTAGCTATTCTATGAGCCTGCTGTTTGGGTCATAGCAGGGTCATAGAATAGTTGCAAACTCTGGAGGGGCCCCTCAGGAAGCACTACAGTGAATGTTACAAATGTTAAGTTTGAACTTTTGCACCTGCTCATTGCTTTCAGTTTAGCAAAAATCGTTTTTTCTGCAATTTCGCGCGTTTTTTGGGGCGCGAATCCGTGCGAGATCGATTTCGGGAGCCGCGAATGCTTGCGAATACCCGTATTTTTTTTTTGCGACGTGTATGTTCGCGTGCTTTTGCGCGTGTTCGCGAGGCGCTTGTAGCTATACGTTTGCCAAGTTACCCTAGCGGTCGTACACGGGCGCGGCCATCTTGTTTGCGTGACGTAATTCCGTTTCCGGCCGCTATGTGTAATCTCGCAAACTGTGCTGCTCGCTAGTACAATTTCGCGCGTGCTCGCGAGGAAAATCTCGAGCGAACTTACCCACGCGGTCGTGAACGGGCGCGGCCATCTTGTTTCTCATTCATTGCTATGGTTCTGGGCATGCTTTCTGTATCCTCTCTGAATCTCTGCCATCCTTTGCTTGTTTGAAGTTTATTTAATCTATTTTACTTATTATCTATCCCTCTATTTTTCTAGCTGTATATTTTTGTGTTTTCTGCTACTTTTAGTTACTTTTAAACTACTTTTTTAAACTCTTTTCTTTTCTTCTTCACTATTCTATTTCTTCTTTATCATTTAAGTTTATTTCTGCCCAGACCATGGTAAAGGGAGCCGGGAAGCACCCTGAGAAGGGGAAGGGTCCCGCACCCCGTGCCCGGCTCCCGTGCGGGCATTTGAGGGGGGAGCAAGTGGTGCCGCGGGAGATCTTCAGCGCGGAGGAGGTGGCCGCACTCATCTTCCACTTCCAGCGCCGCCTCCCCAAGACGATCCTGGGAGGCGGCAAGATCGCAACTGGCTATGGCATCCGGGAGCGCCGGAAGCGGTGGGAGAAGGTGTGCCGGGCCATGTATAAGCTCTCTGGGGTCCGGCGCACATATAACCAGGCCACCCACCGCTGGACCAATGTCATGGACCGGGAACGGGACTTGCTGGACGCGCTCGGCGTAGAGGTCCCCAGGCTTGGTGAGTAGTAGTAGCTATTCATCACTACTCTGTTTTATCCGGCTCTGTTATTTGCAAATCTTTGTTCTTTACCAAGATTAATAATGCCGCCGATTACATTGTAGGTAAATTATATTTCAAAATCTTCTATGCATTTCAGGTGCACTGCTCTCCTTCTCAGTAGCCTTGCTTGCTACTATGCTTATTTGTTTTGTACATTGTGTTCATTTCATTGGCCTGAGAAATTATGTATGAGTGTAGTGTAAAGATAAGAACTGCGTAATGCTAGACACTAAGGGTCATATTTTCAATTACCGGCGCATCCCTGCAAAGTAGCAGGGATGCGGCAGTAATTGTGTGCCATGCCACCACCACCCATTGGCCCAAAACGTCACAGAAGCCTTACGCATCTGTGCCGTAAAGGTGGCGCATTGCTGGAGTTGCGTGCCAACGATGGCGCAGCTCCAGCAATGCTCTGGGGTACCCTATCTCCCCAATGCTGCATCAAGCCGTACGTCGGCTTCAAGCGCGCAGGGTTTGACTCATGCATCATTGTCTTAAAAGTGACTGATTGACATCTTGTAGATTTTCCTCAGCCACTTTTAGGATTCGTCCCTGCGCAGGTACGCCCTCCCTTGCGCCGGAACGCCCCCTGATGGCGCAGGGCTTTACAACGTGATGCATCGCCCATAATTTCTTTTTTTTAATATATACTCCGCACCAACACCATGGCGAGTCTTTTGTTCTGCCTCTGCGTCACAAAAGTCACGCAACAATGGAGGAAAATGAGCCGCAAGGGACTTCTAAATCAGCCCCAACAGACTGAAGTCCAGTCCTTCCTTTAGACACATGGCTATAAGAAGAAATAGTGGTGGTGGTGGGTGGATTGATAGTTTGAGTATTCACTGATCTGCAAGCAGGATGGACTTTGTCTGTCACTTCGCGTGCTGCGGACTGCTGCCTGCAGTGCCAGGCCTAGGCAAACCTCTTTAGTAGTCTGTTTATTGAGTTACATAGGAACTTTCTAAGTCAACGGTCCGCAAATCAGGCAATACGAATTACGTAGTATACCACATGAGATAGATCCCGTGGAATAGTTGTCTATCTATTTGCTATTTCTCCAAAAAATGTTGTTATTGTTCTTTTGAAATGGTTGATTTGGTTGACAAATCTCATCCATGTTTTCTGGTCTTTCTTTCTTTCATGTTGTACATCAGCTCCCCCTAAGGGCAAGAGGACACAGGAGGAGGAGGGTGCTGTTCAGGATGCAGGCCAGGATCGGGCAGGCGAGGGCTCCTTTGCTGGCCCCAGTAAGTTTTAATTCTAATAAAGAGTACCTATTTTTTCCTAGCGTTCCTCATTCGATTTTTTCTAAATCGTCTTTGATCTTCTTGTAGACTGGATATAAATTCTTATCCTGCCTCTAATATGACTCCCTGTGGTATCACTAGATTATTCTTATTAGTCTGTCTGTGTAGCTAACTAAGATTGGACATTTGGCAATTCCATTGGACTCCCATTCTATTCAGCAATAGCTCTATGCACTGTCTCCTTACTGACTAGATAGTGTGGCAGAGTCATTCAGCTCCCGAAGTCACCGATGATTGATCCCCAATGATCTCTAGATTATCGTACGCAGGACAAGAGAGTACGGAGTCACAGCACAGTCAAGAAGTGTCAGAGGCACTCATGCTTGCAAAAATTCCAAAACCTTTAGCTCATCCACTCTAGTCTGGAGGACCAAAAACCACAGAGTCTATTTAAGTTTAAAAGCTTTATTAAAAGTAAACACATTTATTAAAATCTACTTTGTCATAAAACTATTTAACTGAAAACGGAAAAGTGGTTAGTGCTGCTGACGATTAATTGGACACATTTCTTGTGGTCGAGCCGAGCTCTCACCTGGTTTGAACTTGATCCTGGTCGTGTTCTTAGGAGTCAAGCTTCTGTCTGTTAGGAGAAAAAGTGGTGCGTGTTAAAAATAAAAAGCAAGCATTCATCAGTTGTGCATGAAAGTGCAGCAAGACAACAGCCTTCCCTGGAAAAAGGTACATTTTTACTTTAGAGTAGACAGTCACAAATTATTACATTGTATTCTGTTTTTTTAACATTTCTCCTAGACCAAATATTATATAGTAGTGAGTGGTGTATTCTAACATTCTTAAATGTACTTTGTAGGTGTAACATCTGGTGACGGGGCTAGCGCGGAGGTGGCGGTGTTGGGCGAGGACTCGGAGGACTCTGGGGAGGAGGCGGTGCAAGAGCCGGCGGACGGTCCTGTGGGGGTTCAAACGGTGGTGGCGGAAACAGGTAAGCTATATATTCCTTACTTATTGAGATTGAAGACTGCATAGTGTGCTTTCTGCACGGGTGTATTACAAATCAACCAGGTAGTAGCCTCCTCGAAATGTACTTCGACTTAGCTGTGAAGTTTTTGGTGAGAAGAATCCCAATAAGTTCTTAGACGAACGTGATGGATGGGATGAACGAAAAGCGAAAGAAGGGTGTAAGTAAGTGGGACGCAAAATTGTATGATGGCTGGCAAAGAAGAACGATATGTGTTTGCTTGGCCCCCGAGGTGGCTGGGAAGGAAAGAATATGGTATGGTGCATGGCTGGGTCAATGATGAAGCAAGGATGGGTGGAAGGACAGCAGCCTGGGTGGGTGAAACAGAAACTGTATGTGTGCGTATACTTTGAATGAATGGATGCCTGGAGCATGGTATTCTCTGACTCTTAGATAGCACATGTGTATCTAGAGAGAGTAGATGGTCGCTGGATGAACTAAGTCTTACCTTGAAGAGCATGTACCACCGCACCCGCACGTCCGTTCCAGTTTAGGGAAGGCAAGGAAAAGAAATTGTAAATGTGTCCAATACTACCATGAATAGTAGCAGTACTTTGTATTGCGACTGCAATCACAGCATATATCTGGTTATTACGGTGGACACTCCGTACCTCTCTTAATAACTTTAGTTTACTTGTAGTACGTCATTCATGTATGGGTGTATCACTGTTCACTCAATATTAAGCAAAGCACCTAAAGTCATCCCATATGTCATCAAATACGTCCCATGTGAAGTGATAGATAATCAAATTAGTTAGCTTCTTCATTCTCCTTTTCTAGTACCTAGTACTCATTTGCACTGTAGGGTGAAAGGTAAATTAATTAAGCAGTAGCCCTTGTAACAGAGTATTCTCAGTGCCACCCGTAATAGAAAAGTAATAGCTTCACCACCTGCATGTACTGGACCGGTACAGTAACGCAAGTCTGTCTCACTCATCATGGTGTGCAACTGTTTTTCTCGGGTGCAAGTTCACTGTGCTGTCATTCTGCCGGCTTGCATAAGATAACGTACCAATTTTCCTAAACAAGAGAGAAGAAGAAGAATAAGACTGGTGTACTGTTATAGTCGACTGTAATGGATGTCCATAGTGGTCGTAGAATTTGTTCATTAAACTACCACTAATGTTAGAGCAAGGATGCAGAAGTGGGAGTTTACATAGATACTGTCCTCAATAGTTATGTACTGTGCTTTCAATTTGCTACTTGTACTGTGACCCAACTTTCGGCTCAATCACTTTGTGTTATTAATGCTAAGGAGCATTGGTTACAGACTATGTCTTTCTTTCTTCATATAGTTGCTCCTTCCAAATCAACATCACGGAGGGAGCAGGCTAGAATGGCCCGGCAACGGAGGCTGGATGCCACTGTCGCCGAATATCGGCGGCTGGTGGCCCTGGAGGAGGAGGAGGACACGCAGTCGACCGGTGCAACAACAACAACCTCGACTGGGACCGCTGCATCCTCCTCCGTGACCCCACGGGACGCCAGCATGCGCAGTGCTCCAGCGGGACCGAGCCGGGCTAACAAAGCCAACCGCCACCGCCAAGCAACAGAAATACCAGCTGCCCCCCACAGGAGCTGCAAGGCACGCCAACGCCGCCTAGGAGTCCGAATGTCCTACCTGGAGCAGGAGGTCCAGAACTATAAGAACTTGGTGAAGGGCCTCCGCTCCGAGCTTGCCACCCTCCGCAAGGAGTATGATGCCCATGCCGCAAAATGCACCAGCACCCTCCAGTAGTGGAGTGTCCCTTGCCCTTTTTTTATAGACTTTTGGGGGGTGGGATTTGGGAGTTGGGATCGTTTTGGGACTTTTCAAAGACAATCGTTGGGGTTAGGGTGGGTCTTGAGGGAGATTATTTTGTTAGGGCTACATAAATATACATTTTTAAACTTTATCTGACCATACCTGTTTTTTACTGCTTTTCAGTCTGGTGGGTGGGGGACGGGGGTGTAACAGTAACTTTGTTTTCCTGAACAGTCGTAGGACTTTAGTAGTACAACCGGCATTCTCTCGTCTACTCCTAAATAATACTCCATTATACTACCTCCCACCAAACGCTTATCTTACCTGTAATTTGTGTTAGAAATTAGGGCTAGGCCCAGGGCTGGCTCCACGTGAAATGGGGATTAACGTTGGCAATCCTGGGCGGGTGAAATTTCCTCATTGCGGTGGTACTAGTGGTGTGACACAGTGGCAGTTGCATGCCTATGGAAAAAAAGAAAACGAAACCTTGTTTGTCCTTACTGTAGCATTACAACGGTTACGGTACGATCGAGAATATAGCAGGTGACAGTACACTAGAACAGTGCCATAATGTAGCCTAACAAATGGTAAAGTATTTGCTTGCAAGTATAACTAGTACTTGCGTTGAATTTATTTGACATTGGCTCCTACTACTAGAAGATATAGTACTGAAGCTGAGTAAGTCTAGAAGATATCCTCGTATTCCTTCACCAGCCTGTTGCTATGACCTTATCCTCCCCAGCAAGTGTGTGGAATTATTGATGTCATTTTAGTCAGACATCAAGCAAAACAACACAGCCCGGGGGAAGAGGGTTAGGGTTTGTAAAATGGATGGGAATGGGGGTTTCTTTTTGGGTAGGTTTTGTTGAGAGAAGAAAAAAAAAGCACAGCATGGACAAACAATAATTGAAGATAAAGACAATCTTTGGGTACAAACTAAAGCTAAGCACATGCAGTCACACTCATAGAATAAAACAATGGATACTGTATCTGTATTGCGTATGTTGTTGGAGTTGTCCTGTTGAATTTGGTAAGTACGTTGCATGCAGCAAACAATTCCTCTTATTGGCGGCACTCCTCCATTCCAGCTGACGCTTCGTCCATCAATGTTGGTGACCACTGACAGAAGACACCCTGTCCACTGCCTGCCTGGCGGATGTTGACTGAAACCCGGCCTGTAATTATTGAACGGAAAACAGGAAGTGCTATTACAATACCACTGATAAATAAATAAAAGGTATGTACGCTGTGTGGTTCAAAAAGTGACACTTTGATTTCCCTAATAGACAGTACAATATTTTTGAAATTGCGTGCTCTGTCTGAGTCACCTTTTTAAGGATAAATAAGTATGGCCAAAATATTATAGCGGATCTTTCCCCTCAAGGTAGGTGTACTGTAAACTGTGTTTTAGAACAAAATTTGACCTTCCCAGCAATGCTCCCACCAAGACCCTTACTAAAGCCAGTCGCAAAAATGTAGAAGAACCCCAATCAGATCTCCAAAAACGATGCCTAGCAGAAAAATGGTGACAAAACGTACTTTGAAAGTAACAGTAGGCCCAAATACAGACCGTGGATTGTATTCAAACCACTTGCAAGCAAGCAAAAGTATCCATAGCCAGCATCGCTCCAACAGTGCTCTAAAACACCAGAACTGCGTTGCAATAGAAGCCCCCGAAACACATGCAATCCTGCTGTTAGGGCTAACCCTAACGAACCCTAACTTACAAAAAGTGCCAAAACTGGTGTTTCCTTATGGATTTTGTCCAAAACACTTCTATCCGGTATTAGACCTTCCCAGGAATGCCCTAGGCAAGACCCGCCAACCCACCCGCAAAAAACCACCCGACAACACCCCCAAACAGCGAAAAAGCTAAATCTCATACTTACAATATCTCTCGGCCTTCGGTCCAAACGCGGCGCTGTGCAGCTAGGTCATCATCATCAATCATCATAACTCCTGTTTTCCACCACGGATTTCCTGAAAAGCAAATGCAATCAAGATTAGATTGTCGCAGCAGTGCTTCGACAGAGACCCCGGCCGCAACCCACCCACGAACAGCAGGAAGCCCCCCAAAACGCTACATTGAGCAAGATGACAGAAGAAATAGCAAAAAAAAGGCTGTTCCTTAAGGATTTTGTCCAAAACACTTCTATCCGGTATTAGACCTTCCCAGGAATGCCCCAGGCAAGACCCGCCAACCCACCCGCAAAAAACCACCCGACAACACCCCCAAACAGCGAAAAAGCTAAATCTCATACTTACAATATCTCTCGGCCTTCGGTCCAAACGCGGCGCTGTGCAGCTAGGTCATCATCATCAATCATCATAACTCCTGTTTTCCACCACGGATTTCCTGAAAAGCAAATGCAATCAAGATTAGACTGTCGCAGCAGTGCTCCCAGACACCAAAAATCACCCACAAACACCCGGAACCCCGCCAAAGAGCACCCCAAAGGCAAGCAAGTCAGCAAAAACGGCAAGAAATTTCCACCTCATATTTGGTCCAAAACACTTTTGTCCATTATTAGAGCTTCACAGCAATGGGCCCAAATCCGTCAACTCACCCGCAAAGAAGTACAACACCCCCACAAGTGCTGAGTCTTTCTTCATTGGGCGTAATTCAGCACTCTGCTTTGAGGGAAATCGCAGTCTGGAGGAGGAGGATAGAGGAGCATGTTCTTCAGAACTTGTGAACCTGAGGAATGTAGACTGCGGCACCTTCAAATCAATAAGCAAACAAGTGAAGACAGTTCTGCTGATGGTCTTGTTTTTGGGATTAGGTGATTAAAGTTTGAATTAAATTAACTGTGCAAAACAAAGAAAGAGAGACAAACAGGAATAAAAGTGAATAAGGACGAAAAAGAAAGTTCTTGATTCATTGTCTCATTTTCAGGGCTCGGTGTCAGGGAATAAGAAGAAGATTTCGTCATCATACTCTGCGAATTCAGGCAGGATTAGGTCAGTGCCACTGAACAGAGAACAAATCCCCTCATCTACGTTGCCGTCCTCCTCGTCTTCATGCGGCGTGCTTTCTCGTACTTTGTAATCTGGTGGTATGAGGTGCTGATTCATCTTGATCATTGTCAGCTGCTCCACATTTTTGGGCAAGAGGCGGCTCCGTTTGGGAGTTACAATGCCACCAGCAGCACTGAAAACACATTCAGAAGACACACTTGCGAGTTGGCAAGACAAATAGTTTATAGCCAGGTTGGAGAGCTGTGGCCACAATTGTTTTTTGCCATGCCAATACTGCAATGGCTCATCATTAAGAAAGACCTCTGTTGAGTCATTCATATAGTCCTGCACCATCGACTCAAGGTCATCAACGGTTCCTCCACTTTGCTTACTTTTTGCTGTGCCTTTGACATTTTTTCGAGAACCATACCCAAGCAAACTTAGCCAATCCTCCTCAGCAGCCACTGTTAGTGTTGTGTGTGGTGCAGATGATCCAGTTGCCTTTAACGGCTGAGAGGTCACTTGTGCCCCAGCCACAGGTGCAGAAGTGGATTCTTGTGACTGGGGATGGCCTGCTGATGCTGATGCTGATGTACTGTCTTCTCCTTCAATAACCTGCCGTTCTTTTTCAAACCTCTTGGCTGACCAGGCTAACCAATGTTTGTACTTTTGAACATCTGCATCAGCAAAAGGAAAGAATGCTTCGCCTGCCAGCGCCTTTTTGTAGCGTGGATCCAGAATAGTAGCACAAATGTAATGCTGTTCTGACTTGATATTTTGAAGACGTTCATCACCAAGTAGGCGCTCTAATAATTTCTCAGACAAAATAAAATGGTCTTTTTTTTGTACATCTTTTTCAAACTCAGAAGACACCGCCATCAGTTGGTGCTCCAGCATGCACAACAATGGGATAGCTTTTCCCAAATTACAGTCCTCCTGGCTGACTGCACGCGTGAAGAACTCAAAAGGACGAAGCATGTCTGTCAGGCTTTTAACTATGTCCCATTGCGCCGCACTCATCCGCAGGTCCTCCTTCTGAGATGTACCCTCTGTGAAGAAATAGTGATCGAGTACCGTATACTGCTCATACAGACGCTCAAGCATGTAGAAGGTTGAGTTCCAGCGTGTTGCCACCTCCTGGATGAGTGCTTTCACTGGTATTCGACTTTGAAGTAGCAGCCTCCTCAGATGCTTCCGGGCCTTAAAAGAATGGCTGAAATGGTTGCACATTTTGCGGCAGGTGGCCATTACCGCGAACGCTGCACTGTCTCTATCACTCAAGAATTTTTGAACTACCAGGTTGATACAGTGCGCCAAACACGGCACTCTGAAATAGTCACCCAGCGACATGGCCTTACCTACATTGGCGCCATTATCCGTGGAAACATAACCAATCTTGCATTTTTTTGGGGATAGCATTTTCAAGACCTTTTTGTCAAACTCTTCCAAAATGTTTTCTGCTGTGTGACTTTTCTCCAAGCCAAACATGGCTAGTGTTGCATTTTTCCGAGCAGCTTTGAAAACTTTGTCCGGGTCAACACCTGCGTTTAGCTTTGCTTTAACACCTGAAAAAGAGACCCAGTGTGCAGTGATGCACATGTAATCAGCACCTGCGCCACTGGTCCACATGTCTGATGTCAGATGTATTGTGTGAACAGCACTCTTCTGCAAAGCTGCCCCAATCGCCTCCAGCACATCTTCATGTAGTACTGGAACCGCAACTCTGGCAAAATAGAACCGGCTAGGAACCTTCCATTTAGGGCAGAGCGTTGCCACTAATTCTAGAAAACCTACCGCTTCTACAAAAGAAAAAGGGAGAAGGTCCACAGCTAGCATTTTAGCCAGCTTAGTGTTATACAGACGCGTCAGTGGGTGGTTGCGTTCATATGGCACGTCTGAAGTAAGCATTGTTCTAATGTTGCCCTGGACCAAGCATTTACGGGCTGATAATGACTTTGTTGACCCAATTTTGCTCGCTGGTGAACTTTTGTGCGTTGGTGTCTCACTCGCTCCAACACTCTTAGTGTGCCTCACATTGGGTGTGCTGCTGACAGGGGTACTGGGTGTAAGGGAAGTGTTTGACACGTCTTCTTCCTCCTCGTCATCATCATCAGATGAAACATCAACGTTTCCTTGAATTCGGCCTTTCTTGATCGCATCTAGGTGCGCAAACCATTTGACAGTGTGCTGTCTCCTAAGATGACCTCTCTGGCCTCCGGTACCATAGTTGGTACCTGGCTTACCACGACTAACTGCAACCTTGCAAAGGGTACAAATGGCAAACTTTGGATTTTTTTGACAAACAGTAAAGAAGTCCCAAACTGGGGACTTGAAGTGTCTGTGGGACCTGGAGGAGGCGGCGATACTGGTGGTGGTGGTCATGAAGCTAATGCCAGATGAAGTGGAGGATCTGGATTGCCCAACTTTTGTACGTTGTGCACTTTCACCGCCACTAATTAAGGTCGAGGTGGATGGAGGTCTCTTCTTGCCAGAAAGAAATATGGAAGCGGGACGAGTTGGTGTACTACTTAACTCCAATGATTGTGGTGTTTCCACTGCCTCCTCATCGACAACATCATCATCATCATCACGCTCAGCAGCTCTTCGGGCTAGGGTCAAAATGTCTGTTTGCTGCATGCCCGCTGGGGCTGCAGTGACCTTTATGATGACTGGGTCGTCGTTGGCAGAGTCTTCATCAGCAGCAGTATCCGCCACTTCTTGTTGAGCCTCATCACACTCCATAACTCTGAGACTTTGGACGAGCTTCCTTTTACGCTTAACTACCTTTGTCGGATCATGGTGTGCCTCACTCTCAGACGACTGTGGTGCTGGTTCCCAAGTTTGATCCGTATCATCAGAAGGAGGTGTGCTTGAAGAAGATGTAGACACCACCCTTGATCTCTTCCTTGCTAGGGGTGTGGAAGACAATGAAGGATCATCAGGAGGAGTGGCTTCCTCAAATGATACCTCGCCTTGATTGTCGATTTCCTGATGTGCCCCTACTTCGGAAGGAACAACTATTGTGGGCACTTGTGACCCTCCATGCACCTCTGCTTGCGCATCTCCTTGCGCTGCATCTCCTTCCACATGTACTTGGGCTTGTACTTGCACATGTGATTGTTGTTGCGGCTGTGGTTGTTCAACACTCGTCAGATGAGCTACAACAACCTGTGTTGATTGAGGGACATTGCTGCTGCTTTCTTGCGATGAGCCAACATCACTGGTCGATGGTGATTGAAGAACTATACTGGCTGCCTCTGCAGCACTCAAGGGCTTGGACTTAAGTTGGCGTGGTGGTGGTGGTGGCACTGAGCCCAATGGAGCGGGGGTGCTGCTGCCAGCTTGGTCCCCAGCAGATCCCGCTGCTGCTGCAGGCATACTTTTGAACAAAATTTGACCTTCCCAGCAATGCTCCCACCAAGACCCTTACTAAAGCCAGTCGCAAAAATGTAGAAGAACCCCAATCAGATCTCCAAAAACGATGCCTAGCAGAAAAATGGTGACAAAACGTACTTTGAAAGTAACAGTAGGCCCAAATACAGACCGTGGATTGTATTCAAACCACTTGCAAGCAAGCAAAAGTATCCATAGCCAGCATCGCTCCAACAGTGCTCTAAAACACCAGAACTGCGTTGCAATAGAAGCCCCCGAAACACATGCAATCCTGCTGTTAGGGCTAACCCTAACGAACCCTAACTTACAAAAAGTGCCAAAACTGGTGTTTCCTTATGGATTTTGTCCAAAACACTTCTATCCGGTATTAGACCTTCCCAGGAATGCCCTAGGCAAGACCCGCCAACCCACCCGCAAAAAACCACCCGACAACACCCCCAAACAGCGAAAAAGCTAAATCTCATACTTACAATATCTCTCGGCCTTCGGTCCAAACGCGGCGCTGTGCAGCTAGGTCATCATCATCAATCATCATAACTCCTGTTTTCCACCACGGATTTCCTGAAAAGCAAATGCAATCAAGATTAGATTGTCGCAGCAGTGCTTCGACAGAGACCCCGGCCGCAACCCACCCACGAACAGCAGGAAGCCCCCCAAAACGCTACATTGAGCAAGATGACAGAAGAAATAGCAAAAAAAAGGCTGTTCCTTAAGGATTTTGTCCAAAACACTTCTATCCGGTATTAGACCTTCCCAGGAATGCCCCAGGCAAGACCCGCCAACCCACCCGCAAAAAACCACCCGACAACACCCCCAAACAGCGAAAAAGCTAAATCTCATACTTACAATATCTCTCGGCCTTCGGTCCAAACGCGGCGCTGTGCAGCTAGGTCATCATCATCAATCATCATAACTCCTGTTTTCCACCACGGATTTCCTGAAAAGCAAATGCAATCAAGATTAGACTGTCGCAGCAGTGCTCCCAGACACCAAAAATCACCCACAAACACCCGGAACCCCGCCAAAGAGCACCCCAAAGGCAAGCAAGTCAGCAAAAACGGCAAGAAATTTCCACCTCATATTTGGTCCAAAACACTTTTGTCCATTATTAGAGCTTCACAGCAATGGGCCCAAATCCGTCAACTCACCCGCAAAGAAGTACAACACCCCCACAAGTGCTGAGTCTTTCTTCATTGGGCGTAATTCAGCACTCTGCTTTGAGGGAAATCGCAGTCTGGAGGAGGAGGATAGAGGAGCATGTTCTTCAGAACTTGTGAACCTGAGGAATGTAGACTGCGGCACCTTCAAATCAATAAGCAAACAAGTGAAGACAGTTCTGCTGATGGTCTTGTTTTTGGGATTAGGTGATTAAAGTTTGAATTAAATTAACTGTGCAAAACAAAGAAAGAGAGACAAACAGGAATAAAAGTGAATAAGGACGAAAAAGAAAGTTCTTGATTCATTGTCTCATTTTCAGGGCTCGGTGTCAGGGAATAAGAAGAAGATTTCGTCATCATACTCTGCGAATTCAGGCAGGATTAGGTCAGTGCCACTGAACAGAGAACAAATCCCCTCATCTACGTTGCCGTCCTCCTCGTCTTCATGCGGCGTGCTTTCTCGTACTTTGTAATCTGGTGGTATGAGGTGCTGATTCATCTTGATCATTGTCAGCTGCTCCACATTTTTGGGCAAGAGGCGGCTCCGTTTGGGAGTTACAATGCCACCAGCAGCACTGAAAACACATTCAGAAGACACACTTGCGAGTTGGCAAGACAAATAGTTTATAGCCAGGTTGGAGAGCTGTGGCCACAATTGTTTTTTGCCATGCCAATACTGCAATGGCTCATCATTAAGAAAGACCTCTGTTGAGTCATTCATATAGTCCTGCACCATCGACTCAAGGTCATCAACGGTTCCTCCACTTTGCTTACTTTTTGCTGTGCCTTTGACATTTTTTCGAGAACCATACCCAAGCAAACTTAGCCAATCCTCCTCAGCAGCCACTGTTAGTGTTGTGTGTGGTGCAGATGATCCAGTTGCCTTTAACGGCTGAGAGGTCACTTGTGCCCCAGCCACAGGTGCAGAAGTGGATTCTTGTGACTGGGGATGGCCTGCTGATGCTGATGCTGATGTACTGTCTTCTCCTTCAATAACCTGCCGTTCTTTTTCAAACCTCTTGGCTGACCAGGCTAACCAATGTTTGTACTTTTGAACATCTGCATCAGCAAAAGGAAAGAATGCTTCGCCTGCCAGCGCCTTTTTGTAGCGTGGATCCAGAATAGTAGCACAAATGTAATGCTGTTCTGACTTGATATTTTGAAGACGTTCATCACCAAGTAGGCGCTCTAATAATTTCTCAGACAAAATAAAATGGTCTTTTTTTTGTACATCTTTTTCAAACTCAGAAGACACCGCCATCAGTTGGTGCTCCAGCATGCACAACAATGGGATAGCTTTTCCCAAATTACAGTCCTCCTGGCTGACTGCACGCGTGAAGAACTCAAAAGGACGAAGCATGTCTGTCAGGCTTTTAACTATGTCCCATTGCGCCGCACTCATCCGCAGGTCCTCCTTCTGAGATGTACCCTCTGTGAAGAAATAGTGATCGAGTACCGTATACTGCTCATACAGACGCTCAAGCATGTAGAAGGTTGAGTTCCAGCGTGTTGCCACCTCCTGGATGAGTGCTTTCACTGGTATTCGACTTTGAAGTAGCAGCCTCCTCAGATGCTTCCGGGCCTTAAAAGAATGGCTGAAATGGTTGCACATTTTGCGGCAGGTGGCCATTACCGCGAACGCTGCACTGTCTCTATCACTCAAGAATTTTTGAACTACCAGGTTGATACAGTGCGCCAAACACGGCACTCTGAAATAGTCACCCAGCGACATGGCCTTACCTACATTGGCGCCATTATCCGTGGAAACATAACCAATCTTGCATTTTTTTGGGGATAGCATTTTCAAGACCTTTTTGTCAAACTCTTCCAAAATGTTTTCTGCTGTGTGACTTTTCTCCAAGCCAAACATGGCTAGTGTTGCATTTTTCCGAGCAGCTTTGAAAACTTTGTCCGGGTCAACACCTGCGTTTAGCTTTGCTTTAACACCTGAAAAAGAGACCCAGTGTGCAGTGATGCACATGTAATCAGCACCTGCGCCACTGGTCCACATGTCTGATGTCAGATGTATTGTGTGAACAGCACTCTTCTGCAAAGCTGCCCCAATCGCCTCCAGCACATCTTCATGTAGTACTGGAACCGCAACTCTGGCAAAATAGAACCGGCTAGGAACCTTCCATTTAGGGCAGAGCGTTGCCACTAATTCTAGAAAACCTACCGCTTCTACAAAAGAAAAAGGGAGAAGGTCCACAGCTAGCATTTTAGCCAGCTTAGTGTTATACAGACGCGTCAGTGGGTGGTTGCGTTCATATGGCACGTCTGAAGTAAGCATTGTTCTAATGTTGCCCTGGACCAAGCATTTACGGGCTGATAATGACTTTGTTGACCCAATTTTGCTCGCTGGTGAACTTTTGTGCGTTGGTGTCTCACTCGCTCCAACACTCTTAGTGTGCCTCACATTGGGTGTGCTGCTGACAGGGGTACTGGGTGTAAGGGAAGTGTTTGACACGTCTTCTTCCTCCTCGTCATCATCATCAGATGAAACATCAACGTTTCCTTGAATTCGGCCTTTCTTGATCGCATCTAGGTGCGCAAACCATTTGACAGTGTGCTGTCTCCTAAGATGACCTCTCTGGCCTCCGGTACCATAGTTGGTACCTGGCTTACCACGACTAACTGCAACCTTGCAAAGGGTACAAATGGCAAACTTTGGATTTTTTTGACAAACAGTAAAGAAGTCCCAAACTGGGGACTTGAAGTGTCTGTGGGACCTGGAGGAGGCGGCGATACTGGTGGTGGTGGTCATGAAGCTAATGCCAGATGAAGTGGAGGATCTGGATTGCCCAACTTTTGTACGTTGTGCACTTTCACCGCCACTAATTAAGGTCGAGGTGGATGGAGGTCTCTTCTTGCCAGAAAGAAATATGGAAGCGGGACGAGTTGGTGTACTACTTAACTCCAATGATTGTGGTGTTTCCACTGCCTCCTCATCGACAACATCATCATCATCATCACGCTCAGCAGCTCTTCGGGCTAGGGTCAAAATGTCTGTTTGCTGCATGCCCGCTGGGGCTGCAGTGACCTTTATGATGACTGGGTCGTCGTTGGCAGAGTCTTCATCAGCAGCAGTATCCGCCACTTCTTGTTGAGCCTCATCACACTCCATAACTCTGAGACTTTGGACGAGCTTCCTTTTACGCTTAACTACCTTTGTCGGATCATGGTGTGCCTCACTCTCAGACGACTGTGGTGCTGGTTCCCAAGTTTGATCCGTATCATCAGAAGGAGGTGTGCTTGAAGAAGATGTAGACACCACCCTTGATCTCTTCCTTGCTAGGGGTGTGGAAGACAATGAAGGATCATCAGGAGGAGTGGCTTCCTCAAATGATACCTCGCCTTGATTGTCGATTTCCTGATGTGCCCCTACTTCGGAAGGAACAACTATTGTGGGCACTTGTGACCCTCCATGCACCTCTGCTTGCGCATCTCCTTGCGCTGCATCTCCTTCCACATGTACTTGGGCTTGTACTTGCACATGTGATTGTTGTTGCGGCTGTGGTTGTTCAACACTCGTCAGATGAGCTACAACAACCTGTGTTGATTGAGGGACATTGCTGCTGCTTTCTTGCGATGAGCCAACATCACTGGTCGATGGTGATTGAAGAACTATACTGGCTGCCTCTGCAGCACTCAAGGGCTTGGACTTAAGTTGGCGTGGTGGTGGTGGTGGCACTGAGCCCAATGGAGCGGGGGTGCTGCTGCCAGCTTGGTCCCCAGCAGATCCCGCTGCTGCTGCAGGCATACTTTTTTTTTTTACTCCCAAAAAAAGGGGCGGGCGGCACACCAGTGTCCTTGGTAACTTGCTTCTTCTGCTCCTTACTGGCACCTTTCTTGCTAGAGGAGCTACGGGTTACTTTTTTTGGGGCCATCTTCTTCAGAGCAGGTCAGCAGGCAGCAGTTGCACGAGTTGCAGAGGGTTCTGTGTCCAGACGTGACGTCGCGTGACGTTATGCTGCACACACACACCGCTGCAGGACTTCTTCCTGGCACTGGTGGTTCTCTTGAGTCTTCTTGTGCACCTAAAAGCAATGGAAGACAGAGGAACATCAGTTCAGTTATACACCCCAAAAAATCGACAAAACACAGAAAAATGAGCACAATCCCATGCCATCCATGATGTTTACATTGAAGACACCCCACAGAAAGACTAGGGACATGCAAGTATGCAACACTCACTACCCCTGGGCATAATGGATGAAAAGTAGGCAAAATAAGTGCATGCCTCAGACACTGCCTCTCTTCAAAATGGCCCCTTACACCCCAAGCACATGTTGCCTGTACCAGCCAGCACTCAAGATGGCCACCACCACCACCCACATGGCCAGTCCACATCAACAGTACACCCCCAAAAACAGAAAAACAGCCAGAAATCACCACAATCCAATGCCATCCATGATGTTTACATTAAAGAGAGTGAGACCACACCACAGGCACACTCAGTCCATGCACCACCACCCCTGGGCAAAAGGCCACACCAGCAGCCCCCAAAAAACGACAAAAAACAATAAAATAAGCACAATCCCAGCCCATCCATGGCCTCAATTATGTTTAAATTCAAGAAGACACCCCACAGAAAGACTAGGCCCATGCAACACTCACCACCCCTGGGCAAAGGGCCCCACCAGCAGGCCCAAAAAACCGACCAAAAACAATAAAATCAGCACAAGCCCAGCCCATCCATGGCCTCAATGGTGTTTAAATTCAAGAAGACACCCCTCAGAAAGACTAGGCCCATGCAACACTCACCACCCCTGGGCAAAGGGCCCCACCAGCAGGCCCAAAAAAACGACCAAAAACAATAAAATCAGCACAAGCCCAGCCCATCCATGGCCTCAATGGTGTTTAAATTCAAGAAGACACCCCTCAGAAAGACTAGGCCCATGCAACACTCACCACCCCTGGGCAAAGGGCCCCACCAGCAGGCCCAAAAAAACGACAAAAAACTATAAAATCAGCACAATCCCAGCCCATCCATGGCCTCAATGGTGTTTAAATTCAAGAAGACACCCCTCAGAAACACTAGGCCCATGCAACACTCACTACCCCTGGGCATAATGGATGAAAAGTAGGCAAAATAAGTGCATGCCTCAGACACTGCCTCTCTTCAAAATGGCCCCTTACACCCCAAGCACATGTTGCCTGTACCAGCCAGCACTCAAGATGACCACCACCACCACCCACATGGCCAGTCCACATCAACAGTACACCCGCAAAAACAGAAAAACAGCCAGAAATCACCACAATCCAATGCCATCCATGATGTTTACATTAAAGAGAGTGAGACCACACACATAAGGCTATTTCCCATTTTACAGATATTATCCACTACTGGTGACTGGAAGATTGTCCCTCTCTCCCCGAAACTGATGCGACTGATTAGGACGGCATTTTTTAATTGTTCGCCATCATTTTGAATCTTTCTTGATTTATTGATCAGGTATGTCCGTGTTAAACCTTTGAATGGATTGTGAGTAAGAAATATAAGTGACAGGATTGCGTTGGTTGAACATTATATATTTAGATTTTTCAGTGACACTCCACCATTTATTAAAGCGGATTTGAATACACCTTCACGAAAAGGATTAATCGTGTTGAGATTGACTATAGAAGTAAGCATGTTTTCTTTTCTTTTCAATAGAATATAGCCAGCTAAGGGTGGCTATAGGCATTCAGTATATTTTCATCCAGAATGTGTATAAAGTGTATCACTGCATAACATGGTGGCAGATTTGAATTGTCACTTGGGAAATATTTATTGATTTTTGTACACAGGTATTTTTTTTAAATTGTTGTAATATATTTTTACAGTACAATAATGTTTTCATTTATGGTAACTTATTGTATTATGTTTGAATAGGGGTCTTCTTTCATATTCAATACCTACTGTCCTGAAGATGGGCTGACGGACTGATACCACTGAGACCGAAACGTCGACTCCACCATCTATTTCTGAGACATTAATTGTTTTTTAGTGATTATTATTCTCATCAGGGGATATGTCATTATTGATTGTGTTGAAATAGATGTTTGTTACGAACTGTTGGATTAATTCGATTTTACCTCTTTTCATGATTTATTGCTGATCTGATTGTTCATTTGTATTCTTTTTTATCATCTATCTATATATAAACAAATTTGTATTTTCAAACAAAAAAGATACTCCTGTGTTTCTATGCTCTTGAATTTCATTTATTAATGTTGTCAAAGGACACGTGGGCGGATCTTCCAGTGATACTCACCTTGAGAATAATTTTAGAACAGTTATTCACTGATTTGTATTGAAATAAATCCCTGGTAGGCACTCTTTACCTATCACTGGACATGATTAATGACCTTGGTTGACTGTAGTTGGTGGACCACACCACAGTACAGCAGGTCCGAACAGTGAAATCGGGTCTTGATTCTATGATTGAGGATGTCAGAAGTTACAGTTTGTGATGATTTGTGGTACCCCCTCCGATGAGATGCATCAAACTATAGGTCACAGAAAAGGAAAGGTGTCTTGATCCCACAATGGAGAATGTTAGAACTTCATCTGAGAGTGGAGATGAAGGTACTCCCTTTGACCAGGTGCAAGCAACTCTTGGTCCCAACAGTGGAATGGTGTCTTGATTCCACAATGGAAGATGTCTGATATTACTTGCTGCTTGGTTTTGATAGAACTCCCTCCGTTGAGGTGCATCAGACTCTGTACTTGTGTAGCTAACTTCTGCACATGATTATTGTGCTTTGTTGACACTAGTCGGTGCAGTACATCATGGTACAGCAGGTTCGAACAGTGAAACAGGGTCTTGATTCTTTGATTGAGGGTGTCAGAAGTTCAAGTTTGTTATTATTTCTGTGTACCCCCTCTGATCTACTGCAACCAAGTCCATGCTTTTGAATTGAACTGTACATGGCTGTCAGGTGTTAATGAATAGTGAGTCTGGCCTACAATGCAGACAGAAGTGTTCACAATTCAGATCGAGGGCTGATTGTTTAATGATAGAATCCAGTAGTCAGGTAACTACAACATCTATTGGAAAATTGTCATATTATGTTTTTAGTATACTTGCTTGAAGACATTTTTTGAAATGACTGATAGGTTTACTACAATGACCAAATTTAATTTGCAAGTGCAAAGGAACACTGAATAGTCTACACTGTAGACAGCAGAAATGGTATTTGAATTGTTTTGTTTTATTTATTGCAATTTATGTTGTTGTCTTTTGTGAAGAGGAAGTGAGAGAAAGTATTCAAGAATGTCTGTGTGAGTACTGTCTACAATTAACACTGCAGATAGCAGTGTTCACAATTCAGATCAAGTTGGTCTTGTAGATGCCGCAGTTCTGCACTCTGTCTAAACCATGCATACATATTATTACAGGCTCCAGACACGCTTTTTGTTGCTTCGCATATGACAAACTGTGTAGCTGAATTCCACCTTACGTAGCTGTGGGCCCTTGCTGACAGCTCTCTCTGTCCTACACTGTAGACACCAGTGTTCACAATTTAGATTGAGTTGCTTTTGCAGATGATATTGTGTTGATGGCAACATATATTACTCCTAGTACGGCCCGCCCATCTACAGCACACATCATCGCTGGTTGTTGAAATGCTGAATGATTTTGATGTGGCTATCTGAGCGCACTAGAACTGATGGACCCTTTATGATACAAACCTTTTGTGTATTATTTCAGATCTATTAATTGTGTCTCAGTATACCGCAAGTTGTGTTTTTTTACGATAGAATATTTTTCTGTATTATTGCCCATCTACTGTCCCTACCTTACTGCAGCACAAACTATTGAATATTTTATTATTGAATGTCTGTGTGTGATCCAATGATTACTGTTGTAGTTGATAATAGCAGCAACTATTCCCTTAGGGCTGGTTTGCACTGACTCCACACGCTTCCACCACAGACGTCACTGCATATGTGACCCTCGTAATAAAAAGGTATAGAACGCAGATGCCCATGCCCACTTCCACTATCTATCCGTGTCCGTGTGTTCATCATCTATGCATGATACTGCCCATGGGCTGTATTACATTACATTGTGCTGTGGTAAGTGTATGTAACTATGTTACCTCTGGTAGTGGGGAAAACTTTTAGGTGTATGGCTATCATAGGTGAAAGGCTACTTTACAGACGATGAATATTGATGAATATGGTCATTGAATGTTGTGTGTAGTGCAAGATATGTGTACATGCAAAACATTTCAAAAAAGCTCTCTAAGCAGAAGAGTTGTGTCTCATGAAATGCTGTAGAGAGAATGACTAAAATGGGTGGCGTTCTTCAACTGCTACAATGGGAAATGTTATGAAGTAACCAAAAGCTTTTTTTAAGGTCACATGGTAATCGCACACTCAGTGCAGAAGGTGATGTCACCCGATGCAAATTTGAAACAATATATTTACTATAATATGTTTATTACAGTTAGAAATATATAAATGTTTGAAATATTTTAGAGATATTGCTTGCTGTCATATATACTTTAAAGTTATTTACATATACTTTTGAGACATAAAAAGTGAGGGAATGGCATACCCAGCTTAACACCATACATCTATGATGTAATACAGGGCCTGGCAGTGTGCACTTATCACATATGCAATGCACAGCCTGCGCGATCCCATACGTACATGATGTAATGCGCGGCTTGGTACTGCATATCCGTCGCAAACCAAACTAGTAGGTGGTGTGACCACGTCCGTATATGTTGTTATGCGGGACGCAGTATCACAAACGCTTTGGATTCCAAATGCGCATTATTTCAATATGGTGGATAGGATTCACATGCTGATGGAGCTTGGTAGACTACCGGTACGGGACTTTAGTTTTCTCTTAAAAAACTAAAAATAATATACATGGGTTTTATTTGGAAGATATAAAATATTACATTATTTTTAAGTTAAGAAAAGGATAATAGAGTTGCTAAATATTAAAAAAACAATTAGAACAAATATAGGTTTTATAAATATTAAAGTATGACATTAAGATTTAAAAAATCTTTGAAATTCACAGAAAAACCCATAGGTTTTACAGACGTTATAGTTAGGAATTAGCATTTAAAAAATCTTAGAAATTCACTTAAAAAACCATAGGTTTCAGGGACGATCTAGTTAGTTGGACATTTCACTCATACTAAATGATATTTCCCCTATTATAGTTAGTTGAGTTAACTATAACTCGCGCCCCTGCAATGCACTGCTAACATCACAGATTACATCATTCATGACATGGTCAGTGACATCACTGATGACATCTCAATTGACATCACTGATGACATCTCAATTGACATCACTGATGACATCATCCATGAGAAAATCTGATGCACCTCATCACACTCTAATATAACAGTTGATATACCCACTCGGAAATACAGACTATCATTTTCAAAACTATAATACCAGTTACAACATATACACTCGCTAATTCTAGCTCTACACACTGATCCACTCATTCACACAGTCACTCATACATACAGTCAGCCATTAATACAGCATCATCATATGCACTTACATATCTATACAGACACTCACACATCGCCTCTCATTCATAGAGTTACTTACACACCTAGTCAGTCATGGAAATAATCAATCACACTTTGATTTACTCACCTGTGCAGTTATACACATACCACCTCATTTAAATATATACTAACACATAATTACACTCTAATACATTAAGTAATACAAGCACACACTGATCTATACAGGGACTCTCGCAATCACTCACTGTCACATATAGTCATTTATATAGTCCAACACTCACATATACTGCCTTTTACATATGCAGTTACCTACACATTTACCAATGAGGCATCCATTCACTCACCAACGCAGCCTTACACACAGTCACTCAGACATACAGCCCTTTAGAGATACAGACTTGAGCACATATACCCAGTGAATTATCCACTTACACATCTGTGCACAGACACCACCCCAAACCCACCGACACAGATACTCAGGCACACATACAGATACTCGGACTACAAATCAATAGCCCATATAGATCCTCATTTAGCTGCTAACCAACCCATGCAACCGCTTACTCAACAAATGACAAACTAAACTGTGTGAATGTGTGTATCAGTCGCTAACATATGCATTAGGAAAGACACAATTAATCACTCACTTATACAGCCAGTCACACACCTACTAAATCATCCATGCTGACTCTTACACAACCATTCATTATTCAATACAGCTTGGCATATATATATATATATATATATATATATATATATATATATATATATATATTTCTCACACTCCTGGTGCAGATAGTCAATGTTGAATTCAAAAGACCAGAACCGGAGCCCAAATATCGTTCAGTGCTATATTTATTGGCACACGGATAAACAAACCCTACGCGTTTCGAAGCGTTAAGCTTCTTGCTCACGGGTACATTTGTTAAAGCGGCCATTCCATTTAAAGTGACAGGTTTCAAAACATTAGGTGCACGTGATTACACAGACATAGAAAAGTTACTCTGTAGCGATTGCAAATTCAAATCATTTTAGCAATGTTGCTTTTCAGAGAATGGTATCTATCTTCCCAGTTGTCACTTTCAAAACGAAAATAAGGCTGACAGCCTTCATTTTGCACAGCTAATGTGACATTATAGTGATATTACGCCCTAGTGGGCAAACAATATATCAGTTATCAAAAAAGCATAACTCAACAGTTTGCATGTCCTGTAATTATTTCACCAATAGTGGTGGCTGTATGTTCAAATTAATTAGCTGTTTCAGCAGAAGTTCGATTTTAGTGTTGTTGAACCCAAGTGGGTTATTATAATTCAACTGTAGATTTTCTCTCCATCTGAAAAAATAATAAAAAACGGAGTACTTTATTTAACTATGTCAATGAAGTTGCTGTGAGTATAAAAACATTAAAATATATACAGAATGGAAATATTTTTAGAAAATTAGGCAGTTAATTAAACATTGCATTACGTTTACAGATGAACTGAAAGTTCTTCCCCCATGTTGTGTCCCTCGGGTTGCATTGTGTTGTACCTGATGATGTAACGGGATTCCAATCTGCGGAGTTCCAATAGCCTATTACCCCCCCGTTCTTTCTGTTCTACTCAGTCAATTACGTAAAATTTCAAAAGATTGGGGTTCTGTTGGTGTTCAGCTAAGAAATGCCTGGCTACAGGATATTGCGGATTAGCATTCTTAATGGCCCTCAAATGTTCCAATGCCCTTAGTCTGGGTTCAACAAAAACACCAAAGAAAGCTAAAACTGACGTGAATAAAACACCAGCTCATGAGGAAACAGAAGTTGAAGGTATCACTCCGCTGGCACAATCGGATGGAGAGAGTGAAAGTGATACTTCGGATATACTGGAACCACAAAATGCTAAGGAACGCATTTTAAACGAGGTAGCCCTCTTGGCTCGTGGACGCCAAACCCCACCAAGAGGGCGTGGAAGAGGCGGCAAAGGAGGCAAAGGAGTAAGAGGAGGATTGGCAAAAGCAAGTGGAACAGCGAGCCCTGTGGGAATGGTAACAAGGGGCAAACAGGCAAGAAAATGAATGGATACGAAGATAAAACTGTGGTAAATCTTTCTAATCACACTTTATCACCTGAACAGCTATATGTTTTATCACGAGGCCTTTCCTTCTGTCCTACTGCCAAGTTTAAATTCACTGATGCGCGAATAGATTTGTTTCGCTTCACTAGAAAGCTTAAGCTTAGAAAATGGTTCGCCAGTAAACCACGTTTAAAACAAGACGTAATTGTGCAAAAGAAAAGTACTTTGAATATTAATGATGCGGAGACATTACAAATAGTGCATGAACTGGCAGATTGTGAAGAGATCTTAGAGGATCCGGTTCTAAACCTTCTCAATGTTAATATTGACATTGGAGCCAGCAGTGCAAGTAATTTCAAGCCTAAATCTTTATTTGGTCCCCAAATTCACAATAACAGCATTGAATGTTTTGAGAAGGGGATGATTGGGGAAATGAGAAAGATTGAAAAACATGCCCCACATTTAAATTTCAATTTGAATAAAAAACAGTATATGGCGTTGCAAGACATGAGAGATTGGACAGACGTTGTAATAAAAAACTCCGACAAAGGAGGCAACGTCGTTATTTGGCCTTTGGACATGTATCTTAAGGAAGGCCTCTTGCAACTGAATAACTGTGATAATTATAAAATTTCAAATATTCAGGAGTTTAATGTATCTAAGCAAATGTATATCTGTAAACTGTCAGATTGGAAAGACAGTGGGATAATTGAGGACGATGAATATAAGTATTTGTTATGCAAATATCCAAGAATTCCGGCACTCTATCTACTCCCTAAGTTGCACAAAAATATTAGGGAGCCCCCGGGAAGGCCCATTGTATCATCAAATGGTAGCCTATTGGAAAATACTTCCCGTTATATAGATCATTTTCTCCAGCCACTTGTTCAAGCCCTTCCTTCTTTTATCAGGGACACATCTGATTTTTTGAGGGTAATTAATGAATTGACATGGAATGAAAATTATTTGATGATTAGCTTTGATGTCATGAGTTTGTACACGTGTATACCACACAATTTGGGCATTGATGCATGTAAGTACTTCTTACGAGGAAGATCAATGTCTTATCTACTCCACACTCACATGTTATTAGACATGATTGAGATTTGTTTGAAAAACAATTTTTTTATTTTCAACAAACAAATGTACCAGCAGACCCAGGGCACATCGATGGGAAGTTGCTTTGCCCCCAGCTTCGCAGGTATCTACCTGGGCTGGTGGGAGGAGCAAGTGGTGAGTAACATCTCCCACTTCACCGACCATGTTGTGCTCTGGGTCCGTTATATCGATGATATTTTTTGTGTGTGGAGTGGAACAGGTGATCAGGCGAAGGAATTCGAACTGTTACTCAATGATAACTCGTTGAATTTACAATTCACGAGTCAAATGAGTACAGAAAGATTAGAGTTTTTAGATGTAACTCTTGAGGTGAAGGATGGAAAGCTTATCAGTTCTTTGTTTCGCAAGCCTACTGCAGGTAATAGTTTATTACACGCAGGAAGCTGACATCCCCAGAATTTAATACGGAGTATACCTCTGGGGGAGCTGATTCGAGCTAAGCGGAACTGCAGTACACAAGCAGGTTATGACAAGGAGAAAAACATTATGTGTCACAGGTTTGAGGAAAGAGGATATAGCAAATCTGTAATTGATCAAGCCAAAGCCAAAGTTGATCAAATGCAACGAAAAGATCTGTTAGTACCCAAAAATCGTGAGAATTCTGAACAAATCAGATTCATCACAGGCTTTGATAATCAATCATGGCAACTAAGGAGAAGTCTGAACAAGCATTGGAGTATTCTCCGTTTGGATGACGATCTCAAAGAGGTACTTAATGAAAAACCATCTATCACCTTTAAGAAAGCAAAATCGCTTAAAGACAACTTAAGCAATGCCATGATTAAGGAACCGTGCAAATCTGACAGCATCGTGGGGTTTTTCCCTTGTACTAAATGCAAGGCCTGTAAAAATAGCCACAAGTGTAAAACTGTAAAACTATGTAAAGACCAAGCAGACCATAAAATCAACAAAAGGGTAGGTTGTAACACTGAATTTGCAGTGTATGCATTACAATGTCCTTGTGACAAATTTTATATTGGCATGACCACCAAGAAAGCCAGACTAAGGGCATTGGAACATTTGAGGGCCATTAAGAATGCTAATCCGCAATATCCTGTAGCCAGGCATTTCTTAGCTGAACACCAACAGAACCCCAATCTTTTGAAATTTTACGTAATTGACTGTGTAGAACAGAAAGAACGGGGGGGTAATAGGCTATTGGAACTCCGCAGATTGGAATCCCGTTACATCATCAGGTACAACACAATGCAGCCCGAGGGACACAACATGGGGGAAGAACTTTCAGTTCATCTGTAAACGTAATGCAATGTTTAATTAACTGCCTAATTTTCTAAAAATATTTCCATTCTGTATATATTTTAATGTTTTTATACTCACAGCAACTTCATTGACATAGTTAAATAAAGTACTCCGTTTTTTATTATTTTTTCAGATGGAGAGAAAATCTACAGTTGAATTATAATAACCCACTTGGGTTCATCAACACTAAAATCGAACTTCTGCTGAAACAGCTAATTAATTTGAACATACAGCCACCACTATTGGTGAAATAATTACAGGACATGCAAACTGTTGAGTTATGCTTTTTTGATAACTGATATATTGTTTGCCCACTAGGGCGTAATATCACTATAATGTCACATTAGCTGTGCAAAATGAAGGCTGTCAGCCTTATTTTCGTTTTGAAAGTGACAACTGGGAAGATAGATACCATTCTCTGAAAAGCAACATTGCTAAAATGATTTCAATTTGCAATCGCTACAGAGTAACTTTTCTATGTCTGTGTAATCATGTGCACCTAATGTTTTGAAACCTGTCACTTTAAATGGAATGGCCGCTTTAACAAATGTACCCGTGAGCAAGAAGCTTAACGCTTCGAAACGCGTAGGGTTTGTTTATCCGTGTGCCAATAAATATAGCACTGAACGATATTTGGGCTCCGGTTCTGGTCTTTTGAATTCAACATTGACTATCTGCACCAGGAGTGTGAGAAATTTTGAGGGGACGGCGACCCCGCCGTGAGCCCGCTGCTAAAGTGGCTTGAGCACGCCAAGAACTGTGTGATTGATATATATATATATATATATATATATAAAACATATTTACATTTTATGGAACACATAGTCACTGGATGATGTCATCAATGATGTCATCAGTGATGTCACTGACCATGTCATGAATGATGTAATATGTGACATCATCAGCAGTGCATTGTGGGATGTGAGTTATAGTTAGCTCAACTAACTATAACAGGGGAATTTCTATTGTTTTGTATGAGTGAAATGTCGAACTAGCTATATCGTCCAAGAAACGTATTTTTTTTTTGTGAATTTCTAAGGTTTTTTAAATGCTAATTCCTAACTATAACGTCTGTAAAACCTATGAATTGTTCAGTGAATTTATATACATATCTATATCACAAATCCTCGTTGCATGCACCTCCGTGCACCTCCATGTTGGAAAGAAACTAGCAAGGACCCCAAACTGAGTGCCTTTGAATTTATTAAGTGAGTATTATCCACCATACCGTGTTTCGTCAGTTGCCAGCCCTGATCACATGACAACACTATTCTCTTTGGATTGTTCTTGCAAAGTGACAAGTGCTCATTAAAGAATAAACATAGTCGAGAGACTTGGGATGTACAGACAGGTCATTATGCTAGGTTAAATACAATTTTTCTTTACAATACTTATGACCAACAATGTTTACCAAACATTTATAAAATATAAATATTCAAGGTAATTTCTTAAAATTGCTACAAATAAAAGTGCAATTCCATTCCAGTCTAATTTTGTTGTGTCCGTCTAACATTTTGTGCAAAATAAAGTGACTGTGTGCTCAAAAATCCTTTCCAGCCATTGTTACTAAAGTGCATAATGCCAAAAAGTGCTTGTTCATAATTCTATATTACATATAGCAGCTGGGGTATCTAGATTACACTCCCCATTTATAAAACCATATTCTTTTGCATTTACTAAAGTGCTTTGTTTTCAGATAAAACTAGTTTATCTAAAAGTTGTTAAAATAATACAAATATTAGAAGCTTAAAAACATACAAAGGATTTGCTTAAAGGGGATAACATTTCATGTTGTTAAACTATTTTAGGTTTTCCATGATCTTTTTCTCTACAGATACGTAAACAAATCTTCACTTGTATTCAAACCTCTTACCATTTTTGATTCAAAATCCAAAACATACGGTGTTTGCAATCTCCTTAGCTTTTCTTCTTAGCTCCCTCCTCTCTTTTGTGCACATACTGCATCTATTAAAAAGTATTTTAAGTGTTTGAGGTTACTGTTGTGAGTTTCTCTGAAGTGCCTCGCTACAGGATAACAGGGACCTTGATTGATTATAGCCCTAGGATGCTGCAATATTCTTTTGTGGACTTGTAATTTTGTGATGCTCATATACTGTAGACCAAAGCTACATTCTAATATGTAGACCACGTGATCTGTTCTGCATGTTAAATGTTTTTCCATTGCCTGTATTTTCTCACTGAAGGCTGTTTTATGTGTGGTTTTGTTAATAGCATATCTGCAGGCTTTACAAGATGTAAACTTATCTTGCAGTAAGCCAGGTCCCTGTTTGTATGTGCTCTGGGCTACTTTTCACTAGGGCATTGGCTATAGAGCAAGTCTTTCTATAGGAGATGGATGGTGCTTTAGGTAAAAGATGACCTATTACTGGATCATCTAAAACTATAGGCCAGTTGAGTTATATTATACCTCTAAGCTGATTTCTTGCTTGGTATAAGTTAAAATTAATCTGGTGAGTTCATTCTTATGTACAATCAGTTTACCCTCTTCCAGGTTAATCTTCTCGGAGTGGCATGCTAGAAGGTCAGATCTGGTTCACATTCTAGATTGTGCTATAGCAGCATCTATGATTTTAGTTGAATAGGCCCTTGCTAAAAATCTACTTTTGCTTTCCTGATGTTTGATGGCCAGGTCTGTCTCATCGCTGCATATCCTTAACATCTCCCCAAAAGGAATGCTTTGTATTAGATGGGCAGGGTCGGAACATATTGCATGCAGCACAGAATTGCCTGCAGTTTCTTTACGTTGTAAGGAAGTTGTAATTTCATTATTGACAATGTGTACCTAGACATCTAAACAAGTCCCCTTTACCGGACTAATGGTAGCCGTAAAATTCAAATTGATATTATTTACATTAATCTGTGAGACAAACTCCAATGCTCCCTGTTCCGTACCGTGCCGGATTATAAATAAATCATCAAAAAACCTTAACTAGGTTATTATATTTCTGTGGAGTATGTTGCCAAATTGTTTTTAAGGACCAGCTCCTCCCACCAGCCAATATGTAAACAAGCATAGCTGGGAGAGAAGCTGGCCCCCATTGCCACACTTCGAACCTGTTGCTAAATCTGTTTTTTTAACAAAAATAAATTATTTTCCAGACAGAACAAGAGCATATCCATTAACATTTTGCTATGTTGTGCAAATTTTACAGGATGATTATTCAGAAAATGTACAACTGCCCTAATTCCATCATTGTGCCTTATAATCGTATATAACGATGTGATGTCAAGCGCCATCAGATAGTACCCAGGGCGCCATTGAATATTTTGAATTTTGCGAAGGAAGTCACTGGTATCCTGTACATAAGACTGTAGATTTTGCACATGGTCTTGAAGGAAATAGTCTAAGTATCTGGACATATTTTCAAAAGGGCCTTCACTTGCCGATATGATGGGCCTACCCGGTAGCTTCTGTAAATTCTTGTGAACTTTTGGATTAAAATTAATAACCGGCTTGGTTGGATGATCTTTTTAAAAACATTTATATTCCTCCAAATTTAATACGAGCACACTTTTCCGTGCTAAAATGTTATCGCAAAATTCATCTTGGCACTTTTCGCTTTTTGTATTGAGCTTTTCTCATAACAATCAGTGTCATTGAGCTTTCATTTAATCGTCTAATGGCCAAGGGATGATGTTACCTCCCTTGTCAGAATTTCTCACCACTACTTGCTTCACATTCTGGAGTTTCCTAATTTGCTGATGGTATCTTCTTTCATGATTTGTAAATGTAAGTGTAGACTCCCCGGGAAAGCAACACAAACTATGTAAACACTATCAGGCACATGCATCAAAGCCTTTTGCGATCGCAAACGGTGCGATTCGCAAAAATCGTCCGTTTGCGATCGCAAAATTAGCTTTTGCGATGTATCAAGGGTCAAGACCCTCGCAATTTGGGAATTCGCAATTAATTGCGAGTTCTCAAATTGCGATTGCATTTAAGGAATTGCATTTTGCGATTCCTTAAATGCAATGCAAGACCCACTTTGAAGTAGCGATTTCGCTAATAGGGGGCGCAAATTACCATGAAGTTGAACTTCATGGTAATTTGCTAAAACTTTGAAAAATGAACATTTTTCAATGTTCCATTTTACACACACACATGCCCTTAGGGCATGTGTGTGTGCAAGATGTACTCATATGCAGATTTCAGGGGTGCAACAGGGTGTCGTTTTGCCACCCTTGCACCCTTGTAATTGTATTCTCAATTTGCGATTCTCTCATTGAGAATCGCAAATTGAGAATGTCTTCCCATTCATTCCTATGGGCCTCCAGGCCCATAGGAATGATTGGGGAGGTATTCCTTAATTCGCAATTAAGGAATGTTTAGAAATCGAGATTTTTTAAATGATTTCTACATGCATAGGCTTTTGCGATTCCTTAATTGCGATTCCTTAGAAATCGCAATTAGGAAATCGCAAAAGCCAACATTGATGAATGTGCCTGAAAATGTGGGGTAATTTGCGATTTTTATTTTTATTTTTTCCTTCCAAATTAACGTATAGGGTATGAAAATGTTCTTCTTTTATGTACAGTCTTGTGCCTTCCGGATTGGTTCCTCTTCTCTTGATGCACAACTTCACTCATAGGTGGCAATGATAAGAACCAGTGCAAAACCTTTTATTCGAACTTACCCAAGTGAGGGGACAATAATCAGTATATAAGATCAAGATATAAGAACACCCTCTCAAATTTGCAAGTTTATTCACAGCCAATTTGATAACCAAGCATTCCTTTTCTATAATTGGATAGTTAGTTTCTTTTGGAAACAATTTATGGCTAACACAATAGTGATTTACTTTCTGCCCTTATTATTTATCTGAGATAAGACAACTCCTATTCCTACATCAGAGGCGTCCATCTGGTGTATGAAGGCTTTTGTATAGGTAAGAGACTGTAATATAAGATTAGAGGCAATTTTCGAATATATATAATTAAAAGCAGTAATGAAAGCCTGTGGGCAAGCGTTAAAATGTTAGTTTGTGGTGGTTTTTCTTAACAAGCTCACATGAGGACCTGAATTTTCGAATAATTAGGGATGCATCTTCTGTAGTATCCCAAAAGGCCTAAGAATGCCCTCATGTCTCTTTTACTTTTAGGAATGTGGACAGGTGCTCTTGCACATTCTTTCTCCTCTTGCTGTCCAATGATGCCATTCCCCAAGAGATAGCCTTGATGTCTCACTTGGTTATGAGCAATTGTAGACTTTTTAGCATTCACCGGTAAACCCGCACTCTTAATTTGATAATATGGCATGTAAATGTTGAAGAGGATCTTGCTAAGTTTGCCTGAAAATTACAATATCATCAAGATAAGCAGAAGCAAATTACCTGTTTGGGGCAAGAAGTCAGTTCATCAATAATTAGTGAGTGCTCCACGCAGGCCAAAGGATATGACAGTAAACAGGAAAAACACATATTCATTGAGAATGCATTATTTTATTTTATTTATGGAGTTTTATATAGTGCTGACCAGACCCGTGGGTATTGAAGTGCTTTACAACATTGTTTCATGATAGTTAAACATATTAGAACAGTCTCCAACAAAACGTTTGGCAGGCCAATAGTGCTGAGGCTTCTAGAAGTAGTTGTAGAGTCCTGAGGTAGCCTTGTTGAATGCTAAATTGCGGTAGAACAAACATGTTCGGCGGTCAAAGCGTGCTGAGGCTCCTAGAGGTAGTGGTAGAGTCTTGAGGTAGCCTTGTTGAATGCTAAATTGAGGTAGACCGAAGATCGTGAGGAAGCTTAATATTATGCACAATTAGTTTTGATGCGGGCTGAGGAGGATGTGAGCAGTGTATAGTCAGAGTGCACCGGTGTCAGGGATAGCGTGGCTATCCATTTGGGAGGGCGCGGTTCAGGAGGAGGGTTTTAAGGTGTTTTTTTAATTTTGTGAAGGAAGGGATAGTTCTGATGTTTGCTGGGAAGGAGTTCCAAATTTTAGGTGCGGTTCCAGCAAATGATCTCACAGCTGTTTTGTGTTTGCGTGTTCTCAAGGGGAAGAGAAGAAGGGAGTTTGAGCTCCTGAGGTTTCTCGTCTCTTAAGTTTGGCTGCCAGATAGTCCGGTTTCCAGTGTGGAGGGCTTTGTGCGTGAGGCATGCCGTTCTGAAATTGGCTCGCTGTTCTACTGGGAGCCATTTAAGTTTTCTTAGTGCTGGGGAAATGTGGTCATATTTCTTGATTCCAGTGACCATTCTGGCTGCTGCGTTGAGGGTTGTTTTGAGGGGAGCCAGGTTGGATTTTGTGGCACCAGTTAGGGTTGTGTTGCCATAACCGAGCCTGGATAGCACCAGCGATTGTGTGGTTTGTTTGAGGTCTTTAGTAGGGATGAATGGTTTGATTTCGTATAGAAGCTTTAGGTTGAGGAAGGCAGTATTTGCAGAGTTTTTGATGTGGTTGGTCATGTCCAGTTTGAGGACTAGAATGATTGCTAAGGATTTTACGGATTTAGCCAAGGTGAGATTACCGTTTAGAGCGTCCAAAGCTTTAAGCCACTCTGCAATTTGTGGGTTCTCTTCTTTGTTGGAGATGAGGAGGATCTCCATTTTGTCCTGATTGAGTTTAAGGTGATTTTGGGATAGCCAACGTTGAATTGAGTCTGAGGATGTCATTGGGGAGGAGGTTTCTAGATAGATCTGGGTGTCATCAGCGTATTGGTGAAAGGGGATCTTCGGCATTTTAAGAATGGTGGTGAGGGGTTCCATGTATATGTTGAACAGTTGTGGTGAGAGCACAGAGCCTTTGGGTACATCTCTGCTGACAGGGTGGAGGTCAGAGGTAAAGTTTTTATCTTATGGGAACATTTCCTCCAGGAAAGAGGTGAACCATCGGAGGACCTTTTCATAGGCACCAACCCTTTCTTGTATGGCCTTGATGAGAAGTTGGGGAATTACCATGTCAAAGGCTGCTGATAGGTTGAGGAGTATGAGAAGGCAGCATTGCCCGGAGTCTAGGGACTGGTGGATATTGAGGATCGCCGTCTCAGTGCTGAAACCTTTTCTGAACCTCTATTGTTGGGGGTTGATGGTGTCCATGTGTTGAGTCAGCTGTGAGAGGACACATTTCTCAAGCATTTTGGCTAGGAGGGGAGATTGGAGATGGGTCTGAAGTTGTTCAGGTCTATGCAGTCAAGGCCTGTTTTTTTTAGTAGTGACGTGCCTTGGCCAACTTTGAGGCAATCAGGTATAATGCCGGATTGCAGGGAGCTGTTGATGATTCTGCACCAGAAAGGAGCTAGGGACAGTTTGAGATTTTTGGTCAGTTGAATTGGTATAGGGTCCAGGAGGGGCGAAGCCCGTTTGGAAGTTGAGATTAGCTTGATGATTTCGGCTTCCATGATGGAAGGGATGGCCTTCCATGTAGTTGTGCGGTGTAGGCATGTGCTTGCTATAGGAGCTGGGGGCAGGCTTTCGCTGGCGGGATCGTTACTGGTGTCTAGCGAGAGTTCAATCTTGGTGATTTTTTTTTTGAAGAAGATGGCGAAATTTCGCATAGTTCCTTGAAGGCCTGGGTAAAAGTTGATGTGGGCTTAGTGGATTGTAGCTTGATGATTTTAAATAGTTTGTTGGGCCTGTTTTTTGCATTGTCCAGAGCGGATCAGAAGAAGTTGTTTTTTTCATTATGGATGTGTTTTTTGTAATTTCGCTGAGCTGCTTTGAGTTGTTCGAGAAGGCTAGCGAAGGGGTTGTTTCTCCAGAGTCTTTCTGTGGATCTAACTTGTCTCCTTTGATTATTGATGTCCGTATTTAACCAGGATCTGGATGGGATGTTCCTGGTTTTTTTTAGTTGCAGAGGGGCTATCCGATCAAGAATAGTTGACATGGATGTGTTGTAGTAGTCAGTGAGTTCTGTAGTGGATAGCTCAACTGAGGAGGAAGTGAGGAGAGCAGTGACTTTTTCTTCCAGGTCAGTCATGTTGATCCGAGTGAGATTTCTGATCCATTTGGGTTGTTCTTGGGTGAGGAGTTGAATAGTGGCCAGGCTGAGTGAGTTGGAAAAGGATTAGGCGGTGTATGGACCAATCTACGGGCAGGGTGTGGTTTATCCTCACTGTGTCTTGATTGGCTATGATGGCATCTAGGGTTGCTCCTTAGTTGTGAGTTGTTTCTATGCAGTGTGGCATGAGGTTGTTATTGCATAGTAACTCGCTGCGAATTTGGATTAGCGGATTATTATCTTCGTTCCAGTGAAGATTGAGGTCACCCAGAATACGTTTGTTCACATCTTGTAGGGAGCAGTGGGCAATTAGGTCTGACAGGTGTTCAGTGAAAGCAGTAGAGTTGGCTGGGGGGGTGGTAGATAAGGTGGCAGTTTAGTGTTTTTTTGTTGCAGGTGATGATGTTGACAGTTAGGCAATCAAAGGTGTTGTAGTGGGATGATTCTGATTCCGGAACAGACATATTGTGGATGAGTGCTAGGCCTCCACCTCTATGGTCTTTTCTGTCTTTGTTGGTGATTGTAAAGCCTGGGGGGAAGAGGGTTTCCAAGAGTGGAAGGGAGGAGTCGTTAAGCCATGTGTCGGTGATGAATGCTATGTCAATGTCATGAGTGAGGATGGATTCTGCTAGTTCTGTGGCACGTTTGGTGGCTAATCTGCAGTTCATGAGCATGCAGTTTGTGGGGGTCGTCTCTGTTTTGGGTTTCTTCGTAAGGGGGGCCGTGGGGCTGTTCGTGTGAGTGGTCGGTGGTCTCGGTGAGTTGAGGGGGGCTTGGTCTCTACCTAATACAGTGATCACCTGTATTTTGGATTGGAGGGTGAGTCGCGGCCATGTGCATGCATAGTCCATGTTCTTGGGAGCCGCAGTTCCATTGTTTTGACATTAACAGTTGCCTGTGGAGGGTTAGCTGATGCGGTTATTCCACAGTGGTACTGCTGTTATGTATTGACTGTCAACACGGCAGGAGCAAGGTCAGGACTGTTAGGCGTGCCGTGCTCTTTCCTGCTGTGGATGAAGGGATAGACTTCCTGGCGTGTTGAAAATCGTATGGCAAATAACCTTCTTCTAATGAGAGTACACGCTGTTATTTCCAATTTGCCAAACGGAGAGGTAGACAAAGTTGACAGAAGCACAAGGGGCTTTTATTTGGCTTTTTACAGGTAGTAATCATTTTTACTGGGGCCCGGGCAGATTAAGTTAATAGGTTCAAGAAAGCCTTAATCAAGCTGCTCTAGTTTGATTGGATTTCCTCGATTTGTCTGGAGAAGAAACCTTTGATGTTAAACGATAGGCCCAGGCACTAGTCAGCAGCTTTGATGGTCTTGTTATGCGCCAACCACCCTGCCAGTTGATCCTTTTGCCAGTGTGGTGATGCTGGCTGGCCTTTCACGATTTATGCTTACATTGTTGGCTGCACAATAGAGAGTCCAGCGGGTGCAGTGTATGTTGCAGGCCAATTCCATTTTGATCAAATATCCTCTGAGTTTGGAGGGGCACTGTCCGTTGTAGGGGGTGGCACATAGAGTTTAAAAGTAGTGGGCAGGAGACAACCCGGTTTAGACCTCTTGTTGGGGAGAGTAGAAGCACAGATAAGTGTAGCGGATTTACAAATATCATGAAGGTACTACTTCCTTGGCTCAGTCTGATCAGTTCAGAATGGCGGCTTTTGATATTCTTACTCGACAGCCACAGCTGTTTCTTAATTACCGTATGCAACTCCTAACAGCGACAAAGCCAATAGTTCTGGCTGGCCACAGCTCATAGGTGACAGGAGGAGTAACAACATGGGTAGAATGGTAGAAGACTTGTCTGGTACTAATTGTGGGGTGCATGGCGGACTTTTCTTGAAGTTATCAGCAGATCAGTATATGTGACACACAATTAGATTTGCACACAGCAGGGGAAGGGGCCTTTACGTTTTCTACCCGTCCAGGTAGTCACGGGGTACGCAATTATCAATTTTGTACCTTGTTTGAACCCACAAAGTGAGTAAGTCAAGGCCACACTTCCGTAAGCCCGGCAAGGGACCACCACTCACATTTTCAGCTGAAAGTTCTCCCTTGCTAAATCTGACTGGGTGGTTTAATAATGTTGGTTCTGGTCGAGGCACCCTCACTATTGTCACCACCGGCGCCTCTGACAGTCTGCCACAAGGTGGCACTGTCTGGCCTTTTAGAAGAGGACCACTACAACAGGCACTCAGTATGCCAAGATTATGGTTGACGATTGCCTTTGGCCCAAGCCATCCTTTTAGCCTTAAGGGAGCCTGATTTGCCTCATTTGGCACACTTTGAGTTCAAGTTAAATAGAGCTTTTCAGCTCTGTATGGTCGATCGCCATGTTTATTGCGCGTCAAGGACATAGGATGAATGTCTCTTGACAAGTTCTGCTTGCATTTTAGTTGTACATTGGGTTTGGTAATCGCAGTATCATACCAGTTGCGGTCAGAGAAAGTAGATTCCTTGTTGGATATAGCAGTGCAAGATCTGGAACACAGAGCAGTATAGCAGGCATACATGTATAGATCGCCATCTGGAAGTAAGATACAGATGTGCGAGTTCTGTTTGGATAATGCTCCATTAGTAAGAGCTTCTTAGGTTAAGGCGTGCATGGCAGTGACCTGGGGGTAACCAGCACAGGTTTGCTTCCTGGGTTTGTAAAGTTGAGTTGAAGGGCCAATTGTTGCGGCACTGTGCATACACCAGATGTCACAGTTGAATACTAGTGCATGTCATGCATAATCAATATATCACCATTTTGAATACTAGCACATGCCCTATGCACAGTTACTATTAGGTTCTAATTCCTCTACTCCGGCACAACACCACATATATGGTACATTCAGGACACATGTTATACGTTCCACTGACCCCATTGAGAGGTAACCACACATCTTCAGCAGTGTCAATCATTAAGGATCAAGAGGGGCGAGTAGGGGTTGCAACAAGACTCCTGCAGTAGGGATTGCCGCCAGGTGGCAAGGAGTTGGTGAGAAATAGGACTGACAGGTACCGTTGGGGGCTTGCCGCCTGGCCACTGCAGTGGTTTATGGTGACCTTAAAGGGCTTAGGAGGGTTCATGGCAAAGTAAAACCGGGCTAATTCGCATGCGGGGCATGGTGGTGGTTGTCCCTACCTCACCTCACAGGATCACTCCCTGTTGGGTCTATCTAACAATCATCTCAGTTGAATTAAAATTTACAGCCTCTCGTTTTGCCATCTGTGGCTAGGCTAGCCACAAACTTAAATAAAGTAATGCATTGGCCCACTAATGCTATAGTACAGCATCTAGTTTAACTGTGCCATATGGCACCATCATTAGCAACAGCAGCTGCGCACATGGGTAGCAGTAAAGCTTCTTTATATCTCCAGATCAAGGGAAACCAGTGTCAACTCATGATCATAATCCACAGTTATGTTAGACATGCATGAGCCGGTTGGAGATTAAAGGTGGTACTATGTGCCACTATAAAGCCCCATTGGTTGTCGTATATCAAATCGGGGATCACTACCCCAGATGTGATGCCAACAACTTGCAGACTATTTTGACATCTGTGTTGAGCATCGTGAGGGGTCTGTATGACAATGGATTAGCTGCATCAACCAGACGCTTCAGTAGAATGCAGATAATACTCTCCCTAATAGTGTGCACAGGTATTCCATTTGTCCGTGCCTCCTGGACGGCCTCCAGCAACTTGGCCCTAAGCTTGATGGAGTAGGCCTGGTGAAAATATCCTGGGAATCCATCCTCACCAGGGGCCTTGGATCTATTGAGGGCCTGGATAGCTGCCCCCGAATCCTCTAAGGAGAGTTCACTCTCCAAGTCCTGCATGAGATCTGGATCCAAGGTAGGGAAAGTCACATTAGCCAGAAAGACTTCAATCAGTTTCAGGGGACCCACCTTTCCCACAAGATACACCGCTTGGAGGTGTGTCACAAAGACCCCCCGGATGTCCCAGTGACTATTCACCAATTAACTGCTGGGGTCACAGACCTGAAGTAGTTGAAGGGACTTCCTACTCCCATCACAAAATGAATGGCAAAAGATTACCGGTTTGTCCCCCCTCCCGATGAAGACACTGACAGTATGCCCTGATCTTTTACTTATCCAAGTAGTCCCAGACCCATTACACCTCCTGCTGAGCTTGGAGCACCCCATCCTGCACCTCCAGTGTGAACACCTCTGAGTCCTGGAGATCTGCCAAAGAATCGTCCTGCACTCCCAGTGTAGCCTCTAATTGGCAGCATACTCCACAGATGGCTCCTATGCAGGCCCCAGGCATGAGCGTTTAAGCACCTACCAATACACAGCCCTAGAGGCGGTGGACCTCAGTTAACATCCAAATATCCAGTGATGGACTTCGCAGGCGTGCTGTGACACACTGCATCAGCCAAGAGGTTGGGAGGGATTGACAGTTGCACATGTGGGGCACATTTGATCCCTTTGCAACCTGAGCAGCACTGGTGCATGATCAGGGAGAAAAAGCCCCAGATGTGTCACTGACACCAGATTCTGCATGTCTAGTACACCCACCAGTATAAGATCCAGGCAACTATAAGTGTTGTGGGTGGAGTGCTCACGGCCAGCAGGGTGAAGATCCTGCCTGCTGTCACGGAACCCCAGGTTACACATAACCACTGTGAGGGAGGATGATATCAACGGCTTAATGCCACACTTGGGCTGTAAGTGATCCAACTCCCTATCCAGGATATAATTGTAATCTCTCGCCCATATTACAGGTGTCCAAACACTATCCTCCAGGAGATCCTGAATGCGATCATAAAACTGTTTATCATCAATGTTAGGCGCATAAACATTGAGGAGTGTAACAGCTGTGCTATCCAGCATGCCCTGGAGCAGGAGATAATGCTCCTCTATATATGCCTCGCAGTCTGTAGAAAAGGTAACCCCAGTGCAAGCCAAATAGCAACCTCCTGTGCACAGGAGGAGTAGGTGGCTGAAAACAATTGGCTCTCCATTTTGTTTACCCAGATTCTGGGTCTCTTCCCTCAGGAGATGAGTTTCCTGCAGACAGGCTATCTGCACCTTATGATGGCTGAGGAATGAGTGAACACTGTACCTTTTAGTGTACCCCTTCAAGCCCCAACCATTCCAAGTTAAAAAAAACTCATAGATTCAGCCATGAAAGTCTACAATACATTTTGAACTCAGCCCCCGGACCAATCACTGACAGGGACCAATTTACCTACAGGAGAGGTGTATCCCTGAGGCCCACATGCACTGCAATTAACAACGTGCACTCAGAAATTAGTTGGAGTACCAAAGAAGGCAACAGCCCCAACCACCCCACCACAGGCAGTCAATATAAAAACAACAATGCACAATGCATGCCCATCAAACACCATGCTGTCAGGACCCACAACCTAACCACACAAACCGCAAACTTGGTGTTCCACTTAGCGTGGAAAAGAGGCACTCACAGCCCTATAAAGAGTACAAACCCAAACCAATCACCCCATAAAGTCATTCACACCACACACACAGCACCTTGCAACAACTGTACAATTTGCACAGCCCCACTGGGCCATTGCTCCACATCTCAGGAAAAAGATGAGAACAGAGAAAAGGAAGAACTTGTGGAGAAAGTGCAAAAAACTAATTCATGTAAAGTATACACATTCAAATAGCAGAGTCAGCCATGGCCGGGCCTGGCCGTGAAGCGGTCACAGATCCCAACGAGACAGCCTCAACATCCTGAGGCACCAGCACTATGGTACGATCTCCCTGATCTTAATTCTGGTCAAGCTCCCAGCCTTGCACGTGAATGAATCTCCCATCACTGTGTCCCTCCTGGACCTCCAATTTCGGCTGTGAACTCCACAAACGTTCCTGGAGCTTGTCCACCAGGATCCCGCTCTCTCCCGGGGCACCTTATCCCAGACTTCTAGCCATCTCACACATCTTCAGGGGTACCACAGAAGTGGGACCTGCCCCCAGACAGGACCATCAGACTGGCCGGGTAATTGAGCATATAGCAGAGGCCCATGCACAGAGCTTTGCCTTGAACTCCAGGAACCCCTTCAGAGACCCTTGAACTTTATTAGTGTAATCTGTGTAGATGAAGAATGTCAAAATGTGTAACTTACATCGCCCGAGGAGCACTTAGGGTACAGTCTCTATCTTTATGGTTCTGTATTCATTCAATGATAGCCCAACTCAGTGCCTCAGGCTTATGCACCCGTTAAATCATGAAGAGCGGTGATAAACCAGCTGGCTTCAGCACCTCGCGAACCCAGCATTCCACAAACACTTTGGTTGCACTTCCCTCAGCCCACTCCAAGAACCCAAGAAAGCATACATTATTGAGCCAGGATCTGTACTCCGCATCCTACACAAGTGCCTCAAGGGTCCAAATTCTGGAGGTGACCGTGGCCTTCTGTTTCCACAGCGCAGCTTCCTCAGACTGGAGTTCAAACTTGGAACCCAGAAGTGAGCCTGGAGGAGGTTGACTGCAAATTGCAACCATCTCAATCTTCCCCTCATGGGCCACCCTGGAGCCATGAATTATCGCTAGAAGCTCCGCACTGGAGGGCTCATCAGAAGATGCGCCAGGCGTTGAACCCTCCCTTGGTCCACCCTGTAACTTCTGTCGTTACGAAGGAGGGACCGGCAAGGTGTACTGATCCATGATGCTCTCTTGTGATGGATCCAACAGCATATTCCTTCCCATGGGATGGGCCGGGGGGACTCCAGGTGCTCACAACTACAGGTCAAAAGGGGTGGCAAATACACCATTCAGGTGGATGAAAAAGTCCCCCACATAGATATGCTGCCCAGGCTCCAATTGCTCCCCATCTCCATGAGGCACAGTGGTGAGAGAGCAAAAGAATGCAAGCTCCCAAGAGAAGCTCCCACAGTCACATGACTAACCTTAGCCAAGTACACTGTCCCGGGGTGTACGAGTGGGGAAGAACCTCAACTTGAGCACTAAGGGTGGAGGGCCACTGCTCAGTTCAGGAGCCAGTTCCCACCTACAAACAGGCTCTGATGGTGACCCCCATGCCATGACAAGGCCAAAATGAATATAAGCCCTCAGAAGCTGTGCCCCACATGGGCCACACAAAGAACAGCTCAGTTTGCAAAGAAGGCTTCCACATGGGTGAACTCACTGCGTCACTAAGGGCCCTCCCACATTCCAACAAATCTAGCACAGATGCCCCTGCTTCATCACTGGTGCAGGCCATACAAGTGTCCCTGGGGCCCAGCTATTCAACATGATCCTACTGCATCAGTGTGGTGTATGCCCATGGAGATGCAACAAGGTGTCCATGGTAGAAGTTCAGGGCAATCTGGCTTCCTTTCGAAGTCACCCACTCCAAGCTCTTCTGATGCTTAACGCCACGCCCAAACCAGTACTTCCTTATGGCCTGCCGCCAGTGCAGAGCACGGCTGGCATGCAGGGTCCAGTGCTGCTCAATCATCCCCAGGTAGGGAGGCTCCCCCTGCAAGATCACAAGCCAAGGCAGAGGGCTCCTGCACCACCAACCCTTATGCTACTCACCGCCCTTTACCCGGTCCGGTGTGACCGCGCCTAGTGAGCAAACAGCCCAGCACCAACAGTGGTCCAGGCAAATGAGTCCTGGGCTTCTGCTCCTTCACACACAGCAGCCCCACAGGCAGTGAGGACAAGTCCCACTGTTCTGATCCCACCGCCACTGGCCCAATCAAAGCACCAGGTGAGAGCAGGAGGAAACAGCTAACAGGGAGCAAGGGCTAAGTAGCAAAATACAGCAGGATGCCACAGGATGTTGCTGGGGCCGTGAGAAACCTCTCAGAAGCACAACCTGCCAGCCCTTTTACGTGGCCATTCCCCCAGTATATCCATTTTCAATACAAAAAGGGTCGCCTGATTGGTTATGAATTATAGCGTACTGATTTCTAGGGGCCCGATTCACAGAACTAACTTAAGACAAAATCCTAAACTTACTACCATTTTGGTATTTACAGAAGGCACTTACTCATTTTGCTATTCACAGAAGGCACTTACTCATTTCGGTATTCACAGAGGTTAGGAGTCCTAACTTTAGGACTCCTAAATGCCTTCTGTGAATACCAAAAGTCTTAAAGTTAAAATTTTTCTCAGTTTAGGAGTAGCAAAGTTAGGAGTCCTAACTTTAGGACTCCTAAATGCCTTCTGTGAATACCAAAAGTCCTAAAATTAGGTTTTTTTCTCAGTTTAGGAGTAGTAAAGTTAGGACTCCTAACTTTAGGACTCCTAAATGCCCTCTGTGAAAACGGATAGTCTTAAAGTTAGGATTTTACTCAGTTTAGGAGTAGTAAAGTTAGGAGTCCTAACTTTACTACTCCTAAACTGAGAAAAATCGTGACTTAAAGACTTTCGGTATTCACAGAAGGCATTTAGGAGTCCTAAAGTGAGGACTCCTAACTTCTGTGAATACCGTAATGAGTAAGTGCCTTCTGTGAATACCAAAAAGAGTAAGTGCCTTCTGTGAATACCAAAATGGTAGTAAGTTTAGGATTTTGTCTTAAGTTAGTTCTGTGAATCGGGGCCTCTGAGAGGAATAGCTTTGGGATAATGAGGTGCATAGTCAATCAATACGGTAACAAATGTATAACCTTTAGTAGAAGGAGTCAAACATACTAGGAGAACAAGTTCTACCCTTCCAAAATGAGACCCAATAATAGGCATTGTTTATACAGAAACCTTTCTCTGCCATACTATGCATTCTTGACAATATTTTCTTCACTGTGCTAAGGTACATGGACAGCAAAATTGGTTTAGGACAGTTTGGAGTGTCTTTTCTGCACTGAAGGCATCAGATGACAGTGGGCAAAAAACAATATTAATTTTCTAAATAATAGTGGGCCAATAATTGAGGTGAAATATCCTGATTCCCTGTTCTATATACCAACCCATTGCAAATAGTGAATAGGGTATAATCCGAGGGGCCTCCTTCTTCTTGATTCCAGGCCTGCTGCCAAGTGTACTGAAGAGTTGGATCATTAAGTTGGGCTGCGCAAACATTTCTATCCAATTACTAAAGATCCAAAACTAACAGGCTATTTTGAGATTGTCCTTTTTTTCTGCTGCAATTTCTCCCTTTTGGACATTTGCATCTTAGCACTTGGTACCTCCTCCATTTGAGAAAATGGTGCTTCATCTAGCCAGGAATTAGTTTCATTCAAGGATTTTTAAGAATGGACAGGAAATCAGGATTGACTGCACCTAATATTATCTCATCAGCAAGATTAGATAGAACCTGCACTTCTATATGTATTTCTGTGCCACCTAGCTTCCTTCAGGGTACATTAGCAATATGGTTGTTATTTTGATCACCATGTACCCATCTAACTGTGACCTGCCTATTGGAGATGATTTGATGAGGAAAAACTAAACTCTCTAATAACTGACTGGCAACACCCTGAGTCTCATAAAACTGTGAATTGCTTCTAGTTCAATTGCAAGCTCATATAATAACTAGACCCGGTCTCATGTGCATAATATATATGGGATGTTTAAGACAATTCATGTCTGTGGGTTCTTCCTCAAGTTTCTTACTCCATCAGAAGCAGCAATTATAAAAATGAGGGTCGGAAAAGCAGGAGGGAAGAGGTTGGTTAGCACCAACTTCTGTTTGGAAGTTTCTGGTCAGAAGTCAGTAGGTCATTTTGGGAGCACCCTGTTGATGGTCCTGAGTATCCAGAACTCTTATATCCCTCTGTAGGAGCCTTAGGGGCGTGTGCTCAGGGTTATGTACTAGCCATCTCCACAGCATGCTCTAGAGTTAAGTCAGGATGCTGTCTCAACCGTCTTTGGGTGGGAAAGCTTCTGCATATTCTTTCAAAACAGTTTTTCCATAATATCCTCTTTCAAGACCATCTCTGGTTTGAGCTACCTATCCAAAGTGTCCTTCATTCTAAAACCAAAATTCTGAGGGGGTCTGTTTAGTCCACCCTTCTAGTCTGTACACTATCACCTTATTACCTCATTGTAACTGGTTGTTCCTATAGGGTTGGCAACCTAATATGCCACTAGAACATCTGCCACTAACAGTGAAAACAAAAAAAGACAAGTGCTGATAGTCTTGGTTCAAATGCTCTGCCGGTGATAATTCCAACCCGGCTGGTGATGATGTATCAGGATAAAAAAGACCAATGTCTGAAATCATGTGGTCACTTGCAAGAAGTATTGCAATCTTCGTATGAACTGATTACCGGTGATGATCCCAACCCGGCTACCGTCGTTCTAAATAGAGGTAAAAAGTCCAAGAAATGTAACGGTGCAGTAGCACCAAAGTAAATGGTGCCTAAGTCAGCAGGGGTCTCAGCGGCTGACTATAAATATTTAGACAAAGGTTATCATAGGACAAGGTTCAATGGCTAAGAGCTGTGGCCCTTGAAACATAAACAGAGTATGCTGTGCTTCACAGCCAATGAAATATCTTCTGTATAGCTTCAGCGGATATGCTGGGGCTCTTCCCTGACTGGACGTGCCTTACTGTAAAGGTGCTCTGAGCCTCTGACAGCACGGAGAGTAGTTTGTGTCCATACAAACGAGTACGCTGTAGCGCTGCACACCAAGTGCACTTCACACTACGCAAGCTATGTGAAATGCGTAGTGTGGTAGGAAAAATGCTCTTCGCACTGATTGCACAGTGCCAGAGGCTTGTCCGGACTGTGCAATCGTTGCAAACGGCATCTTGCACAGTGCAAGCGGTCGTTTTCTGCCGCTCAAGTAGATTTGTACTTGAGCTGCAGTTTTCTCAACACGGACTGGTAGATTCTCATTGCGAGCAGTTGGACCATACGCGACCACTCGCAATGAGAAATCTGACCTCACCGGGAGGTTTATTTTCCACGCTCGCGATCGGCAACTTGATGTTGCTGATCACAAACTAGGAACAAGTCTCGCCAGGATGTCATTTTGCTCGCTCACGGTTGCCAAGTTGACTTTGAGGACCGCGAACAAGCAAAAAATGCCTGCTACTTGTTTTTGCACTGTGCTATGTGCTATTCGTGTAGCACATAGTTGCGCAAACTACACAAGCATAGCGTAGTCCTATGCCAAAGGTTAGCATTGATAGCATTACCCAGGGAGTACCCTTTTGTGGAATCACTGTCCCTACATTCATCCATACTTTCATTTTTGATTGATCATGGCCATAGCACATCTGTGTGAATTGGAGTGTTTTATTCACATTCAGTGAAGTGTTGAAGCTGGACCATGCAAACCCCATTTTTACATTGTTGGTCCGTGGAGGGCCAGCCAGAGTCCTTTCGGGATTGACAAGTTCATAGGGAGTGGAAGACTACAGTCCGCAGTGTAATTGCTGAGTCATTGGTAACCAAACCAAATATGGCAGTCCATGTCAAGGTCCAAGTTGGGTGTCGCTCAGTGTATAGGGGGACAGTGGGACGTGTTATTCCAGGGCATGATGCAGAAGGCAGAACCCAGTTGAACCCGGCAATAGGGCGGAGATGAATGCTACCACTTCATTCTAGTCACAAAGCCAGATTCATCATCATCTTCATCCTCTGATGTGTCTGGTGCCTCAAATGCGGGTGGTGGTGTTTTGTCTGCATCACTGTGTGGCAGTGACACATCAGGTGCCGGAGGTGGAATGTCTGCTGCACTGTGAGGCACTGACACAACGGGGTGGAGATGTGGATGGAGTAGTAGCAGCAGTATTCATCTGTGCCATACCTTGTGGCAGAAATGCTATGATGAGGAACTGCAGGGCATCGTAGATCCCAGCTACATCTCGCTTGTGTGCAGCCGTGGCAGCCATTCTTTCCGCCTGCATCCACTCATTGTTCTCCTACGATCCTCTGTCTGTGTCCCAACTCACGGCTGACATCACTGGAGCCACTCTGACTGGACAGTTGTTCTTGGCTCAGGGTCATGACTCCAGCGATGTCAGCCATGGCTTGATGTAGAGCAAGGAGTGGACAGTGGGTGTCTGTTAGGGACTGAGAGTGGTCCCTGATGGGACTTAGACACAAACGTCTGGCATCTAGTTTGGCTGCCATGAAGTCAAACCCCACCCGCAGCTGGTCAGACATCTCCTCCTGGTACCCTAACTCACAGCTTTGGAAGGCCATGAGTTGGTCGTGGGGGTCCTGGGAGACAGCTGTGGTGGTGGGTGCTTCCTGCTGTGTGGTCTGTGCAGGGGGTGGGGTCTCATAGATGCAAGTGCGCTGCCCTGCCCCTGGTGGTGGGGTGCCGGAGCTGTCACTGAGCTGTTGGAGTGCGTCGGTGTAGATGTTGGTGAGATACTCTTCATCATCAGTGCTGAGTTGATGGGTCGGCTCTGCAGGAGGTGTTGATTTTCCCTCTGCAATGCGAAGGGGAAATGCAGACTGACATTGTGTTCACATGTATGTTCATGCATTGTACAAGTTTACTGTTAGACTGCATGGCAATGTACATTGTGACTGTTTATGAGGAGACGCCTATTTGAAGCGGGGACACTTGGCATTTCTACACCATCAGGGATGTGAGGTTGTACTTGTACTTTGTCATCTCACAATTTCCTGCTATGCCAAATGTGAATGGCCATTTTCTACACACAAGCAGCAGCAGCTGTGTCCTCTTTTCTGTTGTGAAAGCGTTGCAGTTTGCACCACATTGTTGTCAATGTTGGGGTGCTCTGCATGTGTGTGTGCTTCATTGTGTGTGAGTTGCCCCTTTGGCTCTGATTTGGCTGGCCTTTTCTCTTTCTGGTGGTGTGCCTTTCACTTCTGTGCTTATACAGTGCTGAGATGTTGCAGACTTGCGTAAATTGGGCTCTTCATTGGAGTTGTGACTCTCGGGCATGGTTTGTCCGCAGATGTGCTTTACTTACTTTTGCATGTGTGCCATTGTGCCCATCTCCTCCGGTCCCCCAGTGACTGGTCGTTACTCACCCTGTTGCTGTTGGCTCAGGTCATGTTGTGCAGTGTCCTGTCCCCCAACTCTTGGTCCGTCTCCCCAATGATGGTCCCAGGCTGGTCCTCTGTGGGGCTTGTGGGGTTCTGGCTGTCCTCTGTATATGATCCGGCTACCTCCATGGTTCTTCACAGTTGTTTGGGTCATGTTTGTGTTTTTGGTTGCCCCTTTTATAGTGATGTTGGCCACCTGACTTGTGGTACTTGCAGGCTGGTGCTGCTTCTCGTTGGATTTTTTATCGCAGTTGTGCCCATCACAAGTTTTTTCACATTGGGGTTTAGATTTTTATCGCCGTCCAAGGACTTTTATCCCGGGCATTTGACGCGTTGTCTGGATACTTGTGTCCACCGTGTTGAGAATACAACGTTGACACAGAGTTATTTTCCTGCGATAGACGGCGATATGAAAGATTGCGTTAACCGATTTCTACGATGATTATCGCACGTTCTTGAGAATATCCGCCTAGGAGTAGTATGACGTCATATAGGTTCGGTCAGATTAACAAATGGGGATGTGGGAGATGAGGGTAGAGGTAGAGCGGGCCTTATTGGAGATGTCTGAGAAGTTACTGAATCTATGGCTTTAAATCCCTCTAGAATTTGGTCCCATTCCATAGAGATAGGAATCCTATGCAGTCCTCAAAATTCTTCTTGCCCAATAGTTGCACTCTCTGCTGTACCCCATCGGATAATTTAAGTTTGCCAAGAAAGTGGTGTAGGAGGAGAAGCAGACTTCCACCTCATTGTGATGACACACTTTGCTATGAGTACAACCAAGTCGTCAAATCTGTATTGAACCTTCTGTCTCTTGGGGCGTTCATGCAGGCCCAATAGGCAACTGTCTGCCGTTGATCAAACAGTGACCTCCTGTACTCTGTAACTGAATGTTTGCCATAAACGAGGACACCCCCGTAGCATATGGAGGAGGTCCATGTCTGCCTCCTGACACCTAAGGCAGGAAAGCTGTGTGTTAGGGTATATGCGAGTAAGGCGGTACGGTGTAAGGTATGCCCTATGCAGTATCATGTACTGTATGTATTTAAATTTAGCATTACGGGATACTTTCTTGGGAAATTCTAAAATAGAGCCCTACACTTTATCTGTCATTTCCCTCCCCAATTCGAGCGACCACTTAGCTCGGAGTGGAGTTAGCAGTATTCCTGAATGTGCCCGGATACCCCTATAGAGCCAATGGGTAAGATAGCGTCCTTCTCCCATTAGGTGTATTGCATATACTAGTTCATGCATAGGGGGTTCAATACCATTAGGGGCCCAACGGAGTTTGACATAATAAGAGATGGTGGCATGAAGGAGAAACTGGGTAGAGAGGACTCCTTGAGTATGAATAAAATTCTCGTGATCTGCTTGTGTACCCTCTATGAACAGTGCTTCAATCGACGACACCCCTTCCTGTGCCCATGGGGATACCGTCCTTTTCAAGATTAATCCAGTTTCATTAGGTATCCAGAGCAAGGGGATATTGAGAGACTATGGAATGGCCCTTTTGGTGTACTGAAGAGACTTTTTCCAGTACATAAATGCTGATTTAAGCAAAGGGGGAACTGTAGGTGGAATCTTAGCTTGCGGCAGGAGTAGAGTGTGAAGAATGCCCTGGTTAATAAGAGGTGATGTATAGACAATTTCCTTGATATTGTGTCCCGCTAGCCAATAGGATAACCACTGCAGTTGACTGGCCATGCAATATTCTCGGAAATCTGGTGCACCAAGACCTCCCTCTTCAGGTCGCAGATGTAATTTTGCAAGGCCCACTCTCCTACGTCCCTTATCCCAAATGAGTTCTGACAGGAGTGTTTCAAGCGTACAAAAATTTGAGCTGGAATTATGACCGGTATATTAGTGAAAAAATATAGGAGGCAGGCGAGCATCACCATTTTAGAGATGGCTACTCTGCCCATCACAGACAGTGGTAGCGAGATCCAAAAAGAAACCTGCCTCCGGAGTGATCTTATTGCCTTCAGCAAGTTGCCATCTATTAGGTCTTGGGGATTTCTATATATTTGTATAACTAAATACTTAAAAGCTTCTGAGGTGGTTGTTAGTATTAGGTCACGAAAGATTAGTGAGTCTGGGATGGCTTTATGGTGCATATAAAAAGCATACAATTGATTTACATTGATGGCCAGGACCGATATCTATTCAAATAGACGGAATGGGTTCCAGGTTTGTGGTAAGGTCTTTTAGATAAAGAATATTGTCATCTGCATAAGCTGACATTATGTGTAGTATTATAAATTGGAATCCCCAAATGTATGGCCTCTTTGCGGAGCTTAATGAGTATAGGAATTAATGCCAAGACAAACAACAGTGGCGACAAGGGGCATCCCTGTCGGGTACCCCTGGTTATAGAATAAACAGCAGATAAATGAGAGCCAGTCCTGGCCCGAGCCATGGGGGCAGAATATAATATTTTGACCTGCCTCAAATAACCTCTTGGAATACCAAATTTTTACATTGAAGACAGCATGTAAGTCCAATCAAGTGTATCAAACTCTTGCCGCATGTCGAGAGAGATATACCCAGTTGTATGAGAACGGTCTGCTGCAGTTTCTGTTATATAATGGAGTCGTCTGATATTTAGAGATGTACTGCGGCCCGGTATAAAGCCACATTGATCAATGTGGTTTAGTTTTGGGAGGTGGAGGAGGAAGTGGTCAGCCAGTATTTTACTGAGTATTTTATACTCGGTAGATAATAATGAGAGGGGACGATTGCCTGACAAGTCAAGGGGGTCTCTATTTGGTTTGGGGAGGGTAGTAACCAGTGCTTGCATAGTTGTTTTTGGAAGAATGCGCTTCTCCAGTGCCATCTTGTAGAGGTTCTCTGAGTGCGGGGTCAGTTTCTCTGCAAAAGTCGAGTAAAATTCTGCCGGTAAGTCATCCAGAACTGGTTTCTTAATTCTGGGGAGGTCTTTGATCACTTCTTCGATGTCTTTTCTAGTAATAGGGTCTTCCAATTCCGACTGAGCATCTGGTGACAGTTTGGGAAATGTGAGGTCGTTCAAAAAGGTTGAAATGTATTCTTTTGATGCAACTGCTGGAGCACTGTAAGGATTTTTGTAATATGTACAGAATGCCAAATTAATGTCTGCTTGGATAGAAACAATAGTCCCATCCGGAAGGGATATTTCTGTTATATGGACAGAGGGGTGAATGTTACTAATGAGTCGGGCTAAAAGGGTTCTTGATTTGTCTGCTTCTTTATGACTATACTGGGTATAGTCATAAAGAAGCAGACAAATCAGCATATTTGATTCTGGCTTCTTGTAGCTGTGCTTGTCGGGTTGGAATAGTGATAGCTGCATTTTCAAGCCTGTTTAGTGAATCTTCCACCAAGGCGAGGTTGTTGTGTGTCGTCTGTCGAGCCCCAAAGGTTGCCCCTATAGCCATACCTCTGATCACTGACTTAAATGCATCCCACTCAATTAAGTAGGAGGATGCAGATCTGTAGTTTTCTGTGAAATAATTAGTAATGACTGTGCCTAACGTATTTTGAAACATCCTGTCTTCAAGGGTTTGTGGCCATAGTCAACAAGTTCGGACCAGGGTGGGAACCCTCCCCCATTCAAGGAGCATTATTTTTTTTTCATTTTTTTTTTCCGTTTCCCGTTTATTTATTTATGCATTTTTATATAGCGCGGACTGCACAGACATTACCCAGAGCACTTTACAATATAACAGGTTTCATTACAAGAGATACAATTTAACAAACAGTTGCCAGTTATGTTCATTACAAAAGGCACAAAGTGGCGAGTGGATCCTTACAGACAGTTGTTCATTTAGATTGTTACAAAGGAACAGACATACAATTTTTAGAGGATGTAGGTGGTATAGTTAGTGGCAGCAAGGATAGGTCGAGTGTGACAAGGGTGGTATAGTTAATCTCAGTCTCAGGGAGGGTGCATTGTCATAGCGGAGCTTGGTTAAGAGAACAACTAGCCAAAATGTATTTGTCGAAGAAGGGCTTTCAGCTCTATTTTGAATATGGGCAGTGAGGTTGCAGTGTGTAATTTCTGAAGTAGTGAGTTTCATATTCTGGTCATGATACCCGAGAAAGATTGTTCCATGAATCTTCCCTTTATAAAGGGCGGGGGCTCTAACAACACAACTTCAGCATTTCACGATGGTCTGGTGCCTCCTGTTGGTTTCAGTTTGTTTGCTAGGTAGTGGGGAGTGGATGGATGTAAGACCTTGTGGGTGATACATGCAGTCTTATATATCACTCTCGCTTCTATGGGGAGCCAGCGAAGGGTGATAATCACAGGTGGGATTTGACTGTTTATTTTCACCCTATAGATTAAACGAGCCCCTGAGTGTAGATCGAATTTCAGGGGGGTTGAGGTGGGTCTTGGGAAGACCTGTCATAAGAGAGTTTCAATACTTGATTCTGGGGTGAACCAGTGATGGAACTAGAGATTTCAGATCTTGCTCAGGAATTTAGCAGCAGATTCCCCAAAGAACGGTACAAAAGGGGGTGGTGATGGACGGAGCATCTGAATCAAACAAACACTCACACCCAGTCAAAAGATCGTGTGTAATCGTCTGAGAGAGAGGTAGGTCATATGCACTACATTATATTGTATGAGCTTAAATCTAGCACCGACCCCTTACGAACTCCCTCATGTATTTTCCTCCAATCTGTTGGCGTCAGCGGTTGATCGCTGACATCCTGCCACCTTTCTTCTATTTTGAGGGGGTTGCATTGTCTATCCTCCCTCAATGCGCGGTACAAGTGAGTTACAAACTTACGCCCTCCTACCATATAGATCATAGTGATTAATGTGTGCAAATGTTCTGGGGCCTCTGGGAATGTCGGCCAGAGCAACCTAGCCATGGCTGCTATCTCTGCATATTACAAGAATTGCCTGTCACCTAATTCAAATGTTTCCACTGCATCTATGAACCTACCTTCAGGGTATAGATCTGCCAACATCAGGCATCCTCCGTCCTTCCATTTCGCAACTGTCATTGCCCGTTCTATCTGGGCGAACTGTGGAATAACCCAAACATCTTCTTCTGGTACGAAAGGCCACCTCTTAATTACAGTTTTTACCATCCTATCCCATATCTTGGCCATTAGTCGTATCAAGGAGGGGGTTGCGTCTGGTATGCCTCTTCCTTTCATAAGTAGGGCTGTCAGTTGCTGACTACCATACTTACCCGTAAGTAGAGCCCTCTCCCACGAGGGTTCTGTGTCAAGCCAGGCTATCGCATGCTGTAACTACGACGCCAGATAGTGAAGCTCTAGATCTGGGATTTCCAACTCACCTCTGTCCCTCTGCCGTTTCATTACCTCCAGACCTATTCTTATTTTTATTCTTTATTTTTTATTCTGACCAGCAGATACATATGTTACAAGTTCGTATAGCAAGTAGTGCAGTGTGGCAGGTACATTCTTAAATCAAATTTGTATTGTACATGAAATGCAGCATTTCGAAACACACATAACGGGGCATTTTATCAACAATTGCATAATACCGCAACGGAGCTTCTCCCTCACCCATCCAGACTCGGCTATCTGTCTCCACCGCAGATAGTGACATGTGTGTATAGACCCCCACGCCAGAGCGGGACCTGAACATCGGTCATATATCATGGTTACTCAGGGGTGTTATGCAAGTATGATGTCAGTGGCTCCCAAAAATCTCTGGGTCTAGACGCCATTGGTAAGTCCTCAGCATAGGCCTCCAGAGTCTTACTACAGTACGTCATGTCGGTTATCCATTCTTTTAACCTAGGCGGTCTCTTAGCATCCCATCGTATCGCTACTCTGCACTTTGCCGGAAGCAGTGACACTGCCAGGAACTTCCTTTGTCGAGCTTGCTTGAGTTTCTTAATCCCCAAAAGGCATACCTGTGTTGTGTTCGGGATGTGTTCCCTCAGCATAGTTTGCAGTGTTTCTGTAACTTTGCGCCAGTAATGCTGTAGGCCCGGGCAGGACCACGCCACGTGTAGAAAGTCTGCGCCAAGTGCACCGCATCGACAACAGGTGTCATTATCTCTAAGCCCTAATCTATACAGTCTTGTGGGTGTGTAGTACACCTGGTGTAGGAATTTGAAGTGGATTATGCGGAGATTACAATTAGAAGTGAGGATTGTGAGCTGTGCGCAGCTATATTGCCAGTCTTGTTCATCTAGTGGCGCACACGGCAGCCTCTCCCACTTGCATTTTGGCTGGGCATTTTCTGCTGCTTGTTCGTGTTGTGCCGTGGTGTAGAGTCTTGTTACCAAGTTTGTTCGTGTCGGGGGCATCAGCAGCACCTGTAGCGTTGCCAGTTGCTCCGGTTCGTTAGGAAATGTAGGTACAGCATCTTCATTGCCGCTCAAAAACGCAAATAAGCGAAATTTTTCATAGGGGTCTGGTGTGCGCACAGGGCGGGGTCAGACCGTTTGGGAACGCTTGCCCCAAAGTGACGAAGCCCATTTCTTCCAGTAGGGCCTGCATTCCGGGTTCCTGCGTCACTGAGAGGTTAGGGTGCTTAGCCGTCGGTAGGGCTCTTGCATATATTGGGGTTTTATTCGCCCTGCGCTCCAGTGCATGCCACGCTCTTGAGGTGTTTTTTGCAGTATTTATTGTGTCTGTTGGTGTGTAGGCAATGGGTTCAGCCAGCAATGTCAGTAGCGGCATTGGAAAGATGCTGTCATACTCTACTGCAACGTGGGGTATAAATGCATGCGGTCTCATCCAATAGTGCGCATGTTGGGCTTGTGCACAGATATAATATAATTGTAGATCTGGCACCTCAAATCCTCCCAGGCGATATGGCTGGGTTAGGACCTTCCAGCTCACTCTGGCCTGCCTTCCCGCCCAGGTCAATCTCTGAAGCACAGAACGCAGTTTATTAAAGAAAGCATTCGTCAGCCATATTGGCACATTCCAATCAGATACAGGAACCTGGGTAATATGATCATCTTTTGGATGGCTATTCTGTCAGCCATGGAAAGGGGCAATTTTATCCATCTCTCCACTTGCTCCTCCAGTTTGGTTACTGGCGTCCCATAGATTTCCCTTAGGACTATTTCCGGGTCTCTGTGAATCCATATCCCCAGATACTTGACTGGGTCATTGCTCCACTTCAAGGGGTAGTCTGATTCCGGCTTCTCAGTTATTACCGTAAGCGGGATAATCACCGATTTGTCCCAATTGATTCTAAGACCGGGGTAACGTTCATATTGTACATATTCCCTTATGAGCGGGTTGAGGTGTCTATTCGGGTGCGTGGTGTACAGCACCATGTCGTCAGCATATACTGAGATGTTGATTGGTCTAAGAGTGAATTGCAGGGTCCTGGCGGAGTGTCTCTGCCGAATTTTGCAGGCCAAGGGTTCAAGTATCAAAGCAAATAACATAGGCGATAGAGGGCACCCTTGTCTTGTGCCTCTAGTAATTGATATTGGGTCCGATGTTAGACCATTTATGCGTACTCTTACTTTGGGCGCTGTGTACAAGAGTGAGATCCATTGCAGGAAGGGTTCCGGGAACCCCATTTTGCGCAATGTAACGTTCATAAACCTCCACTCCACAAAATCAAATGCCTTTGCGGCGTCCAGCAAGGCCGCCGCTGCCGGCACTTCCGGATCTAGCTGGTGAAAAAGTGAGAAGATTGTGCGTAGATTTTGAGCAGTAGATCTCGTTGGCATGAAGCCAGCCTCATCCGGCAGCACCAAGTTGCAAAGAAGTGGTTGTATTCTGTTTGCTATTACTTTCGCTAGGATCTTTGCATCCATGTTAATTAGGGATAGGGGTCTGTAGGAGTCACATTTCTGGGGATCTTTACCCAGCTTCGGAAGCGCTACCAGTAAGGCTTCCATTAGGGTGTCCGGCAGTGTACCCTCCTCATAAGCTTCTTCAAGCATTTCAGCGAAGTAGGGCATGAGTATTTCACAATATTCCTTATAGAATTCTCCTGGGAGACCATCCAGGCCAGGGGCTTTGTTGTTAGGTAGTGAGCTGAAGGCCTCTATTAGTTCGTCTTCGGGTACTGGGAGGCTTGGTATTTAAGATGTGTGTCAGAGAGCCAAGCTAGGCCTATATCATCTAGATACTGCCATATATCTTGGTCCGGAGGCACTTCACGGGCCGTGTACAATAGTGTGTAGAATTCAGTGAAGCTATTCAATATAGACGGTGTAAAATATACGGGCACGTCCGTCTCCGTCCTCAACTCAGTAATGTGTGCCGTTGTCTGTATGGGCTTAATTTTGAATGACAGTGCTCTCCCTGGCCGTCAGCCCTCACCATAGGAAAGCGCTACATATCTGCGGGAAATATATTTCACTTCGTCTGCAGCGAACTCCTCGTATTTGTCTATTTGTTTCCGTATCTCTGCTAGAATGTAGTCAGATGGGTCCACCATAAATCTACTTTCCAACACCTTAATGTCATTTTCAATTTTCTCTAGTTGCCCTTGAATAGCTTTCAAATACCAGCGTTTGCACTGATACAATAGCCTCGGATGGTTACTTAAAGGCTTCCCATAGAGTACGGGTGCTTGTAACTGAACCAGCATTATTCTAAAAAAAAACACTATGGCCTGCCTCAGTCCCTCCCGAAACACTTGGTCTAGCAGTGCCATGGGTCTCAGCTTCCAGGTAAACTGTCTAGGCGTGTGTGTCGGCACTTCCAGCGTGAGCATAACCGGGGCATGATCCGACAATGTCCTATGCATATGGGTCACTGCCATGGTCCAGCGCAAATGTCCTGTGTTACCAACCAGTAGTCCAGTCTAGACCCTCTGTCTCCATATATCTAACATATTCTATTCGGCCATCCCTTCACGTAAGACCTTGGCCGAACGTTTGCTGCATCTATCTTGGCCTGAGGATCTATCTAGTATTGAGTCTAAACAGGTGTTGAAGTCAACCCCCAGATTATTGTGCCAGGCTGTGTGTCTCTCAATTTCGACCACAATTTGTCATAGAAGACGGAGTCGTCAGTGTTTGGACCATACACATTTACTATGGTCAAGATCGAGCCTCCAAAATTGCCTTGCAGTATCGCGAACCATCCCTGATCGTCGCACACCGACTTGAGGTGTGTAAAAGGGACCGCGCGCTTCACCCATATCAAGCCTCCCCTGGCATATGACGAGTAGGAGGATGTCAACCGGTATGAGGCCCAACGTTTTCCAATATTGTGTTCACATGCGTCTGTGAGGTGTGTCTCTTGTAAACAGGCTATATCAATTCCATGTCTATCTAGGTATGCTATCAACCTACGTATTTTCTGTGGGTTATGGAGCCCGCGTACATTCCAGGTGAAGAGTTTTAGTGGTCTGTAATCTTTAAGTAGTCCCCCCATGTCATGTGTGTGTGTCTAGCATCAGCCCCCTATGTGTGCATTCTCTGAAACTATCAGCGCCGAATGTGTCATCTGTTAATCCGCCAGAGTTTTGTGCCCCCCCTACCACCCCCACCCACTCCACCACCCCAAATTCAGTGGAGACATCCCCCAAAGTATACTGCAATACATCCCCCATACAACCTAAGAAAAGAACATCAAAAAAGTATACAATGTCAAGAATTACGCGATTCACGTCAGGAGGTCAGAGCTGCCTACTCGTTTCTTGCAACTAATCGTTGCATGAGTCGGAGCCCACTGCGAGATATTTATCCCAACATCCGCATCCCGCGAGTCTGTTCAGCTATAAAACCTAAAACACATTATAAGGAACTGCAGTACATTTTCAGCATTATACCCTTTGCATGGGCGATCAGCATGTGGATTACATGAAATATCTAAGCGAGTGTTCACTTACCTGGGCAAATCATTCACCGTGATCAGGAGGCCCCGGTGCTCACTGTCTGTTGTAGCCAGGATAGCCAACACAGTCTAATCGCACCCTGCCCCTTTTTAGGCCCCAGTTTAATCATACATTAGTCATTCCACATCTGACATGGTGGGTTGTTCTCCATGTTCACTTCTCGGTGATCATCTCCTCGTACTGTATTTTTCTTTCTGTTTCAAGAATTTCTGCACCTCCGAAGCGTCATTAAAGATCTTAGCCTTGCCCTCTACTGTGATCTTGAGTCTCACGGGGTATAGTATTGCATAGGGTATTTGTAACTCTCGTAGTTTCTGTTTTGCATCCATAAACTTTTTCCGCGCCTCTTGTACCATCGAGGTAAAGTCTGGATACAATGAAATGGTCATGCCTTCGTGGGTTAGTGTGCCAAGTCCTCTTGCTTTCCGTAATGCTGTGTCACGGTCCCTGTAGTTTAGTAATTTTGCTATTATAGGCCGTGGCCTGGAGCCCGTGGGCGGTCGTGGGGCCAACGACCTGTGCTCTCTCTCCACTATTAATACTTCCGAGAAGGTATCACGTCCAAGCATAGTGATGAGCAGCTTTTCTACGTATTGCTCCATGGGGCCCGTGCTCGTGGTCTCTGCAACTCCCATCAGGCGTATGTTGCTCCTCCTAGACCTTGCCTCCAATTCCTCTGCCTTGGCCGCCATCGTCTCTAGCTGTTTTTCCATCTTGGTTTGTTTGGAGTCCATTCGTACCTGAGAGTCTTCGGCCTCGGAGATCCGTCTTTCCGCCATGTCCAGACGCTCCGTGTGCTTATCTAGGTGTTCGGGCATCCTGTCGACACGGTATGTTAGGGCATCTATTTTCCCATCTATATTTGTAAGTGAAGTCTGTATTGTCCGGAACATGATTTGCACAGCGTCATTTGTCGTTGCCCCTGCTTCCAAAGGTGGGGTTGTGGGGGGGCCTGCATCTCCGCGCCGCCATTAGGTTGTTTTTTGACCTGGTCGAATGTTATCTTGGGCTGGTTACGATCCGGCTCCCCATTATCTTTCCTGTGTGAGTCGAGGCTATCAATGGAGAGTGACAATGAGTGCTGTGCGGTCGTCTGATTCACGTATGAGGTGCGGGCAAGATGGCGTCTCCGGTTTGCTGGGAGGGCTGACGCAATTAATGGTGGCGCCACCCCGCACGTGCAGCGCCGGCTGTGGAGTACATCAATCGGTGGCGCTCCACCAGACTCAGTTTAGCAACGTTCTGCTGTCTTGGTGACCCAGCAGTGCTAATCCCGACCACCGCAGCAGCGTCGCTTCCAGTCTGCAACAGCGTCAGTAGCCCCCAACGTGTCGGAATGCTAGTATCCAGTTAACTTCTCTCGTATGGTCTGGGTCTCCGTATTCTGCTCCTTGTTTACTGGCCCACAGTTTCGGGGACAGGTCGTCGTGCCCAGCCTTAGCGCTGCCCACCAAAGGACCTCAACGGGAGCCTAGCGCAGCACTAGGCCGAGGGGGAAGCCTCGCTCCTGCTTGCTATCTTGCAAATGTCTGCCTCCAGTCAATCAGCCTACCTCACGCGGCCCGGCGGCCTGTCACCGATATCTCCAATTCCAGAGCCCCTCCGGGTCCGCAAGACAGGGCTCTCCAGGTCCCGGAGCCTTTGACAGCGTCCACAGCCTGATTCTGACCTGCGCTGTGCACCGACGTGGCGGCCGGGGTCTACCTTCGGCGTGGCCGCCGCACCCCGCCCGTACCATGGGTCTCCTCCGCACGTGAGGCCGCTGCTTCAGGCCCCTATCCGCTTCACCAGCCCTCATAGCGCGCCTCAAGGATCTTCGGCACCCTAGGATCTGCGGTCGGCATTTTTCAGCGCTTCCGTCTTCTCTCTGCAGTTTCGGTAGTGTATCGCTCGCGGCAGTGGGATATTAAGGATGTAAATGCTGGATTGTAAAGGGCTCAGGCGAGGAGCTCGCTCAGGCAACGGCCATCTCGTCCTGTGGCTAGCTCCGCCCCCCCCCATTCAAGGAGCATTTCAAGTGGGTTGTGATCGGACAATGTTTTCCCGAGGTACGTGGACCCGACAATTTGAGATGCCAGGGACATAGAGCAAAGGATTCTGTCAATCCTGGTGTGCAACTGGTATCGAGGAGAATAAAATGAGTATTCCCGGCTATCAGGAAGATGTATACGCCATACAGCGTGTAATGTCCAACCCGTGGCCCAAGCATGTAAGAAGTCTGCATTTTTGGCGGTTACTGCACCTTGAACCGGGCAGTGAGAACGATCTAAGGATACATCTAAAACAGAATTAGAACCTCTGCTAATGACCCAGGGATATACTACCCAATCCATTAGCACCGCATTAAGATTAGTGAGATAAGTATTCTGCTCATAATTTGGGGCGTACACTCTGCCAATCACTATCGGTATACCACATAGTTTGCCTTGCAAGATGACATAGCGTCCTGCAGTGTCTATCCATTGTTCCACCAACACAAGGGGTACCCCACTCTTAATCCAAATAAGTGACCCTTTTGCAAAGGCAGAGTAGGAGTGTTAAAGATTTGTGACTTGTTTCCTGTATATTACTTTCTTATCTCCTGATACTGCTTATTTGCTTTTTAGGTTTCCTTTACTTAATCTTAAATCAGTATTAGTTGATTTGGGACTTTAAAGGATTACAAAAACATAAATGGGGAACAGTAACCCCTGACTAATACTTTTCCTCTGTGTGTGCCCCTTACTTCTGCACTGTGCTTCTCATACTGCCCCAACCCCAGCCACAAAGGTGAGCACCCACCTGGCTGATCCATGTTCCTTCAGGAGCGTGGTGTGGTCTGTACAGTTTTCTGGCTGGTTCAGGTGCCTAGAACAGCTGTGATTTTCTGCTTCACTTGCCAATGCGATCCATGCCCCTTTCCTTCGGTGTATTCTGCCTCTCCTATTTATGCATTATTTCCTCCTGCTTCTTCTGACGCTCTCCCTTCTTCCGATTTGAAACCCTATACAAAAAACTGAAGTTTTTATTTCCCTTCAGTCATTTCTCTCTTGTCCTCTTGATTCTTTTTCTGTGTCTATGGTCTTTTCTTCTTAGGTAGGCCATGTTCCCATGGTGGCTGTCATGCCAGAGTGAGGTAAGTTTGTTACACTCGCCCCCTTATTGTCAAGATGATATTCAATGCACTGTGAATTGTGTCAAATCTAAAATACCAGTGAGTTCCTGCATCACACTATCAATGAATGGGTTTATGGACCATCTGCATACACACCATGCCTAAAGCTACTTTATTGAGAGGTGGGGATGATGGAGCAAGGTCACGAAGAAAAGAGACTTGCTCGGGAGCAATCCGCTCGTTTAACTCCCTAACAAGTTATTAATAAAGTTTTGTGGAAACTAATACGCAACCACATGAACATGTTTGGGTTAGTGAAGCTTGTGTATGTATGTACTAACATAGATAACATTGAAGAAGGACTAATATCGCTTTAAACAAGAAATCTGTGCGTCAACTACATCTACGTAGGATGATGAATTAATGCTTGGAGGGAAATTCTGGCGCATGAGCAGAACCTATTAACATGGCGTCTTGAAGACTTGCATGCATGGCATCTGCTTATCTGAAATAAAGGCAAGCTGGTGGTGAGTGGGCAGTGGCAGAGCCCTTGAGCTGCTAATGTTGTTACTCCCTGTTGAGTGGAATTCGCTCTATCTTAATTGTATTTTAAACTTTGTTTTAAAACTTGATTGTGTTCATACATTTTAAATCCTGCATTTTAAACCCTGCATTTGCACTTTACAAACTGGCGGTTAATTGTACCTGAGGCTGGTTTCTGTACAGCCAGTGAGGGGGGGTGATATAGCCTCATCCATGCTGTTGACGAGCTCAGCTCATCATTAAGTACAGTTGACCTCCACTCATGACGAGCTGAGCTCGTCACGGCCGCTGTGCTGAACGTTCTAAAAATGGGTGCGGCCGTGACGAGCTCAGCTCATCATGAGGGCAGCTCAGCTTTGCCTCATGACGAACTCAGCTCGTCACCAGCTTGGGGGTGCTGCGCGAGCCCCCTCCCCCCTGCACAGGGGGGGAAAACACCCCACAGCGAAGGGGATAGAAACTCGCCGGGGGCCTTGCTTGTCTGTCCCTCCTTCCCGCCCCAGTCTGACGCAGCGACAAGCGCCGTTGCGCGGAGGGTGTGGAAGGAAGAGCAAAGGCACTTCTGGTTCCACGGTCAGCGGTCTAGTGGCTGCAGCCCTGCACATGATATAGGGCACACGGGAGAGCGGCCGCGTGTGGTGAGTGGGCAGTGGCAGAGCCCTTGAGCTGCTAGTGTTGCTACTCCCTGTTGAGTGGAATTTGCGCTATCTTGATTGTATTTTAAACTTTGTTTTAAAACTTGACTGTGTTCGTGCATTTTAAATCCTGCATTTTAAAGCCTGCATTTTCACTTTGTAAACCGGTGCTTAATTGCACCTGAGGCTGGTTGCTGTACTACCAGTTGGGGGGGGGGGGGGGGGGTTATATAGAAACTCGCCGGGGGCCTTGCTTTTCTGTCCCTCCTTCCCGCCCCGTTCCGACGCGGCGACAAGCGCTGTTGCGCGGAGGGCGTGGAAGGAAGAGCAAAGGCAATTCCGGTTCCACGGTCAGCGGTCTAGTGGATGCAGCCCTGCACAAGATATAGGGCACATGGGAGAGCGGCCGCGCCAAAGGCAAGCCCGTCTGCGCCCGTCCGCGGCCGTTCGTGGACCGGGTATAGAAACTCTGGTCATTCTATGTCCCGTGTGCAATGGAGTCTGTGTCAACTATATGATCTCGGCCCCAAGGTACCCAGTGCATGTAACCACAGTCTGCAAGTGGATTTGAATAATTGCTGTAACCACTGCCCGTTCCATTACAGCACTACAGGCAAACAAAAGTTAGGGGACACAGGGTTGGCTTGTGGCCTGCTCAACTGCAGATCCATGGTGAAACATAATTTGGATATTTTTAATCTTCTAGTGGACAAGGAACTTGACCTCTTATTCCTTACGGAAACGTGGCTGGAGGCCGACTCAGAGCCAGATATTATTGAGGCCCTTCCTCCTGGCTATAAGATAGCCAGGATTGATAGGCTGGCTGGCAGAGGCGGTGGGGTAGCCATTGTGTTTAAACACCCACTAGGTTGCTCATTGGAACCTGCCACCATAGTGGATAGTGAGGCAGGCATATTTACGGTCAGAGTCAGCGCGTATGATATGCTGAAAGGGTTTCTAGTGTACAGAAACTCCTGGGTCAAAGGTGACGTTTGTGCCTAGCCTTTTGGAAGGGATTATAGATGTAGCTTTACGGAATGATACATTTTTTCTGCTGGGTGACCTTAATATTCACTTTGAGGACTCCCTTAACTGTGGGGCATCAGATCTTTGACAGGAATTAAAATCACTGCAATTTGATTTGAAATCAAGGGTCCCCACACATCAACATGGCCATCTGCTGGATCCTGTATTTGCCAACTGGCAGGGTATTGATGTTAATATCCCTATAACATACCTTGGTCTGACCACTTTTTCGTTCCCTTTGTGGTTAAGACCCCTGAATCCAAAACCCAGGAGCAACCAGCGCTTAACCACCTGTGTCACAAGTGGGTAGGCTTCTCCCGGTCCACACTGAATGCAGCTCTGGTTTCAGGTGGGGCACCAGGGTGTTCTGACATTGAGACTGCCTCCATCAATTTAGACAGACGCATAACTGAAGCACTGGATAGTGCTGCCCCGCTGCGACAGATTAAAACTCTAAATGGAGTGCAGAAATCGGCAGCTTGGTATAATGATGGCCTTCGCTTAGCCAAAACAGAATGTAAACACCTGGAGAGACAGTGGAGGAAAAGCTTTCTTAATCAGGCCAAAATGAGCTATTTAAAACAGAGAAGAAAATACCAAAGGCTTATCAGACAGGCTAAGGCCACTCATTATGCAGAGAGAATCGGAGCAGCGGGCAGTTCCTCTAAGGAACTATTTAAGATCTATAAAGAGATCTCCTCACTAGCAGCTCATACTGGTGATGCTGAGGGCTCGGTAGATTCTTGCAACCGTATTGCAGCTTTTTTCTCTGATAAAGTGGAAAAGATCTATTCCTCCTTTCCGGGTATTAGGAAAACGGCGGCAGAATTTATGGAATTAACTGGAGGGGCTGGGGTAAGCTTGAGGCTAGAATGGTTTATGACCCCCCCCGATGCTCTCTGCAGTATCTGTAGGGCCGTAAAATCAGGCACTTCTAGAGATCCAGCCTCAGCTAAATTGCTTGGGGAGAGTGCTATAACACTTGAGCCATACATTAGGCTCCTTCTAAATGTCACATTTAACACGCACACGGTGCCGGCTAGTTGGAAAAAGGCAGTGGTTTTGCCACTCCGGAAGAAATCCAACATCAGCTTTGAGAAGCTGGACAATCTCCGTCCTATCTCACTGCTACCGTACATGGCGAAGGTGGCAGAGAAGGTGGCCAATTCCCAGTTTATGGCATATATGGAAGAAGCTAACCTCCTGCATTACACTCGATTTGGTTTCCGGTCACTACATTCCACAGAGTCAGCCCTACTTTTGGCCATGGAGCCTATTAGGCAGGGAGCAGATGAGGGACAGACAATTGCTTTCATTCTCTTAGATCTGAGCGCCGCCCTCAAAACTGTGGCACATTACACCTTGCTAAAGTGTCTTAACAGAGGTGGTGTCTCAGGTTCTGCTCTCAAGTGGATACAATCATTTTTGACGGGACGTAGCTTCCAGGTCAGGCAGGGTGCATATTACTCTGATTCTGTCAATCTGAACCAGGGTGTGCCCCAGGGATCTACCCTCAGCCCTACTCTATTTAATGTATATGTATCTCCTGTGGCTGAGATAGTGGAGGGTTTTGGAGTCAGGATGAGGTCATACACAGATGACACCCAGCTGGTCATCTCGCTATCACGGACGCCGGGTATTGCGGCATCCAATTTCAGAGCATGTATGCAGGAGCTTGCCACCTGGATGGCGGACAACTGCCTGAAGTTGAATGACACCACGCCCCCTGGCAAAGAACCTGGGGGTATGGTGGGGACCTGTTTTGGTGTCCTGAAAAGTTTGCGAAAAACCATGGATCTCCTCCCGATTGAGGCCAGGAAGACGTTAGTGCACGCACTTGTTACGTCATGCCTGGACTATGGCATCATTCTATATCTGGGGGCCACGGTCAAAAGTCTGAACCGGCTCCAAGTTATGCAAAATACAGCTGTACGGTTTGTTTTAAGACAACCAAGGCGGGCTGATTCTAAAAGGGCATTGGATACTCTTCACTGGCTTCCTGTCAGGAAGAGAATCATGTTTAAAGCCCTCTGTATGTGCCACCGCATCGTTTAAGGGAGGGGCCCCAGAGATCTATTGAGTCTCATTACCTTGTACAAACCCGCACGTCCCCTTAGATCTAGTGGAACTGGACTGGTACGAGTCCCAAGAGTGAAGAGGGCTCGGATGGGTGGAAGGTCTTTTAGGCTCTTGGCAGCCAGGAAATGGAATGAACTCCCCATTGAGCTTCGGCTAGAGCCATCTGAGAGCAGTTTTAGAACAGAGCTCAAAACATACCTGTTCCGCCAATAATGGGAGTACGATGCAACTTGCAGGGAAGGGGGGATTTGCTCATCCACTCACTACAGCATGGGGGCACGCCATCTGGCTTAACCAGGCTCTTTACAAATTCCCTTATTATTATTATTATAGTTATTATTATTATTATTAATATTATTATTATTACTAATGCTAATGAGGAGATAAGTTTAATAAATAACATGGGATGGAGTAGAGGTGGGTGGTATACAGTTCAAACACTTTATCTGAGAAATTAGCACCTGTCTTTTTACTTTTTTCATTAGTGTGTATTTGTCTCTAACTGAATGAGCTGAGTGACACGAAGTCTGCGCATGCCGACTGAGTGAAGCCATGAAGGCCATTACAAAGCAGTTGAAAAGGAGCCAAGATCGAGTGCTACAATGTGGGAACAGGATGGTGTAGAGTGCAACCATGAAGAAAACTATTCATATTAAAGTTATAATTGTATCAACGTCGTTACATTTAGCACATGGGAATAAAGTTCATGAATAAAAAGTAAGGGGTTGGGTTTACAGACAATGGTTTAACTGAATCTTGTGACATGTAAGCATGGTGTGATGAAGAGACCCTTTGCCTGACCAATCAAATTTCACATTTTCCCTATATTGAAACATTAATGGGTGGGACATGCAGAATGAAATGTTCAATTAAGATGGCTTTAGTGACTTAGTCAGATGGAGAATTGCTGAATGACTGCTGTGAGATGCTGAGTTGCTGATGAAGAGCTAATTGCAGAACCTGAAGCAGAAATGTTCTATCCTAATTTAATTGGGTTAGATCTAAAGTTGCAGAAGAATCTCAAGGAGAAAGTGAGTGTCAGAGAGGGGTGAGGCGCAACCATTGGTATCTTAGAGAGGTCAACTATCCTGTCCTGATTCCTGTCCTGAAGTCATTGTCTCCTGAATCCATCTCTGGGACGCCTACTAGCCCTTTGGCTAGGGGGTTGGTCTTCCACACAATTCTCTCTCTTTTTGGCATCAATTATTGCGAGAGTCAGAGATAAATGCATTGTGTTTATTGTTTGAATTTTCTCTCCTATGAATGATGGTGACTGCACTGTATTGAGATTGTTCACATGCATCTGAAATTTTAGATGAAGATTTAAAAATTTCTTGAGTCTGTGGTGATTTACTTAAAGTATAAAAAAGTTAGCTTCTGTTAATTATCACCATCAACTAGATTCAACTAATGGTCCATAGACCAGAGGAACAAACTTGTTGATCTGTGAAGGGTTAGTTGACAATTTTACAGAGGTATTGAATAAACCAATCCCAAACAGTTTGTGAATGTTTTTGAAACGTGGCCCCCCCCAGCGGTTTAACTGCTGTGAGTTTATGGGCCCAGGTGAGTATATGGTAGTGGATTATCTGCTGGATCAGTTTTCTGGTAGCAGAGCTATGGTTATTATTGACTAGTTGGTGATAAGTATTGATTATTAATTATCTATTCCTGTTTATCAAAAGAGTTAGTGTCTTGTTTTGTGTTATGTAGAAGTGCAGGTACAGCAAATACCTGGGCATCCCGGGAACGGAATTTTGAACAGCAGGTGGCAAGAGAAGTCACACTGCAGAAGGTTACTCCTCTGTTGTCATAATACTGAAAAGCTATGGAGGGCTAGCAGTATTATATTAGGGACTATAGCGTGTAAAAGTAGAATGTGAATGATAGTGGAGGGTATTACCATAGGGACTTAGGCCTTAATTCCAGAAAGGGATATCGCTGAAGTAGAAACGGGTTCACCCTGAGCTTGAATTAAGGGTAAACAGGGGTTTTTACTCGTAGTAGAAAAGAAGTAATTCTTTTGGAATAAATTGAGAATCTATCATTTATTTAGTGGAGCATACAAAGTAGCGCTGTTTTTATGCTGTTACTAACAAATTTTTTAAAGAAAAGCTAAAGAAATAAGTTTTCGTATTACCTTGTGAAGGGAGGGTCAGTTGCATGAGTTATACTGACATCACAGAGAGCCACGCTGGGATTGTTTGAAGCTGCGGGCGTGAGAAGGGAGCAGATTGTAAAGTGAGTGTCAGCTTTGAGGAGCAATACTGATGTCACCAAAGGCCGCGCTAGTATTGGTTAGACGAGCAGAGCAAGCCTGAGCTTTGATTGGTTGCTAGATAGAAGCTTTGCTAGAATTGGTTAAGAAAGAAATTGTATGTTGAATTCTGATTTAACTGCTGTTGTCAGTTGCGCTGACATAGGACAAGTTCAAAGGTATACAGAAGACTCTTTCATATATTGTCCATCTAAAATGTGTGGAGAAAGGAAGAAAATATTGTTAATAAAGAAAATTAAGAATTTCTTTAAGAAAGATAAGCCTGTGTTGACAAGAGAGGGAATTCCTATTCTACCATCAAAAACGCCTGCTTCATTTATGAAACTGGAAAGAGGATATCATACTTGTGAACGGTTGGAGAATTGGGTGGAATATACAAAAGGAGATGGTGTTTTAGCTTTCCCAGAACATGGTACTTTTAATGGGAGAATTCTTCAGAATTTGAGAATCACAATGAATGATTTAGAACCAAAACCTAGGTTAACTCAGTATGTGGCCTTGGAAGAATGGGAAACTGAAGCATTTGAACAAGAGAAATTCAGAAGTGGTAGGAGATTTAGAGGATTTCTGCCTAGATATCCATATGAGTCACGTGAGAATCAGATGAAGCAATGGAGAAGAGCTATGGTAACAGAGGGCTTATATCCAGTGTTAATGACTGAAGAACAGTCTGGAGGCAAGTGTAAGGAAAAAACGAAGCACAAGAATGTATCTGGGTATGGAGAATCAGATGATGAATTGTTGGAGGATATTTTAATTAAAAACTCTCCACCGTATCAAGAGATACCTAGTAGGGTCACCCCGAGAGCACCAGTGTTGAAAACACTATTGGTTCCACAGATTCTTCATGACACATCAAACACTAGGGCATTGCAAGATAGTGAGAGATTAACTTTGAATAAAACTAGAGAAGAATTAGTACAGAAAATAAGTCAGTTACATTTAAATACTGAAGCTTTGACAGTGCCAGTGACAATTGATCCTGTGATCCCATTGTATAGAGATAAAAAGAGTAGTCCAAAACCACACACTGTAACAATTCCTTTAAGTAATTTTAGAAAGGAAATCGTGATGTCTGATGATCAGGCCAGTGAGAATGATTTAGTTTTTTCATTAATGAATCTTCCAATTATGGAACCTTTAATTGAGACTCAAAAGAGAGTTTCACCTGAAAAGGCGAAAGAAAAAGTGTTGGAATGGGAGGCTCAACGATGGGTACTCCTGAGGATTAAGAGAGATGGGCTCAAGGAATAGAAAAACAAAATTCACAACAAAAGGTCTTAGATATTAGCAGACTGAAAGTGGATTTGGATGAAATGATAGCTGGTAATTTAAGCTCAGAAATATTGAACATTTATAGTGAAGAAGAATTGTTATTTTTCTGTAAAAGCATAACTAGAAGAGCAAAGATTTTCCATGAGAAGCTAACAGAGGTTGCTTTGATGATTGGAAAAGATATAGAGAGATCAAAGTTGTTGGAGAAACCATATCAAGTGGAGTTTACTGAAAAACATTTAGAAAGTATAAATACTTTTGGTAAAAGACTTCAGATAAAAGAATTGATGAACATTTTGAGAAAATGGGGAGACATTGATAAATGGAGAACTAGATGGATAAAAATAAAGAGGAAACCCAAGCTAAAGAAACGTCGTCTGCATTTCCAATAAGGGAGTCAGAAACGATTGAAAGGGTATGTCCAATTGAGGAGGTACCTGGCGGGCGATATGTTCATGTTCCATGGAGTAGATAGGATATTTTGTCGTTTACAAATGACTTTCCCTGGTTGAGAGAAAAAAAACGTTGAATGGTTTGTGAAGGTTTTAAAGGTATTGTTGAAATATTTGGATGGTTTATTTGACATTGTCGTTCCTGCTGATTTATGGACGAAGTGTAAGATTAGAGATTGGCTGATTGAAGAGTATGCAAGAGATTCCAAAACAGGAGCACCATCAGAAGAGGTGATGAAGAAGTATCACCAAGTGATTACTTTCTTAAAGGGGAAAATCCCTCCTAAAGAAACAGATTGGGTGAAAATCAACAGAACAACACAAGAACCTAAGAAGTCTGTGCATGCCTATTATGAGAGGTTATTACAGGTGTTTAAGCAGTATAGTGGCTTTGAAAATATTGGTGATAAGGATATGGGACATTTTGTGTATCGGTTTGTATATAGTTTGAAACCGAATCTTTTGACTCTTAACATTAGTCTGTATTTGGGCCTTTCTCGCATAACTGAATAAGTTGAGTGACGCGAAGTCTGCGCATGCCTACTGAGTGAAGCCATGAAGGCCATGACAAAACAGTTGAAAGGGAGCCAAGATCGAGTGCTACAATGTGGGAACAGGATGGTGTAGACTTCAACCATAAAGAAAACTATTCATATTAAAGTTATAATTGTATCAACGTCGTTATATTTAGCACATGGGAATTAAGTGTATGAATAAAAAGTAAGGGGTTGGGTTTACGGACAATAGTTTAACTGAATCTTGTGACATGTAAGCATGGAGTGATGAAGACCCCCCTGTGCCTGACTAATCAAATTTCGTATTTTCACGAAATTGAAACATTAATGGGTGGAACATGCAGAACCAAAGGTATAATTAAGATAGCTTTAGCTCGTTAGTCAGATGGAGAAATGCTGAATGCAGATGATGAAGCATTGCTGTAGGGGAGAAAAACTGACAGCTGTGAGATGCTGAATTCCTGATGAAGAGCTGATTGCAGAACCTGAAGCAGAAATGTTCTAACATAATTTAATTGGGTTAGATCTGAAGATTGCAGAAGAATCTCAAGTAGTCTCAGAGAGGGGTGTGGTGCATCCGTTGGTATCTTAGAGAGGTCATCTATCCTGTCCTGATTCCTGTCCTGAAGTCTTTGTCTCCTCAATCTATCTCAGGGGACCCCTACCAGCCCTTTGGCCAGGGGGATGGTCTTCCACACCATCCTTGATAATTATACATTTCTGTTATTCACTGGTGTTTTTGATGTTTTCTCTCTGTCCACTCCCATTGTGGCATCAATTATTGCGGTAGTCAGAGGTAAATGCATTGTGTTTATTAATTGAACTTTCTCTCCTATGAATGATGGTGACTGTACTGTATTGAGATTGTTCACATGCATCTGAAATTTTAGATGAAGATTTAAAACTTTCTTGAGTCTGTGGTGATTTACTTAAATAATAGAAAAGTTAGCTTATGTTAATTATCCCCATCAAGTAGATTCAACTAATGGTCCATCGACCAGAGGACAGAACTTGTTGATCTGTGAAGGGTTAGTTGAACATTTTACAGAGGTATTGAATAAACTAATCCTAAACAGTTTGTGAAATTTTATAAAACTTGCCCCCCCCCCACGCAGCGGTTTAATCACTGTGAGTTAATGTTCCTAGATGAGTATATGGTAGTGTAGTAACTGTTGTTTGTGAACCGCTGGATCTGGGGATGTGTAGCCTGCTTCAGGACCTTTGCTTAGTATTGGTCTATGTGTAATCTGCCTCTTTGGGAGAAACATAATTGGCGGAAGTGGGTGTTTGTGCACAATGCTCTTAAATGCAAAAAGGCATTGTTCACTTCTAAGAATATGATTGGTATCTGAAGCCAGAGATTATCTTGTAACAGGCTTTTAGGGAATCTGTCCTCTCTGTGCTATCACCCATAATTTCTACTCTATTTGCGCTGGTATTATGGCCTGTGCACTGCAACACTGCCACTCAGTTCCAAAGTGTGTGCTCTGTCTCTAAAAACGGACTGTGAAATTGCTTCCATCCATCTGCTATAAATAACTCTAAATTAAGGCCATTGTAAGTTGCTGCTAGGGCAGAAATTGCACCTGTAGTATTGAAGTTAAATGTCATATGTTAGCTGTTGTGGGAATTTATACTGCCCACATATATAACTAAGTGCATAATTTAAGGGAATACAATTGTGCTATGATTGGAGATCAGTTTATAAGTTCTACAGGACACGTCACCTTTTTCCATCTAGAAAAGCATATTTTTATATATGAACTAAGTAACAGCTAAAGTGTACTGTGACCCTGCAGATTTTGGTGCTTAATATATAAAAAATGGACATGTTAGATATTGAAAATAGTATGCTCCCACATTGTATGTTTAAAATAGGTTTTTTGATAGAGTGTGGCTAAAACTACAATTTCCATGAGCATGCTCTTAGCAGTTAAATACTTCTTTCTGCATGATCACCCTCATTCTTTTGGACTGATGCTGTAGGTTTTTTAATTATGTGCACAGGGACCCTGCTAACGATGCCCTGCTGCAAGCGCTCTGTCCCCAAAAACACGTTGAAATTGGCTATACTCCTAATTGCATATTTAACTTACCTATAAGTCTCTACTTTATGGTACCTAGGGAACCCAGGGTCACTCACCACTTTATACATTTGGCCCAAAATAAGACGGAAAAACATCCAACCAGTACAAATCTAGTTTCTGTATCCAACCCAGTTTATAAGTTCTACAGGACACATAACCTTTTCCCATCTAGAAAAGCATATTTTTATATATGAACTAAGTAACAGCTAAAGTGTACTGTGACCCTGCAGATTTTGGTGCTTAATATATAAAAAATGGACATCTTAGATATTGAAAATAGTATGCTCCCACATTGTATGTTTAAAATAGGTTTTTTGATAGAGTGTGGCTAAAACTACAATTTCCATGAGCAGGCTCTTAGCAGTTAAATACTTCTTTCTGCATGATCACCCTCATTCATTTGGACTGATGCTGTAGGTTTTTTAATTATGTGCACAGGGACCCCTGCTAACGATGCCCTGCTGCAATCGCTCTGTCCCCAAAAACATGCTGAAATTGGCTATACTCCTAATTGCATATTTAACTTACCTATAAGTCTCTACTTTATGGTACCCCAGGAACCCAGGGTCACTCACCACGTTATACATTTGGCCCAAAATAAGACGGAAAAACATCCAACCAGTACAAACCTAGTTTCTGTATCCAACCCAGTTTATAAGTTCTACAGGACACATCACCTTTTCCCATCTAGAAAAGCATATTTTTATATATGAACTAAGTAACTGCTAAAGTGTACTGTGACCCTGCAGATTTTGGTGCTTAATATATAAAAAATGGACATGTTAGATATTGAAAATAGTATGCTCCCACATTGTATGTTTAAAATAGGTTTTTTGATAGAGTGTGGCTAAAACTACAATTTCCATGAGCAGGCTCTTAGCAGTTAAATACTTCTTTCTGCATGATCACCCTCATTCATTTGGACTGATGCTGTAGGTTTTTTAATTATGTGCACAGGGACCCCTGCTAACGATGCCCTGCTGCAATCGCTCTGTCCCCAAAAACATGCTGAAATTGGCTATACTCCTAATTGCATATTTAACTTACCTATAAGTCTCTACTTTATGGTACCCCAGGAACCCAGGGTCACTCACCACGTTATACATTTGGCCCAAAATAAGACGGAAAAACATCCAACCAGTACAAACCTAGTTTCTGTATCCAACCCAGTTTATAAGTTCTACAGGACACATCACCTTTTCCCATCTAGAAAAGCATATTTTTATATATGAACTAAGTAACTGCTAAAGTGTACTGTGACCCTGCAGATTTTGGTGCTTAATATATAAAAAATGGACATGTTAGATATTGAAAATAGTATGCTCCCACATTGTATGTTTAAAATAGGTTTTTTGATAGAGTGTGGCTAAAACTACAATTTCCATGAGCAGGCTCTTAGCAGTTAAATACTTCTTTCTGCATGATCACCCTCATTCATTTGGACTGATGCTGTAGGTTTTTTAATTATGTGCACAGGGACCCCTGCTAACGATGCCCTGCTGCAATCGCTCTGTCCCCAAAAACATGCTGAAATTGGCTATACTCCTAATTGCATATTTAACTTACCTATAAGTCTCTACTTTATGGTACCCCAGGAACCCAGGGTCACTCACCACGTTATACATTTGGCCCAAAATAAGACGGAAAAACATCCAACCAGTACAAACCTAGTTTCTGTATCCAACCCAGTTTATAAGTTCTACAGGACACATCCCCTTTTCCCATCTAGAAAAGCATATTTTTATATATGAACTAAGTAACTGCTAAAGTGTACTGTGACACTGCAGATTTTGGTGCTTAATATATAAAAAATGGACATGTTAGATATTGAAAATAGTATGCTCCCACATTGTATGGTTAAAAAAGGTTTTTTGATAGAGCGTGGCTAACACTACAATTTCCATGAGCAGGCTTTTAGCAGTTAAATACTTCCTTCAGCATGATCACCCTCATTCTTTTGGACTGATGCTGTAGGTTTTTTAATTATGTGCACAGGGACCCTGCTAACGATGCCCTGCTGCAAGCGCTCTGTCCCCAAAAACATGTTGAAATTGGCTATACTCCTAATTGCATATTTAACTTACCTATAAGTCTCTACTTTATGGTACCTAGGGAACCCAGGGTCACTCACCACTTTATACATTTGGCCCAAAATATGACGGAAAAACATCCAACCAGTACAAACCTAGTTTCTGTATCCAACCCATACTCCAATGATGCCAGCCTTAAAGCATGTCTAGGTACAGGTCAAGCACAGCCAGATGATTGTGGTTTGGGTTCAATGTTTTTTTATACTATTTCTACCTTTAAAATAAAAAAATTCATATCTCTGGCTCTTCTTGTTGAGATTGTGTCGTTTTGGTACTCATTATATTACTCTATTTGTTTTTTTAATTAGAGTTAGATCTGCATTGTGCTGTGTTTATGACTTCCTAAATATTTTGGTACTTCTAAATGCATTATACATTTTCTTATTTTGAGCAAGTCTTCTCTGCGCCATAGCTACCTCTATAACTTTACTGGACAAAACAAAAATAGCGACTTTATTATTCGAGGTTGACTGCTATCCATCCCAAGTAATAATTGACTTGCTTACAGGTATAATGAAATAAATCACGCTTTTAACTTGGCTCTGGACAATCACAGAGTGATGAACGAAATACATTTTCAACGTCGTTTTTTTTTCAATATAATTCAATGCTAAATGTATTAGCAACGTAAATGGAACTTTTTTAAAAAAGTGTACTTTGTGCTGCCTGAGAGGAAACAGGTTACAACAGGTTTATCTCACAGCCTCGCTCCAAAGATTGAAGAAACAACCCGGCTGGCTGTTTTTTACCTCCCCTCTTGGAAGACAAAAGCTTTGCCGATTGTACCAGGAAGTAAGGATGATTCACGGTGGGATGTATGACATTACAACGCATGCTTTTACATCGCATGCTTTTACAACGTGAGTTTTACAACGCATACCATTACAACGCATATTGCTTTTGGGCACTGGATAGTGAATAGTTTAATTTACTATTCCAACTCCAGTCCCCGTGGATAGTGGGGAAGGTGTTGGACAGTAAATTAAACCTATTCCCTATCCTAGAGCGCCCCCCAGCGCAATGCGTTGTAATGGTTTGCGTTGTAAAAGTTGCATCGTAAAGGCACGGCGTGGTAAAAGTTGCGTTGTAAAGGTTGTTTACATTCATGGTGGCTTCTTCTCAATTATTAGTCATCTGAAATGTGAAAGTAACAGTTGGCTACACAAAGAACAGTCCATTGCATCAGAGATCCCAAACAGGTTTGTTAGAATCTGATGTGTAATATCAAAAGAAGATAGTGAGGGATTATCCACAGAAGTGGAAGGAGATACTCCTGGTCCCCTGGATCTACGATTATGTAAACAACAAAAAGAGTATCACCAATGGACCAAATACATGGTCTCAAAAGGGGAAGAAAGGAGATGGAGACAGAACAAAAGAGGAGGTTTATCTTTTGTTAGAAGACCCCTCACTCACCACCCTGGTTGGTGAATTGCTTCATCATCGGGGTCCCACCCGGATAGCCGAATGCCATCCGGGTGTGCTGCGACACCTGATTACAGTGGAGCGGGTTTTTTTGTGAGTGAAGGAAGCAAGAAATTAACTTGCAATAGTTTTAAGGATTTCTCTAATCTCTAGTTTGGCTTGTGCATAAGAGAAAAATGATACCTCACCACCACATTATCACAACATTCCAGGACCTAGGAAGAAAAGTTCCTGAAGTAGCAAGTCTCTGCCTTGCTGCTTCAGGAATTTGAATGACTCTCCAAGAGTCAAGTGGCTGGCCTCCTGTATCCTGCCATAGGGACACAAAAGATAGATGGATTCCTGACTTCAGTGAGGCTTAGCTGAACATTGCACACTTTATCCTACAAGAAACATGACTGGTGAAAATTAGGTGCCTAGAAGCCTGCCATGAAGACTTGAGGGCTGTAGGAGAGACTAGGAGGAATTTTATCAACAGTTGGAAACATTTGGCATTTTAGGCCTGATTCAGAATTTGGCAGACAGGTACTCCATCACAATTTCAACAGATATCCTGCCTGCCAAATTGAAATGGCATTATAGCCTAATGCACTTATAATTAGGCAGATAGGATACCGATCATGTTTGTGGCTAAGTACTATCTATTAAACTATAACGTAGGCCCTTAGATATTATTCCTCCTCTAAAGGACTGGAAAAAGATACAGGGAGGAAGCCATTTTTCATGAAGAAACAACTTCAGCTGGACTTCACTGTGGAAATATTCTGATTTTGTGAGTTCCTGCCTAGCTATTGCTTAATGTCTTTGACTGCTGCGGGTTTCCTAGGAGAAGAAAATTAGCTATGTTTGAAAGGAACATTTTGGGCTACTGGTTAAAGGTGGCCATTGTATCCCAGCCACAAAGAAATTTGACAGTTAAATAACTCTACTGTGTCCTTTGGAATGCTTTAAAAAAAATATGTTGTATTAGTTTTCAGTAAACATGGATATTACAAAATGATCGTTATTTATTACATTCCATGCTTGCCCTTATAGACTATTCAAAAATAGTTGAGCATTCAAAGGATGACACAAGATGGCATATCCATTGCAGACAAAAGAGGCAATCTGGAACACCTTCTGGGCAGAGAGGAGCTCAGGTAGATACTAAGAAGGGTTACAATAAAATCTGGACTGAACCAGCAACAAGATAGGACCTTTTTAATATTAAGGTTGAATCTATTCCTAGGGACTGATTTACTGTGGTCCCACAAAGATAACTGTTATTGGAGAATTTGGGCACATATCGTTCATTTTAACCAATTCAGAGACCACTGAACTGCTCCATTACTCAAACTAATAATAATGGCCTTATTATGATGAGGCCCGGAATGCCGGACACCATCGCTGTTGCAATTCTGACTGCCTAATTAAACTTTTGACGATTGGAATGAAACCGACCGGCCATGTTTTGATTATGATGCTCGGTTTCCGACATGCTGTCCATGTGGGCTTTCTGACATGGAAAGCCTCTCGGAAAGTGAGTTTGGGAGCCCGTAGCATGGCCCCCTTCTCCTTGCAGTCTCCAGTTGAGGGTTGAGGTGGCCCCTGTGGTGCCCCCTGTTAATCCCTGCACCATGTGGCTGGCATCTTGAGGTGCCTGCCACACGGTACAGGGATTACCACAATCTCCCATATCTCAATGTGAGCTTGTGCTCAGCTCTCATCGAGAAATGGGAGTATGTAACCGCACCATGCGGTTGCATTGTAATTGCGGTATCGAGACCGCCGACCGTTGGTCGGTCGGTCCCAAGACTGCGAAGGTGTCAGTCGGAGGCAACTCCGACTGATATCGTAATCGACCCTTACATATGAGTTCTCAATCACATATGGATTTTATATTTGACATTTGTTGTAAACAATGTTTTTGCATGTTACTACTTCTTCATCAATTTAATTCTTTTGCACTCTGAATTTATACATATGCTGCCTCTTTTTCTAAATATTTTTGTCTTCTTCTTTATTTTCTACTTTCATACCTCCCTAGGCAAATCTATAGTCATTTATTTATTCTACTGTTGAGGCCTGTAAGATGCAACTCCAATATGACTGCTGAGCTTCAAACATTTCATTGTCCCTTCCTTTATGTTTATTAAACTCTACCTTTATGTTTATTCTGCTTCTACCCTTGACACTCACTCCAGCCCGTCCCATGCCGGCCTCCTAATAAATTGCCTTTCAGCTGTAAAACATGCATCTGATGTTGCCGACCTCATCCTGAGACGCAAATCGGACCTAGCAATTTTGACTGAATCATGGCTCAAGGAATCCTCTTCGTCATACCTAGACATTGCTGTCCCAATCAACAATAACATCGTAAGGATGGACAGGCACTCAATGAAAAAAGGGGGTGGCATTGCTTGCATTTACTGCTCCAACCTCCTGGTCAAGGAACTGCCAGTGGACCCTACAGACTCCTGTGAATACCTCGCACTCACATCTTTTAACACCCCCCAGGCAAGAATAACACCTTTACGGACCTCCTCATGGAAATCATCACATCCAAGATTCTCCAAACTCGAATGACATCTTCCTTGGCGACCTCAACTTGCATTGGAACGACCCAAAGGATCCTCAGGTCACTGCCATTAGAGACTTCTTGGCCGATCAAGCCCTTATCCAAGCCTGCTCCCTCCCTACTCATTTGAAAGGTGCCACCCTAGACTGGTTCATTGCTAAAGAAGCAGCGGTCAAACTTATCTCCATTGACAATTGTGATTGGTCTGACCACCACGCCATCACCTTTCTCCTGCCCAGCACCCATAAGACATGGACACCTCAACCCATGATTCCGAAACGATGGGTTAGAGACACCAAGAACCTTGATAGCAAAAAACTGGCAGCTCGTGGTGACCCCGACCCCCCCCCCCCCACTCAGTGCACTTCGGTCGGCAACCTAGCTGATCATTACTCTTCTACCATATCCGTAATTTTCGACGACCTGGCACCACTAAAAAGAACTGAAATCCCTGGTTCAGCGGGTTCCTTAACAAGGAGAGGAGATCTCTTCGACAGACTGAATGTAACTGGAAACAACACCTTTCAGCAGCACATCTAAAATTTCTCCGCCAGGCCAGAAATGCCTACAATAGGAAAATCCTCAACTCAAAAAAAGAATTCTTCAGAACGGAACTGGAGAACGCCAAAAATCGACCTCGCAAGCTGTTCGACTTGGTCAAACACCAATCCAACAAACTAGCGAAAACCTCCAAAGAAATATCGAAACCCCTAATAACAAGTGAGGAATTCTCCTCCTTCTTCTGCGACAAAATCTGTGCCCTAGGTAACTAACTCAAATCCGCAACTCAACACCAAAATCAAAATCTGACAGCTCTACCTCTTCTCCCCGCATTGTCCTCCCAAACCTCACCTGAAAACCTAGCGCACTATTCCAATTTTAAAATCTATGACGAACACTCTATCTCGAAAATTCTTGCCTCCTTAAACACGAACAATCACTTCAATGATCCTCTCCCATCTAACTGCCTAGCTGCAGCCTCTCATGCCATCATCCCTTCCTGGATTGCAATAATCATCGCCTCCCTCCTCCAAGGCTCAATTCCGGACTCGCTTAAGGCTGGCCAAGTTGTCCCCATCCTAAAAAACCTATGCTAGACCCTGCTTCCGACTATAGACGCATTTCTATTTATTTTATTTATTTTATTTATTTTATATTCTTCTATAGCGCAAGAATAGACCCCCGGAGGGGTATCTCCGCGCTTTGCCAGTGAATAAGTTCTCAGATGTTAATTAGGGAGGACAATGGAGCATTTAGAGAGAGAGATCAGTTACTGGGAAATAGATATGTTTTCAAGATCTTACGAAAGGTCAGATGATTGGTTAGAGTCCTTATCTCAAGAGGCAGGGAATTCCAGAGCTTTGGTCCCAGGTGGGCCAGGGCTCGCCCCCCTTGTCTGGCCTTTTTTATTCTGGGCACCTGCAGAAGCTGTTGGTTCACTGAGCGCAAGATGCGCCCAGGGGCATAAGGTAGGAAGATGTTGGCCAGATATTTAGGGCCTTTACCTATCACACTCTTGTGAATTGTGCATAGGGTCTTGAAGTGCACTCGTTTCTTTACTGGTAACCAATGAAGTTTGGTTAGCAGGGGAAGGGAGGGAGTTCTGGGAGGGGCGTTGAGGACTATCCTAGCTGCCGTATTTTGGATCACTTGCAGTTTTTTTAACTGCCCTTCATTTGCTCCCAAAAGAAGGCCGTTGCAGTAATCTACTCTGCTGATAATTAATGCCTGCACTAGAGTTTTTCTATGGCAGTCTGGCAGGTAGGGAAACACTCTCCTTAGCATGCCGATGGCTCGAAAACAGGTGCTTGCCACCTGGTTAACGTGGTCCTTGTAGGTAAGTGTTTGATCTATTAACACTCCTAAGTTTCTCACTGTGTTTTTGGGGCTAGGAACGGGGCCTAGTTCCAGGGGCCACCAGTCCGGTGTCCAGTACGTTATTGCTTGCCCAAACAACATGACCTCCGTCTTTCCTATATTGCACTGGAGGCAATTTGCTGACATCCAAGCAGATATTGCTCTCATTCCCTCTGCGAAAGATTTTTTTATCGCAGGTGTCAGGTCTTTAAAGGGGAAGAGGAGTTGGGTGTCGTCAGCGTACGACACTGGTGTAAACCCAAATGATCTTGCTAGGTTGGCTAGGGGAGCCACATACACGTTGAAAAGTGTAGGGCTTAAACAAGAGCCCTGTGGCACTCCCTTATTGAGCTCCCTATGGATGGATTTGTGGGAGCCCAGCCTAACCTCTTGAGAGCGTCCTGACAGAAAGCTTTCCATCCATGTCAATGCCGTACCCTCCAAACCTACGTCTTTTAGTCGCTCAAGAAGCACTTTGTGAGACACCGTATCAAAAGCGGCGGAGAGATCCAACAGCACCAGAATCATGGAATTGCCCCCATCCAGTGCCATTCTGATGTTATTGGTCACTGTTTGGAGGGCAGATTCGGTGCTGTGGTTTGGCCTGAACCCAGATTGAGAATAGTCCAGGCCCTCCGTCGCTTCTAGATGTTGTGACAGATAGGTGTTCACATGCTTCTCAGCTATCTTACTGATGTATGGCAAGAGTGAAATGGGACGCAGGTTGGAAAGGTCGGTCCAAGGGGAAGCAGCTTTCTTGCGTATTGGGTTTACTACCGCCCTCTTCCACTCTGCTGGGACTTGTCCTTTCGTAAGAGATGTATTAATGACAACCTGTATAAAGGGGCCCAGGAGAGGGAGCAGGGGAGGAACCATCTTAGCTGGGAGAAGGTCATTTGGAGACCCTGATTTGATGTGGGTGATGAGGTGAGAGAGATCTGCACTTTCAATAAGGGGGAAGTGTGATATGGAACTTCCACTGTCTTTATCTTTGGGCGGGTCTAGAGGTATAATCCTGCTAGCTACATTCGTACTGTTATTGGCAGCCACTATTTTCTCGTATATAATATCAATTTTACTCTCAAAGAAGGACGATATATCGTCACATAAAGTCTGTGAGAACTCCTCTGAGCTTTCACATGCGGCAGGGTTTACAAAGTTTTGGAGAATTTTGAAAAGCTCCTTGGGACAGTTTGTGGCTTCTTCTAATTGTTGCAGAAGACGGTTTTTCCTAGCCTGTCTGATGTTTTTATAGTACTGGGATTGAACATGATGAAAGACCGCTCTTGTTTCCTCGGTCTTATGTTTCCTCCATTTTTTTTCGGCTTGCCTACATTTTTGTTTTTCCTCCCTTAACTCCTTAGTGTACCAACTTTCTTGTTTGGAGGCGGGGTGTTCTTTATATAGTTTTAAGGGGGCCAAGGTGTCGATAGCTTGTTTGATAGAGCCTGTAAGCTTAGCCAATGCTGCATCTACTGTATCTTCTACTAATATGGCGGGTATTACCCACGTTTCCTGTAGATTGCTTAGGGAAATTTTGTGCCATTGACGGCGCCAGGAGGGAAGGGAGGGTCCTTTATTTGTCGGTCTTTTGGGAGTTGAGAGTATAAATTCTAGGAGAAAATGATCTGTCCATAATATCTCTCTGGCTGGAAGACAGATGACCTTAGGACCATTAGAGAGAACAAGGTCTAACGTGTGGCCACCATTATGCATAACTTCCCACTCCTAACCAAAGCTCTGAAAAAATGTGTACAACAGCAACTGAGTCTACACATCAACAAATTTCACTTGTTAGATGACTTCTAATCCGGGTTCAGATCAGGTCACAGCACAGAAACCACCCTCCTCCACATTGTAGATGACGCTTTCCAAGCCCTCGACCAAGGCAAAACCTGTCTCCTAATCCTCCTAGACATTTCCTCTGCCTTCGACACCGTTAACCACCAATTTCTCCTGGAACCCCTCAAACTCAGGATGGGGTTGGAGTGCACCATCCTTGAATGGTTTAGATCCCTCCTCCATAACCGCACACAGAGAGTCCTCATCCATGGTAATCTATCCGCCCCTTCTCCGGTCACAGTAGGAGTTCGCCAAGGATCAACCCTCTCACCTACCCTCTTCTACCTTTACCTTGAACCTCTCACCGAGGTTCTACGTGCTGCTAATATCTTCTATTTATTTATTTATTTATTTTTGGTTTTTGTATAGCGCGTAGTCACCCTTGAGTATCCCAGCGCTGAAACCTCGAACTCCTAACGGGGGGCACAGGAAAAGAAAAAAAAAAGAAAGAAAATTCGGAGAGAATCAGGGAAAAAGGAGGGTTTTGAGGGACTTTCTGAATCGAAGGAGGTTTGGCTCAGCTCTGAGGTTTGGGGGGAGAGCGTTCCATTTTCTGGCTGTGTTCACCGAAAATCTGCGGCCGCCTATGCGGGTTTTCTTCACCCTGGGGACGACAATAAGGTTTCCTTGTTCGGACCGAAGCGCTCTCGAGGGTCTGTATGGAGTGATCCAGGCGCTCAGAATGGGGGGACCTGTATTGTTCAGGACCTTGTGTGCCAGACAAAGGGCCTTGAAGGCGACTCTTTCCCTTACGGGGAGCCAATGAAGTTTTTTCAAGGCGGGTTTGGCCGAAGTTCTTGCTGGGGTGTTTGTAAGCAGGCGGGCTGCGGCATTTTGAGTTTTTTGTAGTGTTTGCAAGGTGGCTTCCGGCGCCCCGAGGTAGATTGCGTTACTGTAATCCAGCCTTGCTAGCACTAAGCCTTGAATTAGTAGCAGGCGGGACTGGAATGGGAGTAGGGGGAGTACTTTCCTACATGATCTCAGGAGCCCGTAGCAGATGCCGGCTGTTTTCCTGGCCTGTGTCCGGAAAGTAAGATCTGTCTCTAGCCACACTCCCAGACTCTTGACCTCTGTCTTAGGGGAGGGGGGGTCACCCATACATGCGGGCCAGATGTTCGGAGGGAGACTCGGGGTTTTGTGTCCGAGAAGCAAGATCTCTGTCTTTGACCCGTTCAATTTTAGGTCGGAGTCGCCCATCCATTGATGAACCGTGGACAGGCAGTCTTGCAGGTTGGAAGGCTGTAGCTTGGGGTGGGAGAGGGTCACCACCAATTGAGTGTCGTCAGCGTAGCTGACGATCGTGACTCCAAAAGGGGCGACCAACTCCTCCAGAGGGGCCATATATACGTTAAAAAGTGTGGGGCTTAATGAGGAGCCCTGGGGCACTCCACATCGGAGGGGGATAGAGGGAGACCGGCTATCTCCTTCCCAGACTTGGAAGGAGCGTCGGGAGAGAAAGGATGTGAGCCATCTCAGCGCACTGTCTTGTACGCCAGTGCTCTCTAGGCGCTGGACTAGGACCTGATGGCTGACAGTGTCGAATGCTGCGCTGAGGTCCAGGAGGACCACTGCCACTGATCCTCCTGTATCCATGATTTCCCTCGCTTTTTCTACGGCCGCCAGGAGGGCGGTGTCTGTGCCCTGACCTGGTCTAAAACCCGTTTGAGAGTTCTTTAAGCAGTGGTTTGATTCCAGGAAGTGGGACAATTTTTTGTTTGCGAGCTTCTCCGCGACCTTACCTATCCAGGGGAGGAGCGAGATGGGTCGGTAATTAGATAGGTCTGTGGGGTCTAGTGACGGTTTCTTCAGCAGACCTTTGACAACGGCCTCCTTCCAGCTTTGTGGGACTATTCCTTGGGAAAAGGAGATGTTAATGAGGGCTGTGAGTCTGGCTGTGATGGTTCGTGCTATGTCTTTCATGAACCGTACGGGAACTGAATCGCTGGGGGCTCCGCTTTTCGTGGCTGCTAGAGTGGTTGCCACTTCTTCTTCTGAAACTGGTCCGAGTGCGGTTAAACAAGGGGATACCGGGTTGTCCATGGGGTTTCCAGACGTAGGGGTGCAGTCCTTAGCGATTCCCGGAGTGGTCTGGTTAGTAGCAGGTAGAGAGGAAAGGATTTTCTTGATTTTACTATCAAAGAAATTGGCCAGGTTGACACATTTCTCCTCGGCATTCTACCATATGTACGCAGACAATACACAAATCTAAATAAAAATCTCTTCCCCTGAGGACATTTTCTCCCTGAATGAGGCCTTGAAGCTAACAGTCCACTGGCTCACCGCCAACCAGCTTAAACTCAAACCAAATAAAACTGAATTCCTTTTGATCTCTCCACCCAAACCCAATCCAGACATCCAGGGATGGGTCAAGACCATCTCAGTACTAAACTGCCCTCCTACCATTGTTGACTCAGCGAAATCCCTTCGAATAACCTTTGACGGCAACCTAAACATGCGTGGCCATATAAACTTGATGGGCAAAATGGCTAGATTTCACCTGAATTACCTAATAAACCTGAAAACCTTCCTCGATGTGTCCGACCTTAAAACAGCAGTACAGGCACGAGTCATTTCCAGATTAGAATATGGATGCGCTACTCTTGAAAGGCTACCCAACAAATCTCTGGCCCCATTGACAGCCTGCCTCAACACCGCTGCCAGACTACTAACTGGATCAAAGAAATTCGACCACATCTCTCCCCACCTCAAAGTGCTGAACTGGCTTCCCCTAGAGGCCAGAATCCAATTTAAACTGGTCTGCATTACTTACAAAGCTCTTTATAACAACTCCACGGCATTTCTAGCACAAAAACCTGTAGTATCAGGTGGACCCAGAAACTCCCGTTCTGCAAAAGACCTACTGCTGAAACCTGCACACTTCCGGGGAGAAAAACAAATTCAACCGGGCCTTCACTGGGGCTGCGCCAAGGATTTGGAACTCTTTCCCACCCGCCATCAGAAGAGTTCCGTCCTTGGCAAACTTTAAGAAGGAGACAAAAATCTTTTTAATGGGTAAATACCTTGCCTAACGAACACGTTACATTATTATCTTTCTATGGACGATACACATTCCTGCACTCCTGGGCATTCCCCCAAGAGCTAAGACTATGTACTTTCCTGTACAATATATCTACCTGTTTTAATTTCCCTCCCACATGTTCACGGGACTTTGACTACTTGTTTCCTTGCATTATGTATCCCTATTTTACCCAATTGATCCCTCCCTTCCCTTTGCTTTGTACACCACCCCTTAATACTGTAAAGCGCACTGATACCCTCACGGGTCTGGTTCGTGGTCTATAAAACTATAAAATAAATAAATAAATGCATAATAAATAAATTTCCCGCTCACACTGTGGGACTCTCCATATATTAAAAGCTTCTTGCAATCCATCATGGACAGCCCTGAGTCATTCTAATGGCCTAAATACAAGAAGCATCTTGACAGCTCCCGGAGTTTTTTTGCAAGCCTACACACTGCAAGTGAGCATTTTCCGACTTTCTACATTCATAAGCTGTCTTCCGCTGCTATGGACACCTCACTACTGAACAAAGGAATGCACAATAATAAGCACTTCCATTTTCTCTTTACTAGTTTAGCTTCCCATGTGTAGTACTCCTTATCTCGTCTCCTCATGAGTACCTTCTCCTTTGATTTTCCTTCCATGCCTTCTCTCCATTGCTATATCAGCTATCACTGCACCCCCCCCCCCCTCTCGCTTATCTGGCCTATTGTTATCTTTTCACCTGTACGCAAAGGGCCCCTCATAATTATCCAATCTTCTAAATGTCATCTTTCCTTTTTTCTTTCCTATGTGCCTCACAGTCTTTGGGACTTCAACTGAATGTGAGCAATTTTTGATTTCATGCTGAACTTTTGAGAGTCATCCTTTTGACTTCCTCATTTTCCTGTTGCAGATCCCGCATTGCTAAAAGGATTGAACAGTCATTGACTTCATTGTGGACTTATTGTTTTGTATTACATTATGGGCCATGCTGTTTTTTATCTGATTTGTTCATTGATCACTTTGATCCCACATGTGTTATACACTTAAGAGGGTGCTGAACACGTTTTGCGCTGGCACCCACTTCATCATTACAATTTTGTACGTACCTACTTCTTAAATCTATCATTTGATCTTAATTATTATGAATTAATGATTGTATTAGGGATCATTGTTACTTTTTTATTTAATTACTCCTCGTACTTAGTGATTCTCAAGTTTTCCTTGTGTTATGATAACTAGCTTTTAATTAATTGATTCAACTCTTTAATAATTATTAATCTATAATCATGTCTTATTCTTTAGGTGTAATTTTTTAAGTTAAACTTCAGAAAAATATTGTACATTTAATTTAGTATATTCAAAATATTTACATGGAAATTGTTATACTAGTTTAATAATGTGTAACTTTTTACTTTGTTCTACATTTACAATACATATTTAAAAATAATTTACATTAATATTTAACAGATACATATTGTTACTAATTTTTTTCCAAGTTTACCATTTTTTTTAAACTTCTCACTATACTTTCCCATAGGGAGCTCTTCATCTTTCAATTCTAGCTTTGACACTAAATGCAGATCATTATATCATCACGACGAACCTCTATGATAAACGCTGTCATAAAATGCAAGTTCAATTAGAGTCCAATTAGAATGCACAGCGCCTGTCACTCCATAAATATTACACAAACTGCCCAAAAGTTGTCATCCCCCTCATTGTGGGTTAAGGCATTTTGATCCTGTAACACTTCAACCCCACTTTTTTGATTTGCTCAAATACGGGGCTAGAAACTCAGTTAATAATCCTTACCATTCTTCATTAGGTACTATTCTCTTTCCTTCTTCCAGCTTCTCAAGGGCTAGAATAGGCTACATATTCCTGGTTGTGTTTATTGGCCTTCATTTCTATGTACAATAAGCAGCACAAGAGGAAATCTGAGGAATTACAACCAGCCATTTGAATTAATTAAGCTACAGAAAGAATATCCCTTTTACTATGCTACTCGTCTCTAGCTTTTAAGCTTTTGCATAGTATGTTCATAATGCACAGTGTCTAGAAATCTGCCTGAGAGTTAACACATTTTGCAAAAACGAATCAGTAGGCCCCTTGTGGTTTTGACATCCTCTGCAAATGTGTGATCGACTAAGAGCCAATGACCCCAAAACAACAATACCCACAAATACTCACAGTATGAAATTAGAAAATGTGTAATATCAAAATTTACCTTTCACACTAGTGCCATAACTGTGTCTATTTAATTTGATCATGTAGGAAATTTACATCTTTTGCATGGCGTACCCCCAGAATGTTGCCCTATCTGTTTTTGCTGACTATAGAACTCTGTGCTATGTACCCCTGATAAGCAGTGGTAATTGGACTGGTATACTCCTATTTTCCATATTTAACTTGCCTATGAGCAGGTCCATTGAAATTATGTGATTGTGCGACTGAGGAAATGTTCCCATAATTATTCATTTGCTTCATTTGCCACATAATCCATCATCTGCCACAAAATAAGTTGATTTTAACAAATACAAAATTTGTTTCTAGCTCAAACAGTTCAAAAGCTACTAAAAAGGCAGTGACACGAGTTGCAGTGCAGTGGATGGCCTTTAGCAAAGCTGTACTGATCAACTTCCTGTTGCTTATTGCTAAATTTGGGTGTTAAACAGGTACTACTGAGGTGCAACCAATGCCCATACAGTGTTACCAAGTTTAGGAATTAAGAAATAATAAAGTAATACTGTAAGAAATGTGTAAACTTATGCCGCACAATTCCTGTGGCCCTTCAAACAAGACACTATTGTCTGGTACAAGTGCACCCAAGGCCTGAAAGTTAAATTATATTAGTGGCCAGTAGAACAAAGTCTGCCATTTATTACAGTGACAGTGCAAACATGACTTCAGGCCGTCCCTTGCAGCCTGACGGTAGCAGTGTAATTAGTCTTGTCATACTGAACCTGTTTGACAGGTCTAAACCTTCCTTTGAAATATTACTAGATCGCCTCCCAGTTGGCCTTGTAGATCATAAGGCAGAGTGCCTTATATTAACAAGTAATTTGATGTTAACATGCCTTTACAATGACTAACACCAAAATCGATTTTTACTGTAGGAAGGCTGGCTGGGAAACACTGGGAAGCAATATTAAAATGTTATTCTGCGATCTCAGGGTAGGAACCCAGCATAAAAAGCTTGAACTAATGGTGTTGCAGGGATTCTGCACCCACACAGAACTAAAGGGGTCATTATGATGGTGGCAATGGGTACCCTGACGGATGCAAAGTCTGTCCGCCGCTTCTCTGCGGATGGCGGATGGTTCAGGGCCCCTGAAATGGTGGCAGTGCCTAGCAGGCACCGTCCACCAAATCAGGATGTGGGTTTCAGAAAGGACTTTCCATGGCGGCGATGCCACCATGGAAAGGCTGGTGGGGATTGGGTTTGGAGGGGTGTCGCTGCACTGGGGGGTACCCATGGTACCCCCCTACATTTCTATGCACCAAGTGGCAGGCACCACGTGGTGCAGGGAAATGCAGTGCATGCTCTTCTAACAATACGTACGGTGCTGCAACCAGTAGCACCGTCCGCAATGTTAAAAGCCCAGGATGCGCCACCATTATGGCGGGCGCATCCTAATATGTGTGGTGGGACTGCGGCAAGTCTGGCGGGCGGTCCCAGCATCCAAATGATGGTGGGCGGACTAATGTCCGCCCGCCATCGTAATGAGCACCTATGCACAGGAAAACTGGACCTCAGGAATCGCGCGAGCAAGACTTACTCTTCCACTCACTCACTCGTACTTGTCCACAATATGATTTGGCAGAGTCACTGTAATAGTTGAAAATTTTTATTTTAGATATCGTGCTCTGCAATACAGTATACGAGCAGCAAAATGCATGAACTCAAAGCAATTAGTTATTATATAAATACAGTGAAAAAAGCACTATAAGGCCTAACCACCCTCCCCTTGACTGGAAGATGTCTATTTAAATAAAAGAAGATCTCTGGGCTTTGACAGCAGACCCCATACCTTAAAGTCTAGATGTAAGGTTTACATCATAGGTACAGCATAGCTCTTCTCCTTAGAAAGGGCTCTCTCCAAGTGTGTTAAAACAGCATGCATCCCCGTAATATCAGAGCACAAGTCTCCAGCATTTTAGCTGTGTTTAGCATGTTATGTCTAGGTACGGACTAACCAGAACAGAATAACAAGGGGCATTGTTTACCGACCTTGCACATCGTGTTTATACTAAACTCCAGGAACTTACCAGAGAACACGAAAAGCACTCTGTTTCATGTGAAAGGCACCGACAGTCTTGCAAAAACAAAGTCATGTAGTAACGTGCGCAAAAGCAGCATCTTGGCAATAAACCTCATGCTAACTTAGCAAAGTCGACAACCTCCCTAAGGGCCATATAACACCCTCCACTTGGTAAGGTCATAGGACATAGACAAAGGACCAAAATAGAGTCCAAAAGCCAAGCATTTGGAGTAAAAGTTCAAAACGTATGAAAAAAACAAATTGGAAAAAATTGAATCTAAAATATATTTTTTAATATTGTCCCTACTGTTATTGAAAGATTGCTGTCTCTGGGACATTAAAGTTATTTTGAAGAAGGTGGTGAATCCATCAAGGTGTGTGAGCATAAGAATGCAATTCACTCCAAAAGATCTTCCCTATCAATGGCAGAAAAAAGGGATGCCACCCAATTTAGTAGGTCGAAGGAACAAATGTGCTCCTCATAATCAGATGCTACCAAAATCAAAACTGGACAACTTGTGTGACATTCGATGAAACTCTGATGCAGGAAGTTGTGCACTGCCGCACAGATATCCCATTCAGCCATTACTCCAAGTGCTGCCACACGCGCCATATGGCGATCCCCAGAGCAAGCCTGGTCATGAGTCTGAAAGGGACCCATCAACTGGTTAAAATACGGGACTGGACATGAAGTGTTAGAGAGGCATAACTCCATAGCATCGTTGACAGTAGAACACTGGTTGCAAGCAAGTAAAGTAGACAACGCGAAAAGTTAATCCATAACTCATGCCAAGCTTTGCTAATGGCAAGCATCCAAACACCTGTTGAATCCGATCACAGTACAGTTGCAATTGGCCTGGTCTGTGCATTACCACAATATGAGCAGCCATTACGCAGCCAGAACAGAAGAAGCAGGATTCCACCAGCTAAAGTTAGTGATAAGGGGAATCCTCCGAAGACGCTGAAAAAAATAGAATGAATAAAAGCCGGTATTATCCAAATAGCATCTGAAAAGAAGTCACAAGGCGGGATCCCACACATTTAAAAAAATGTGCAAGGCTTTAAGTGTCAGGCGCATTAAATATTTGGTGCATAAACTCCCCAAAGTGAAATGACACTCACTCCAGCCCGTCCCATGCTGGCCTCCTAATAAATTGCCTTTCAGCTGTAAAACATGCATCTGATGTTGCCGACCTCATCCTGAGACGCAAATCGGACCTAGCAATTTTGACTGAATCATGGCTCAAGGAATCCTCTCCGTCATACCTAGACGTTGCTGTCCCAATCAACAATAACATCGTAAGGATGGACAGGCACTCAATGAAAAAAGGGGGTGGCATTGCTTGCATTTACTGCTCCAACCTCCTGGTCAAGGAACTGCCAGTGGACCCTACAGACTCCTGTGAATACCTCGCACTCACATCTTTTACCACCCCCCAGGCAAGAATAACACCTTTACGGACCTCCTCATGGAAATCATCACATCCAAGATTCTCCAAACTCGAATGACATCTTCCTTGGCGACCTCAACTTGCATTGGAACGACCCAAAGGATCCTCAGGTCACTGCCATTAGAGACTTCTTGGCCGATCAAGCCCTTATCCAAGCCTGCTCCCTCCCTACTCATTTGAAAGGTGCCACCCTAGACTGGTTCATTGCTAAAGAAGCAGCGGTCCAACTTATCTCCATTGACCCTTGTCATTGGTCTGACCACCACGCCATCACCTTTCTCCTGCCCAGCACCCATAAGACATGGACACCTCAACCCATGATTCCCAAACGATGGGTTAGAGACACCAAGAACCTTGATAGCAAAAAACTGGCAGCGCATGGTGACCCCGACCCCCCCCCCCCCACTCAGTGCACTTCGGTCGGCAACCTAGCTGATCATTACTCTTCTACCATATCCGTAATTTTCGACGACCTGGCACCACTAAAAAGAACTGAAATCCCTGGTTCAGCGGGTTCCTTAACAAGGAGAGGAGATCTCTTCGACAGACTGAATGTAACTGGAAACAACACATTTCAGCAGCACATCTAAAATTTCTCCGCCAGGCCAGAAATGCCTACAATAAGAAAATCCTCAACTCAAAAAAAGAATTCTTCAGAACGGAACTGGAGAACGCCAATAATCGACCTCGCAAGCTGTTCGACTTGGTCAAACACCAATCCAACAAACTAGCGAAAACCTCCAAAGAAATATCGAAACCCCTAATAACAAGTGAGGAATTCTCCTCCTTCTTCTGCGACAAAATCTGTGCCCTAGGTAACTAACTCAAATCCGCAACTCAACACCAAAATCAAAATCTGACAGCTCTACCTCTTCTCCCCGCATTGTCCTCCCAAACCTCACCTGAAAACCTAGCGCACTATTCCAATTTTAAAATCTATGACGAACACTCTATCTCGAAAATTCTTGCCTCCTTAAACACGAACAATCACTTCAATGATCCTCTCCCATCTAACTGCCTAGCTGCAGCCTCTCATGCCATCATCCCTTCCTGGATTGCAATAATCATCGCCTCCCTCCTCCAAGGCTCAATTCCGGACTCGCTTAAGGCTGGCCAAGTTGTCCCCATCCTAAAAAACCTATGCTAGACCCTGCTTCCGACTATAGACGCATTTCTAACTTCCCACTCCTAACCAAAGCTCTGAAAAAATGTGTACAACAGCAACTGAGCCTACACATCAACAAATTTCACTTGTTAGATGACTTCTAATTCAGGTTCAGATCAGGTCACAGCACAGAAACCACCCTCCTCCACATTGTAGATGACGCTCTCCAAGCCCTCGACCAAGGCAAAACCTGTCTCCTAATCCTCCTAGACATTTCCTCTGCCTTCGACACCGTTAACCACCAATTTCTCCTGGAACCCCTCAAACTCAGGATGGGGTTGGAGGGCACCGTCCTTGAATGGTTTAGATCCTTCCTCCATAACCGCACACAGAGAGTCCTCATCAATGGTAATCTATCCGCCCCTTCTCCGGTCACAGTAGGAGTTCGCCAAGGATCAACCCTCTCACCTACCCTCTTCTACCTTTACCTTGAACCTCTCACCGAGGTTCTACGTGCTGCTAATATCTTCTACCATATGTACGCAGACAATACACAAATCTAAATAAAAATCTCTTCCCCTGAGGACATTTTCTCCCTGAATGAGGCCTTGAAACTAACAGTCCACTGGCTCACCGCCAACCAGCTTAAACTCAACGCAAATAAAACTGAATTCCTTTTGATCTCTCCACCCAAACCCAATCCAGACATCCAGGGATGGGTCAAGACCATCTCAGTACTAAACTGCCCTCCTACCATTGTTGACTCGGTGAAATCCCTTCGAATAACCTTTGACGGCAACCTAAACATGCGTGGCCATATAAACTTGATGGGCAAAATGGCTAGATTTCACCTGAATTACCTAATAAACCTGAAAACCTTCCTCGATGTGTCCGACCTTAAAACAGCAGTACAGGCACGAGTCATTTCCAGATTAGAATAAGGAGGCGCTACTCTTGAAAGGCTACCCAACAAATCTCTGGCCCCATTGACAGCCTGCCTCAACACCGCTGCCAGACTACTAACTGGATCAAAGAAATTCGACCACATCTCTCCCCACCTCAAAGTGCTGAACTGGCTTCCCCTAGAGGCCAGAATCCAATTTAAACTGGTCTGCATTACTCACAAAGCTCTTTATAACAACTCTCTTGCATTTCTAGCACAAAAATCTGTAGTATCAGGTGGACCCAGAAACTCCCGTTCTGCAAAAGACCTACTGCTGAAACCTGCACACTTCCGGGGAGAAAAAAAACTTCAACCGGGCCTTCACTGGGGCTGCGCCAAGGATTTGGAACTCTTTCCCACCCGCCATCAGAAGAGTTCCGTCCTTGGCAAACTTTAAGAAGGAGACAAAAATCTTTTTAATGGATAAATACCTTGCCTAACGAACACGTTACATTATTATCTTTCTATGGACGATACACATTCCTGCACTCCTGGGCATTCCCCCAAGAGCTAAGACTATGTACTTTCCTGTACAATATATCTACCTATTTTAATTTCCCTCCCACATGTTCCCGGGACTTTGACTACTTGTTTCCTTGCATTATGTATCCCTATTTTACCCAATTGATCCCTCCCTTCCCTTTGCTTTGTACACCACCCCTTAATACTGTAAAGCGCACTGATACCCTCACGGGTCTGGTTCGTGGTCTATAAAACTATAAAATAAATAAATAAATACATAATAAATAAAATTCCCGCTCACACTGTGGGACTCTCCATATATTAAAAGCTTCTTGCAATCCATCATGGACAGCCCTGAGTCATTCCAATGGCCTAAATACAAGAAGCATCTTGACAGCTCCCGGAGTTTTTTTGCAAGCCTACACACTGCAAGTGAGCATTTTCCGACTTTCTACATTCATAAGCTGTCTTCCGCTGCTATGGACACCTCACTACTGAACAAAGGAATGCACAATAATAAGCACTTCAATTTTCTCTTTACTAGTTTAGCTTCCCATGTGTAGTACTCCTTGTCTCGTCTCCTCATGAGTACCTTCTCCTTTGATTTTCCTTCCATGCCTTCTCTCCATTGCTATATCAGCTATCACTGCACCACCCCCCCCTCTCGCTTATCTGGCCTATTGTTATCTTTTCACCTGTACGCAAAGGGCCCCTCATAATTATCCAATCTTCTAAATGTCATCTTTCCTTTTTTCTTTCCTATATGCCTCACAGTCTTTGGGACTTCAACTGAATGTGAGCAATTTTTGATTTCATGCTGAACTTTTGAGAGTCATCCTTTTGACTTCCTCATTTTCCTGTTGCAGATCCCGCATTGCTAAATGGATTGAACAGTCATTGACTTCATTGTGGACTTATTGTTTTGTATTACATTATGGGCCATGCTGTTTTTATCTGATTTGTTCATTGATCACTTTGATCCCACATGTGTTATACACTTAAGAGGGTGCTGAACACGTTTTGCGCTGGCGCCCACTTCATCATTACAATTTTGTACGCACCTACTTCTTAAATCTATCATTTGATCTTAATTATTATGAATTAATTATTGTATTAGGGATCATTGTTACTTTTTTATTTAATTACTCCTCGTACTTAGTGATTCTCAAGTTTTCCTTGTGTTATGATAACTAGCTTTTAATTAATTGATTCAACTCTTTAATAATTATTAATCTATAATCATGTCTTATTCTTTAGGTGTAATTTTTTAAGTTAAACTTCAGAAAAATATTGTACATTTAATTTAGTATATTCAAAATATTTACATGGAAATTGTTATACTAGTTTAATAATGTGTAACTTTTTAATTTGTTCTACATTTACAATACATATTTAAAAATAATTTACATTAATATTTAACAGATACATATTGTTACTAATTTTTTTCCAAGTTTACCAATTTTTTTAAACTTCTCACTATACTTTCCCATAGGGAGCTCTTCATCTTTCAATTCTAGCTTTGACACTAAATGCAGATCATTGTATCATCACGACGAACCTCTATGATAAACGCTGTCATAAAATGCAAGTTCAATTAGAGTCCAATTAGAATGCACAGCGCCTGTCACTCCATAAATACTACACAAACTGCCCAAAAGTTGTCATCCCCCTCATTGTGGGTTAAGGCATTTTGATCCTGTAACACTTCAACCCCACTTTTTTGATTTGCTCAAATACGGGGCTAGAAACTCAGTTAATAATCCTTACCATTCTGCATTAGGTACTATTCTCTTTCCTTCTTCCAGCTTCTCAAGGGCTAGAATAGGCTACATATTCCTGGTTGTGTTTATTGGCCTTCATTTCTATGTACAATAAGCAGCACAAGAGGAAATCTGAGGAATTACAACCAGCCATTTGAATTAATTAAGCTACAGAAAGAATATCCCTTTTACTATGCTACTCGTCTCTAGCTTTTAAGCTTTTGCATAGTATGTTCATAATGCACAGTGTCTAGAAATCTGCCTGAGAGTTAACACATTTTGCAAAAACGAATCAGTAGGCCCCTTGTGGTTTTGACATCCTCTGCAAATGTGTGATCGACTAAGAGCCAATGACCCCAAAACAACAATACCCACAAATACTCACAGTATGAAATTAGAAAATGTGTAATATCAAAATTTACCTTTCACACTAGTGCCATAACTGTGTCTATTTAATTTGATTATGTAGGAAATTTACATCTTTTGCATGGCGTACCCCCAGAATGTTGCCCTATCTGTTTTTGCTGACTATAGAACTCTGTGCTATGTACCCCTGATAAGCAGTGGTAATTGGACTGGTATACTCCTATTTTCCATATTTAACTTGCCTATGAGCAGGTCCATTGAAATTATGTGATTGTGCGACTGAGGAAATGTTCCCATAATTATTCATTTGCTTCATTTGCCACATAATCCATCATCTGCCACAAAATAAGTTGATTTTAACAAATACAAAATTTGTTTCTAGCTCAAACAGTTCAAAAGCTACTAAAAAGGCAGCGACACGAGTTGCAGTGCAGGGGATGGCCTTTAGCAAAGCTGGACTGATCAACTTCCTGTTGCTTATTGCTAAATTTGGGTGTTAAACAGGTACTACTGAGGTGCAACCAATGCCCATACAATGTTACCAAGTTTAGGAATTAAGAAATAATAAAGTAATACTGTAAGAAATGTGTAAACTTATGCCGCACAATTCCTGTGGCCCTTCAAACAAGACACTATTGTCTGGTACAAGTGCACCCAAGGCCTGAAAGTTAAATTATATTAGTGGCCAGAAGAACAAAGTCTGCCATTTATTACAGTGACAGTGCAAACATGACTTCAGGCCGTCCCTTGTAGCCTGACGGCAGCAGTGTAATTAGTCTTGTCATACTGAACCTGTTTGACAGGTCTAAACCTTCCTTTGAAATATTAATAGATCGCCTCCCAGTTGGCCTTGTAGATCATAAGGCAGAGTGCCTTATATTAACAAGTAATTTGATGTTAACATGCCTTTACAATGACTAACACCAAAATCGATTTTTACTGTAGGAAGGCTGGCTGGAAAACACTGGGAAGCAATATTAAAATTAAAATGTTATTCTGCTATCTCAGGGTAGGAACCCAGTAAAAAAAGCTTGACTTAATGGTGTTGCAGGGATTCTGCACCCACACAGAACTAAAGGGGTCATTATGATGGTGGCAATGGGTACCCTGACGGATGCAAAGTCTGTCCGCCGCTTCTCTGCGGATGGCGGATGGTTCAGGTCCCCTGAAATGGTGGCAGTGCCTAGCAGGCACCGTCCACCAAATCAGGATGTGGGTTTCAGAAAGGACTTTCCATAGCGGCGATGCCACCATGGAAAGGCTGGTGGGGATTGGGTTTGGAGGGGTGTCGCTGCACTGGGGGGTACCCATGGTACCCCCCTACATTTCTATGCACCAAGTGGCAGGCACCACGTGGTGCAGGGAAATGCAGTGCATGCTTTTCTAACAATACGTACGGTGCTGCAACCAGTAGCACCGTCCGCAATGTTAAAAGCCCAGGATGCGCCACCATTATGGCGGGCGCATCCTAATATGTGTGGTGGGACTGCGGCAAGTCTGGCGGGCGGTCCCAGCATCCAAATGAGGGTGGGCGGACTAATGTCCGCCCGCCATCGTAATGAGCACCTATGCACAGGAAAACTGGACCTCAGGAATCGCGCGAGCAAGACTTACTCTTCCACTCACTCACTCGTACTTGTCCACAATATGATTTGGCAGAGTCACTGTAATAGTTGAAAATGTTTATTTTAGATATCGTGCTCTGCAATACAGTATACGAGCAGCAAAATGCATGAACTCAAAGCAATTCGTTATTATATAAAGACAGTGAAAAAAGCACTATAAGGCCTAACCACCCTCCCCTTGACTGGAAGATGTCTATTTAAATAAAAGAAGATCTCTGGGCTTTGACAGCAGACCCCATACCTTAAAGCCTAGATGTAAGGTTTACATCATAGGAACAGCATAGCTCTTCTCCTTAGAAAGGGCTCTCTCCAAGTGTGTTAAAACAGCATGCATCCCCGTAATATCAGAGCACAAGTCTCCAGCATTTTAGCTGTGTTTAGCATGTTATGTCTAGGTACGGACTAACCAGAACAGAATAACAAGGGGCATTGTTTACCGACCTTGCACATCGTGTTTATACTAAACTCCAGGAACTTACCAGAGAACACGAAAAGCACTCTGTTTCATGTGAAAGGCACCGACAGTCTTGCAAAAACAAAGTCATGTAATAACGTGCGCAAAAGCAGCATCTTGGCAGTAAACCTCATGCTAACTTAGCAAAGTCGACAACCTCCCTAAGGGCCATATAACACCCTCCACTTGGTAAGGTCATAGGACATAGACAAAGGACCAAAATAGAGTCCAAAAGCCAAGCATTTGGAGTAAAAGTTCAAAACGTATGAAAAAAACAAATTGGAAAAAATTGAATCTAAAATATATTTTTTAATATTGTCCCTACTGTTATTGAAAGATTGCTGTCTCTGGGACATTAAAGTTATTTTGAAGAAGGTGGTGAATCCATCAAGGTGTGTGAGCATAAGAATGCAATTCACTCCAAAAGATCTTCCCTATCAATGGCAGAAAAAAGGGATGCCACCCAATTTAGTAGGTCGAAGGAACAAATGTGCTCCTCATAATCAGATGCTACCAAAATCAAAACTGGACAACTTGTGTGACATTCGATGAAACTCTGATGCAGGAAGTTCTGCACTGCCGCACAGATATCCCATTCAGCCATTACTCCAAGTGCTGCCACACGCGCCATATGGCGATCCCCAGAGCAAGCCTGGTCATGAGTCTGAAAGGGACCCATCAACTGGTTAAAATACGGGACTGGACATGAAGTGTTAGAGAGGCATAACTCCATAGCATCGTTGACAGTAGAACACTGGTTGCAAGCAAGTAAAGTAGGCAACGCGAAAAGTTAATCCATAACTCATGCCAAGCTTTGCTAATGGCAAGCATCCAAACACCTGTTGAATCCGATCACAGTACAGTTGCAATTGGCCTGGTCTGTGCATTACCACAATATGAGCAGCCATTACGCAGCCAGAACAGAAGAAGCAGGATTCCACCAGCTAAAGTTAGTGATAAGGGGAATCCTCTGAAGACGCTGAAAAAAATAGAATGAATAAAAGCCGGTATTATCCAAATAGCATCTGAAAAGAAGTCACAAGGCGGGATCCCACACATTTAAAAAAATGTGCAAGGCTTTAAGTGTCAGGCGCATTAAATATTTGGTGCATAAACTCCCCAAAGTGAAATGGGAGGTTAGTGTTCAGAAAGGACTGAGTCTCACTAGATGTCCTAGCCATCTGTAACTCGAAGGTCTCTTGAGCGGAAGTGAGAGCCACTTCTGGCTGGAATAATTGAGCTTTGAGCCTGCTCAATTTTTTTAAAACTGTTTTCAAAGTCAGAATGGAAGGCCAAATGGAACTATCTAGACTCCCATGCGGGGCGGAAAAAGCACATTGCTACAACAAGTTACTCATTGTGACTCTGTTACTAAATACGGGATTCCTGCCTGTAAAACACAGCAGTTTTGGTTGTTCAAAATAAAATAACTCCCATTAGTAAGCAAGGTAAAAGCGGGAATTATTGACTTCACTGGTGTTCCTTTTAAAAAACAAACTAGATTCGGCGCTGATACATTCCGCATGCTGAGGATTTTAACGTGTTTACAGACCAGGGAAGTCCCACTGTGGAATCACAGTCCTCCCCTGTAAGAAAAACTTCACTATCCTCCCGCTGACATCTGTAAGTGAAAGGTAGGGAGCATAATTCATGGAGAAATGCACTACCCAGTGGTTTAAAATGTGCGAACAGAAAATGTTGCATGCATGATTTAAATTGAAACAGTGAAAAAGGGAGTGAGATAACCCCATGAATTAACCAAACAGCAAAGTCCATTTACGCTACCGAGAACGGCAAGGGCTCCAATTGTTCAAAATGCAAAATTTTGTATGCAGCATCTTTCATGGACATAAACCTCAGTCGGATTAAATGGTAAAAACAAAGCAGTACCATTCAAATAATCCCAAGGAATCTTACGCATTTTGAGAGTTTGTAATGTCCACGCAAACTGCATACCAGATATTAACAGATAGTGACCATGATATCACACAGATACAGCACTTTGAACGATATCAATAACAGATGAAGCAATATAATCTAACGTTTTCTAAATTGGTTTGTTCAATTTTGGGGCGGACGAAAAGCTGCCTCAATCTGCAAAAGTTTTCAAATTTCATTGTAAGCGGCATGAATAAATCTCTTAGACCTAGGGATTCTGGGTCCTAAGATGAAATCAGCCAGATTGATATCATTCGACAAGAATGTGAGGTATTGTTTCACTATGTTCCAACCATTGTTGGCATAATTTACCCTCCGAGTATGTTGTGACCAAATGTGTAAGTGGATAACTAGGATCCGGTCTAGTCTGAGTGAAACAGATGTTACATCCTAAAAATGTATTTGGCATGCATTTGTATTTGTTTTCCGCACCAACCACCCAGATGAATCAATTTCAGAGACATTGAAGATCTCATTTTGAAACAAAGCTTGCAATGCATCACTAGCATAATTTGTCTGAGAGTACCATTTTTCGTATTCTGCTAGAGATGGAATGGATGAGATATTGAATGTTTTACTGTGGCCAGGCCTAAACAAGTAGTTTGGTACACTGTATCATTTAAAGATAAATTTAAGTTGGGATCAGGCAGGCTCGATGCAAAGCCTCAGTTCCCTGAACCAGCCAAGGCTCCGTGCCCCAGATTGATTTCAAATCAACGGTCTCTTTCCGGTGATCATAACTATTGTAGTAGCTAATTGAGTCCTCAATAGGTTGGGGTAAATCAATTTAGTGTGGGTCAATATAAATTTGGATTGAGATGACAATTTAAGTTGAAAGAAATAGGATTCCGTATTAGATGTGTCATAATCGGCAAAATATGTGAACTTTTCCCTAAAAGTTCAGAACTCCCTTCCACGGGAGTAGAACAATGTTCCCATTGTGTGTAATTAAAAACAGGCTTTAACCTGTTTGTTTTGTGTAAGAAATTATGCCCATAATTTTGATAACAAAAGAGATCAGCATAATTGGCGGAATTTAAATACAAATCTTCAGCATCAAATGCAGCAAAATATTTTAAATCTGAATACAATGAATGTACTGCTTGCACATCCCAATCATCAGAATGTATATCCAGTGTTACCACAGCTCCTAATGAGATGCTAAATGCGTATGGCACCCTTAGGTACTCGGTCAGACCATGAATTTCGAAGGCTACTTTTTTCCCAAATGATGCCATTTGCAACCTGGAATGCTGAAATGTTCACAAGTGTGTGATCACGTTTCATGAAATGGGACTGTGTGAGGGGCTGGAATTCCATCAACCAAGTTCACAGCAGAGCGTTCTGGCAAATAATGGCCATTGATGAGTAAAAAGAACACTGTCACGAATCCAATTGACATGAAGAGGAAAATCAGGATAAGCACCAACCAAACGTAGGGATCAAGTAAGTCTTTTTGAACCAAGAGAAGAAAATATGTAATTAAGTTGGTTGGACTGTCAAACTCGTTGTCGGGGAGAAGAGAAGTTGACATGATCTCCAAAGTAACCACTTGCAGTTCTGTTAATCAGAGGTGGTTGTGTCATTGATGGAGCAAGCACTCGTGGAGAAGAGACTGGCTCAGAGCAATCCACTTGTTTAACTCACAAACAAGTAATTAATCATGTTTGTGAAGAACTAATACGCACCACATTGAACGCATGGGTTAGTGAAACTTGCTTATATGTATACTAATACAGATAACAATGAAAATGGACTAATACCGCTCTAAATGAGGAAACTGTTGTGTGCATGCGTCTACTTAATATGATGAGCTAACGCTTGGAGAGAAATTCTTGCGCATGAGCAGAAGATACTAAAACGGAGTCTTGAAGACTCGTGTGCATTGCATCTGCGTGTTTGAACTAAATCAAGTGTTTCTACTAATGATAATGCGGGAAAAGACATAAATAAATAAACTGGGTTAGAGTAGAGGTGGGTGGTATACAGTGCAACCATTTTATTTGTGAAAGTGACATCTGTCTGTTGAATTTATTACTAGTGCGTATTTGGGCCCTTCTTGCATAACCAGACAGAATGAAGTGATGCGATGCTTGCGCATGCCCACTGAGAGGAGCCATGAAGGCCAGGACAGAGCTATTGAAAGGAAGCCAAAATCGAGTGTTGCAAACGTGGGAACGGATGGTGCAGAGTTCAGCAATGAGACGTTCTATACAGCAAAGTGCCATTAATGTTTCAAAATGGATACATGTAGCAGATTGGAATAACATTTATGAATAAAAAATAAGGGCATGGGTTTACGAACAATAGTTGAACTGATTTAAATGACAACTAAGCATGGTGTGATGGAGCTTCCCCCTTGCCTGACCAATCAGATTTCTTATTTTTATGATATTGAAACTTCAGTGGGTAGAAGATTCAGAACAAAAATTATAATTAAGATAGCCTTAGTTAGTGGAGGGGACATTCGATTTTGGGATGCTGTCGTTGCTGCGGGAGATGCTGCTGAGAGAGATGCTGTAAGATGCTGATGAAGAACCAAATGCAGAACTTGAAGCAGAAATTTCTATCCTAATTAATTGGGTTAGATCAGAAGATCACGGAATAATCTCGAGGATGAAGAAAGTGTCAGAGAGGGGTGCAATACAACCGTCTTTATTCGAGAGAGGTCATCTGTCCTGTCCTGAAGTCTTTGTCTCCTGACCTATCCGGGGGTAACCTTGCCAGCCCTTTGGCCAGGCGGTTGGTCTTTCACACCATCCTTGGTAGCTATATTTTTCTCATTATTTGTTGATGTACTTTTCTCTCTGTCCTCTCCCTTTCTGAGTATTGATGATTGTATGAGTCCGAAGTATATGCTTGGTAATTATGAATTGAATTTTCTCTCCTCAGAATGAAGGTGGCTGCATTGTATTTTGGAATGGTTCACATACATTTATTTAGGTAAAGATTTAAAACTTTCCTGAGTCTGTGGTTATTTACATTGAATAAAAGAACAGTTAGTTTTCACCATCAACTAGTTCAACTAATGGTCCATTGACAAGAGGAAAGAACTTTTTGATCAGTGAAAGGTTAGTTAGGAGTATTAAATAAGTAATCTTAAACACTGTCAAAAATTACAAACTTGACCCCAGCGGTTTTATGAACTGTTAGTTTATGGGCCCAGGTGAGTATATGGTTATATGGTAGTAGAGTATCTGTTGTTGTTGAACCGCTGGATCAGTTTTCTGGAAACAGAGTTATGGTTATTATTGACTAGTTTGGTGATAAGTATTGATTATTGATTATTTATGTTTAACAAAGAAGTTAGTGTCTTGTTTTATGTTGTCTAGAAGCACAGGTACAGAGGTTGCCTGGCATCTCGGGAATGGAATAGCGAGTGGTGATAGAAGCCATACTGCAGGAGGTTACTCGTCTGTTGTTGTAACACAGAGAAGCTACAGAGGGCTGGCAGTGTTGTATTAGGGACTATATTGTACCACAAATAGAGTGCGAGTGATAGCAAAAGGGGTCCGCTGGTGAAAATTTGGTCTCATATCCCAATACGGGTGACACTGGAGAAATAACAGGGTCTTTTGAGCTTGAATGAAGGGTAAACAGGGGTTTTACTCGAAGTGAAAGGAATTGTGGAATAAGTCACAATCTATCCTGATTTACTGCAACAGTAGCACATTTTTTTATGTTGTTACTAACAAATTTACATTAAAGTTAAAGAAATACGTTTTCATATTACCGTGTCAAGGGAGGGTCTGACGTCACAGAAAGCTGCACTGGGATTGGTCTAAGCAGCGGCGTGAGAAGGGAGAAGGGAGCAGATTGTAAAGGGAGGTTCAGTAGTGAGGAGCAACACTGACGTCACAAAAGGCAGCCCTAGTATTGGTTAGACAAGCAACGCAAGCCTGAGCTTTGATTGGTTGCTTGATAGAAGCTTTGTTAAGATTGGTTGTAAGTTGGATTCTTATTTCATATTTGGTGTGAGTGGCACAAAAATATTAGAACTCGAGAATTCACGGAAGACCCTTTCATATATCGTGCATCTAGAATGTATGGAGAAAAGAGGAAGATGTTGTTAATAAAGAAAATTAAGAATTCCTTTAAGAAAGATAACGCTGTGTTAACTAGAGAGGGAATGCCTATTCCATCATCAAAGAGGCCTGCTTCATAAATGATGATGGAAACAGGATATCATACTTGTGTATGTCTGCAGAATTGGATAGAGTATACAAAAGGTGATGGTATGTAGCTTTTCAAGAACATGGTACTCTTAATGGAAGAATCCTTCAGGATTTGAGGATGAGAAAAAATTATCTAGAACCAAGACCTAGGTTAACTCAGTATGAGGCTTTGGAACAATTGGAAACTGAGGCATTTGAACAAGAGAAATTCAGAAGTGGGAAGAAATTTAGAGGATTTTTACCTAGATATCCATATGAGTCACTTGAGGATCAGATGAAACAATGGAGAAGAGTTATGGTATCAGAAGGTTTAAATACAGTGGTAATGGCTGAAGAACAGTCCGGAAGCAAGTGTAAGGAAAAGACAAAACATATGAATGTGTCAGGATATGGAGCATCAGATGATGAATTATTGGAGGATATTTTAATTAAAAACCCTCCACCATATCAAGAGATCCCTAGTAAGGTCACACCGAGTTCTCCAGTGTTGAAAACATCAATGGTTCCACAGATTCCTCATGATACATCGAGTGCTCGGGTGTTACAAGACAGCGAGAGAGAAGCCTTAAACAAAACTAGAGAAGAATTAGCACAGAAATTACGTCAGTTGAATCTAAATACGTAAGCTTTGACCGTGTCAGTGACAATTGGTCCTGTGATCCCATTGAATGGAGATAAAAAGAGTAGTCAGAAACCACAAACTGTAACAGTTCCTTTAAGTAATTTCAGAAAAGAGATAGTAATGTCTGATGATCAAGCTAGTTAGAGCGATTCGGTTATTTCATTATTGAATCTTTCAATTATGGAACCTTTAACTGAGACCCCAAGAGAGTTACACCTGAAAAGTTGAAAGAAAATGTTTCTACCAGCCCTAGTGGAGCAGGAGGCTCAACGATGGTTACTCCAGAGGATTCAGAGAGATGGGCACATGGTTTAGAAAACGAAATTCACAACCAAAGGTTTTAGATATTGCCAGATTGAAAGAGGATTTGGAAGAAATGATAGTTGGTAATGTAAGCACAGAAATATTAAACATTTACAGTGAAGAAGAATTGTTGTTTTTGTGTAAGAGTATAACGAGAAGAGAAAAGATTTTTCATGAGAAGTTAACAGAGGTTGCTTCGGAGATTGGAATTAGACATAGAGAGATAGAAGTTGTTACAGAAACCATATTGAGCGGAATTTACTGAGAAGGATTTAGAATGTATAAATGCTTCTGGTAAAAGACTTCAGAAAAAATAGTTGATGAACATTTTGAGAAAATGGTGAGACATTGATAAACGGAGAACTAGATGGACAAAGAAGGAGGAAGCACAAGCTAAAGAAGCATTATCTGCATTTGCAATGAGAGAATCAGAAAAGGGTATGTCCAATGAGGGAAGTACCTGGTGGTGGATATGTTCATGTTCCTTGGAGTAGACAGGATATTTTGTCATTTACAAATGATGTTCCTAGGTTGAGAAAAAAAACAGTTGAATGGTACAAACAGGTGGAAAAGTTTGTGAAAGTTTCAAAAGTTTTGCTAAGGATTTAGATGGTTTATTCGATGTTGTGGTTCCTGCCGATTTATGGACGGAGTGAAAGATTACAGTTGATTGGCCGAGTGAAGAGTATGTAAGAGATTACAAAACAGGAGCCCTGTCAGAAGAAGTGATGTGGAAGTATCACCAATAATCACTTTCTTGAAAGGGAAAATCCCTCCAAAAGAGACTGATTGGGTTAAGATAGATAGAACAACTCGGGAGCAAAACGAGTCTGTACATGCGTACTATGAGAGGTTGTTACAGGTCTTTAAGCAGTAGAGGGGATTTGAGAACATAGGTGATAAGGTCATGGGACATTTTGTTTATCGGTTTGTGTATGGTCTGAAATCAGAGATTAGTCAGATGATTCAGCAGCACATGTTCTGCTGGCATAGTAAAACGATCAATGAAATATTGAAATATGCAAAGTACTGCGATGCCAACAATGAGGCAAAGCATAGAAAAATTAAAGAGAAAATGGTGTGGGCACAGGTAAAATTGGCAGAGCAGCAGGAAGCTCAATTAATTTCCCAGACTGATAATGTGATGTAAGATCAGAATCAAAATGAACAAGTGTCAAGTGGTGGTAGAGGACGAGGACGAATGAAAAGAGAGGAAGCAAAGAAGAAATTTCCTTGTCATGCGTGCAGAAAGCTTGTACATTGGAAGAACGAGTGTAAGGTTGTCCAGAATAATAACGGGTCAAATCAAAATTTAAATCTGCAGATGCAGAATTAAATGGTTGTGAAACAGCAACAGAAGGTAGTTACACCACAGTATCAGTTGCCACAGCCTCTAATGCCAAACCATGTGAACATTCAAAAATACAGTGCGAACACTGGATTTCAAGGAGAAATTGATAATAATAACCCTGTGGTTTCACAGTACTTTTATGCAGAATAATGACGAATCAGACTATGTACAATGACGGTGCCTGCGGGGGAAGGAAGAGGAGTGCATGCTTGCCGCATCCTTGCCCGTAGATCAGACAGGTCCATTTATTGATGGGAAGGTTGACGGTAGTGATATCACTTTTCTATTGGAAACTGGTGCTACCCGTTCTACTGTGAGAGCAGACATCCCAAACATACACCTCTCTGTTAAAAGTATCCAAGTTGTAGGAGTGTCAAATAAACATATCAGAACTCCAGTTACAAAACCAATGGAAGTCCATATTGGAAATTTTAAAGACATGCATCTTTTTTTGGTGTGTGATTCCAATCCAGTGACTTTGTTAGAAAGAGACCTACTGTGCAAAATGAATTGCACAATATACTGCACACCTAGTGGTGTTGCTTCCCAAACACCTGATGAGGACTTTGTTTACAAAATTATGTTAACTAAACAAGGTACAGAGGTGGATGAAATGTTTTCATTAGAAACTGAAAGTGAATTACCAGAAGAATTGAGAGACACCGTAAATAAAGAGGTGAGGGACTTTACAGGAAAGGATGTAGGGCTATTAGTGAATGTAGATCCTGTGAAAATAGAGGTGAAGGAATCTGCAGTTTATCCAAACATAAAACCGTACAAAATTAGTCTAGAAATGAAAGCAGGAGTTGCTCCAGTGATTGAACAGATGTTCGAGCAAGGAATTCTGAAAGAAATAATAGGGAGTCCATGTAATTCGCCAAGTATGGGACTTAAAAAGCCTAGTGGCAAGTACAGAATAGTGTAAGATTTGAGAAAGATTAATAAGGTTGTAGTGACTTGTTGTCCAGTGATGCCAAATCCAGCAGTGAATCTTTATCAAATACCATGGAATGCTGGTTGGTCTACAGTGATTGATTTGTGTCAGGCATTCTTTTCCATTCCTTTACAAATGGATAGCCAGTATTTATTTGCCTTCTGGTTTGGAGATCGTGTGTTGGCATGGTGCAGAATTCCTCATGGGTACACAGAGAGTCTCTCAACTTTCAATCAGATCCTAAAAAAGTGTCTAGAGTCATTAGTTATGCCAGTGAAATCACTTCTGGTTCATTAAATTGATGACCTATTGGTGGCATCAAAGACACAAGAAACTTGTGTCATTGACACAATTGCATTACCGAACCATTTGGCCGAAGGAGGACACAAGGTGTCTCCAGAGAAATTGCAGTTCTGTCAACAAGAACTTAGATATTTAGGTCATAAAATAGAAAGAGGAGTTAGAAAAGTGACACCGGAATGAATAACAATAATCAAACAGATGCAACTACCTCAGATCAAAAGGAGATTAGAATGTTTCTAGGAGGGGTTGGGTACAGTAGGCAGTGGATAAATAGCTTCTCCCTGCTAGCAAAACCATTGATACAAATGACTCGGAAAAGAGCAAAACATCCAATTGATTGGAGTGACGAATGTCTGGAAGCATTTGTGAAACTACAAAACTTTCTGTGTGAGGCCCCTGCCTTAGACATGCCTGATTATTCAAAATAATTTGCACTGTTTTGTTGTGAGAGAGAAAATGTTGCACTTTCAGTTCTGACTCTGAGACATGGACTGAGCAGACGTCCAGTGGTGTATTATTAAATTGGAGAATAACCATATTTACGGATAGTCAATATGGTTTTGGGGTTGTGCACGACTTTGGCTAACTCTGGATGCAAAGGGGATTTCTGATTTCTTCAGGATCTCCTATCAGAAATAGTAAAAATGTAAAAGATTTGTTAGAGGCATTACAATTGCCAAAAGAAATAGCAGTGGTCAAATGTGCTACAAACCAGTCAGGAAATGACTATGTGATGGGAGGCAATAGATATGCCGACCAAATTGCTCAGTACAGTGCGAAAAATACGGTGACAATTAACAGAAAAGTGGAAACAGGTGAAACCAGTTGCCAACTTATGTTTTTCTCAGGTCCAGAAACATGGGATGAGGTCAGAGTTGCAGGAGAAGTTGAGGAAAAGGAAATCTGGATAAAGTCAGGTTGTACAAAAAGGACCGAAGATGAAGTATGGGTTTACTTAGATGGCAGGCCAGTCATGCCAGATTGCTTACTCTCTCAAATTACAAGAGTGTACCATGGGACAGCACATGTTGGCAGGGATTCAATGATCAGACTCTTCAGACAGAGCTGGTACAATCCAAAGTTATGCGTAGTCGCAGAGAGCCTTTGCCAAAGTTGCTTGATCTGTCAGCAGCAAAACCCACGCAGAAAGACAGTGGTCAGTTGGGGAAATATTGGAAAGGCAGAAGGACCCTTTACTATGTTGCAGTTGGACTTCATTGAGTTGCCTCTGTGCCATGGATTGAAGTATGTACTTGTCATAGTGTGTCTGTTCTCGAAATGGGTAGAGGCAAAGCCCACAAGATGAAATCACAGTCTCACAGTTGTAAAATGTTTGTTGAGAGAGTTGATACCTCATTTCAGTTTTCCAGTTATTATGGAATCAAATAGAGGACGTCATTTTAATAATGAGATAATTCAAATAATCTGTGCTGCGTTTCACATTGAACAAAAACCGCCCTTGGTTATCGTCCAGAAGCTTCTGGAATAGTTGAACAGCTTAATGGCACAATCAAGTCAAGATTAGAGAAGGTGTGTGCATCTACAATGCTAAAATGGACAGATGCTTTGCCTCTCGTATTGATGGGGCTCAGAAGCACTCCTGACAGGAAAACAGGCTTGAGTCCTCATGAATTAATCATGGGAAGGGTAATGAGAAAAGCATTTATTATTGGAAAGAAATTATTGAATATAACTGATGATTTGGTATTGGACTATTGCAAAGGATTGGCTGAAATGAAGCGTTCTGTCTCTCATCAGGGTGGAGAAGATGCAGTTGCAAGGCAGCCAGACCAGGCGCATGATTTGAATCCTGGAGGCTGGGTGTTAGTGAAGAAACACACCAGAAAACCATCTCTCGCTCCCAGGTGGGATAAACCACATCAAGGCATACTAGTCACTATCACAGCAGGGAAGTGTGCAGGTTTACCCAATTGAATTCATGCTAGCCATACCAGAAGAGTTCCGAGCCCATCTGAACAACAAGAGCAACCCCTGACTGAGCAAGCTGAGACGTCAGAGATTGAAAGTTGTGAGGTCGAAGAATCTAGAGTAATAGATTCCAAAAGACAACTATATGACGAATAGCCAAGTACAAGTCAGGAAGAGTGGATACCAGTGATTGAAATACCTGAAGCTGTTATCGAAACAAGAAGAACAAGTACATTAGTGAGACAGGCAGGTAGAGAGGAAAAGACAGGGAAGGAAGGACACACTCAGGTAGAAATAAACAAAGCTATTCAGGATGAGTTAGAATGGTGAGATAGAAGAAGAAGAAGAACACGTTCAGGCAGAAGAAAATCGATTTGAAATACGACCTGTACAGGACCAAATAGATCTAGAAGAACAGGTTCAGGCAGAAGAAGAACAAAATACAATAACACCTGAACAGGTGCAGGCAGAAGAAGATCCAAATACAGAAAATTTAGAACAAGAACAGATTGAGCCCAGACAAAGTGTAAATAAAAGAACTTTAGAAAACGATAAAGAAGGGGAAAGTGCAGTTCAGGTCAAATGAGTTAGGAGAGGTGATAATTGGCCAAGTGAAGTAACAAGATTAAGATACTCTTTAAGGAAGTCAGAGAAGCAACTGGATCAAGTCGAAGTTAATCTAAATAGCCAATAGCAAAATTCGCTTGAAGAAGTCCAAGACTGAGGATTCTGAACAGAAAATACAAGGCCCCTGAGTGGACCTATGTAATTCTTGAAGAATTTGAAAATCTAGATTTAGGAGAAAAATCAGAGGAATTTTGTGTTGAACAGAATGATGATAACAGGTTAAGACCACCTTAGAAATAAAGAGAGTAAATTGTGAATAAAGAAAGAAAAGAGAAAAGGAATGTTCTCAGATAAAATGGCAGAAGTTGAAGTTGCTTCACAAGCCAAACAAAGTAGTAAACGAAAATGTCTTAGGTTTTGCTTATGTAGTATTCTATTAGTAGTATTGGTGTGGTTATTTCTAACAGTAGGAGTACCTTTAGTAATGGAAACAAGTAACACGAATAATACAACTACTAATGAGAAAGTAGATAGAATAAAGGGAACTAAAATAGAAATAGGGGTAGAAGATGAGATAAACTATCATCATAATGAATCAGACAATGATTCATCTTCAAATGTGTTTACTAAGTTGTTATTTCAGTATGTTAATACAATGGATATTAATGATTGTTATGTCTGTATGAAGTTACAGTCATCCATAGCTGAAGGGGTATCACCATATACCTTTAACATATGGTGTATCATGTAGTATTTTATCAAGTTTATTTTATGTAACCGGGAAGCCTCAGTAATTTTACTCAAACTTAGATGTAGTATTTTCAGAACTACCTATATGAAAGAATGTGAATCCAGTACTTAGTAGTACGGATGCACAGTTTATGGGTGAATTTTTCTTAGCAATGAGTTCAATAGATATAGCACAATCATTTAGAGATAACCTATCATGTATATTAGGTGAAGAAGAAAATGAGTTTTTGAATTTACTAGAAGAAATGAGACAGGATTTAACAAAGAAGGCTGCTGAACAGAAAGCCCATGTACCTCCATGGGCTGAGAACAATGGAATTTATGTAAAGGTCGAGGCTCATGCTGCGATGTCCCTAGACTTTGTGAAAAGGGGTCAATTCTGCCTCCATAGGTTAAAGACAGATTATAATAAGTTTGTCATTTGTTTCAGTGAATGTGAACACAACTTCCTAATTTTAGGTGGATGGGGACTAAAAGGGGGAACCAATCCCGTATTTCCTGGAGTTTATCATGTATGCGGAAATAATGCCTATTATAGGTTACCTGCAAGATGGTATGTGAGCTATTATTTTGGAATCATTTTTTCCAAAGATTTACCCTGTGGACAGAATCAATGGAATCAATGAAATATCTAACAGACTAACACAAATGAAGAGCTAGTTTTTCTGAAATTGTAGGTGATATATTTAGTGCATTGATACCCTCAGTTGGAGTCAATCTAAATTTGCGTAAAATTTGCAAGTTGTCAACAATAGTTGATCGTCTTTCTACAGATACTGCTGGAGGATTCTTAATGATTAATACAGAAATGGTTGTGATAGGTCTATGGTTTTACAAAATCGTCGTTCTCTTGATATCTTATTGGTAAAAGAGGGCGGAGTCTGTGGTATGTTGAAAATTCAACATTGCTGCACTTATATTCCTGATAAAAGTCAGGAAATTAAAGGGTATATCGAAAATATTACAAGAAGTCATAACAAATTGACCTAACTGGAGATTGACAGTGTATAGGGAAAACCAACAGAGTATAACATAGATAGGGAAATGGTTTACTGATTTTGGGAAGAGTTTTCTAGGTCAATTAATATTACAAGTAGTTGTGATAATGACAATAGTGTTGATAGTAATGATCACATGCAAGTGTAATAGAATTAAGGGAAAAGGAAGAATATATTTAGAAAATGAAGGGAAAGGAAAGAAACGAAAGAGGGAATACAAAGAGATACAGCTGGAGGAAATAAAAGGAAATCTATATAAAAAGACAAAAGATTTGAAAGGAGAAGGAGAAACTGACAAAGATCAGAGAGAAAGAAAAGATCCTGAGATTTGCTAAAGTTGGCATCTGGTTGGGATGGGTAATTTTGTGATGGCTCAAAAATGCCTTCAGAGAGGGGATTGATGGAGCAAGGACTCATAGAGAAGAGACTTGCTTGGACAAGTTATTAATCATGTTTGTAAAGACTAATACGTACCACATTAAACACGCAGGCCAGTGAAGCTTGCTTATATGTGTACTAATGCGGATAACAATGAAAACGGATTAATACCACTCTAAGCGGGGAAATTGTTATGCGCATGTGTCAACTTCATCCACGCAATATGACGAGCTAACGCTTGAAGGGAAATTCTTGCGCAGAAGATACTAAAATGGCGTCTTGAAGACTGGCGTGCATTGCATTTGCTTCTTTGAAATACACTGAGTTGTTTCTACTAATGCTAATGAAGGAAAAGACATAAATAAATAAACTGGGTTAGAGTAAAGGTGGGTGGTATACAGTGCGACCATTTTATTTGTGAAAGTAACATCTGTCTTTTGACTTTATCACTAGTGCTTATTTGGGCCTCTCTTGCATAATCGGACTGCATGATGTGATGCCTGCGCATTCCCACTGAGAGGAGCCATTAAGGCCAGGACATAGCAATTGAAAGGAAGCCAAAATCGAGTGTTGTATATGTGGGAACGGATGGTGCAGAGTTCAGCAATGAGACGTTCTATTCATCGTAGTGTCATTAATGTTTCGAAATGGATGCATGTAGTGGATGGGAATACAATTTAGGAATAAAAAATAAGGGAATGGGTTTACAAACAATAGTTGTACTGATTTTACCGACATGTAAGCATGGTGTAACGGAGCTTCCCCCTTGCCACCTATCAGATTTCCTATTTTTCCAACAGTGAAACTTTAGTGGGTGGAATATTCAGAACGAAAGATATAATTAAGATAGCCTTAGTTAGTTAGTGGAGGGGAGATTCAATTTTGGGATGCTGTCGTTGCTGCGGGAGATACTGCTGAGAGAGATGCTGTGAGATGCTGAGGAAGAATTGGATGCAAAACTTGAAGCTGAAATTTCTATCCTAATTAATTGGGTTAGATCAGAAGATCGCAGAAGAATCTCGAGGAGGAATAGTGTCACAGAGGGGTGCGACACAATCGTCGGTATTGAGAAGTCATCTAGCCTGTCCTGATTCCTGTCCTGAAGTCTTTGTCTCCTGACCTATCCCGGGGGGCCCTTACCAGCCAGGGGGTTGGTCTTTCACACCATCCTTGGTAACTATATTTTTCTCATTATTTGTTGATGTCCTTTTCTCTCTGTCCTCTCCCTTTTTCAGCATTGATCCTTTTATGAGTCCGATGTATAAGCTTGGTGTTTATGAATTTAATTTTCTCTCCTATGAATGAAGGTGACTGCATTGTATTTTGGAATGGTTCACATGCATTCATTTTGATAAAGATTTAAAACTTTCCTGAGTCTCTGGTTATTTACATTGAATAGAAGAACAGTTAGTTTTTATGTCAATTTTCACCATCAACTAGTTCAACTAATGGTCCATTGACCAGAGGAAAGAACTTTGTGATCAGTGAAAGGTTAGTTAGAAGTATTAAATAGCTAATCTTGAACACTGTGAAAAATTAGAAACTTGACCCCAGCGATTTTACGCACTGTGAGTTTATGGGCCCAGGTGAGTCTATTGTAGTCGAGTGTCTGTTGTTGTACTGTTGGATCACCGGGTCCACCTGATGTTATTGAGGACTGGCCAGCACCTCACTAAAAGACTCATCTGTAGGATATGTGTACTCGACATCTGTATTGAAAGATAGGGGCAGGACGAGTGAAAGGTCAATAACAGTGTCCATCACTTCCCTAGCCACCCAAGCATCAGTGGAAGAGGATGAAGTCAGCGGATTCAATGAAATTGCATTGCACGAAACAACAGGTGTGGCACTGTTCAGAATCGGCCACACAGTGTAACTTGACATTGTCCTCTGCGATGTATCTGTTGCCTTTGCAACCCGGTAAAGGTGGTAAATGACTGTACAAGTACCCTTCAGTCCAAGCACTGGAACCATTGCACGATAAGAGGGACCAAATTCTTATTTGTTCTCCAGCTTTTCTCGTACCAGATCTCTGATTTTAGGAATCCAGCTGGCAACTGGAATCAGCAGTGCTGCATCAGTGAAAGAAGGGTGAATGTTCAGTTGCATAGCTGTCACAGGTCTTTTGTAGAGCCTGTAACACAGTAGAATGATTTTCTACCTCAAAGGTTGCGGCATCTGCCATAACGTCTAGACCATCAAGATAAGGCACAAACATTTTAATGCCAAAGAGCATTTCATATGGGGTCTGCCCACCCAGAGATCTTCTAGGGAGATTTTTAAGTGCACATTGAACACCATACAAATGGGCCAGCCAGTTCCTGCCAGTACCTAAGACCTGGTTTGGCAGTTCAGTCTGGACTGTCACCATGAGGCACAGGGTCAAGATTGATTTGCATATTGCTGGGTCCAAACTGGGATGGCATGGTGAGCAAAAGAACAATGGATTTAACCCAGATCTCTTGATTGGGGGTGAATGTATGAATTATTCAGTATTCTGTCCATCATGCGTGTACCTAAGACTCTAGCTGTCAAGGATTGCTTTATGTCACGGTTCATTTGCTCCACAATTGAATTGTCCTCAGGCCTGTATGGAGACAAAAACTGCACTAGCACCACAATTGACTACATCACATCCTTTTACACCTTAGAGGCGAACGCTGGACCTTGGTCAGAATAGAAGTGCCACAGGCAAACATCCAGACAAAGGCATGCAAATCCTTGATGACATTTTGAGCGTCAGCACTGCATTGTGGCCAAACCCAAAGGAATCTAGTGCAAGAATCAACTGCAACAAATATATATTTATACTCAGTATCAGATGAGAAGTCACCGCAGTGATCAAGATACACACAGCCAAAAGGTTGATTAGAAATACACAGCTGTGTTTGAGGTTGGCGTATGACCATAGACGGTTTAATTTGTTGACAAATGTCACAAGAAGTACATAATTATGGGTCTATTTATATAAACCACACCACCAGTAACGTTGCTGTAAAATGGAGACTGTCGCCGACACACTGGCATGTGCTGACGCAATGCCCTCATGTGCATCTATGATCAGAGCATATCTGCGGTCCAAGTTGGGAATTAGCCGATCCCCAACTGAAGGAATCATAGCATAAGGAACATGTTCTGGAGTTATATGATAAGAGTATTTCAAAGGGTATCCCTGAGGATAAGCAGTTCCTTCCCTTGTAGCAGCCACCGCTGCTAGAATATCACTATCTATTTTAGTCATGGACCTTGTACCTGCTGATATGGAACATGTGGCTACTGCAGATTTGGCCGCTTTATCAGCCAAAGAATTACCAAAAGCATGTGCTCCCACACTCTGATGGCCATTAGTATGGATAACCTGTGTGAGGGGCAAACGTTGTTTAGGTCTTCCACTCCAACCCAAAGCATTTTATGCTTAATTGCGCTGCCTTTAAAGTCTTGATAGTCATTTTGAGACCAAAAGAATACGTTGTCATTAAAAGAGTGGACACAGTAATAGGAATCGCATACAATAAGAGTATTCAAATTTGGATCAGCAAACTCAAAAGCAAGAACAAGAGCACGCAGCTCTGCCAATTCTGCCATACAGTCTCCAAGTACCTGAATGTGCACAATGGAAGACTTAAACTCTCCATTAACAATTGAGCCAGCAACAATTGCGCAAGCCGCAGAATAAGCATGTTTGGAATCCGTTGCCAGTTGAGCTGAGCCATCTGTATAAATGATGCATTAGTACTCATGTAGAGGATGCAAAGACAAGGGAGAAGGACGAACGTGTACATACTGTAAAAACTCCAGTGTCTGAAGAGCAGCGTCAAAGATAAACGTGATATCAGAGGATGTCAAAGAAGTAGCCTATTGTATCGAATGGGGGTGTAGTGCCTTCAAGTTAGGTACACTCGCCTTAGTCATGGCTTCCAAAGCAGGGAAGGGCGTGACCATAAGAATGCATTTGGCTTGCACCAGAGAGCATTCTCTCAGAATCGCCAACTGCACAGCCGTCAAGATTTTTTGAACTGTTGAAAAACGCATTTCTGCAGCAGCAAAATACTGTGATTTGATTGCAATAGGAATTCTATCTCCCTCATTCAAAGTCAAGTAAGTGAAACCCACTGTCCCTAAAACTATACATAATACCATGTTTTTGGTGTTATCACGTGTCAACAAGTAGTTAGTTGGCAGCAAGTCAGATTGCAAATAATACAGGATAGAGGTATGTTCTGGAAACTACCTGTCAGAAGAATATGTGGGTTGTATCAACGCATAAAGCAGTTTGATACGCTGGGCATTTTATACCCCATAGGCAAACGCCTACATTATTCTGATTTCCGATGGCAGCAAATGCAGTCAAGTCACGGCTCTCAGAAGTGAGATTATGACCGTAGAAACCATTGGAAATGTCTAGTGTAGTTTTGTATTTTTTACGAAGAAGATTGTTCACCAGCGCAAAGATGTGTGTGTTCTAAACTGCAAAAGTGCGACAATGACTATTCAAATTTTGGTAATCCAATACAATTAGATATGAACTGTCTGGTTGTAATACCATAAAGAGAGGATTATTCATCGGTGATGTACATGATTCAGTCACTCCTTGATACTCTGTGTTAGAATGTCACAAACGTGAGCCTTAGCTACACGTCTGATTGGATATTGCGGTTGTGGCTGTGACATAGATCGTAAAGGTATCTCATGAGCCGGTGAATCAACATCCCAACCCACCTGACTATGGTACACTGCCAGGGTAAGGGCCAAAGCCCAATCAGCTGCGAAAGCCTTTGCATGCTCCCCAGGGACGTAACGCGAAAAACTCTGAAGTATCACATGATACCCTCTAGAAGTGGTTAACACAATGGGTGGAGGCCAATCTGCCTCCGCTAACAAAAAGTCATACGAGGGGGTTAGATTCTCCAAGAAAACCACCTTGATTGGACACGGTAGATCACCTTCAATTTGGAAAGTAATCTCATAGAGCCTATCCGGGGGGGGGGGGGGGGGGCAACCCGGGTATCTGCTGTCTCTACTGTAATGAATGCATTAGTTGCTGTCGCCTCCAGACAGGGATGCAGAGCCTCCCGCATGATGGTAATCTCTGCCGTGCTGTCGAGCAGAGTCACTGCCCATGTCCAGTCCAGGAGTCGCGCTCTCACCGTCTGAGGCATATCTGGCAGTTAAAGTGGCAAATTATTTCTTTTGAAACAGGGTTGAAAATGAGGCAGGTCCTCCTATTTGGATTTAACGTCAAACTGTTGAGGCAACCTCATCCTGTAGTGCAGGTTGACTTTTGCCACAATCCTGGCAATCTCCTCCACCGACTTGAGAGACAGATGCGTCCTATAAATAACAAGGCGAGTGCTGATCAGGGACATGAAATCTATCAGGAGACTTAATTTTGCACGGTCGCGCAAGTCATAAGTACGCTCGTACAACTCAGGTGTCAGTGAACCAGCACGCAAACCTTGCTTCTACTGTTTCTGCCTCTGTTTTTTTTTTTCCAGTTCTTTTTAGGAAACAATGGGCGCCCGTCTTTATCAGACTGGGCCGTTTGTTGAGGCAATGTTGCGTTTGAATAAAAGGCTTAACTTCCAGACCATTGTAGCCTATGGTCTAATAAGCCTTTGCAATAATCTATGGTCATTCGGGAAGCTTGGGTGCATCTGGGACAGCCGCCAAGCCATTTGCCACTTGAAAGCTCACCGCATCTCCCTTGACATTTAGCAAGGATCTTGTCAACAACCATGTCAAACACCCCAACTGGTCTCATCCCCAACTCTACAGCTGCTTTGGCTCCATGTTCATCTTGAACATGCTTTATAATGGAGGGAGTGCTGAAGCACTTCGAATATACCACCGCAAACACCTTGCCCCAGTTGTTACAATCAGCTAACTCGGGAAGTAAGTCTTTAGGCAAACTTATAGTTAAAATCCTGTGTTTCTCCACAGGAGAGGTATTTGGAAAAACAGCCTCTAGTTGTCCAAATCTTTCAGCAAGCCAGCATGGGAACTCATCCTTATTCTGTGGACATTTTCCCATCACTGAATTAACCATAAGAGGACTAAGGGTCATGCCACCAGGTCCAGCAGGTTGTGCAGCAAGGCCAGGAGGTCCCACCTGGAAGTTGGGTGACATAAACTGTTTCACAGCTCTTTGCACACCTATTAAAGACGTACGTAACACGCTGAGTTCTGCAAGCATCGCTGTTGTCAGATGACGCGGGTGTGGGGTATACCCACCCAAAACGGCCCACATGGCCCCATCTATCGATAAAGGGCTGAAACGGACCAGGTTTACTTGGTGAGGAAGGGTACCATTAAACCAAATTTGGTGCTGCCAAGCTGTGAGCAGAACCTCAAGAGTACAATACGGTCTATAGTCCAACGGAATCGCGGTGGCAGTTTACTTGTGAAATAAATTGTCTGCGACATTCACTGCCGGGAAGTTGACCCAAGAATAAAACACCTTGAAGCGGAAAGTTGGATCCGCTTCCACAACAATTATAAGCGCGGCTCTCGCATCAGGTGCTCCATACTGAGTCAAATATGCCCTGAGCAGCAAGCGGCAAAATATCAACCGCCATTATGAAAAACTAAGAACGACATTCTAAAGCGTGGCAGCGCATTAATGGGTTAAGAACAAAGAGAAAAAAAGTTTAAAACTTCAAGCTTGAAAGGACCTATAAAACATCAATATAGGAGGTTACACCATTGCAGCTGTCTCTGGAAACAGAAGTGGGGGTTTGGTGGACAATCACAAGCACTACTCAAGATTCTCACAGAGAAGAACCATACCAAAAGTTGCCAGCCCCATGTTGCAGGGATTCGGCACCTACACAGATTTATGCGCAGGAAAACAGGACCTCAGTGTATAGTGGTGTACCAACCTATGGCCTTAGTACCCAAAATCCCAAAACCGACTAGCTATAGTGTCTCATTCATTCTCCTCCAAAAATCACGAAGCTGCAAATGATTAGACAACCCAGAACACACCACTCCCGACTCTCAGGAATCGCGGGAGCAAGACATACTCTTTTGCTCAATCACTCCTACTTGTCCACAATAAGATTTGGCAGAGTCACTGTAATAGTTTTAAATGTTTATATTAACTATCATGCTCAACAATACAGTATGCACACCACTACTAGCAGCAAAATCCCTAAACTCAAAACAATTAGCATTGTTACAATTCCATAGAGTACAAAGGGGGAAGTCATTATATAAAGACAGTGGTAAAAATACTTTAAGGCCTAACCACCCTCCCCTTGACTGGAAGATGTTTATTTATATAAAGGAAGATCTCTGGGCTTAGACAGCAGACCCCATACCTTAAAGCCTGGCTGTAAGGTTTACATCATAGGAACAGCATAGCTCTTCTCCATGGAAAGGGCTCTCGTCAGGTGTGTTAAAACAACATGCATCCCCGTAATATCAAAGCATGAGTCTCCAGCATTGCAGCTGTGTTGAGAATGTTATGTCTAGGTGCTAGGGACTGACCAGAACAGAATAACAAGGGGCATTGTTTATCAACCTTGCACATCGTGTTCAGACTAAACTCCAGGAACGTAGCAGAGAACACGAAAAGCAGACCGTTCACATGTGAAAGGCCCAAACAGAGTCTTGCAAAAACAAAGTCATGTAGTAACATGTGCAAAAGCAGCATCACGGCAGCAAAGCTCATGCTTACTTACCATATAACAATGGTGAAGTTGGATGTTTGATACCCATTAGGGAAACATACCTTTTAAAAAGTTAGCCTTTCCATACATAAATCTTCTGTAAGCTAATTTGAAAGAGGTATGAAAACTGCTACCAGAGCAGAGATAAAGGGCTGGGTGTGAGGAGGTGTTTATGGTGCTCTGGAAGAATGACCATTTGAGTTGTGCCAAGGAACACAATTTACTTCAAAGAGGCCTCCACTGTCACAAACAGATAGCAGATGGTACTTGGACAGGCCCCTTCCTTTTTGCCCCACTCAGGCAGTCACCAATCCAGTGGTAGAGGAGCGGTCCCAAGAACTGGCTTGGAATGACCATAAGGGAGATGCTGATCATTTGCATTGCCAAACGTTTGGGTGAGCACGCAAGCCCTGCACAAAGGGAGAAGAGTTTCATCTTCAATTTAGGTGGAGAGGAGCAATTTTGGAATGTTTGCAGTAGGGATGACAGGAAGTACTGCAAAAGTACCCTCTAAACCTATAGCCCATTCGTTAGGAAGGGACCAGAAGTCACCCACCCAAATGCTAGTGCCAGACATAAATGTGGCATCCCCTGGCACCTTCCTGAGGAAGAACAGAAAAAGACTGGATCTAGTGTCTGACCTGAGAAGAGCTCTGAAGGACTGCTCCTGCCCCTTCCTGTACCCCAGACAAAGACCTGGACCAAGAGTCATAAGGCTGACCTCCTGTTCAAGCTACAGAAATACAATAGGCTACACGAGTCATTTTCTGCTACTGCTCAGCTGACCAGTTCCACTTCACCTGTGTTGGACTATGCTGTTGTCCTCTGTTGGACTAGGTCCTGACACACAAGTGCTGTTCCTGAGATCCTAAAAATCTTGGATGTGTATGGCCAGGCATCTACAGCAACCCCAAAAAACCTGGGATTTTGATATCTGGAGGGCTGAAACAAACCTACCAAGCCCATCTGACCAGGGTGCATTGCAGCTGGGCTGATAATTTAGGTTTCTCTTACTCTGAGCTTCTCCAGAGAAGCAAATATGATTTAGTGGGATCTTACGGAGAAGGATTATGATTTAGAGGAGCCCTCTTTGGCTACAGCCTGCAGACTTGCACCAGAGAAAGATTCCGATCTCTGAAGAAGTAGCAAACTGCAAACATAAAAATCTTAACCAGGCGAAACTGCCAAAAATATCGGGACAGTGAGGCACCTTTTCTGGGCGCGAAATTAGAATTTCTCCAGCTTTGAGCTCTATAGCCAAAGACCAACGGCCACCAAGACTGCATCTAATGACTAACTGCCTTGTTGGAGCCCTCTTCTGCTACAGCCTACTTCCTTGCCCCACTGAAGATTTTTTACTTCTATTTTTAAGGCTAAGGCCCAGATTCTCAAAGGTCTCATATGCCACTGGATTCAAGCTAGCCTGGCTGATGAAGGGTGACATACCCCAAAACTGGTCCAAGGATGATTGTTTCCTATCCAGGGAGGACTTGGCTTGGCAGTTCGGTCTGAACTGTTCCCATGAGGCACAGGGTCAAAACTGAAATGCATTTGGCTGGCTCCAAACTGGGGTAGCACAGTGGGCAATAGAAGGATGGATTTAACCCAGATCTCTTGACTAGGGGAGAATGTTTGAATCATTCAGCATTAGGTCCATCATTTGTTGCAGTTACACATAAAACGCAGCACAGCAGCCAAAAATGCTGTGCTGCGTCGTGTTGTCTGACAGGAAGAGAGCAGGAGAGCGGCATCTTCACATAGATATGGATTTCTCCTGTCCTCTCTTCTCCATAGGGCCGGGGCTGAGTTCAGTGCTGCGCGCCAGGCAAACATCTTCGCGCCATAGTGGTAGGGTCAACGCCTGAGTCTAACATAAGTTTTGTACAGGAAGGATACCCTTCCTGTACTAAATACTATGGCTAGACAACTGAAAAATCTTTTCCTGCTTTGTATGTGTGCTGTACAATGCAGCACACATGCAAAGTTGGAAAAGAAAGGAGAAATGAAAACATTTCTCCTTTTAACGCCTGCTTTTCATTGGCATTAAATTTGGGCGCTAAACCCTGTCTAATAATGTTAGTAGATAGAGTTTATGGCGAAAAGTATGGGTGGTTGCATGGGAACGCCCACGTACCACCCATGTAAAGCTCCCTTGAGCAAAGTAATGCAAAGCAGCATTTCCCACTGCTTTGCATTACTTTTGAGTAGTTTCCAGCAGAAAACAAGTTTTGGATTGAAAAGTGAATAAGGAAGAAACATTTTCTGCTGGTTAGCGTCACTTTTGTGATGCTAATCCAGTACAGCATGTTTGAGAATCTCCCCCTAAGTTCCAAGTTAAAACCTCCAGCCTAGATGAACCTGGTTCCTGTGTCTGATTGGCACTTCACAAGATTGGCCTCAAAATACGCCTGGTCTACCAGGCTCAGTTGACTGTGATTGGAGCTCAACACTTATTTGCGCTATTTATATTTAAAACTTTAAAAATCTCCTTTTTCCTCTAATTGGATTTAAGTCATTTAGGTGTCATTCAATTTATTGAAACGCTCTAACGTTCTAAATCATTTTGGAATTTTTATGGGGGTTGAGCTCATATTTATTTAGTGACTTTAAGCGTTCACTCTGACAAGAAGTGTGATTATTACTCAAGGTAGGTTGTCACACACCCCTGACTAATAGCCCCATTTCTTGCAGCCTCTCTTTGACATTTTATTCTTTTTAGTTTGGTGCAGTGATGTTATTTAATTTATTGTAGATGTGCTGTGAGAGATGCATTTATTTTCACCTAAGAACCACTGAAATATTTATTATGTCTATGCTTCTTTTTGTGTATATGTGTATGTTTGTTAAATGTGCCCCACCTCCGCCTCCCCTCCTCCGAATGATACACTTGCAGCTTTTTCTGCTATCCTTGGGTGCATGTATTAGAATATAGATGTATGCAACCCTTGCTGGGAATAACCAAAGAGCATAATATCAGCGTATTTAATTATGCTGATGATACGCAGCTTTTGGTATCCCTGGATGGGGCCCAGGCGGACTCACTGGACGGCTTTCATGCTTAATGCATGAAATGGCGAAATGGTGGAGGGAAAAATCGCTCCAGTTTAATAGTGGGAAAACTGAGATTCTACAGTGCAAGGTGGAAGGGTCATCTGAAGTCTGCCAGTAGACTTCTGGCCTCTAACATCAGATGGCATACTGACACCAGTGAACACGGTGCGTAACCTGGGTGTCAGTTTTAATGAGAATCTAAACCTGGAGACCCACGTTAACAAACTGGTGGGAAGTTGTTTTTCTTTAATTCGAGGTCTTCGGAAGGTGCTGTCATTGCTACCTGTACAGGCAAGAACAACGGTAGTCAGGAGTATCATCCTCAGCCGCCTGGATTACTGTAATGCCGTGCTTCTGGAATCTCCAAGATACCTGATTGCCAGACTGCAGAGTATCCAGGTGGCAGCAGCTAAGTTAGCACAAGCACTGGTGGATCTACATTGGCTCCCAGTAGCTCCAAGGATTCTGTTCAAATCACTATGCGTCGTATTTATGGCATTTCATGGACAGGGCCCTAAGCCACTCCAGGACATGTTTCATTGGTACAAGCCTACCCGGACTCTTCGCTCCTCTACCACCAATTGTGCTAGAGTCCCCAGTATAAAGAGGGTGACCCTGGGAGGAAGAGTCTTTTAGCATGGCAGCAGCTCGCCTTTGGAATGGTCTTCCCCTAGAAATCAGGAAAACACAAAGTCTGCTGCTGTTCTGCAAAAAAATTCCCTAGGGTGTAATATTTTCTTCTCAGAGGTAGCAGCAGATTTCTCTGGATGGTATGCTCCTTCTTGCGTAGCTGGCAGTTTTTTGTTCCGGGTTATCTCGTAGCGCAAGGATGCCCGCAGGGTTACAGTGCTCTCTACAAATGCTAATAATAATATTTCATCTTGGAAAAGTCAGACTCTGCATTTTGGCACCTCTATCCTAAATTGGTTGTTCCTTTCCAGTCACACAATCGAGCATCCGATTTTAGACCCCCCCAAGACATAACCAGAGCTTTTCTCTATCTGATGTGACATTCGTGACTGTCTCTACGGATACATTTTTAAATGTTCTTTAATTCGAAATGCTCCACAATAAAACATACGCTTTAAGGAGAAGTGTGCAGCCTGCAAACCCAAGGGCGTTAAGTTTTTTTCTTATGTGTTAGCATAATGATTTAAGCATGCCTCCCTGAAATGTTTCTGTTTATTAGACATAAATATCTTGGACTTTCTTTTTGAAGCCGGTACACACGCTTAGTCATTGGTATGTGACACTTTTGCCAGACTGTTAGTTAATAGGCTTCTGCACGCATACAGACAGGCTCTTGTTTTAGTAAAGGTAATTTCACTTTATCATCCCTGCTTTATGGGACATTTTAAGGGCTACGACAAAACATCTAAAGTCAGGCTCTTATCTTATAGTGAAACAGTTACACGCTGTGCAAAATGCAAGCACTTTGACTTTGCAAGAAGTCTTCCAGAAATAACTTTTGCTATTGGCATGGATATATCTTTGAGTGCTATTACAACATAACTGGGGCATGGAAATAAATTTGCCTGAGCCACGCAGGGTATTAAATTGGGACAGCGGATTTCAGATGAGCACTGCTTTTCCTTAAGGATTCCCTCTCCTTCAAATGTCCTTCGGTGGAACACTAACCTATTTCGGACTCAGGAAAGGAAAACATTCACCAGATAAAAACTAAAAATCGGTATAAGCCTGTATTAAATTGGAGCATGAAGGACAGATGCGCACCATTAAAAGTGCCTTTATAAAAGTTAACCTATAATGCTTCATAAAATATGCTCGATTGTTTCACGGACTTTTTAAATAAACACGACACAACTGCAGCAGGTTATTTTATAATTTCTTTTTTTTTATATTGCGTATCATATCGCTCATAAAGGTATCTAAGCACTACATTTAGCGTGTTTTAGTGATACTAAATATACTGGACCCTATTCACAACGGTATAGTTGGACTAAAAGTCGAAGTTAGACTAAGGGGCATATTTATGTGTGGTATGCGTCATGCTTGCACCACGCAATAGGGTACATGCATGACACAAACCTCTACGACAGGTTTATGAAGCTACGCAAAGCCACTTTATGTGGCTCTGAGTGGCTTCATACATCTGGAGTAGGCAATAGACAACAAATCACTGTGTTACCTTACTCTACCCAGTGTAGGGGTTCCATGGGTGTTGGTGTGGGTATTCCCTAGAAAATCTCATGGATTTTCATGCATTCCCTCTTGTAAACATGGGAATGTTCTAAAATCGTGTGTCATCCCAGGGGAGGTGTAATGGGGAGAAATTCTGCAGCTCACAAAGAAAGAGGAAAACGCTTCTATGGATTGTTTTTGTGCAGGAAGGATGTCTCTTCCTGGACAAAAACAATCCTGCCTACAGCACAGGTACCTTTGCACCATGGTGCAACATTGCCTGCTTTGATGCTAGGCTGCCAAAATGGCGGTCTACAACCTTTACACCGCGGTGCCATTACGACGCGTCTTTAACAATGCAAGTCGTTACCACGACTTGCGCTGGAGGGCGCTCTAGACTAAGGAATAGTAGATTTATTAATCCAACACCTTTCCTACTGTACATAGGCTGGAGTTGGAATAGTAAATCTTACTATTCCTAAGTCCAGCACCCTACAGTGCAAGTCGTGGTAACGGCTTGCGTTGTAAAAGATGCGTTGTGATGTACCGCGATCATTTTGATCACATTGTAACATCGTACATCCAAAATGGCACCAACACAAGAAAAGAGGACAGGAGTATGCTGTATTGAATAAATACGCCACATGCCTCCCCTTTCCCTGTGACTCAGGGCAGCAAAGCAAGTTGATTTGCTACGCTGCTCTGCACCACAATGTTCATAAATATGTCCCCAAAAGTCTATCTTTACCACTTTTCAATATTCACAAAGGTAAGTTACGACTAGTAACTTTACTACTAGTAATTTTACCAGTAGTAACTGTATATAACTTTCCCGGGTAAACAAACTTCACCTAGGAGGACATAGCTATTTATTATATCTTTTGGTAGATAAACCTCCCGCCAAAAAGGAAATTTCAACTCGGTACAACTTGATTATGGAAGAAAGGGATGGCGCTTTTTTACTACCTGACGAGTTTTGGTCTCCTTGTATGACTGATCGTAATCTACAAGATCTTTGGAGTTTATCTTGTAGAATGTTGTGGGATGTTGTCAAACCGGCTTGGCTGCGTAGAAATCACATCATTACCATCCATAGAGCCTACTATTCCCCTCTGAGGCTTTAGAAGTTCACTCAGGGGAGCGTGGTGGTATGTCCCAAGTGTGGCCTGGCGGCTGCCTCAGACTGTCACATGTTCTTTGAATGCCCCCACTTGTCCACATTCTGGGAGGCCTTAGGAAGAACTCTGTCATTATCTTTGGACCTGAATATTGTTTTCGATCTCCCACTTGTAATTTTTGGTATTTTGGATGGAGTCCAAAGTGTGGTGAAGAAGTTAGTTTTCTACTCTATCTTGCTTGCCAGAAGGGAGATATGTAAAAAATGGAAAGACTCTCTGCCCCCCACGTTTGAAGACTGGTACACCTCCGCATTGACGGTCTCCAAGTTAGACCTGGGTAGGTCTGGTAACTCAAACAAAAGAGCGTTCTGACAGCTACTGAATTGGGCTCATTGAGTGTCCGGGTTTTTTTTTTTCCCGGGTCCAATGATTACGCCACCGTGACCCAATATTGGGGCGAGGCCGGATTTCGATTACTAATCGGCCCACTGTGGCAACAATTTCCACCTTTTTATTTGGTTTTTGTTTGGTGATCACAGACGGTTGAAGCTGGATGTGCTGAGGGATGAGAAACAATAGCCCAGTTAGGCCCTGCCAGTTACTAAAAACTGAGACAGCATTCCGCTTGTATACTTCTGGATTTCACCATAAAAACAAAACCAAGGTGGCAAATGAGGACAAAAAAACAAAACAAAAACTGTATATAACTTTATTCGATATACAATATCATAAAAGTTTATAAAAGCATTAAAAAGACATATTAAAAACATTGCACAATATATACAAAACTATAATATGTTACAAAGTCCATCCATGATATGCAATACAGACGTTTATGATACAAATTGATTGATTGTGTATTAATATAGGCAGTAAAAAAAATAATATATCATAAAAGGACAAAATGTATATCATTTCGGGGTAACAATCTACAGTTCCACAGTCAGTGGTCGAGTCTTCCCGGAAAGTTTCATCCTCCTTAACCAGGCACAGCCCAGGTATTTGGCCAACCCACATATTAAACTGGGGATCGAGGTCTCCGATGCTAGAATACGCAGCGCTGCCCTATGGTCTCTACAGCCCAGATTGAAACAGGCAGGTGTCAGCCATTTCCTCCTTGCCTGGCCATATGCTGGGCAGGCGAAGAGGAAATGGGCGACCGATTCCATAGGGGAAGCACAACCTGGACACCCCAAGTCGCTCCCCCTCATATGCCTCCAGCCTGCTTTAAAGTCGTTCACTGGAAGGGTGCCAAACCGGAACTTCAGATACAAGGCCCTATCTTTCAGGGACTCAATGAGGTCCAGAAGGGATTGTAGTTTGGGCACAGGCTTGGCGCTTAAAAAAGATTCTGTCAGGGTGCCACAATTCTCACTTCTAGATGCGGCTACCGCCACCCAATCCCAATATGCCTTTTTTACAACTGTTTTGGGCGGCGGATCCTGACTCGCCCATGCTTCTCCCAAACCAATGTCTCCCACTAACTGTTTCACATTAGTTAGCCAAGTTATCTTGTGGCCAGTGCCAAGTTCTATCAATTCGGTCACTGCAGTAGCGTAGTGGCATAGCTCGGGGGACCTTCTGAGGTACGTCCAGAACAGTAAGGGGCGGAGTTTAGCCACCTCATTTATTGGATGTCTCCCCAAATCATAGCGGAGCGGAACTAGTGGGGTCGATAGAGGAAGCGAGACTAAGTCTCTAAAAAACTTTTTCTTTGAACTAACTAGGTCTGTGACCTTCTCAAAACCCCACAGTTCCGCTCCATATAGAGATGAAGGCAGGGCCTTTCCCTCATAGATCTTAATACCAGGACCCACTGGTCGACTATAGGAGAGGCGCTGGTGTTTAGCGATGGCACCTGCTTCTCGTTTATGGTTAAGGAGCATCTTGGCGAAGTGCGAGGACCAGTTCTTCCGACTATTGGGGGGAATCATTCAGTCTGATGTTAAAAAATTTCGATGGTGCCAGGGCAATTAGTTTTGTTTTAGATGTGTTTATAATTAAACCTCTGGCATCACAAAACTGGGTGAAGCGGTCAAGTAATTTTTGTAGCCCCATAGGGCTTTTAGAAATCAAGAGAGTGTCATCCGCAAAAAGCAGCGTGAGGATTTTTTCCCCTGCCAGGGTTGGTGCATCGGCTCCGTCCTCCCTCAAATGGTCCACCACCCCATTAACAAATAGGGAGAACAGGGTCGGGGCCATAACACAACCCTGGCGGACCCCTCTATTGACCGCTATCCTCTCAGTAGTAACTTTAATACTAGTATCTTTACTACTAGTGAATGTACTAGAAGTAACTTACGTTTGTGAATACCTAAAAGTAGTAGTGTGCCTGCAGCACGTATTGTGCCACCCACTTACGTGGCCATTTAGACATGTCCCAGGTCTGCCATTGCAACCTGACTACAGAAATTTTTTTTTTTCTTTTTTTTTTTAAACTTTATTTATTAAAAGCAGTTAGATTGCAAGGATGATACCAGATACAGTGTCATTTCCATATAACATAAACCACTGCAGAACATTCAAAACCCCCAAATCCCGGCCTCCACATACTGCAAATGAAGACATGCTGTACAAATAGCATACATCACCCATGTACTTAAGACATGCAATGCTACAATCACAGACGGGTTTACTGGGCCAGAGTCGTATTGTCCAACTCCTCCTCTGCATCACCACACGCCAAAAGATAGTCTCTGAGTGGACCCCAGATGTCTTTAGGGCTCGAGCTCCTGGGGAGTTCTTCTGAATAAGTATTTAGCTGCTCCTGGCAGTATACCAAGTCTTTAAGCCATTGGAACGCCCTGGGGTAGTGCTTACCATCCCATGTAAACAACACCCTCCTCTTCGCTAACAGCAAAGCCATTCTCACAAAGCGGCCCAGCAACCCTTTGGTGTCCGGGACGTGCCCCAACAAACACAGCAGCGGAGTGCAATCAAGAGTGAGACCTGTCATGGTATCCAATAGCTGTAGTACATCTATCCAGTAGGGATGAACAGCAGGGCAGTGCCACAATAAATGTATGAAGTCGGCACCAGCCCGACCACATCTCCTGCAACAATCAGAGTCCCTATATCCTATACGATGAAGCTTAGTGGGCGTGTGATATGTCTGGTGTATGAACTTCAGGTGGATAATGCGTAGGTTGCTATTGGGCCATAGCCTACCCGTGAGTGAGCAGATGTGAGCCCATGTGTCCTCTGACAGTGGTGTGCCTAGAGCAGTATTCCATCTAGCTAAACTGCGGTCCTCAGGAAGGGCCAATTCCGAAAATACCACTTTGTACAATCTAGTGAGCAGATGCTTCCTGGTGGCAGCAGAAATCACCAGTTGCAGCGACCTGGAGGTGCGAGGCTCACATGGAAAACTGGGATAGTGATCCCTCATGGCCCGGCGCAACCGATAGCATGTGTATCGGAATAGTGGCGAAGCGTTGGAGATATAATGCAGATCTTCTCCGGAGATATACGTCCCATCACTGAATAAGTCACCCAGCGTGGATATGCCAGCATCAGTGAGCAGACGCATTGAGCCACGCTCTTGTGCCACAGAGAGGGCTCCGTGGCCAGCAATGCACATATTCGGCGCGTATAAAGGTAATCGGTCCGTTAGTCTACCAATCGCCTTCCAGGCTGAGCACGTGGCGTCAATCGTGTTGATCTCCGTCCTAGGAACATGTCTCTGGGTGTGCGTCAGTATATTTTGCAAAGGAATATCACCCGCATCCCCCTCCTCTACTGCTACGTGTGGGACAAAGCCATGTGGTCTGTACCAGAAAAAAGCGTATTGAGCTAGTCCACACAAATAATTAATGTAAAAATCTGGAGCGCAGAACCCTCGTTTGTCAAACGGCAGTGTCAGGGTTGCCCAGCTGATACGCGGAGGCTTCGTCCCCCATACCAGGCGGAGCAACTGAGTTTGCAGTGTGGTGAAGAAGTGCTTATTCAGACGAAGAGGGACATTGCAGAATAAGTACAAAAACTTGGGAAGGATCACCATCTTAATGACAGCAATGCGGTCTGCCAATGTCAGAGGTAGTGCCACCCATTTGTCCACCCGTTGTACCAAGTCATCATAGGCCCTGCCATAATTTTCACGAATGACAGTCTCTGGGTCTCTATGAACCCAGACCCCGAGGTATTTCACGGGATCCACAGTCCACAACAGTGGATATTCCATCGTGGGAGCGGTAGTGGCCGGTGTGAGAGGGATTACAACCGACTTCTCCCAGTTGATACACAATCCTGAGAGAAGGCCAAAGGGATATACTCACGGATAATGCTCGTGAGGTGAGTATGTGGTTCGCGAACATACACCACCATATCATCTGCATACGCAGAGACACCCACCGGTCTGTTACTAAAATTAAGCGCGGCTTCCCTGTGCTGTTGTCGGATTCTACACATCAGTGGTTCCAGTACAATGGCAAAGAAGAACGGGGGAAGAGGACATCCCTGCCTAGTACCACGCTGTATCATCAACGGATCAGAGGTGAAACCGCCGATTCGCACTCTCGCCGAAGCATCAGTATACAGGATTTGTATCCAGCGGATAAAGACAGGGGGGAACCCCATCCTGCGCAGAATGAAAAATATATACCGCCATTCAATCGAATCAAAGGCTTTGGCCGCGTCAAGTAACACGGCCACAGCTTGGAGATTGGGGTTAAGAACATGGAACATCGCAAAAATTGTACGGAGGTTCCAAGATGTGGAACGATCAGGAATAAAGCCCGATTGGTCAGGCAGGACAAGCATTGGCATCAACGGATGGAGTTTAGTAGCAAGAATTTTAGCAGGAATCTTGGCATCAATGTTTATCAGGGATAAGGGCCGATAGGATTCACAACGGGCGGGGGGCTTATCTTTTTTCAGGAGAGTGATAATGAGCGCTTGACGCAAAGACAGAGGGAGCTAGCCCAGCTCATGCGCCTCGGCGTACATGGCTAGGATGTGGGGCGCCAGTAAATCAGCATAGCGTTTATAAAATTCAACTGTCAGCCCATCTGGACCAGGAGCTTTCTTATTCGGCAGGGAGAGGATCGCATCTTTAATGTCAGCCTCACCAATAGGAGTGCTAAGATATTTCCTATGGATGTCCGACAGCCAGGCACAGGCAGTGTCTTGTAGGTAGTCGTCCATTACGGAGTCAGACACGTCGCCACAAGACTCATATAGCTGTCCGTAAAATGCTCGGAACTGACCTAGTATAGCGTCAGATGTGTAATGCCTAGTGCCGTGGTCATCTTCTATGTGAGCTATAGGAGGGGCAGTCTCTCGCTCACGCAGTCGACTAGCTAGTACCCTGCCCGGTCTGCCACCCTCTCCGTAAGCTCTGGCCACAAACCGTTTAGAGATATACCTCATTTCTGCCTCTGCCAAAGATTTATGTTCCTCAGTGTAGTCCCTAATGCGTGCTAATGTGTCCAGTGAGGGAATCGTGTCATATGATGTTTCCAGTTCGCGCAGCTTGGCCTCAACCCTACTTATTTGCCCCCTCAGGTCGCGCAATATGCCTGCCGTCGTGCCTATACACACCCCTCGGATATTGGCCTTAAACGCTTCCCAAAGAGTGGCTTTTATCTCAGGGAGGGCTTTGTCCTACGAGTCCTGGCTGGACAATATATAAGTATCAACAAACAAGAATGCCAGGGCTCAAGTTTAGTTCACACCCGCTTTTTATTTAGCTGGTGTGTACCTTCATATCATGGATTCCGAAGGTTTATTGTTTTCATTTCAACATTTTCAAAATTAATGGTGTTCACATGTAAATTGCACTACAGAGGATTAAACTTTCCTTCAATAGTCAAAACAATACAAACATAAGTCATGAATAACAATGCTTTCAAAAAGATTGAATAAATCATCACATTCGATAATAGTTATGTTTTCACTATTTCAACAACAGAACAAACTAAATTGCATACACCTTGAACTATTAAGGTACAGGTCCTTGTATCAAGCAAATTTAATTGTTAGGACCAAACACATTGGGCCATATGATTTCGGTTAGGTCGCCCTATGTTCGTGTGCAGACCCATAGAATTTAGATTGCCTTTGAGACAGCCGAACAGCCGACGCGTTTCCAAACCCCTTGTTCAATTAATAGGGTTCTTCCTCAGGGCTGAGCTGTGTACCTACGGTGTAAGATTGGGGGACATTTAGTATCTCCTATTCTCATTTTGTCAGTATTAAGAGAATAAAGCATGCGAAATTTACCTCTTCTTGTATGTGGGAGTTCACTGTGTTTTTGGCACAGGGCTTCCGGATTTCCTAGTTCTCACCCTTACCTAAATCATGAGATTAAAGGAGGGTGGTCTAGTGAGCTTTTTTGTCTTAAATTAACTATATACATTTCGTGTACACATATATGCTGGACCTGCACTTACTTGTTTTCAAAATTGCGTGTACCCACTCGGTTCAATTGCCCGTTGGTGGAATTCTTTACAGGTTCTGAGATGATTTCGTCTACTGGAATAAAAGGTTGATTTACTACAATATTCCACTGACCGATTTTTTGGTTACCTGTTCTACAACAGAGGGACTTACATTGTAGCGAGGAAGTCTCATGTGCGGCTCCACTGCTGGGGATTACGTGTCCGATCGCTTGTTGCTTCCTTTCTTTCTTTGATCGCGCTTCCGGATTCTACAGAATCAAAGCAGCTTTTAAGTATATTTTGTGTAAGCTATTCTAGTTGTGGCTGACAGCATGCGCGTGGTAGAGCATCTTACCTTTACCGGTAGCTCTCTTGTCAGTTGCAAAGATTCGGCGTGAAGCCGCGTCTGACGTGTTCCTTAAACCTTTTCTGCCAAAAGTGACATCGTACCTTAAGGATACTACAGACTTCATTAACAAGGTTGAAGGGGTTCCATTTGATGCAATTCAGGAACTAATGGTATCCTTCGATGTCACCTCCCTCTATACCCAAATCCCTCAGGAAGAGGGATTGGAAGCAATGGAATATTACTTGGACACACGCCCCAGACCAAAAAGAGTCCCCACAGATTTCATCATTGATTTGGCACGGATCGCCCTCAAGAGAAATTATTTCAGGTTCATGGACACGTTCTACGTGCAGGTGAAGGGGACCGCCATGGGGTGTCCTTATGCCCCGGAGATGGCGGTCCTCTTCATGGCCCTGTATGAGGAACGCTACATTTACCAGAATAACCCTTTCAAACAAAACATAACAACATGGTATCGTTTCATTGACGATATTTGGTGTCAATGGAAAGGGTCTGAGGATATGTTGGCCCAATTCTATCAGTGGCTCAACACCAGACACCCGGACATAAAGTTTACAATGACACATAGCAGAACATCACTTACCTTCCTTGATGTAGTAGTTTTTCCCATTGATAACAGATTGACAACCACTTTACATCGCAAAAACACGGACAAAAACACCATCTTACATTATGCAAGCTATCACCCCAAAAGTTTAAAATCCAATCTACCGTACGGACAAATGTTGAGAATTCGTCGCAATTGTTCTCGAAAGGAAGACTTCATAATACACTCCCAAATTCTCAGTGAACAACTACGAGACAGAGGTTATCCATCCAAATTATTAAAACATTCAACCACACGGGCTTGGTACACGCCACGAGAAGAATTACTCAAAAGGAAAGAGACCAAACCTCTTGAAAGGCCGGTCTGTGTGACAACATTCGGCCCATATACCAACAAATTGAAGTCTATCATTTTAAAGAATTGGCACTTGATTATGAATTCGGAAGTCCCAATGGCGAAACCATTGTTCGCTTTAAAGAAAAACAAAAGCATTGCTCAATACATCGTAAGAGCTGACTTAGGAGTCAGCCAAGCAAAAACAGATTTACGCTCACTTTGGAAATTACCACCAATAACGGGTCACCATAGATGTGGCACGTGCGTGTCCTGCCCCAACACACTGGAAGGTGAAGAATTTCAATTTAAGAATACGCGGTGGATGCATAAAGAGTTCTCGAACTGCAAAACGAGTAACGTAGTTTATGCAATAATGTGCCCTTGTCCCAAGCTATATATCGGGAAAACTACTCAAAAAGTAAATCAGCGAGTAGCACAACACAGATTCAGAATCAGACACAGAGTGTTGACCGCCCCAATGGTTACGCAGGCGCCAAGCGTCGATTACCCCCATCTCCTCCATAAACTGCCGGACACATGAAGCAGTTTTCAATATACGGTTATTTGCCATAACGGACTTGTCAAGCTGAGGATCTAAGTGTGTGTTCAGATCGCCCCCAATCATTAAGGCAGATTCTGGCCAGGTACGCAGCACCTGAAACAAATAAGACAACGACGCTGGTTCGTCAATCACAGGGCCATATATGTTGGCAATAGTCACAACCGTCTTGCCCAATATCCCTCTAACCACTGCCCAGCGGCCCTCTTTATCTGTGCAGGAGTTCAATGGAATGAAAAGTGTGCCTTTTTTAATGAGGATAAGGACTCCACGGGCATAATTAGAATAAGAGGAGGCCAGTCGGAATCCAGCCCATCTGCGCGCTATGGATCCCTCGGTGTGGACAGTCAGGTGTGTCTCTTGCAATAAGGCAATAGCGATCCCATGTCTATCCAGGTGAGACAGCACCTGCCTAGTCTTTCTGGGCGTATTTAGGCCGCGGACATTCCAAGTGACACAGGTATAGCACTCACCCACCATCATAGAAGCTCCCGATAGATTCCGAACCAGCGTCGCTTAGTAGCACAGCACACTTACAAAGTGATGAAAGCATTTCAGCATGAAGCATGGTATCTGCAAAATATATTCTAAGGCAAAAGAAGAGACCAGGCCCCCCACCCCCCACCCACTTTGGCAACCCCAACCCGCCAAAGAACCTAAAGACCCCCCCACCAACCCACCCAACACAAAACAACAAGAAGTTCAGCAAATGGGTTATACCCATCAGGGGCAGTGGAGGCAATGCACACTTCCGGCATGAAGCAGAAGTGGGCCGCCGCAAAGAGTGGTCAGTGCCCCCCAACGTTCCAACAAACGGAAATCAGAGAAGAACGACCAGTGAGTCGCCTGGCATCCCTTCCACAACGTATACCTTAGTATATGAGCTAGCACTTTGCCTCAGCTTCAGGCATGACAAATGGCGTCCTACAGAGAGGATCATATCCAAGTTCAATCGTCCACATCAGACGTGTCAGCAGGGGATTTACGCAGTTTTTGCAGTGTCTTAGCGTATGCCATCGCTTGCTTGGGGGTGGTGAAGATTTTCCCTCCTTCGAATTCGCCAATTCGAAGCCTCGCTGGGTACAGCATGGCATATGGAATCTCTTCCCGCTGTAGAAGTTTCTTTACGGAGTGAAATTCCTTCCTCGCCGCCTGGACTTGAGCAGTGAAATCGGGATAGAATGAGAGCTGGTTATTCTGATACGTGATTTTGCCCTTCTGACGGGTAACGCGAAGCACAGTGTCCCGATCCCTGTAGTTCAGTAGCCTTATGATTATGGGTCGCGGTGGCAGACCAGGTGGAGGCCGAGCCGCTAATGAACGATGGGCCCTCTCAACCGCGAACATGGGAGACAGGTCGTCAGGACCACAAAGTTCCCTCAACATGGTCTCTACGTAATCCTCTAGCCTCCCCACATTGGTCGATTCCGGCAGGCCCAGAACGCGGATGTTATTGCGCCGGGCCCGCGCTTCAATGACTTCATTCTTGGCCTGGATTACTTCCAAAAGCTTGACCATCTCCGAAGTCTTGTTCGCCACCTGCTGTAATCCATCTTCGGTGTCAGTGATCCTCTGTTCCGCCTCTCCCAGTCTCGTGGCCTGCTTGTCAAGCTTGGTAGAGAATTGATCCATGCGTGTGTTCAAGGCCTCAATTTTTCCGTCGATTGCCTGAAGGCTCGCCTGTATGGCAAGCAGTGTAGTTTCCAGCATGGAGGGACTTTGTGATGAGGCCTCGTGAGCTCCGTCAGCCGCCCCCGTCCCCGATGCTTACTGGTCTTGCGGAGCTCAAAGGACAGCTTGGGTTGTGCCCTGTCGAGTTTGCCCATTGTGAGTACCGTGTCCTGTCCTCCACAGATTGCAGCCCCGGCCGTGTGTCCCTGCGCAAGTCACGGGCAGGCCAGATGTCTCTCCGCACCGCACGAGCTGCCCGCTTGATAGCCCCCAGTCGCCAGCCAGGCGCCGAACCCCCCCCCTCCACAAGCACAGCAGAGTGGGTTCATGTCCTCCTGAAGAGTGTCGGCAGGGAGAGCTCCAGCCTGCGGGATGGGACCACAACACTTCCCCAGCGCCTCAGACAGGCAGAAAGTGGCGCAGTTGCCAGCGGGCAGGCTATGAGGATGACCCAGATCGACAGGCAGGGGCAGTCCCTCGGGTCCAGCACAGCGCACAATCCAATCCCTCAATCAAGCAGCAGCTGCACCTCTGCGGAAGGGCCCAACCAAACAAACCGCCGCCGCTGCACAACACGATGGTTTCCAGTATCCAGCAGGGCGCCCCGGTATCCAGAAGCACGCCACGTGTGTTTCAGGTGCGCTGTATCCACCTCAGCACTGGACGTTCATCCACCCGCCGCCTGGCAGGGAAATCAGGGGTGTAAAGCAAGTGTCCCCGCAGTAAGCTCCAGCATCGTCCCCCACATAGGACTGCTTGCTCCCCAGTCCAAGGCAAATGTCCCCGCCGTAGCTCTTGTCCCCCAGGTCAAGGGCCGAGTCCTCAAGTTCTCGCGGCCCACCCGCGGCCCTCCAGTCGCCCCGCAGCCGGCCGCTCGAGTTTAACGCTGCCCAGATGCCGCTCTGTACCTCGGCATCACGAAACTCGAGCGCCGCACGGATCTCCGCGACCGCCGGTGATGGGCTGGCGGGGGAGGGATGAGGCTCACCGGCAGTCACACTTCGGCCCCCACAACAGATTGTCCAGCTCCGGGGCTCCGAGAGAGGGTCCAGCCAGGGGAAGCGCCGACCGCGCCAGTCAGGACAGGGACTCGAGCTTCGCCGCAGCGGACACTTCAAAGGCTGATTTCGGCAGCGTCCGACTCGCTTAATCTCCAAAACCCGCCCAGTCAGTGAGGAAAGGCACCAGCAGCACGGCGCTCACTGCAGGTCAGCTTAGAAGGCACTAGAAGGGCAGGATAATGCAGGATATGTTTGCGGTGGCCGGCAGAGCAGCCCTACTGTGCTGCCATCTCGCCGCGCGCCAAGCCACGCCCCCAACTACAGAATTTAAACTGTCAATTCGACTTGTCAATATAACCCCCTTGCCAAGCCTTAAACCCCCCCTTTTATTGCATATAGGTCACCCCTAAGGTAGGCTGTAAGTAGCCCATAGGGCATAGTGAACTGTAAATAGAAGGTTGGATATGTGCTTTTAAGTTTTACATGTCCTGGTAGTGAAAAACTGCTAAAGTAGTTTTTCACTACTCTGAGGCTTACCTGTCCCATAGAATAACGGTGGGTTGCGTTATTACATTTAATAAGAGCTGACTTTTTATTGGGAACAGGCAGCATTTCGTGTTTGGTGACTGAGAAATTATCATTAAAAATCCTTGTTAATGGTAAAGACGGATTTTAAGTTACGATTTTGAAAATGCCACTTTTAGAAAGTCTACCACAGGCCACTCTTCTCATGTTCCATCTGTCGCACTGCATCGTGGGTAAAACTTTCCCAATTTTTTTAACTCTTTATAACAATTTTCAAACTTGTTCTTCCATGGAAACCAATATTTATGCAACATCTTGGCACTTAAATACACTTGTGAAATCACTCGGGACACAGCGCCATTTCAACTTCTGGCTTTATTCTTGACCTTTTTGAATAACTACTCTATGCCAATCCAGGCTTTTCACAGCAACTCGTGGAATTCAGAAATGAAACGTACAACAAAGTCGGCTCGTCTTTTAATACCCAATGCATTTCGAACCTAGATTGGTTCTTCTTCAGGGGTTTCTACAATGATTACATAACATTCAACTACCTATTCATTGTCAACCTTTGACATGCTGAAAAAATATAGAAAGTCAGCATTGTCCTGCTCCAACAATTTGGTGCCTGCAGCCTGCCTCTGGGTCACATGACTGGATGTAGCTGACAGTTGGACTTTGCTTATTCCTCCCAGACAGTCACACAATAGAGGGATTAGTTGAGCCTGGATTGGCCATCAACTTCCAGGATGGGAGGGCGGAGTTGGGAACAGCCCCGCTTGCAACTGAATAGGCTGCGCTCTGTCTTCTCACAAGGAATATGTCACCCTTGCATTGTTCATGCAGCCAGCTCTGAGCAAGGACAGGGGAGTCAGGAAACTTCAAGCATCTCACAGAAATCCTTTAAAAATGTCTCCTACTTCAAAGGAGGAATTAAGGATAAAAAGGGGACCCTCAGACCCACATTTAATTTACCTTTCTAGACCTGTGGAAGGATGTTCAAAGGAGTACCTGCTGCTGTGGTAAGCTGTTTACTTCACAAGACTGTTGTGCTGCATTGGAAGGACTGCTTTGCTAACACAAGGAGATGATGGACGGAGAACTGAAACTTTTCAGACACTCACCCCCAGTCACAGATCTGGGTTGAACCAATCATCGTTCTTTGGCTCTCTTCGCCACCCCCTATACAAATCAGTCTTGACCCTGAGCCTCATGGGAACAGTCCAGCCCACACTGCCAGGCCAGGTGCTCCCTGGCCCAGAAACAAGCATCCTGGAACCGGTTTCGGAGTAACACCCCTCATCAGCCAGGCTAGCTTGAATCCAGTGGCAAATTAAGAAAGGGACCCACGTTTGGGTATAACCTGCCAACTTAGGGAGAACAAAGCAAACACAACGAGATGATGGATGGAGTACTGAAACTTTTCAAACACTCACCCTCAGTCACAGATCTGGGTTGAATCCATCATTGTTCTTTAGCTCACTCCGCCACCCCAGTTTGGACCCAGCCATATGCAAATCAAGCTTGAACCTGTGCCTCAAGGGTTAGCGGTTCTCAACAGGGCTCAACAGGGATGGAGATGCTGATTTTTCCGTCCTGCTGAAGCCTTGCTGAAAGATCCCTCGAGCATGAATTTTTAGGCATCAAGGTTATTTATGTCAATGGGCATGTACTCTGGTGTTTCACTATGGCCTTATAGCCCGCCGTAGCGGGCTATACCGGCTATTAAAGGCCCGCTGAATCGTTAAAGGCCCGAGCCGAAGGCGAGGTACTTTAACGAAACAGCGGGACTTTAATAGCTGTATAGCCCTGCTACGAAGGGCTATAAGGCTATTAGAACATTCTGCCCCTAGAGGGCAGAATGTTCTAACAAATTAAACAAAGGGTTCTCGAAGCTCGAGGGGATATAAATCCCCTCGAACTTCGAGAAGCCTTTGTAGAACATTGGAATGTGGCTCTGCAGGCCTTTACTGGCCCGTAGTAGCAGGGAGCACTCCATTGTCTGCAATGGAGCTCCCAACATTCCAATGTTCTAATATGTCTTCAAAGGTGTTTTCAGGTTCAGTGACTTTATTTTGTAACTTCTTCAGAGGCAGGCAAAATATGTCTTTACAAGATTGAGACAACATTCAGAACTTTATGTCACCATTTTTGTGAGTATGATGCAAATTGATTTCAGTAGGCAGCTGGCATATATTGTTACTTGGAGTGAGAAGGATAGCGGAGGGATAAAAGGGGAAGAAAGATTTGCATTCATATAGCACTTGTTACCCCTGATGGGTGTTAAAGCGCTTTTCTGGTGAGTAGCACGCCACTCCGGAACCTATAAAGGATTACTGCTGAAAATTAGTATAGTAAAAAGGTATGAAGTAATTTGAGTAGTGGATGTCTTAATCAGTTATTTGGGTAGTATATTAGTATAGTGTAATATGGAATTTGAGAAGTGAACATGTTAGTCTGTTAATTTCGATTGAAAAGGATAGTGGAGGGATAAAAGAGTGAAAGATTTTTTTTAAAACATTTTTTTTAAGGTCTTGGCAATAGGAGGAGGCTTTTGGATGAGTAAAAAGGAGTTTTGGAGGGGAGGACTCAGAAGAAAGAGTTTAGAAAGGTTTGTTTATGGGGATCGGTATAGTAAAAGAGGTGTCAGATGATGCAAGGAGGGGTAGAGTAGGAGAGAGTCTAGAAAGGGTTATTTTGGCAATCATAGTAGTGGTTTGGGATAAATGAGAGAGTGGATGTAGAGGATATATTGATAGATGTATAGGATGAGAGATAGGTTAGTGCATTGGAAGGAGAAGTAGAAGAAGTTTGAGATGAGTCAGAAGGTTGGACTAGAAAATATATTGAGCGAAGTATAGGCTGAGAAATAGGGTAGTGCATTAGAAATGCTAAATTAGAAGACAGTGATACATATATAGATCAATAATTACATTGAAAGTATATAGATATATAAAGGAGGTAAGTATATGTAGATTAAAGATATTGATAGAGGCACAGGATGAGAAATAGGGTAGTGCATTGGATATGATTTTTCAGGAGAAAAGTAACAGACACACAGATCCAAGTACATTGAAGGTACATAGATGCACAATGGAAGTATGTACATGTGGACCAAAGATGATTTTTGTTTATTTAGTGTTATTATTTTTTTCTCTCAGCAACATAATTATTTTACATTTTTTTACAAAATAATACACAAAGATACGTACATATCTATAGTGACAAAAATGCTTGTATACAGAGGGATATGCTGTAAATTTCTGTTTGCGTATGGTGCTTATGTGGGGAAGAGCCAAATCTTGAGTAGTTTTCTGAAGATAAGGTGGTTGTCAGTGGACCTTATGTTGGGGGGTAAAGAGTTCCATAGTTTGGCTGCTTGAACAGAGAAGGATGTGCCACCCATGTTTTTTTTCTTGTATGGTGGGATTTTGAGGCGAGATGCTCCTTTAGAGCGGAGGTTCCTTTGTTGAATGTGTTTGGTGATTTTATGCCTGATGAAGAGCTGTCCCATTCCATGTATTGCTTTGTGGGTGACACAAAGCAGCTTGAACGTGGATCTCCTTGCAACCGGTAACCAATGCAGGGCTTTCAAGGCAGGGGAGATGTGGTCTCGCGGTTTGATATGGAAGAGTAGTTTGGCAGCCGAGTTCTGAATGCGTTGGAGTCTATTCATGATCTTTTAAGGTGATCTGTGGTAGAGGCTATTGGCGTAATCGAGTTTGGACAGAACAAGGGAGATGGTAGCTTGGACCGTGTGTGGAAATCTCAAATGAGGGAAAATTTGTTGCAGCGTTTTCATAGTAGCAAAGCTTGATCTTGCTAGTTTATCCACTTGGGCATTCATCGACAGCTTGGAGTCCATGGTCATTCCGAGGTTTCTTACTTCCTTCGATACTTTAGGCAGTGATCCCAGTTCATCAGGCCATGCGGCAAGCGGGTTGTAATGTTTCCAATCGCCACACGTGAGTATTTCAGTTTTTGAAGCATTCAATTTGAGATGGCTCCAGGTCATCCACTGATCCATGGCTCTGATACAGCTGAAAATTAGTGATTTTCCAATGTCTTTGGGGCATTCCAGTTGAAGGAGTATTTGCATGTCATCTGCATAGTTATAGCACGTGAGGTGAAATTTATTGATCAGTACTGGTAATGACTTCATGTAGATGTTGAAAAGAATGGGCGAGATGATAGAACCTTGAGGGACCCCTGCCTTTGTGGTGTACGGTTTGGACGTGAAAGGTGGGGTATGGATGACATTAGTTCTGTCTGGAAGGTAGGACATGATCCCGTCTAAAGCAGTTCCCTCTATGCCGGCTTCATAGAGTCTTTGTTTCAGAGTCTCATGGTCAACCGTGTCAAAGGCAGCTGAGAGGTCCAAGAGGAGTAGCGCAGCAACCCCGTTGCGGTCAACTGTATTCTTTAGGTCATCCCAGATGGCAAGGAGGGCAGATTCCGTGCCTCTTCCCGTACGGAATACTGTTTGGAAGTCTTAAAGTATATCATTCTCTTCAATGAATTGTGACATCTGGGCGAACGCTGCTATTTCTATCAGTTTGCCCAGGAACGGTCCATTTGTAATGGGTCTGTAGTTGTCAGGGTTCAGCGGGTCCAAGTTTGCTTTCTTCAGTAAAGGGCGTGTGCATTATTATTATTATTATTGTGTCTTTTATAAAGTGCGCAGCTACCCCAACGGGGTGTCCCGGCGCTAATTGATTAACAAAAAGATCCCTCGGAGCAGAGAGTTACAGGCGAAATGGAAAAGTTTTCAGAGCACGACGGAATTCAGATTCTGTTTTACTCATGCGCAAATCAAGCGGCAGTTTGTTTCATCTTTGGACGGCACATAGTTCAAAAGTTTTGCCTCCTGAGCGAACTTTTTTGAATCTGGGGTTGCCAGTAAAACGTTGGTGTTAGAGCGAAGGGCTCTCGCATTGCAGTAGGGGCGAAGAATGGATCTAATATGGGCAGACCCATTGCCCTGTGTGGTTCAATACGCTAATGTCATGGCTTTGAACTCAATTCGTTTGCTCACGGATAGCCAATGCAATTCAGGCATATATGGGGAAATGTGCTGCCTACGTGGAAGACCCCCAATCAGGCAAGCAGCAGCATTTTGTACCCTTTGAAGTTTGTGGCAGAGGCCAGTGGATAATCCCAGGTAAAGTCCATTAGCATAGTCCAGGTGAGAGATTATTAACGCATGGACTATCGTTTTCCTATTAGCACAGGGCAGATAGTTTATGAGTTTTTTTAAGATTTTGATCTTAGAAAAACATGCTGCCGAGACTGATTGGACCTGACGCCCAAATGATAGCTGGTGATCCCAGTGGACTCCGAGATTTCTAACGGAGTCCTTGGGGATAGGGGTTTGGCTCAGATCTTCCGGCCACCATAAATTCGAATTTAGTGGGGAAGGCTGGTTAAAGAAGAGCACTTCAGTTTTACCTGCGTTCAGTTTTAGAAAATTACGATCCATCCATTTGGCGATATCTCTGAGGCAGGATTTAAGGGGATCAAAGGTAAAAAGGGAAGGCTCCTCAAAGGTAAAAAGCAGCTGAATATCATCGGCATAAGACGTTGTTTTGATGCCTGACCGAGAAATCATATCAGCTAGAGGAGAGAAGTACACATTAAATAGAAGAGGGCTTAATGACGAGCCTTGGGGGACACCCCATTTCAATGGCCTAGCTGTAGAAGCAAAGGGGGGGGGGTGTGGACCTGTTGCCTTCGATTTGACAAGAACAAACTGATCCATTTGAGGACCCTACCCTGGATTCCTATAGCCCTCAACCTTTCCAGCAGTATGGAATGGGAGACGGTGTCGAATGCCGCTGATAAATCCAGCAGCACCAACACCGCCCTTGAGCCCCGATCCAGTGTCCAGCGGACTGAAACCGCCATCTCAATGAGGGCAGACTCTGTGCTATAGCCTCTACGAAAGCCATGTTGGGAGTCGTGAAAGAGACCATGGTTCTCAAAGAAACCGGCAATTTGCTGGTGAGCTAGTTTCTCCAAAATCTTGTCTGGAGCTGGAAGGAGTGATATCGGCCTATAGTTGGCCGGATTTTCTGGGTCTGCGTTGGACTTTTTTAGGATCGGGACTAAAAAGGCATGTTTCCATACTTCCGGATAGACGCCTGTGCTTAAAGAAAAATTCCATATAGGATTGAGAAGTGGATTGAGGAAAGATGCTAACGCTTTATACTGTTTTGCAGGCCAGGGTCTCCAGGGGATCCTGACCTACATTTAAGTAATTCCTGAAGAGAAGAATCCTCAGATATTTCTATGAATTCTGAGAGAACTAGACCTTGATTGTTAAGGTCCATCTGTACCACAGGGGAGTCAACACTGTCACTAATAGGGAAAGAGGCATAAATCTGAGCAATCGTATCCTCAAAGAATTCAGAGAGCTGAGTGCAAAGTTCTTGGGAAACAGGCTGCTGTCTAATCAGAGCCTGGGGGTCTGTAAATGATTTAACAATTGAAAAGATTTCTCGCGGGGCATTACTAGCTTTGTCAATCTTCTCAGCTAGAAAACCTCTTTTGTACTTGACAATCAGATTTCGGTACTCCTTAAGGGCTTTACGGTAAACTAGTTTACTCTCCATAGAATACCCAGATCTCCAGCTTCTTTCCAGAACTTTACACGCGGATTTCTGTTGTTGTAGTTCGTCCGAATACCAGGGGGCTGCGGGTGAAGCCCTGAAAGTTTTTATCGGCCTAAGAGGAGCCAATGAATCAATTGCCTTGCAAACCCACTCATTGAGATTAGAAATGCGAGAGTCCAGATCCTCAGCGGGGGGAGGACTGCTATCTTTAAAATACTCCTCGAGAGAGGTCTGGGAAATTTTACTCCAGTTTCTGCCTAGTTTCCTCGGGGTAGAAGTGGGTCTGTCGAAACAGGTCAGAAGGATGGAAAAAGGGATAAGAAAATGATCCGACCATATTACTGAGGTAGGGTCATCAATCGAGATGTCAGAAAGGTTGGAGCAGATTAAGTCCGGTGTGTGCCCGGCTCTATGGGTGGGAAGAGCAACTAACGGAGGCAGTTCACAAGCAGCCAGGGTAGATATAAAATTCGAGCTTATAGGGCAATAGGGATCATCAACATGTAAGTTACAGTCCCCAAGGACCGTAAAATTGGCACAGCGGGAACATGATTGAGTTATGTAGTCCAATAGTGCCGGGAGATGAGAGGGGCTGGAATTAGGGGGGCCATATAGCAAAAGACCCAAAAATGATACTGATGCTGAAAGTTTGATACAGAAAGGAAGCCCTTCGATACTATCAATAGGGTCAAAGTGCGGGGAGGTGATTGACCATTTATTTTTGTAAATAATGGCTAGTCCGCCCCCCTTCTTACCACCCTGTCTGTTTGCACAAATAATTTTAAAACCTTCAGGGATTGCCAGGGTAATGGCCGGATTAGTCTCCTCATTGAGCCAGGTCTCGGTCAGAAACAGAAAGTCCCAATCGTTGTCAAAAAGGGATTGCTGGATGTCAAAGGAGTGCTTGGCCAAAGACCTACAATTTATCAGTGCGATTTTGATGGATATAGTCAATTTGGGGCCCCGTGAGGGTGGCCAGGATGATATCATATTAAAATCCTCAAAGATGTTAGAGGAGAAACCATATTGCTTACAGAAAATATCCGCACTTCGGGGTTCCAGCGCATTGGCCCGGCCGTGAGAGCAGCCCAAGGCTCGTAATGCATCTAGTTCCCTGCGACTATAGGTGGTCCTTACCAGGTTAGTGTATCCCACAGCATGACCGGCCGCGTTCTGGTCACGGACGGGCGCAGACGGGCTTACCTTTGGCGCGCCTTTGGCGCGCCGTCGGTGCGCCCGCTGCGCGCGTCCACTGCGCGGCCGTGTAGGTGGAGCCATTTTATGCTGTGGAGGGCGTGGGAGGGAAAACAACTAGACCTCCACCCCCAGCCTCCCTCCAATGTGGCGGCTATGTCGCTTCCCTCATCAGCGCCTAATCGGCTGAGGGGAAGATTGTCACCGGGCAAGTGAGTAGGAAAGTGCCAATGTGCAGAACAAGTACAAAATAGCAAGACAATGTTTAAAAGCAGTTTTAAAAGATGCCTATGTCCCCGGCTTTCCACCTCAGAGACCTGTTAAATATCAATCAAATGTATGACTTTTTGAGTACTTCTAGAAATATTCCAGTAGTTAAGGAATCGTTGATGATTCTTCTTACTGGAGTGGCAGCAGAGGTTGTTAAAAGAATTGTCTTGAAAGTTTGTGGCGGACAGGGATCAGAAGGGCTGCCAGCAGGCCTGCTTGCTTTGACCAGGTCCATAAATTCATCGTGTGAGATGTGTTGGAAGGAACGGAGAGGCTTGATTAGAGCATTCTTGGATTGTTTTTTTGTACAAGGGTTAGTGCTGGTGCTTTGTTTCTGTTTTAAGTACGATTCCAACGTGTCTGCTTTGTCCGTGTAATGATTTGCCAGTTTGTCTGTGAAATCTTGAGTAAAAGGATGAGTTCTTTCTAGGAAATTTGGTGTGCGAAATTCATTAAGTATTTTATAGAATTCTTTATTTGCACATTTAGCGTTTTGAAGTCTGTCTGAATAGTACCTTTTCCTAGCTTTTTTGATAGCAGACTTGTATATTCTGTTAATTTTCTGTCGGTGAAGTTTGTCTTGTTTGGCATTTGTTTTGAGCCAGGTACGTTGCAGCTTTCTACTTTGTTGTTTTATGTCTTTTATTTCTATGTTTCTCCAAGGCACTTTTTTTCTGTCTGAATAGTACCTTTTCTTAGCTTTTTTGATAGCAGACTTGTATATTCTGTTAATTTTCTGTCGGTGAAGTTTGTCTTGTTTGGCATTTGTTTTGAGCCAGGTACGTTGCAGCTTTCTACTTTGTTGTTTTATGTCTTTTATTTCTATGTTTCTCCAAGGCACTTTTTTTCTTTTCTTCTGTTGTGTGGTTTTGAGTGGTATCAGGATGTCAAAAGCTTCCTGTAGCCACTCGTATAGATTTTGAACAGAGTTTATGCTTTCCAGATTTGTACTGGACGTTAGTTTTGTTTCCAAGTGTTCCAAATTGAGTTTGTTCCACGGCCGATAGGTGGATGGATGTAAGGTAGTTTTAGGTGAGTCCCTTAGTGTTGTTTTATGTTGGAAGGCAAGCAAGTGGTGGTCTGACCATGTGACTGGAGTTATAGTTTGAAAGGTAACTAGTTCATTATTAGCAAAAATGACATCTAGGATATGTCCAGCGGTGTGTGTCGGATTGTGGACAATCTGATGCAGGTTCAATGCGTCTAGGCCAGTGATGATAGTTTTTGGATAGGTCATATTGGGTTTATCAAACCAAATGTTGAGGTCACCCAGAACGCATAGGTTGGAGTGTATTATTATCAGGTTTGAAACTGTGTCCAGAAGTGCGCCTGGGAATGTTGCCTTGCTAGGTGGAGGTCTGTAAATGAGCAGGAAGTAACAGGAGGAAAACGGTGTAGGATTGCATCTTATTAGAAGAGCCTCACAATTCTTTATGGAGATGTTGTCAATTATTGATTCCTGAAATGTGGTTTGAAATGAAACAGGGTCAAGAATTATTTGCGTATACCTGGGTCTGAACTGGGGTGGCGAGGTGAGCTAAAGAACGATAATGGATTCAACCCAGATCTTTGACTGGGGGTGAGTTTCAGCACTCCGTCCATCCTCTCCTTGTGTTTGCTTAGGACTGCTTTGCGGCCTGGAGCCTGTCTTGAACCTCAGAGTCCTGTCCTGCTGCTTGAGCACTGCTTGATTATGTGCACCCAGGACTAGCAGGGTGGCTCTAAGTGCTAGTTTGCTAGCCTTCTGTTCAGAACCTCAGGGACAGAAAAGGCTCCTTTCATCTTGATCTCACATCTGGACCCAACCTGAGCGAGTCCTAGCCCCTCAAGTAGTCCCCCTGGACTCTTGTTGGTGGTGCTAAAGGTGCCCAGATAGCCAAAATTCAAAACTTGAGGCTTGAGTTTTGGCTAAGAACTGTTCTGAGAACCTAGAGAAGATTGGGACCAACCTCCTTGTCTCTATGCCCAAGGCGCATTACAGGTCAGTCTGACTTCGCTGCATCTCCCTCTACGTTCTTCTCAACAGAAGCAAATACTATTCTGTGATCCTTCGGCAAAGAGGTATCATGACTCTTTGAACTCTCATTGGCTACAGACTGCAGTTTCATACCACTGGGGATTTTTGACTTCCAAAAAAGTGACTAAGGCCAAACATAGAAATCTTCACTGCAACTAATTCTGGTTGCTCTCCAATGATGATGCTTCCTCCTCAGACATATCCTTCAGCCTTGCTCCACTGAACTTTACCTTCTCAGAATATTTTTTCTTGAAAAGTCTTCTAAGTCCAAAGGTAAGCACCGACCGGGCCCAATCCACTTTTTGTATCCGAACGGCACTCAATTGCGGTAGGCCTAACAGTGGTGAAAAAATGAAATTAGGTGTTCACTACTAGGACATGCAAAACTTACATGTCCTACCTTTTGATTACACAGCACCCTTCCATATGGGCTACCTAGGGCCTACCTAACGGGTGACTTATATGTAATAAAAGGGGGATTTAATGCTTGACAAGGGCTTTTAAATGCCAAGTCGACATCGGAGTAATACTGCGCTCACAGGCTCTGCAGTCTTTATATTAGGAAGGGTCACAGAACGGGAGAGCAGATAAAGGAAAGGTTCAAAAGAATTCAACAAGAAAATCTATACCATTTAGAGTACAATGTTATTTATTCACAGAGTACTACACCTTCTATTCGGTATTACATTGTATGTAAACTATTCATTACTAAATTTTTTCATTTTGTGACCAAAAGAGAAGGAGGATGGGGAATGGGACGGAGTGAAGTGGAAGGAGTTGGTCTAGGATAAGGAGATTAGTGAAGGTCAAAAATACATTATTCACAGATACAACAATTGTATGGCTTCTCATGGGAGCCAAACTTAAATGCCACACTTGATCATAGAGTTTATATCGCCATGCTTCAGTGATACATTATGTACAACTTGCTAGGGGTTGAATCTGGTACAAGGGGGTTGTTGTTGTCTATGTTTCGACCCTGGAGGGCGTAGGGTAGTTGGTCTCTTACAAAGCGGGTCTTCTTCAGGACAAAGGGGGGAACGGGGTGGGCAGGTTTCCACATCTCACCCGATTTCCTCTTGTCCTGTGACGATTAAAGCCGCATTGTCCTGCTGTTCTTTTCAATCCTCAATGAAACAGATTGGTACTCTCATCCCTACGCCCTCCAGGGTCGAAACGTAGACAACAACAACCCCCTTGTACCAGTTTCAAACCCTAGCACGATGTACATAATGTATCACTGAAGCATGGCGATATAAACTCTATGACCAAGTGAGGCATTTAAGTTTGGCTCCCTTGAGAAGCCATACAATTGTTGTACCTGTGAATAATGTATTTTTGACCTTCACTAATCTCCTTTTCGTACACCAACTCTTTCCACTTCACTCCCTCTCATCCTCCTTCTCTTTTGGGCACAAAATGAAAAAATGTAGTAATGAATAGTTTACACACAATGTAATACCGAATAGAAGGTGTAGTACTCTGTGAATAAATAACGTTGTACTCTAAATGGTATAGATTGTCTTGTTGAATTCTTTTGAATAGTTCCTTTATCTACTCTCCCGTTCTGGGACCCCTCTGATATAAAGACTTAATACCCAGGTCCTAGCGACTTTTTTCGGGTTGACCCTTGTGTCATAACGCACAGGCTCTGCAGTGACAGGCCTGAGACATGTTTAAAGTACTATTTGTGGGAGTGGCACGATCAGTGCTGCAGGCCCAGTAGTAGCATTTCATTTACAGGCTTTGGGGACATGTAGTGCACTCTACTAGGGACTTATAGATTACTTAAATATGCCAATTGTGGATAGTCAATCAAAACATGCTTTAAAGGGAGAAGCACACATACTTTAGCACTAGTTAGCAGTAGTAGAGTGCTCAGAGTACTAAGGCCAACAAAAATAAATCATCAAAAATGTGAGGCAAACAGGCAAAATGTTTAGGGAGGGCCAACCTAAGGCTGTCAGGTTTAACTAGAATGCAACAGATTTGCCAGTGAATATTTTACTCCTGCAAGGGACCGCTCCTCGTATCCCCAAATTCAGTAGACGCACAAAGCCTGGGATTTTATAGTAATTAGTGTTTGTTATGTACTAACCTAATCCAAATCACATGGATTAGGATTATCCCAAAAACTCAAATGTTAGTAATGCGATTCAAGCAAAGAAAATATGTATCCCCAATCATTATTTATCACAAGGCCCTAATTAAGCAGACTAGAACTCCCTATTTGCCTTGTGACTTCATACTTAGTTTTTTTGACTATTGGTGAGTTATTTAATACCCTCTGCAAACCTGCTGTGAATCAAAGGATCCACATTTAAACATGTCAATATGCAGCATGTCCTCTATCTTTCGGTTTGTCTGCCTACCCCTTTCCATCCCTCCCTGTTTGTCCTATTTCCTATAATGTTTCTATGAAACTCGTAGAGGCCCTCTCAATTTAGCCGAAAACAGCATATAAAGTACTCAGAATCATTAGTGCTTGTTTCTTTCAAAACTCTGTTAATGTGGAAATAAAATCTTCAACAAAGAGATCCTGCAAAAACATTTAAAAAATCCCTTCAGCCTAATCGGCAAAGAACAAAGGGTACTTTTGAAAACATGAAATAGAACAATATTCGGCTGCTTACTTTGCATGAATGATGCAAGAGTGATGAAAGAAAAGCACATTTATAGGCCTAAAGATAAGTCAATGTAAACTGAGAAGGTGATTGGTTGCTCCCCGAGTCAGATATAATGCTGTTATTCAGGAGAAGGAAAGGAGGTCCAAACTCCCAAGTAGATTATTGCTCTATCTGCTTGATGGGGAGAAGCCATTCAAAGAGTTGACATCATGAGGCCTGTCAAATTATAGTTTCATATACAACTGTGACATATTTAAAGAGTCAAATGAGACCAATATTGAGATAACCTTGACTCAGAAGATGAATCAGCCAGTACCTGCCATGCGGGACAGGTCTGGCACTACTAAGCGACTGATGTGTACTAGGAATAGAGCCTTTGGTGGGCCGAGTGTGAGACCATGGAGAAGGGTGTGAGGAAGGCCAAACTTTCCATTTCATCCACAATGAGAATTCACCATAGAGTGTCATTGGTTCTACATAGGCAATGTAGTCATCATCCAGTTCTGCATCAGCAGGAAGGGATCTATCATGCTTGGTTTGCAGGAAGGTTTCCTTTCTCTTTTGCCCAGGACCATAAGTAAGCACTGAGGTGATTGTCACTATGGTTGTCCGGAGGGGGTTTCATTGATGGCAGGTTGCATTGTGCATGGTCCAGAATGTCAGGCCTGCAGTTCAGAGGAAGGAATAGGGTGGTCCAGCGGATCGGAGACAATAATTGGCCCAAAGGGCAGGATGTCAGGCATCCTGTCTCTCTTATTTAATTACCCATGATATAAACTGATAAAAACAGTGAATTGTGGGTTAGGGTCATTACAAGGATGGTTTTCTTTCTAGTTTGTACTGCAAGAGCTTTCCTTTCTAAAATCGCTTTCAACCATATCCCCGTGATCCCAATTCATGCAGCTTGTTACCCTGTTGTAGTCTCCCTCCTAGAAGATTATACTAGACTCTTTCTCTACTGTCTCTTAAGGTAGTTTTGGTGGCTTGCTTCCTAACACTTGTAAAGATCTAAAGGTTTAAATAAGATCTATTCCTTTTGCAAAAGAGGTTATTTCTGTCTTTCGTGTCATTTTCTAACTACCTGGGTCTACTTAAGGGTATACATGACACTTTTTCAAATGTATCTAAAATGCAAAGTATCACTGTGAATACAGGAAGTAGTCAACATTTATTCGAGCAGTCACGAATGAAGCAAGAGGGGTTTTATGTGCATCGAGTGCTCAACACTTTCCCTGGCATCTAAGGTGTTGAATAACTGTGAACCTCTTTCCACTAATGAGTTCAAAGTTGGACCACTATCTGATCTATGTAAGACTGACCTGCAACCTTGCTAAACTGTGACACCCATATACCCTACTGATGTCTGCTTTATGCCAAAGCCTACTCAAGTCCTTGGTGTCCAGGAAAGCAACCAGAATGCTTGTTGAAGTTATGTTACCTAGTAAATACTTAGAATATACTTCAATATATCAGTAAGGATACTAACACTGACCCAGTACTATGAGCAGATACTGGAAGGTGTAATGGGAGGGGTGTTGTAATGTGTGGGCTGAGTAGTACACCTAGAAGAGTGCAACATTCTTGTCCTTTCACTGTAGCTCGTTTTAAACCGTTGCTTACATTTGCATCACCTTTAGATATGTGGAAGACTACAGGTTGTCTATGAAGTAAGTGCTCAGAAGGTAGAACCTTGCGTGTGGACACTGCAAGGCAATTGGATTTACTATCGCTGGGGAATTATGCAGTATGTCCCTATTTACAAAATGTATGCTGTCTTTATTGAGGTTTGTCACAAGAACAGTCAAAAAACTTCTCTTAACCCTAGTGCCTCTGCACTAGTCGGTTGCCATGTACTAGACTAGAGTGTTTACTGGAACGTGAAGTAGGACATGAGTTAGAAGAGACACCCCTCATTCTTGGTAGGAATTTGTGTTGAGTTTCCATAAAGTACAACCAATCTAGGGCCAGATGTATTAGTATATTGGTCACAAATTATGCTGGTCACAAATTGCGACCCTCTCTGAAAGATGTCTATTGCAGGGATGGTGCCTGCAACAATCAACATACCACCATGACTGCGTTTGCCCTTAAATAGAAAAGCTTATTTTTCTGGAAAGCAGTCAGTCTTCCTTATAGAAATCAAGGATGCATTAAAAATCGTTTCTTTATTATAAACTTTCTGGCAGTGGTACCCTGAATGACTACCAACAGCGCAGGGTTGGATTAGTAAGGCGGGCACTCTGGCAATGGCCGAGAGGCTGGCATCGAAGTGCCAGCTGTGGGCTGCTTTTATAGCAGCTGGTGGGGCCAATTTGGACTGTGTCTGGTGTGTTTTGATGCCGCCAGTGCCCATTGGGGCCTTGAGTGGCCTTTCTGGAGGCAGATGGCATCTGTTTCCTCCCTTATATCAAAGGGCAGAGGTGTCACTATCTTTCTGTCACTGGGCCGGCCAAGTAACGTGCGCATACTGAGCGGGGTCAGGGTGGCTGAGCAGAACTGGCCTCACTTGTTTTATAAAACTTCACCGAAGCAGTGTTTCGCGGAAAGGCAGTATGCCAATGTGGGACACTTTTTCGCATGCCTGGGCCGATTTCTTATCCCAACCCAACCCTGCAACAGTCTCCGAAACATTTGCCAAAATTCACAAAGGGGAAGGCACCCTTTCCCCTTTGCATATGAGTTACCACCCCAGGTTGGGGTATAGCAGCGTTTCAATGGTTTATGACTGCTTACAAAACCCAGGCGAGGGCAGCGGTTCTCTACGGTGGGGAGCTTTGGGGGCACTCCTGTAGGCCCGAAATTGTAAAAACAGAAAATAAATTTATTCGGCAGCTACTGGCGCTTCCCCAAAGTACACCGCTTCTTCCTCTAAGGCTAGACCTGGGATTGAGTTTTATTGAGGATGAGCTAGCATTAAAACCCCTTAGGTTCTGGCGCAGGCTCTGGATAACGCCAGAACTGTTGAACTATAGGCTAGAACTTAAGGAAATGTTGAAACTACAATAGTGCAGCAAAAATTCCCTGGCTTGTTTTAATTAAACAGGAATTTGGTAAAATAGGTCTACACGCCCTGTGGCATGATCCTGAAAGGGCGTGCCGTGAGGTTTCAGGCAAGTCCCTTACGAGGACTTTAATGGATAACAAACTTAACACGATACTGTATGACTCTCATGCTGGCACACTGACTAATTTGTTTTTAACATTTGAAATATCTTACTGCTTTGAGGATTTTATGGACGTCATCTATCCCATTGGATCAAGGAAACTCTATATACAATGGAGATATGGTACATTACCCCTAAGGGCTTTTACAAGTAAATGGTCCTCCTCTACAAACAACATTTGTCCTGGGTTTCGCTGTAGCTTAGAGGATGAACTTCACATACTCTTATTTTGCCCAGCCTACAGTAAACCCAGGAAGTACTGGCTAGTACCGTTATGTAAAAACATGGGTTTCGTACAATGTTTACACGCTTTCAGAATCGTAAAGACACACACGTCTGGACACATTGTATTTACACTCTCGAAGTACCTATCAGCTATGTGGTCCAAGCGACGATTTTTAATTGCAAATGAATGCCAGGGTTGATTTTTTTTTTTTTTTAAGACTGTATGAATTGTACTATCTTGCATGTGCTGTGTAAATACATCTTTTACCTGTACCCTTTTATGGCAAAAAAAAAGCCAAAATAAAGATTTCATGAATGAATGACTGCTTCTTCGGTCCTAATCCATTGGATCCATATGGATAGGAATCACTATTTGAAAGGAACACCTACAACACGCCCATTCCAAAATGGATTCATTATTAATTTTGAAATCCCTTTTTCGGAGTTAGTAAATGTTTACCGACTCTTAAAATAGGTTTGTACATTTGGAAACACGCTTTTGCAGTTCAAGCCTCTAATTTGGAGTGTTTGTAAATAAAAAACATTTAATAAGTCTGGCTCGTAATTCCTATTAAACACAGGAGTTTAAGAAGAATCCAGCAATTTCCTTGTTAGGGTGGCTTAAGCAGCAAGACTTTCCTCCGTAAAAATTGCATCCGGTACCCGAGCAGCAACACCAAAACACAAATTAATTTTTTTGTAATTGAAAATATAAAATAAAAAAGTTAAAAAGGGGCGTATGTAATAATTGAAAGAATACAATACTGACGGTAGGCCAAGCAACTGGCTTTCCGGGGAGTTGTGGAAGAGGTTTTTATAAGGTCGTCCATATAGGGGTTTGATGCTTTTTCCTGGGTGAATCAAATCAAAATTCTTGCACATTCATATCCTTTCTTTCACATTTCTATGTTGCAGTTCCCCCAATAAACACTACACTGCACTGCTATTCTCTAGAGTTTGACAAAATGGCAGGACTAAGCTTAATCTATGTTCCCCTCACTCCGTGTCCTAATTATTCCAAAAGCCAATCTACTCTGGTTCTTCAAGGATCAATGCACACCCCTTCCAGATATACATGCTGTTTCCACCTAGAACCTTCACGTCTGTCTGTGTGATTTCTACCCTTCCCCATATTGGGTAAATAGTGGACCCTTTATTTATTATATCCCACGAAGAATGACTGCCCCCTAAAAAGAACTAGAGAGAAAATACACTTTGAAAACAGGATGGCTGTAGTCTCTCTTGAGAAATGGCATGCATCTCTTATTAGTCTTTTAAAATGTAAGTACAGGCAGAGCTTATATTTTGAACTTGAAGCATTATGACTAAGGACTGATTTATATATTGGCGGTATGTATACTCCATCCCAAGGGTGAGAGAGTATACATACCACCAGTTTGGTCAGTTTGGCCATTGCAAAGACAACTCTGTCTCTGCAATGGCCACACTACTCCAACTGCCCTGGGAAGTAAGGCCATTGGAGAATTTGCTACATGTCCACCTATACAATTTAGATGGGTGGACGTCTAGTCATTTTTTACAGTTCCTTGGACATCTAGTCATTTTTTACTGTTCCTTACCCCCAGGTAGAAACTGGCGTAAAGGAACAGTGAAATCATTATAATATTCCCTCCACAATGGGAGAAGACTCCCATGCAAAGTGGAGCATCATAATTGTAATTTTCAAAAAGAAAATCTTGTTTTGGGGTTTTCTCTTTGAAAAGAAAATAGGAGTACTGTTTGTTACAGGTCTGCGTCCTACCCACACAGAGCCTGATTCACAAATGTAAACTTACACTTTTGTGTACTTTACCTACTTTTTGGTAAAATAATGGTAAACTTAGACCAAAAGTCTAACTTTACTACTTTTCGGTATACACAAAGGTAAGATTAGACCAAAAGCTTAAAGGCCCGATTCATAAAGGGAAAGTGATACAAAAGTCTACCTTTACAACTTTCGGTATTCACAAAGGGCATCTACTACTCATAAATGCCTTTTGTGAATACCAAAAGTTGTAAAGTTAGACTTTCGTCTAACTTTACCTTTGTGAATCGGGCCCAATCTTTACTATTAGTTACTTACCTTTGTGAATACCAAAAAGTAGTAAAGTTAGGGGTATATTCACAGGAACGTGTGATAACTACCGCATGAGTAGCGTAACGCAACTTTCAACATTGCAGCCTATTGCGGGAAAATAACCCTGTGTCAACGTGGAATTCACAACACGGCAGTAACATGCGATAGACACCAGACACCGTGGCAAATGTCCACGTGAAAATCAAAGCCACGCCGCTAAAATGCGATATGCGAACGCTAAAAAAATATCCGATGAGGCCAAACGCTGTACAAAAAGTAGAAAAAATCAGCCACAGGCCTACGAATCTCACGCGTCTTGTGGGACAATGCACCATAAAAATCACAGAAAATATGCACCAGAAACAAGCCAAAGCACGTAGTAATATGGATGTCCCCAGAGCCAGCGCAGAGGCCAACTCGAACCCCACAACACCCACAGACTACCAGCAAAGAACAACGGGGTCAGGGAAGGCCAAGAAGAAGAGGGATAGGAAGAAGGGGTGCAGACAGTAGGAAAACAAGACCAGCGTCACGGAGGTGACAGAACATTACCAGCAACTGACCCACTAGCAGACCACCTGGATTGCAGTCAGAGTGCTGAGGAGGCCAATCCAGGAGGCCAATAGGAGTCGGCATGACATGACTACCTAAACCAGTCACCAACCCGCCGCCAACAAGAAGGCAGCAACGGAGACAGGGGGTGGCAGTCCAGCGCCCTTGGAGGAGTTGGAGGAAACCCAGGCCACAGTCATCAGTGTGGAGACTGGGCAAGGAGTAGGGAGTACGGACACAGCTCGAGAGGACCTGACAGAACATCAACAGGGAGTGCAACGAACAGGGACTGGTGAGACGGGGGAGATGGGCACAATGGCATACATGCACAACGAGGAGTAGCACACTGCACACCCACAAACACCCAGGATCATGTCCCAGATCCCCTTGGCACACTGCGGCACACACACATAGCATGAACGGCACACCCACATTGACGACAACCTGGAACAATGCCTATAGCCGACACTGCAGAACAGAGGACACAACTGGCCCCGCACATGCACAGTAACATGCTGACTACATCTGACAGTGCCAGAAACAGTGAAATGGAAATGTACGTGTACGACCTCACATACGTTAATTAGTCCGAATGTACACTGTCCCACAGAAGAATCCAACACTCCCCAAACAGTCACAATGTACATTACAACACAGTCTGCATGCAAACCAGCACAATGTGCCAACACATATGTCAACACAAATTCCACACACACCTCCTCTTCACATCGCAGAGGGGCACACAACACCTTCAGCAGAGCACAAAACACAACTCATCAGTGATGCCAGAAAGGACCACCACACCATCGACACCAATGCCCTACAACAGCCCATGGGTATCTCACGCAATCCTCCACCAGGACCCAGCCAGCCAAGCAACTCAGGGGGGAACAGAGCCTGCAATGGCCCACACAGCAGAAAGCACCCGCAAGCACAGCTGGCTCACAACACTTCACAAAACCACACATAGCACCCCAATGCCATATGTCAGCATGTCCAAAGGAGATGACCCAACAGGTGTGGGTGGGGCCGAACCAATGGAATGTGAACCAGGACACATATGTAGGGGGTCTATCGCCCTTCAGGGCCCACCCACATCCCACTAAGGAGACCTACGCTGCCATAGAGACACATGCAGATGCACATTCACAGAACAGAACCATGCTCAGGGGCGCGCAAATAACAGTTACACACCCATGTTGGCGGTGCGGATGATGGACCTGGCCACTTCCCTTACGAATTGAGTGAGTGACGACAAAGCTACATGTCCAAGCTCCAACCCGCTGCCTGCGGTGACATGTTTGCATCCGATGTACACAGCACAATGTAATGTCATAGGGCCCAGGGCCCACATGCATACTACAAGACCACAGGGACACACACAGATATCATGTTGAACTGGCTACGGGCACATGCGCCCGGTCCCTTTATTGGCAGGGCCACATGTACAGTGACGCCTGTGCTAGATGTGTGTGGGGTGAGTGTAAGCCATTCCAAACAGAATGTCTGGTGCTGACAACCACTTGATTATTGGACACTAGTGCACGGAAACTGAAGACACATGCAATACAGAGTCAACTGCTGGCCAACATGGAGTGAGCCGGAGAAAGTCCAGAAGACAGTCAACATGCAAACAGAAGTGTCCGTGAGTTGCAGTGCACTGGGCTTTGGACACTAGAGATGAGCACGCTCATGTGAAGAAAAAGTCTTGGATTGTGTCACTTCGATATATATTTCTGATGCAAATGCAGTGGGGTGTGTTAGACCTGCAACATCTTCCAAATCAACGTCTCAGGGCCCCCACACTATTTTAGTTGACATACCTGTGCAACCGCCGCACAGAACAAAATGCAATCAGCAACGGGCAATGGCCTGCGGTGCACTGAGTCACTGGCACCTGGAGTGCTGAGCAGGGCATCAGCCTGATGATGGCATCCACAACAGGCCTGAGCAACTCCGTAAGTCTGTCAGAACCACCACTTCAACTCTGGCAGATGGTGTTTGGAGGTGGTCTTCGTGGTGCTGGCGTTTGCCTCCTGCAGTGATGCGTCGTCCGGGCCTTTCTAGACTCACTTTGGTGTGTGGGCCCTGGTGGGACGCATTTGGGCCTGGAGGCTGCGTATAGCGCAAGGCCACAGAGCAATGGCGTTGATGACCCCAAGGCCTACGCCTCAGGGGCCAGCGAATGTCTACGGAGAAGTGGTACCGGACAGGACCAGCACAGAGTTAATGGCCCCGTATCAACTGCGGCCGGCACAGGCACCCAGCCACGGGATGGTGACTTGCAGTGCAGTCAAATGGCCATGCAACCTGAGCGGTTCACCAACAATGTCCGAGGTGTATGTTTCGGAGTGTTTTGGGGGACATTGGAAGGTGTCCTCTAGGGCAAGACGCTGACAGGTTTGATTTTATCCGGAAGCAGAAAATGGAGGAGTGGAATGAAACAGCCTCATTGCCACAACCGATTTGGTATCAGCTACATGAGGATGAAAACTGTCCCCTAGTCCATAGGCTCAGACACCACCAACGTTTGACCAGTGAGTGTCCATGAATGTCGGGGAACAAACTTAGTGGCACCAGGGCTGAGAGGGAATGCAGTCTGCGATGATGCTGGTACATTGATATGAACTCCGCCATTGCTGAATCATGACTCTGTGACCTATTGGACGGCAGTGTAGGCCGGAGGCAGTGGTCAGCAGTGGCCCACAGCCATGTGTCGTTGGCTCGCGATGCACAGCCTAAGTGACACCAGGGCAGTTGTCGGTAGTGTACAAACACCTCTTTAACGATGATCCTCTTCTCTCCACCAAGATACAAGGAGTCAACCTCTTACGCCTCTCCTTGTGTGCAATGATATGTAATTTACCTTTGCATACTCAATGTTCAGTTCAGAATCTGTGACCTACTCAAGCGCAGCCTAGGCCCAGAGCAGTGTAGACCGGAGACAGCAGTCAGAACGACCATTCACCGAGTGTCGCCGGCATAGGTTGGTGGCCCTACCGGCCCGCGTAGTTCAGGTTCAGTGGCACCACGTATTCTGTCACCTCCATGACTGTGACCTAGCTTTCGTCTAGACTGAGCGCATCTTCCTCTTACTCCTCTCCATGCGACCACTGGTGTGGACTCTGCCATTCGTGAATCGCGACTAGGTGCTGGATATGAGACCTTCTGGTCCACAGGGTAGTCCTGGTCCCTCATCCACGTGTCGCCAGCGGGTGTTGAACAGGGTTTGTGGCAGCACATGTCGCCCACTGGCGTTGAACAGGGTTTGTGGCAACACGTGTCGCCGGCTGGCGTTGAACAGGGTTTGTGACAGCACGTGTCGCCGGCTGGCGTTGTACAGGGTGAATGCCACCATGTGTCCCAAGATAGGCATATGGAACTGTGCATCGCGGATCGAAGGGAGTCATGTGATGTGGTTGCTGGCTCGGATTTGGGGTCACTGCCATTCAGGAGCCAGGACACAGTTTCACATATGGGACCCACTGGGCCGTAGAAGACGCCGGTAGAATATGTCAACAAGGAAGATGTAATGTGGGCCGGCGTCGGGGGGACAGCGGTGGTCTGAAAGGCTGACTGGGTGGCAGGCCTCAGGCTTGGAGCTTACACAGGCACTTGGTGGGCCCTCCGTGACACACACTGATGTTGGATTCTGATCAGTGTGCCCTGACTGCGTAGGTTTAGGCCTGACGGGTTCGTGGTCCAGCTGGCCGGGGTATGGCAGGCACACAGGATCTCAGGCAACTCGGCTAACAAGGACGGCATCGGTCTCATGGTGGGGTGGGAGGCACTGCCCTGGCAGAGACATTAGGCATTCCAGAAGAGGACCACACTCAGGGTTACGTGCTTTTTATTCACACCCATACGCTGGACGGGCATACGCCGCCCCATCCCATTTTGCTCACGTTTACGGGGGGAGTAACAGGCAACATTTCCAAAAGGACCCCCACTGGCTGGGGTGACATGGTTGCGTCCACTGTCTACTACACTCTGTTCAGCTCTTCATTGCCTCTCTTGGCATTGGGTACTTACCCAATCATGGTTCTACTGCATCCTTCACACATGCCTGGTGCCTCCTCTCCCCACATTCCTCTATTGTGTGGCTGAGGTGCCATGCCTTTGATTGGTCATGTTCATAGATTGCCCAGGTTACCATTGTAAGTTGTTCTATCGTGTCTGGTGGGTGGGCATGTAGTTGTGCATATTGGTTGTGAACTTGTGACGAGTGCATTGCCAGAGTTGTGGATTGTAAGGTTGTAGAGTTGAGGTGAGTGGGGTGTTAATTGGGAACTTGCCAAGGGCTGTGCTTTTCCCTTGGTGCCATCCTGGGAAGGCTGGTTGCTGATGGACTGTCGAAGTGTGAAGGGATCATGCACACTGGCTGTGTATTTGAAGGCGACATTGGTGTAGGTCCCACAGTGTTCTGATGTTGCCTGCACATTGATGTGTGACATGTGCTTCCTGTTGCACTGATTGTGTGCTGTGTCACCAGGGGGCACAGGTGGGACATGTGTGCAGTGGATTGCCCCTAACACATGCGTGCATCCGGCTATGACGTATGGTCCTTGCTTGGTCTCCAGCGGTTCCTGCGCATTGTGTTGGCCCTACAGGGCCTGGGGTGCCAGAGTGATGGTGATGTCCAGGACAGGTGTGGCAGGCTGTGAGACTCCGCCGACTCAGGCAGGTGTTGGTTGGACTGTGCCAGGGGCCAACAGGTACAGCACAGCCAGCAGCTTGGTGTTGGGTGGGATGTTGGTTGTCCACTGTGTTGGTGCCGTTGGCCTGTTGGGTGATGATGGCCAGGATGCGTAGGACGGTTGTCCATTTCAGCCTGTAGTGGACAGTGACATTGTCAGATGTTGTGCCTGTGAGGTAGGTGCATTTCCTGGCGGACCGCTGTCTTTGTCTGCGCTGCCTTTGTGGTGGTCCAGGGGGTGGGGTTTGCCGGGTGGGTCTTGTGGCCCTCTTCGGTGTCTGTGCTGCATGTTCAGTTGCTCCATAGCATCTGTTACCCTTCCAATGATGCCCTGGGCTCAGGTCCCTATTTAGGTCAGGTCCTAGCAGGTGTAAATTTCCTGCTGCTAACTAGCCTTATAGCGTGTTTTGTGTTCTTATCGCCGATCTGTCTGGTCATTGTGAATGTTGAGGTGTGGTGTTGTTGCAGCTTTATGCATGGGAACTCCTACTCTGCATCTCATTAGCGATAGTTGCATGGGTCCTCTGTGACGATGTATTTTGCGGCTGCTATAGTGGGAAAACTGGTGCTGTGGGCTGTTAGCACTTGCTTGTGAATGGTGGGGTAAATTTATCACGACTTTGGCTGCGATAAAGTGCCGTTCATTTGGCGATAGCTCCTTGTGAATACACCCCTTAGACTTTTGGTCTTGGTAAACTTTTGGTCTAAATTTACCTTTGAGAATACCAAAAAGTCATAAAGTTAGACTTTGGTCTAACTTTACCTTTGTGAATCAGGCTCACTGCCCTTTATCACAGAGTAAAATAGATTAAAATGAACCACTGTGTTTGCGGTTCCTGCCAATGCCTTTATAAATTACTGCCTGCTTAGCAGTCATTTATACATTTGGTGGGTGGTCAGTCAGTCATGGGAACAGAGTAATTTACTCCATTCCCATTGCGGGCCAACCACAGTTATATAAACGTGGCCCTAAGTCACAATGACAGCCGATTTACATAGTGTTGGATTTTAGAATTCCCAGTGCACAGTTGCATTTAGTTTTGATTTCAAAGCTCGGGCCTAACTTGCAGTCTTACATGGTTACTTCCCAGCTCCTGTTTAAGGTTTTTAGCAGACAGTTTTTAGGCAGGTGTGAGTGGCAAAAAAGCTTGCTGCAGATTCACTTTGGAACGCTGCATCTTTGGCATGTGCAGCCATTCTGTGAACTCTACATCCAACTTATAAAATGTCAAATATGCTGACCAAATGGCTGAAAATGTTTGTATGAGTAAGGTACATATCTGCAATCACTATGCTTAGTTGCTAACAAAGAACATTATATCTACCCACTAATTTCAGCATTGCATAATGAATGAGCCCAATATTACACTTTCTTTTCTAGGTCTCTCATCAACGCTCAATGAAAGCAGACAAATAAGAGACATACACCAGTTAAACAAATTACAGAAAAGCAAAAAAAGTGAGAAAGTACCAGCCCTGATGACATTTATTTTAAACCAGCAACATTTCCAAAATGTCCTAATTCCAAGTAAATTGAAATTTTCAATATTTCTCAAAATGTTGACATTATGCAGTTCTGCGTAATTGCAACCTGGAGTCTCATCTATACAGAAAAATGTTTTGGTGAGAGACATTTTCTTCTGTAACTAATCTTCTGCTGGTATCTTGAAGGCTTTTTCAAGTAAAGTGCTTGCTTGTTTAATAAAAAAACACACGAGTTTCCTTCAAACCACATGTTTCTTTGATAGTGTAAATTTGCAATAGTTTATTTGAAATGCATAAATTACACAAAAGGATTGCACATCTCTTGTAAAGAGCTGTTAATAGCAGTCAATATGCGATTGTACAGTGGTGATAAATCAGTCTGGAGTCTCCCATGGGAAGTAAGAATTGGTCATGTAGTAGGATGCACACATTGAACTGAGTTTAAATACATTTTAAAAAGTTTGAGACAAATGGGGTTAAGTATATCAGTATGTTCCTGTAAAAATCATGGGTATTTTGGAAGCTAGTCAACAGACCTGGGAGATAAGGCAAGCGTCCTGTGAAAGTCATTTTACAGTTTTATTGGATGTTCTTATAGGCCATATTTTTTGGCTGGACATTCAACATTTGGTCACAGAATAAGATCTTATGAAGTAAGGAAGAAGCACATTTCTCTAGAAGGAAAGATTAAAAATGTAGAGAACTATTTTTGTACAGACAGGTGCTAGAGGCATTTGGAGGGTCTACTAATTCGTTTTAGAGATCCAAAATCCACAAAATCAAGCGATTTATGAATTTAAAGGGGTTTCTAATATAATTATAAATGCAGGGTATCTGTCAGAAATCGATGCATGTTCCATCTGCTAATCCTGTGGTTTCCTCTCCTCAATTAGAGGCAACAAGACTGTAAACTGTGGCATTGCAAACATGAAAAATGCAGAGATGTCCACTGACTTGCTTAGAAAAAACTAACAGCATGTTAGGAACTTTGGCCCACATGCATCAAAGTTGGAGATTGCGATTTCTTATTTGCATTTTGTAAGGAATTGCAAATAAGAAATCGCAAAATGGTATTCATCAATTTTTTCGCGATTTTTTTGCGATTCGCAAAATGTCGCAATTAAATGCGATTCGCGCTTTTTTCCGCATTTTGCGAAATCGCATAACGCGAAATCGCATTTTGCGATTTCGCAAAATGCGAAAACAGCACAGTTGATGAATTGATGCAGTCTGATTACCTGAGAGCCACAGAAGGCAATCAGGGACACCTGATGTTCCCTTTGAATGTAGCTCTGGCAGTTGATCTCAGAGCTTGGTGAGGAAGGTTGGTTATTGCTGCAGTGTGTGTTTTGGAGAAGGAAAAACATGGAAAATCAAGAGGCAGAGGGGCCCTCCAGGAAGAGAAAAGTCAAATTTTCTGACAAAGAGCTTGAAATTCTGATTGAGGAGGTGACAGACAGGCATGAACAGTTGTTTGGGAAACTGTCTCACAAAGTGCCTGATGCTGTAAAAAGGAATATGTGGCTCAACATTCAGTCAAAGGTGAATGCAGTTGGAGTGGCTCACAGGGAAATCTGCAATTTACAAAAGCGCTGGTATGACTTGCGCAGTCGTGCTAAGGAGAAGATAGCTGAAAGAATAAAATCAGCAAATAGAACTGGAGGGGGCCCCCCTAAAGACACACCAACTACCCCTTTGGATGACCTTGTGGAAGGGACACTTCTGACTGAGGCAGTTGTTGGAGTCATAAACATAGACACTTCAGACCTCATCACTCCCTCTGAAGGTAAGTTAACATGTGTTTGGTAATGTAAGTGTGTGAATGATATAGTTATTAATTTCCATAGTGAAGCATTTAAAAGCAAGACTGTTCCAACATTTACATGCTTGGTTCATTACATTTAGAAGCCAACTTGCCTATCTGACAGGGAATTTAGATTGGTCACAGTAATGCATCATGGTTAATGTAGTTTCTGAGAAACACTGCTTGACATGCAAAAGTTTTACATCTCATAAAAAAATACATAACAACAGATATGTTAGTAAATATCCAAAATTTATTTAAACCACATCCATGAGCTACAATTAATACTTTTATTAATCACAGCAAAGCACTTTCAAATCAAAATATCTGTTTTTATTTCACAGAATTACTACAAGAATTGATAGAGCGAGATCTAAGAGATTTCACTAACTTAGAAATTCAAATAAATGAGGATGCCAACATGCCAAGTACCTCAACAGCACAGGAGACATTAACTGAAAGGCAAAGAGTACGCCAATTATTGCAAACAGAATCTGAGGATGAAAGTACTCAAAGAAATGCAGTCTCAACACCAGAGCCCACACCAACAGCCAACAATGTCAGGCCTAGTAGGCGAAGGAGACAAAGCCAATTTTACAGAAGGCGTCCAAGGACATCCACAGTGTCTATGTTTGAGGAGGGTTCCACCACTGGTAGTCATGTTGAGGATAAAATATTAAAAATACAGCGTCTGCAAGGAAAAGACATTAGAATTATAAAAGGAAACATGAAGTTTATGTGCAAAAACATAGCAGGCATGCACAGCACTATGAAGAAGATGGCTGATGATTTCAAATGCACCCAAGAGGCTACTGTTAAAAAAATGGACAGTATAGCAAAATCATTGGAATCTATTTGCACAGTAATGACATTGCAACATAAGGAAAGTGTTCATAGGCACCTTAGGCAACAGACAACCTTAAATGGCCAGAACAGACTGTTATCAAGAATTTCCAATTCATTGTTCAAAATTTGCAAACAAAATGCAGAAATTCATGATAAAATTAATGCTTCATTTGTGGCAATAAGAAGGGGAATGGAGAGAGAGGTTTCCATAGAGCATGCTTGTAGCAGTGATAATATACCTGTTTTAACTCCACCAAAGGATGATATTGCTATGGGTGGGACAAAAGTTAATCCACCAGAAGGTATCTTTGGTGGGTCTAGAAGAAGTGTTAGATTTGCTAAGGAAGCATGCAACACGGTGATGGATGAAGGAAATAAAAATGCAAAGGCTTTGGGTGTGCGTGGGCGTAAAAAGTAGTTCACAAGCAACATCTTTGTTAAAGGCATTTTTCATGATTATTTTTTATTCACATTTACTCATTGACTGAAATGAAGGTCCTCATAAATAGACAGAGGCCTGGTGTTTTTTTCCTGACACATTAAAAAAATTTAGTTTGTATAATCTGTACATGTCTTTGGTTCCATAGTACATATTTCCTTGATTTGAAAACAAATTAAAATAAAGCATGGTACCTTTTCAGAAATAATTCTGTGTAATTTCTGCTCTCCTCATCCGTCCTTCTGCAGCTTCTGGTCCATGTTGTCTTGCTGGGGGTTGCTGGGGATCATTGTCATTTGGTGGTAACATGTCTTCTTCTTCCAAAGGTATGCCTCTCTCAGTTGCCAAGTTGTGCAGCATGGCGCAGACTGCAACAATTTTACAGCATGTTTTTGGATTATACTGCAAACTACCACCAGTCTTATGCAGTATGCGAAATCTTGATTTAAGCACACCAAATGTCCTCTCAATTACATTACGCGTTGACTTATGTGACTGGTTGTAATGTTGTTCCTTTCTACATGCTGGGTTCAGGTATGGAGTCAATATGTATGACCTAACTCCATAGGCACTATCACCTACAACCAAAACAAAGCATCAATTACTTTACATATGTATTACTTGGTAAGTGTGACAGAAGGACAAGATATAAATTTGAAAAGGAGAAAACAATTTACCTAGCAAATAACCATCTCCAAACTGTCCTGCTAAAAGTCTGGCATGTATTGCACTATGTTTGAAAATGTAGGAATCATGGGCACTCCCTGGGTAACTAGCTACTATGTCAGTTATGATGGTCTTGGAGTTACATATCACTTGAATATTCAGAGAATGAAAATTTTTCCTATTACGGTATATGTACTCATTTTCAGATGGAGGACAAATAGGTACATGAGTCCCATCAACACATCCAATCACATGAGGAAATTGTGCCATACCATAAAAATCCACTTTAGTTCTCTGTAAATCTTGTTGAGTAGAAGGAAACTTTATGTAATGACCAATTCTACTTAACATTGCATCCAAAAAAGAGTTGAAAAATCTGGACAGAGAGCTCTGGGATACACCACCAGCAATAGCTACCACCCCCTGAAAAGAACCAGACGCTAAAAGGTGTAGACAACACAGGACTTGAACATGAGTAGGGATAGCCTTTGTCCTGCGAGTCTCCCTTTGCAACAAGGGATCCAAATCATTTATTAAATCAATTATTAAGTCACCAGTAAGCCGGTACCTATCATAAATTTGGTCTTCAGTTTGACCAAGCAAAGTAATCCTAAGTCTAAATATTCTCTCTTCTATCTGCCTTCCCCTCAAACCTGCTCCTATTCTCAATCTGTGGCGGCGTGCAAGGAAGAAAAGTGCTGCCATTGTGAAAGGCTCCTGCTTGCTCTCTGAAAGACAGCAACAGTGGATGCAGGCAAGCCCTGCCTTATATGGGGGAGCTACCAATCAGCAAGACCATTAGAAAAGCTGCTTTGCAACCCTTAAAAGTGCATGCAAATCTAGGAGTAAAATATTAAAAGACAATGTTAAGTTGAAATACAAATACATTTAAAAGTGAAAATCACAGTACATCATGTGTACATAATATTTCATTCAGCAACATTTCTCACCCTTTGAATGTGCTCATTTTCCACAGATACCCACTGAATATTAACCAAAACCTGTGCAGTTGCAGGATTATTTGGGAAAAAACACATATTGCATCTGTTATTCACAAAAGGTCATAGGTTGCACTACATCAGCCCATGCCCTGACAATTGACATCATTCACACAGTTTGGGAATGCACTCTGACACTTTTTATTGCTGTCACGACTTCCACACCGCCCACAGTACCAACTTTCCAAAGCTTGCGAAACAATTACACCAACTCTGACTTGTTCTAAAATTTAGAAATGCTAAATGCGAGTTCTACATAATTCGCATCTTCTAAACTTTGATGCATAGGCTGTTTTCCATTTTAAATCCGAATCGCATCCGTTGCGAGTCATTTAAGGACTCGCACACTAAAATAGGAATTCTATATTACCGAAAATGCACACCAAGAATGATGCATCTCAGCCGAGCAGATTGCATTCGCAAACGCCCGTTTTCTCAGAAAAATGACGATTGCGAATGCAATCTACTTTGATGCATGTGGGCCATAAAGTTTTTGTTTCACACCACCAAACCAATGCTGAACTACCATAAAATGGCAGCCCAACCAGCATTTGATTTTTTCACCAAAACTGCCTCTTCTGTGAGGGCTGAAAACTTTTTGTCATTAATTTTCTGCCACAGTGTGAGAACACTCAACATACATCGGGCAACTCACCACTGGGCCTGCATGGGCAGGGCTATATCATTTGCGTGGATTGATAAGCTATCCACGGGAATCTAAGTGACTTTCTAAATATATTGCTCTGAAGATGTAGATGACATTGTCATGCTTCTTACAAGGCAAATGAATAGGAGGCAACTGAAAAAAAGAGGGTCGGAATGTGAGTGCCTCATGGTGGTTGTTTCTTTGTACCATGGTTGGTGTTTTCATGTTTAATAGTAGATGTGTTGGTGTATGCTGGAGCTTGTATGGTTGTATGATGGTGGCTGCGTGGGCCCTTGATGGTGGCTGTAGGAACATAAGTTGGTGGATGTGAGTGTATTGGAAAACTATGATGGATTTGCTGCCATATGATGCCATATGATGAGTGTAAGGATGTATGGTGGTAGTTGAGTTGGCGTATAATGGGAGATGTGTTTGAGTATGGTATTGGTTGTTTGAACATATGATGGCGGGTGTGTTGGTGTATAAAGATTTATTATTTTTTGTTTTTGAAGGCATGTGACTTGTGAAGACCACATGCTGGGGGAGGGAGCTAAGGTTGCCTTAGGCATCCCCTGTTCTGATGCGCTTCTTCTGCCCACAGCACGTCTACACCAGGATGTACTAGGCTCGCTGTGATACCACAGACAAGGTTCGCAGTGGTCCTATTGCCGGAGGGGGATCTATCCACTCTGCCCAAAACGTAGTGCCCCTGCTGTTGCAGTAATGTTCATTCTGATACCTGCTGCCTCCGCTGATTCCGCCACTGTGTCTGACCCACGTGGGGAGCTGTGTGGGCACGGGTGTTTGGCAGAGCTGTAGGTGACTTCTTGTGGTGGTTGAGGACAGTTTTTGGAGCTTGCAAAAAAGTGTGGGGTGCCCTGCATTATATGTGAGCTCCATGATGCTACGGTGCAACACGGTGAAGCGCTTCCTAATCCTGGGTACTTTTGGGGTATGAGCCTTTAGCCATTCTAAAAACTTGAAAACTGCTGAGTAATCCTTATACCGGCACTATATGGTGTTGTCTACAGTCTGCACTGCATTGGTCTGCTGTGGATGGTGGCGGTGGCCATCACTAAGACTAACAAACCCAGGGGAGGAGGTAAGTGAATGTCACTGCTGTGGCTGAAGTTGCTATTTTGACTTCATTCACCAGAGCTATTTACCACTTACCGCAATTGCCAACACATGCAGAGACTGATAATAATTTAATTAGTCTAAAATGGATCCTTGTTCGGTCTGAAGTCTCCCTGGCGCAAATGCTGGGGTGGAACTCCATCCCCCAGTGTCCTCTATTCCTGGGGTGGCTGGGCTGTCCCTCATCTGCTGCTGCACCACAACTCTCCTGGTGAGTTCCATCTAATTGCCTCATTCAGGCACCAGTATTCCCTACTGCTGCCATGCTGCTGCCCTGATCACTGGCTGTACTCACTAGTGTGGGTCTTCACCCCCCAGCATTCCAGAACCTAACGTGGGGGCTGCCAAGGTGCCATAAAACCTGGTCACCCCTCTGAGCCAAAAGAGGAATATAAAAGGTAGATGTGAGGAGTTAACTTTTGGGGGATAAATTGCTGCAAATGTTTCTTCTAACAGCATGGGTAAGTGAAAAGCTACAGCTCCGCTTTCCCAGTAAGATGCCTGCTTAAACCCACATAATTTCAAAAAGGGGGTGGTGATTTGGTCTGCCCTGTTCCCATGATGCACTGGGCCAGGGTCAGACTAATTTGCATGTAGCCAGGTTCTGAACTGGGATGGTGCAGTGAGCCAAAAAACGGTGATGGATCAAGCCCTGATCTTTTGACTGGGTAGGAGTGTTCTGCTTAATTCAGGTACTCTGTCCATCACCACCCCCCTTTTTGAATTGCTTAAACCCACAAGCATTGGAACTATGCTGGAACGTGTGATAGCGGTTGTGTCAAATGAAATCTCCGTAACAGAACATAGGATGTCTCTGGATCGTGGTTGCAATATGGGTGGTCTGTTGAACGCCAACATTACAGAGAGTGATAGTATTACCACCTTAAATGATAGTACAGCAGAAGTGGAAATAGTTAAACTGTGTGCAAACGTGCACCTGTTCACAGATTTACTATCAGAGATAATCCTCAGATGGTTGAAGTTAACATAGCCAATGCCAGAATGCTTTGTAATCTATCAAAGCAAATTAGTTCAAATTCCCCAGCTGAACCTGCCACTGAACATAAGTGGACAAGTATCAGGGCCTCTTGGGCTTAATTGGGACTGAGCCAGGTAGATATTGAAAGTGGACGTAATCAATTAATTTCAGATTATGTTAAAGTCAAGGAGATCTATAGCAGATTCACAATGATTTTGGAGGCACAATTAAAACCTATCAAAGAGAACCTCACTTCAATAGAATCCACATACAAATGTCACCAAAGTCTAATTTTGATGTCAATATAATTGAGACTATGAGCTGAGATTAAACGAACCCAGGTAAAAACACACAGCGGGTGCAAAAGGAAATTCAGCCAGTGGCGTAGCAGAGGGAGGGTGGGGGGGTTATCAGCGGCTGTCACGGTACTGCCGCTGTAGGAATCGCCAGTACCCCCGCTCTTACATATGGCCACCGTTGGTGCTGGACGTCCACTGCAGGGACCACCACAGGCAGCAAACTCTCTAACTAAACCACTTAATTCAGCCCAAGATGATGGCCCTCCACAGCCCGTAGGTGTAGTCACATCAGTTGTATGGGACATACTGTATGCCCAAACCAAAGACTCCATAGGTCAACCAATCAGAAATGCTAACCTGGCCACCACAGCCAATAGTTCCGCTGCACCAACAAATGGGTACCATTATCGAACAGGCTCGGATGTAGGCACTAACAAGGAAATCAGATGTGAGGAAAATAGGGCAGATACCACTATACTAAACCTGCCACCAGAAGCTTGCCCATATGTTTTGATAATGGCAGGCGTACCACCACTAAGACAGAATTTGGAGACATTTTTCAGGAGTGACGCAACAGGGTAATCCACTGGTGTAATGCATATGAGAACTTTGATGTCGCAAAGAGTCATGAGATCATTATGTTATGGAGGGTAGGTTGGATTGTTTCCTCTGTGTAAAATATAGCCGTGGACTGCATTGTCACCAACTTTAAAAATCCTCGCAATGTAAGGAACCTCCTGGGCGTGAACAAACAGGGATGGGGCATGGTAACTAATATTATTAACCTTCCATTGGGTTATTTTTACAACCCATTAAATGGAATAATGGTACCACACCGGAGTTTCAACAACACCAGTTACACCGGAGTATGTTATGTAACAACAGGTACAAAGCAGAGGTGGAATACACAAAAGTTGACTGTTAAATAACCACTGGGTTGCACAAGGAAGATTGCATAACCACAGTGAGTTCACCTGGTACCACGTCCAAACTGAAAGCTGGGAAAGCTTATACCTCAATAGTGGGGTGCCCGACGTCGGAATCTGCAAGTATTCTGTTCTCGCCCTTGAGATAAAGCTCTTGTGGCCTCTCTACATGGGGAGTATAAGTCTGTGACCAGAAAGCGCAGAAAGGAAATTATAATTGACCAGTGGGCTATCCTTACCGATACCGTCAGATGAAGGATAGTAAGGCTTTTTAGAGAACAGTAGCAAATATGAGGGCAATAGATCAAACTGGCACAACTCTTAGCTGCCACATAAGGGGAGAGTATTGGGTGACACTTTCTAAAGCAATCTATGCTGCCAGTACAAATTAATATTTTCACATTCCTATTTGTATCTTTGTTGGAAGACACAGCTGCCATTCAGGGGAGTAAGAGCGGCAAGGCCCCTGGCTCTGATGGTGTTCTAAGTGATTTGATTAAGTGTGAGCTGATTTTATGGGCACCAGTACTGACAAACTTCTTTTTTTACGAGCCATCACATAATTCCAAACTCCTGAACCCTTTTAATTATAGTGCCCATTTTGAAAATGGGGAGTCACACTGAGCGCTCCATCTCCCTGATATACATCCCTGCTAAGATTGTTGAAAGAGTCCTATGCAATAGGATACTAACATGGGTCAATGAAAATGGGAAACATCATTTACCACGAAGGCATTACCACTACTAACGTTTACCACGTGACACTTACCACGCAGGGTGCCTTCCACGCAGGGTGCCTTCCACGACGTCTTTACCACGGGCTGGGGGGGAGACGTGGTATTCCTTCAAGTCGTTCTGCGTGGGCTTGGGGGGCAGAGGGGGGGGGGGGGCTCGGAGGGGGGCTGGGGGGGGTCTCCCCCCCCAAAAATAACAAGCAGGTTACTTTAAAAAAAAACGAACATAAATTTAAAAGAAAAAGGAAAGAGCCTCCCCCAAAGACGTGCCGTGTACGTCAAAAAAACAGTCCTTTTTTTATTTTGGTATACGTGTTTTGACGCTTGTTTCAATGGAGGATGGAAGTAAGGGCTCGTAGAGAAAGACGTGCAGGTAAGATGTTTCTAGGCGTAGTAAAATCCTACGTTGTAAATACCAGCGTGGTAAAGCCACTTGCGATGTAAAATTCGAGTGGTAAAGCCATGCGTGGTAATTGAAATCGTGGTATAATCATATATTCAATGAAAATAATGTATTAAATGAGTGTCAGCTGGCTTTTCGTAATCGAGTAGGTACTGTGGAACAATGCATGAATTTACACCTTATTAAAGGCCAAATACACCATGGAGAAGCAATCTAACTTGTAGCTTGCTTTTATGGACTTGTCGATGCCCTTCTACAGTGTAAACAGGGCTAAGCTATAGTAAATTTGAATCAAAATGGGGATAGATCCAATACTGGTATGGAGATTTGGGGCTGTTGGGGAAGTGTATGATGTTTCTATTGTTGAATGGGGTGTTTGGCAAGGGTGTGCTGGCCCCTTTGTTATTCATTTTATACATAAATGACCTCAGACCAGAGCTTATAAATAGCACCAGTGATGTCCCCATGGTAAACCGTGAACCCACTCCTGTACTTTTATGTGTAGATGACACTGTACTAATGGCCCACATCCCTAAAGCCTTATGTATTTTAATCGGTTCTTTGTGGATTGTATGTAGAAACTAGATCTAAAGACAAATAATCCAAAATCGATTATGATGTCATCCCGCCCAAAGTATATACGTTCTTTGCCCATGACGGTATGGCCAAATATGTTACTGCACACCAGGACTTTTTCATAGCTAGGGATTTTCTTTAGCGTCTCTGATTTTGGTCTTTATAAATAGCACAAAATAGATGCAACTGTCAAAGGTAGTAGACTCCATCCTAAGCTTACCGTCACCACCAGGTGGGTTGGCCATTGTCCCACTCCTACAAATATATTCAGCTTAGTGTGTACCTATTGATAACTAGAGGGCAGAAATATGGGGCATTAATGTCCTGCAGCCACTGCAAAGGAAGAATAATCGTTTCTTTAGGCATTTATTACTGGTGCCTGCATCAAATTCACATTTTATTTGTCGTAAGGAGTTAACATAAAATTATTTATGTGACCAAATACGTATTCGTCCCACATTATTGTGGTTCTCTGTTATGAGCAATGTGGAAGCCTCACTCACTAGAATGATACTTTTTGACTTCCTGACCTGTGACAAAGGGTTTTCTATTCCTTGGTTGTCCTACTTAATAAAAGTCTCTAGAAGGGATCGGTGTAAGGTTTACTGCTTCTGAGTCAGCTATAGGTGCACTATCCAGCAAAGAAAACAAGCACAGGCCTTGTTATTAGAAAAATTGCAAGGTATGAGGTTGCATGAGAAACCACAGAAACACAGAATTAAGGATTACATACTTGATCATGTTGGTGCTGTTCCAATTGCTTCCCTGATGAATACTAACAGGAGTTGGGTACACTTGCTTTTATTTCGAGTTAGTGCAGGGACTTTGAAATACTCCCTTTGCTTCGCACAAGATTTCCAGCACAACTTGAGCTCACGAGTTTTGCCCATGCAACAATGTATCTAAGCTAACTATGATTCACTTTACTATTTTCTATGGGTATTAACTAATATTTACGATAATGTAGTTAGCACCTTTTTAAGGCTCAGAAATTATCATAACTGCCAACAAGCTTTTAGGTGTTTGCAAGAATTAACTGACAATGAAACCTGTCATAGTGTATGGTTGTTTCTCAAGGGAGCTGTATGCTCAAAAAGCACTATGCAATTTGACTAACCTCATGTGATTAATGCTGTGGGCCTCAATGAAAGTGATATAACTAATGTATAAGTGAGAATAGTGGCCACAAAGTTAGCCACAAATTAGGCCATGGGGAACAGTACTGAGCAGTCCATGGGAAATCCCACATCCTTTCTTTCTACACCCCCAATACTTGTCAACTCTGGTAAAGCAATGGAACAGCCCATTCTGTTGTAACATCTCTGGCATAATTGAAAGCTCACCAAATACCATCTTGTTTGAACCTCAGCATTATATAGGAACACCTCTAGCTGAAGAACTAAACACCCAGCAAGAAAACCTGAGGCTATACCTAAAAATGCAAAAAGAGGTAAAAATGTAAAATCGTCAATCCAAAGTGACACGCAAAAGGGGATCCAAGGGTGTTTGATATACAGGGCTTAAAGGTTGCAACCCTAGACAGTATGTACACATGTAGAATCTCTACTTTTACCACTCAGAGTGGGACTTCTACCACAAATGTCCTAATTGAATGCGTAACTGATAGCACTGAGAAATTTGACAAGACTCTAACATCAACTATGAGATACATACCAACTCAGTCCAGTCACCCAGAAAATGGAAAGGAATAAAATATCCCCAAACTACCTGACAAAAAGCGTGGACTAGAACGTCACAAGCTTCTGGCTACCATATCTGTAAAAGCAACCAGTGGTGTCATGCACCCAATTCAGACACTTTACATCTTACTTCAGACACCAAGACATATGCTTTCATATCATGTTAGGGTGTCCCTAAATTAAGCCATGGCCCATGCAGGTAAGAGAGGTGAGGCCAGGAGAGGGGGAATTTCGATGGTCGATGATGAGGGAAAATTAAATAAATAAATAATTTCCCCTCGTTATCGTCTGTCAAAATCCCCCTCCCACCCGGCCCCACCGCCCAAGCACTCTTACCTGCATGGGCCACGGCTGCCTAAATTGAAATCACATATCAAAGAAAATTGACCGGAAATTAAAAATAAGGCTGCCCATTGGTGGGCGGATTAAAATTGAGACACTAACTTTCTCTTTCAGGAAATCATCACTGCCAGAAGGGTAAACTGGGTTGGACATTTTCAGATGACTGACGAGGGTTATTGTACAGTAATAAGCTTTATACACCCAGCTGTCATTAAATCCTTGCTTTTTAACAAAAATAGCAGACAACATCCCCAAGGTTATCTAGAGTGGAGGATTACCACAGTGCCACTAGGCTTTTTTGTTAGACTCCCGGAGCATCTGAGAAGAATAATAGATGATTTGCCAACCTATATATTAGGTTTTCCCACATCTGGTCCTCATACAATGTCAACCAATAGATATGCACCATTCTCAAATCTTGGTGAGCAATATTTACTACAAAATACTGATAAATTATTGGAAAACCAAGTAATCCTGGTAATAATAATTGTCAATGAAGTGAATAATACCTTAGTGGTCAGGTCATGAAATATTGCAGGAATAAAAAACAAAGCAGATAAAAGAGAGTGGTGAGAATATGTGAGCATGGCACACATATTGTGCCTGCGGGAAACATGACAGACACTAAGGGTCTCATTTATGAGAAGTGACGCATCGCTGCGTGAAAGCATTGATGCATCACTTCTCAGTGCGCCCTCCTTGCGACATGATTGATGCATCATATTTACTGTATGATGCATCATGTCACAAGGAGTTACAGATACGTCAGTATTTCTGACGTATCTGTGTAGCCAAAAGTGACGCATTGCTGGAGAGTGTCACAAAAATGACGAAACTCTAGCAATATGTCCTTTCACATGGGGCAAGCCCCACGTAAAAGGGCCTGCGTCAGTTTCACGCCTGCTGTGAGGCAGGAGTAAGACATTGACACATTTGCATCCTAGAAGTGGCGCAGTGAAATCTTATGGATTTCACTGCGTCACTTCTATGACCCTTTCTTGCATCAGAACTCCCCCCCCTGCATACATTATACCTGGCGCAGGTATAATGTGGCGCAGGGGTTTAAAAAGTGACGCATCTACCTAGATGCATCACTTTGTAAATATGGTGCAACAAGGCACATTTTTTACTCTGCTGGTGCGTCACAAAAAGTGACGCACCGGCTGTGTAAAAGTGACGCACGTCCTCATAAATAAGGCCCTAAGTTTCTTGGTCAATGGTTTTGTAACAATCACCACTCCTGCAATTCCATCAGCTCATGATCAGGCAAAGGGTGACTCAATCTTCTTACTCTCAACTCCAGTACTGGGAACACTAAAAAAACGGATCCAAAACAGCTTACTGTGTTATTTCATTTTTATTACAACGTTTTTGCCAGCTCATGGTATAAAACTGTGGAAGAATTTGAGAGCGAACTTGACGTTTTTGCTAAGGGCATGAGGGATGAGAGTGTGTTAATCTGGGTGGGAAATTTTAACCTGTAAATGCTCCCTGACCAACGAATGTGGATATAACAATTAATCTGGGAATATATACAATCACTTTCCCCATGATAGATATAGTGATAGCCTAAATGAAGTAATCCACAAGTACAACCTTGAACATTTACAACAAAGTAGTGAAAATGGAAATGTCCTGTTGCATACCTTCCAAGGGAATGAACGTAGCTCATGAATTGACCATATCTTTCTCTCCACACATGGCTTGGATATGTCCAGCTCCTTTTATGTGGATTTTAAACATTAGAGCGATCATCTTCCACTAACACTAACCTTAAAAGTAGAGTTTAACCACCATAATTCACCCCATCTAGATTCCCACATAAAGGTAGCAAGGAAGAATGGTATTAGCCTTAAACGGTCTTAAATGTATGCTCCAGCAATCATGGGTAGAGTTATAAATAAGGCTAAAGAAGATTTTACGGTGTGTACAGATCCAGAGGAAGACCCTGAAAGGATTGTAGATGCATTTAACAAACAAATTACCATTACAATTTCAGAACCTTTAAAAGTTACCAGTAAGATCACTAAGAATAAGCCCAAGGACTGGTTTGACACCTCATGTTACTGAGCAAATCAGAGCTTAAAAAATGCCCTACAGAAGGAACCAAGGGACCATAAGGAGGTTACAAAATAATACAGTGTTATAAACAAGTGCTAGGACAGAGGAAGAAGTTACTGCAGAAACAGACATGGGCCAAACTAGTTTAATCAGGGAAGTGTAGATTGGGAGTATAATCAATTCACAATTATTTAAAGGCGATAGTGACCAGAGTGTCAAGTCCATTGTCTACCAATCTTATTGGCATAGCCATTTTGGTAGCATTTCCAATCAAGAAACAAAAAGGGGGATACAATACATAAAGATCAAAGTCCTTCAACATTGATCCTTCTAAGTCTGGTTAGTTTGGTGGAAGTTATTAGTGCAGTAAATAGAACAGCCAAAAGGAAAGCTCCTGGTCCTGATGGGTCCTAATAGATGTCTTTAAGTTCAATATACATCTATGGTCCCACATATGAACCCAGGTTTTTAATGCAGCTGCAAGGGGTATTATTCCATCCACCTGGTCAGAGAGAATAATTGTGCCAATTTTTTAAAAGGGGCATGGGGGAGGTAAAGGGTTATTGACCAAGATCCCTACAGAAATCAACACCAAAAATCATGGGACGAATACTTTTGGAAAGATTGGAGGCATGGTCTCAGGATAATCAGGTGATAACTGATGCCCAGTATTGTTTTAGATGGATATCGGCTCCACAAAACAGTGTATCAATCTTAATCTTATAATAGGTAAGTACACTGAAGCAAGACAGGGACACATCCATTTCTGCTTTGCAGATTTGACCAGTGTGTTTGACTTGGTAAATCATGAAAAGTTAGAGGCGCTAGGGGGCGCACAGCGGAATGGCTGCCTAGCTTTGCAGCTCCGCCGGGCGGATCGAGTTATCGCCGAATAACCATGCTGAAACAGATCACAGCGTGACACCGTACATACCACCGTGGATGGGGGAGTGCAGTGCACAATCGGAGTGATGGTAGAGGACGCCTGAGACACGGATACCCCCGTTGCAGCTTGATGTCTCCACCGGCTACGCGATTCAACATGGCGGACGGTACTAAGTCAGCCTAGAAAAGATGCGGCGAGCCCCGATCACGCTGTAAAAAAAGACTAGCGACGCTGCCCCGGCTCTGCGGACACAGGGATTGAAACTGGAGGGTGCTGTACTCGCGGCAACCGAGCGGAATCTGTGCCGGAGGAATGACCGTCTACTAGCGGAACCCCCTCTGACAACATGGCGGCTGAACAGGTACAATAACAAGCCATCCCCGCTGGGTAGCGTTCGGACCGCCACATGTCCGATAAGCCTCTGGAAGCTCCCTACCACGTTCTGCACAGGTTGCAGAGTCATCTGCCCTCCGGTACTGCGTAAATCACTATCGGTATGCTGCCACCATGACAGGCGCAAGATGGCGGCGCCCATGCACGAACCGACACGCCACGCTGAGGGTTGCAACATAAGGCAAACGACTATGGACTGACATGCGAGGTCGATCAGCGCTTCCTAACTGGTCATTCAATAACTCTGCTGCAGGAAATGGCGACGCATATGTGACCCACGGTGAATTCTGCCTCTACACAACGCACGCCGCCATATAACCGTATGTAGAAGTGCAGGCGCGAAACCCGCTCAGTGCTACTGGTCCCCGCTGCGGCGACCGCGCTTCAGGTGTCCCCGGACTACATTTCTGGCATATTGGGCAGCTGGGCAACTCTATAAACGCACCATTGTTGCTGGCGCTGTGTACCTGGTGGGGGCGCTGACAGCGGGGAACGGATCCATTCACTGGGGGCAACCGGACAACATCCCGCTGAGCGTTAAGGCATACAACGAGGCTCCACAAGATGGGCAATGAGGCAGCCACCGGATTACATCACTAGTTAGGGAGGAGGCAGTGCGTGCATCCGACCTGTTCATTGCAATCGGACCCGCACGGGTTTCCTAACGGATGAGGACACCACTCAAACGTCGCACACTATTTTTGTGCAGCCATTGACACCTTGTAGAACCGTGCTTGCGCCATTCTACCGACTGAAACCACACGAGGCTCACATTTACGGCGGGACCGCGACAACAGTGGGTACCAACCCGAAGTGACTATAGAGTACACTGTGCCATACATCATGGGGAAACCTGATAACAAGCAACCAAAACTCACCTTTGAGTCGCGGAAAATGCCGCGGAGCCAAAATGGAGCAACAGAAGAGGACCAGGACACAGACCCTCAAGAAGGAAGCGCTATGGAAAATATTCTGAAAGCCATACAAATGAACCTGCAGGACATTATTGGCAAGCTGGGCCATTTAACGGGTAGAGTCGACAGCATGGCGTCGAAACTCGACAAACAGGGTGAGATACTAGATACAGCGGAGACCAGAATTTCAACGGTAGAGGATGAATTGCGCACCCCGACAACTAAATGCGCGGGCATGGAGAAGGTCCTCAAAGTAATAAAGGCCAAGTCGGAGGAGTTAGAAGTCAGATCGAGGCGCAACAACATACGAATAGCAGGACTGCCGGAATCAACCAACACAGGCCGTATGGAGCCGTATGTGGAGCAACTATGCAAGGACCTGTTTGGCGCCGATAACCTATCGTCCATCTTCATTATCGAACGTGCGCACAGATCACTGGCTCCGCATCCCAAACCGGGAGCGCCACCCAGACCTATAATAGCACGAGTTCTAAACTACCGGGATAGAGATGCTATATTGAGGATGGCGCGGGAAAAAGGCGAAATCCAGCACCAGGGTAACAAATTGGAATTTTATCCAGACTTCATGTTTGCAGTACAACAAGCACGTAAGGAATTCAATGATGTCAAAGCTAAACTTCGTGACCTTCAGATCCCCTATGCTATGCTGTATCCCGCACGACTGAAAATTACATGGGATGGCAAACCAGTCTTCCTGTCAATGCCCAAGACTGCGATGGACTTCATCAAGACAACGGTAACCAGAGGTAAACGGTCGAACTATAGAGACAGGCACAAAGACTCAGAATAACGGTAAGCTTATGGGATATACTGTTTTCTAGCATTAACCGACTGCTGTCACAAAAAACTCTGTTTGTGGAAGACTGATATACTACGCCCAGACTTTGCCAACATGGCCTTGTGATATCTTCTGATGCAGTGAAAGGGGGACACTATGGCGCAGTGCTGTGTGGCTAGCCTGCTGCAGATTGGGGTTATTTGTCTACTTGAGGAGATGCCCGGTCACTCCTCCTCGACAGAGGGAACCGTAATGCAAAGATGTGTGGGCTAATCATATACTCCTGACTGTCATTTTTGCAAATGTTCTTAGCGATCTCAATGTTTCATGTAATGATCTATATGACTCTACTGGGCATCATAAGTGATTGAAACGCTCCAATATGTTAGTTTTACTTAATGACCAGCTGTGGTCTGTTTACGAGTTCTAGATCTGCCCACATCCTTTAGTTAGGATGGTGTAATGCGCCCTCGGCGGACCTCTAATAGGGCGGTCCCCGACAAGTTATGTTGATACTTGTTGTTTTAAGGGTACGATGGCTTCTGCAGAATTGGGTTGCTGGAGTGGGTGGGACATGGGTTAGTTGGGGTTTGTTGATTTCTGAACAACCGGGACGATTGAGAAGCACTGCTGAACGCCGCTTACGGATGTATATTCATAGGTCGGAATCAAATACCATATTGTTATGCTATACTGTGCTAAGTGTGGGTAGGTCAAAATATGCTGGGGTCTATGTGAAGATAATCGAACAGACATCGTGAATAGAGATAATTTGAATCTATTAACATGGAATGTACGAAACCTCACAAATCCTAAGAAGGTGAGTCAGATTTTTGCATGTCTAGACAGACATCATATTGATATAGCGCTACTACAGGAAACCCATCTGGATCCTACATTGCGCAGAACTATTGGAACACGTTGGGCAGAGTCGTGCACATCGGCGGAATACTCCTCGTACTCTAGGGGGGTCATGACATTGATTAAGAAAGGCACTGATTACAGGAATGAACACACGATTGTAGATAAAAAATGGTAGATATGTGATTGTATCCGGGAAGCTGAGGGGGCAAATGATCACGATAGTGAATGTATATGGCCCGAATACTGACTCCCCGGAGTTCTTCCAAGAACTCTGGGACCACCTGCTACAATGCAGTGATACTACCCTGGTCTGGGGGGGGGTGACTTCAATGTGACCTTGCGTAACGCAGAGGATCGTTCAGCAACGTCAACAGAACCTCATAAGAAGGCCAGGGAAAAACTGGGGGACATTATGGAAGAAAGGGCACTCAGGGACCTCTGGAGGGTGAACCATCCAACTACACCGGGTGAAACACACGTCAACATGGCACACGGTAGTTGGTCCAGGATCGATTTTTGGCTGGGGACAGATACAGCGGTACTATGGACAATGAAGATCACAACACTCCCTCGCACACTGTCTGACCATAATCCCGTGGTGCTCTCACTACGAATACCTCACCATGCACCTCCACCCTTCAGTTGGCGCTTTAACGCACGAACGTTATTAGACCCCACATGTGTCACTGCTGTGACTGCTGCCATTAAAGAGTACTTCCACTTAAACACAGGTACAGTTGAGGACCCCTGTGTCCTATGGGAAGCATTTAAGGCGACACTTCGAGGGGTGTGCATCAGCACCTCTGCTGGGATACTGAAAGATATTAGAACGCAGATCACCAGACTTGAACACAAATTGACGGCCCTGGAACAGGAATATGCACGCACAGGCAGAGCGGAGTTGCTAGGCGAGATAAAACAGACACTTACAGAACACCAACAATTTACTGATGATGAACTGAAATACATCACCAAACGCCCGGAGGCTCGACAGTTCGGGGAAGGGGGGCGGCCCGGCAGAGTTCTAGCGAGGAAAATTTGTGGGGAAAGAGGGGCGCAAACAATTATACAGATTAGAGACAAAAACGGTCAATTGCACACACAAACTGCAGACATACTTCGTAGCTTTGTTTATACATACTCAGACCTCTACACTTCCCAGCAACCGGCTCCAACTCAGGAAACGCTGCATTACCTGCAGGACATAGCAATTGCATGGCTGTCAGATCATCAAAGAGAATATCTGGCGCAACCCATAACTGTTGAGGAGGTGACCGCAATAATTCTTGCGCTCCCCAATGGGAAGGCACCAGGGCCTGACGGATACACCTGCGAATTTTACAAGAAATTTGTAGACCTGCTAGCCCCCCATATGGTCGCAATGTACGGCGCTGCCTTTGATCAGGCGACGTTGCCCCCGTCACTACGGGAGGCGGTCATTAAGCGTGGGCGTAAAATCCGCTACGCCCGCGGATTTGCGGATTTTTGGGAAATCCGCAATCCGCGTATTTTGCGGATTTCCCACAAAATCCGAAGAAAAAAAATACGCGGACGTAACCGGTTCAAACTCGTGTATACAATGGCGCCTGCAAGCTGCCAGCGCCGTTGTAAAATAGTTACAAAGTTAGCTTGCACAGGAAGCACTTAGATAAAATAAAGCAGCACCTGCTTTATTTTATCTAAATGCTTCCTGTGCAAGCTAACTTTATAACTATTTTACAACGGTGCTGGCAGCTTGCTGGCGCCATTGTAAAATAGACAGTGACCCCTGCGCCCTTCGGCGCGATTGCATAGTAACACACACATGGTCGCTGGAACTAGTTGAAGCTCAAATGCAGTGACTCATTCATCAGCCCAGAAACAATCGTGAGCGTCGTGGAGGCTGGGCAGATGTGCAACACAAGAAAGAGCAGAACAGGTCGGGGAGTGGTGTATGACTAAACCAGTCACTAAGGGCCAGTAGGGTATGAACGCAAACTAGTGTCGTTGAGAGTTATTGGGAAACAGAACGCTAGAACAATTCCCATCAGACCACCCATTCGGTGGAATTCACGTCATGTGGGAATTGCTGATCAATCCAGAGCACATCCAGCCATATAGTGCCGGTGTAGAACTAGACGTCAGAAAACTAGCATGATGTTTTCCATCAAGTGGACTAACATTAATGTGCAGTGCGAAAATAAAAATAGTGGTGAAGGATAAAATTAACTACACAGATTCACAGAGAACGGACATATAGAAAGCTGTGTGTTAGAGATTAAAACCACGCCTGGTAGAAAGACTACCATTTGGCGCCGTGCAAAAAATGGTCAACATGTTTCAGCTCTAGGGGCTTTGCCCCAGCTTTCTTCAGGACCTACAAAATAGACCAGCTACTGCAACTATAACTACAATTAGTATGTTAGATGAAAATTTAATTAATTCAACAAAAGTTTACTGTTAGACTGATACATATCTACCAGCAACTTCAAAGTTTGAACGTCCACTGGGGAGGAAGCATGTCTTCTTCCTGTCAACAAACAAAAATTATTGTACAAACAACACCAATATTACAAACACAACCACCTGAATACAAAGAGGCCGTCTAGTCAAGAACACCTGCATGAATAAATGACATTCTGCATATATATACAAGAAGCATAGTAGCTTAATCACTCAGAGGCATTTCCTCGCAGTGATACTCACCCAGCTTTGTGTGGGTGAAGGCCTCACCTCACCCGGCAACCGCTCGGGATTCTGAGGCCCCGCTCCGCGGTGTAGAAAAAAGGGGATACAGTGAGCACAAAACTCTACTATTCCCAAGCCAAATGCTCTACACACATAACCCAACAAACCTGTGATATGTAACCCGTCCTCCAGAGAACAACCACATAGTCCATCCCCTGTGACACCTTCAGAAACCGCATGTGCTGCGCTGTCAACATGCTGCTAAATAATCTTATGTTAAAGGTGAGATCACCTCTTGTGAACATTAAAAAGTGCTCTTTAATATTCAATGCGGTGTAGGATCTCATCACTTGGTCACAAATGTGAGCTGCTATAAAACCCAGTCAGAAAAATGATGAACTGGATTAATAAGTATCAAAAATAATGGGCAACCAAGTCCCCCTTTACTTTATTAAAAAGGCAGTGATGTAAATAGTTGTACCATCAAGGCTAGAAATTATCTAATATTGCCTATAAGTACTAGCAGGAAATGTTTCCCCTGCATGAAAATACTCAGGGAAGAAAAGTGCCTGCGACCTCACCTGTCCGTCGGTGCCCCCATCTGTATGCCAAGCGGTCGTGGAGGTGACTACCAGGACGCCTCTCGCCCTTATATAAACGCTGATCAAGTGGACACGGGGCATAAAGGGCGTGCCCACAATCTCGGAGCAAGCGCGAAGATAGACACTACTCCTTCGCGCATGCGCGTATAATGAAAAATGCCGAGAATCACTTGTAATGTAGGCCAACGAGATCGTTTCTAAAAGCGGTGAGGATGTTGGATCACCTATGTTAGATCACCTATGTAAACTACATTATTCTGAGCTCTCTACGTGAAGGCTGTAACATATATGAAAGAGCTGGAATCAACCCCCAAATCCATACGCATGCCCAGAGCGGAAGACGCTGCTCACTCGGGCATGCGCCTGACAGCAAACAATTTGTTTAGCATCAGTGTGAACTGCAAAATATTGCGTGTGTTACAGAGCCTGATGTACTAAAAAAGAAGTACCCATTTCAGGATGTGAGTATGTTCTGCATTATAGTGGTTGGAAACCTGACCAGTTCATAATGCTGAGGTAGCTTTAATTCTAGATAAAAAATTAAGTTATCCAATTGGCAAAAACTGATGGAGGCGAAGGTACAGGGTATGCCTAGATGTATATTCCAAAGTAGAGACCGACAAACTCAGAGGAGTATAAGCCCTTTCAGGATACATTCTGTAGTAGAACGTCATTCACCCTAATGGTGGGTTGACACAAAGTTTTGAGCGCAGAATAATATTGCGCAAATGCAGACTAGAAGTGATATTGCTGCCATCAGGTGTCACAGAAGGAGGGGGATAGTGGTAACTAGGAGGACAAGGGCAACACACACACTTAAGTTGGGTGAGCTAGAGAGATGCAAACCATTATTGTTCGCATTCATATGAATAGACCCGCAACTAAAAAGTTGCTCAAAATACTAAGAAACAAAGGTATGGAGGGTCAAGGGGAATATTTAATGACCTGTCTGCTCGCACCCCTATTGTTAAGACATGCAACACAAGAAAGAGCAGAACAGGTCGGGGAGTGGTGTATGACTAAACCAGTCACTAAGGGCCAGTAGGGTATGAACGCAAACTAGTGTCGTTGAGAGTTATTGGGAAACAGAACGCTAGAACAATTCCCATCAGACCACCCATTCGGTGGAATTCACGTCATGTGGGAATTGCTGATCAATCCAGAGCACATCCAGCCATATAGTGCCGGTGTAGAACTAGACGTCAGAAAACTAGCATGATGTTTTCCATCAAGTGGACTAACATTAATGTGCAGTGCGAAAATAAAAATAGTGGTGAAGGATAAAATTAACTACACAGATTCACAGAGAACGGACATATAGAAAGCTGTGTGTTAGAGATTAAAACCACGCCTGGTAGAAAGACTACCATTTGGCGCCGTGCAAAAAATGGTCAACATGTTTCAGATCTAGGGGCTTTGCCCCAGCTTTCTTCAGGACCTACAAAATAGACCAGCTACTGCAACTATAACTACAATTAGTATGTTAGATGAAAATTTAATTAATTCAACAAAAGTTTACTGTTAGACTGATACATATCTACCAGCAACTTCAAAGTTTGAACGTCCACTGGGGAGGAAGCATGTCTTCTTCCTGTCAACAAACAAAAATTATTGTACAAACAACACCAATATTACAAACACAACCACCTGAATACAAAGAGGCCGTCTAGTCAAGAACACCTGCATGAATAAATGACATTCTGCATATATATACAAGAAGCATAGTAGCTTAATCACTCAGAGGCATTTCCTCGCAGTGATACTCACCCAGCTTTGTGTGGGTGAAGGCCTCACCTCACCCGGCAACCGCTCGGGATTCTGAGGCCCCGCTCTGCGGTGTAGAAAAAAGGGGATACAGTGAGCACAAAACTCTACTATTCCCAAGCCAAATGCTCTACACACATAACCCAACAAACCTGTGATATGTAACCCGTCCTCCAGAGAACAACCACATAGACCATCCCCTGTGACACCTTCAGAAACCGCATGTGCTGCGCTGTCAACATGCTGCTAAATAATCTTATGTTAAAGGTGAGATCACCTCTTGTGAACATTAAAAAGTGCTCTTTAATATTCAATGCGGTGTAGGATCTCATCACTTGGTCACAAATGTGAGCTGCTATAAAACCCAGTCAGAAAAATGATGAACTGGATTAATAAGTATCAAAAATAATGGGCAACCAAGTCCCCCTTTACTTTATTAAAAAGGCAGTGATGTAAATAGTTGTACCATCAAGGCTAGAAATTATCTAATATTGCCTATAAGTACTAGCAGGAAATGTTTCCCCTGCATGAAAATACTCAGGGAAGAAAAGTGCCTGCGACCTCACCTGTCCGTCGGTGCCCCCATCTGTATGCCAAGCGGTCGTGGAGGTGACTACCAGGACGCCTCTCGCCCTTATATAAACGCTGATCAAGTGGACACGGGGCATAAAGGGCGTGCCCACAATCTCGGAGCAAGCGCGAAGATAGACACTACTCCTTCGCGCATGCGCGTATAATGAAAAATGCCGAGAATCACTTGTAATGTAGGCCAACGAGATCGTTTCTAAAAGCGGTGAGGATGTTGGATCACCTATGTTAGATCACCTATGTAAACTACATTATTCTGAGCTCTCTACGTGAAGGCTGTAACATATATGAAAGAGCTGGAATCAACCCCCAAATCCATACGCATGCCCAGAGCGGAAGACGCTGCTCACTCGGGCATGCGCCTGACAGCAAACAATTTGTTTAGCATCAGTGTGAACTGCAAAATATTGCGTGTGTTACAGAGCCTGATGTACTAAAAAAGAAGTACCCATTTCAGGATGTGAGTATGTTCTGCATTATAGTGGTTGGAAACCTGACCAGTTCATAATGCTGAGGTAGCTTTAATTCTAGATAAAAAATTAAGTTATCCAATTGGCAAAAACTGATGGAGGCGAAGGTACAGGGTATGCCTAGATGTATATTCCAAAGTAGAGACCGACAAACTCAGAGGAGTATAAGCCCTTTCAGGATACATTCTGTAGTAGAACGTCATTCACCCTAATGGTGGGTTGACACAAAGTTTTGAGCGCAGAATAATATTGCGCAAATGCAGACTAGAAGTGATATTGCTGCCATCAGGTGTCACAGAAGGAGGGGGATAGTGGTAACTAGGAGGACAAGGGCAACACACACACTTAAGTTGGGTGAGCTAGAGAGATGCAAACCATTATTGTTCGCATTCATATGAATAGACCCGCAACTAAAAAGTTGCTCAAAATACTAAGAAACAAAGGTATGGAGGGTCAAGGGGAATATTTAATGACCTGTCTGCTCGCACCCCTATTGTTAAGACATGCAACACAAGAAAGAGCAGAACAGGTCGGGGAGTGGTGTATGACTAAACCAGTCACTAAGGGCCAGTAGGGTATGAACGCAAACTAGTGTCGTTGAGAGTTATTGGGAAACAGAACGCTAGAACAATTCCCATCAGACCACCCATTCGGTGGAATTCACGTCATGTGGGAATTGCTGATCAATCCAGAGCACATCCAGCCATATAGTGCCGGTGTAGAACTAGACGTCAGAAAACTAGCATGATGTTTTCCATCAAGTGGACTAACATTAATGTGCAGTGCGAAAATAAAAATAGTGGTGAAGGATAAAATTAACTACACAGATTCACTGAGAACGGACATATAGAAAGCTGTGTGTTAGAGATTAAAACCACGCCTGGTAGAAAGACTACCATTTGGCGCCGTGCAAAAAATGGTCAACATGTTTCAGCTCTAGGGGCTTTGCCCCAGCTTTCTTCAGGACCTACAAAATAGACCAGCTACTGCAACTATAACTACAATTAGTATGTTAGATGAAAATTTAATTAATTCAACAAAAGTTTACTGTTAGACTGATACATATCTACCAGCAACTTCAAAGTTTGAACGTCCACTGGGGAGGAAGCATGTCTTCTTCCTGTCAACAAACAAAAATTATTGTACAAACAACACCAATATTACAAACACAACCACCTGAATACAAAGAGGCCGTCTAGTCAAGAACACCTGCATGAATAAATGACATTCTGCATATATATACAAGAAGCATAGTAGCTTAATCACTCAGAGGCATTTCCTCGCAGTGATACTCACCCAGCTTTGTGTGGGTGAAGGCCTCACCTCACCCGGCAACCGCTCGGGATTCTGAGGCCCCGCTCTGCGGTGTAGAAAAAAGGGGATACAGTGAGCACAAAACTCTACTATTCCCAAGCCAAATGCTCTACACACATAACCCAACAAACCTGTGATATGTAACCCGTCCTCCAGAGAACAACCACATAGACCATCCCCTGTGACACCTTCAGAAACCGCATGTGCTGCGCTGTCAACATGCTGCTAAATAATCTTATGTTAAAGGTGAGATCACCTCTTGTGAACATTAAAAAGTGCTCTTTAATATTCAATGCGGTGTAGGATCTCATCACTTGGTCACAAATGTGAGCTGCTATAAAACCCAGTCAGAAAAATGATGAACTGGATTAATAAGTATCAAAAATAATGGGCCGAGCTCAGAATCCCGAGCGGTTGCCGGGTGAGGTGAGGCCTTCACCCACACAAAGCTGGGTGAGTATCACTGCGAGGAAATGCCTCTGAGTGATTAAGCTACTATGCTTCTTGTATATATATGCAGAATGTCATTTATTCATGCAGGTGTTCTTGACTAGACGGCCTCTTTGTATTCAGGTGGTTGTGTTTGTAATATTGGTGTTGTTTGTACAATAATTTTTGTTTGTTGACAGGAAGAAGACATGCTTCCTCCCCAGTGGACGTTCAAACTTTGAAGTTGCTGGTAGATATGTATCAGTCTAACAGTAAACTTTTGTTGAATTAATTAAATTTTCATCTAACATACTAATTGTAGTTATAGTTGCAGTAGCTGGTCTATTTTGTAGGTCCTGAAGAAAGCTGGGGCAAAGCCCCTAGAGCTGAAACATGTTGACCATTTTTTGCACGGCGCCAAATGGTAGTCTTTCTACCAGGCGTGGTTTTAATCTCTAACACACAGCTTTCTATATGTCCGTTCTCTGTGAATCTGTGTAGTTAATTTTATCCTTCACCACTATTTTTATTTTCGCACTGCACATTAATGTTAGTCCACTTGATGGAAAACATCATGCTAGTTTTCTGACGTCTAGTTCTACACCGGCACTATATGGCTGGATGTGCTCTGGATTGATCAGCAATTCCCACATGACGTGAATTCCACCGAATGGGTGGTCTGATGGGAATTGTTCTAGCGTTCTGTTTCCCAATAACTCTCAACGACACTAGTTTGCGTTCATACCCTACTGGCCCTTAGTGACTGGTTTAGTCATACACCACTCCCCGACCTGTTCTGCTCTTTCTTGTGTTGCATGTCTTAACAATAGGGGTGCGAGCAGACAGGTCATTAAATATTCCCCTTGACCCTCCATACCTTTGTTTCTTAGTATTTTGAGCAACTTTTTAGTTGCGGGTCTATTCATATGAATGCGAACAAAAATGGTTTGCATCTCTCTAGCTCACCCAACTTAAGTGTGTGTGTTGCCCTTGTCCTCCTAGTTACCACTATCCCCCTCCTTCTGTGACACCTGATGGCAGCAATATCACTTCTAGTCTGCATTTGCGCAATATTATTCTGCGCTCAAAACTTTGTGTCAACCCACCATTAGGGTGAATGACGTTCTACTACAGAATGTATCCTGAAAGGGCTTATACTCCTCTGAGTTTGTCGGTCTCTACTTTGGAATATACATCTAGGCATACCCTGTACCTTCGCCTCCATCCGTTTTTGCCAATTGGATAACTTAATTTTTTATCTAGAATTAAAGCTACCTCAGCATTATGAACTGGTCAGGTTTCCAACCACTATAATGCAGAACATACTCACATCCTGAAATGGGTACTTCTTTTTTAGTACATCAGGCTCTGTAACACACGCAATATTTTGCAGTTCACACTGATGCTAAACAAATTGTTTGCTGTCAGGCGCATGCCCGAGTGAGCAGCGTCTTCCGCTCTGGGCATGCGTATGGATTTGGGGGTTGATTCCAGCTCTTTCATATATGTTACAGCCTTCACGTAGAGAGCTCAGAATAATGTAGTTTACATAGGTGATCTAACATAGGTGATCCAACATCCTCACCGCTATTAGAAACGATCTCGTTGGCCTACATTACAAGTGATTCTCGGCATTTTTCATTATACGCGCATGCGCGAAGGAGTAGTGTCTATCTTCGCGCTTGCTCCGAGATTGTGGGCACGCCCTTTATGCCCCATGTCCACTTGATCAGCGTTTATATAAGGGCGAGAGGCGTCCTGGTAGTCACCTCCACGACCGCTTGGCATACAGATGGGGGCACCGACGGACAGGTGAGGTCGCAGGCACTTTTCTTCCCTGAGTATTTTCATGCAGGGGAAACATTTCCTGCTAGTACTTATAGGCAATATTAGATAATTTCTAGCCTTGATGGTACAACTATTTACATCACTGCCTTTTTAATAAAGTAAAGGGGGACTTGGTTGCCCATTATTTTTGATACTTATTAATCCAGTTCATCATTTTTCTGACTGGGTTTTATAGCAGCTCACATTTGTGACCAAGTGATGAGATCCTACACCGCATTGAATATTAAAGAGCACTTTTTAATGTTCACAAGAGGTGATCTCACCTTTAACATAAGATTATTTAGCAGCATGTTGACAGCGCAGCACATGCGGTTTCTGAAGGTGTCACAGGGGATGGTCTATGTGGTTGTTCTCTGGAGGACGGGTTACATATCACAGGTTTGTTGGGTTATGTGTGTAGAGCATTTGGCTTGGGAATAGTAGAGTTTTGTGCTCACTGTATCCCCTTTTTTCTACACCGCAGAGCGGGGCCTCAGAATCCCGAGCGGTTGCCGGGTGAGGTGAGGCCTTCACCCACACAAAGCTGGGTGAGTATCACTGCGAGGAAATGCCTCTGAGTGATTAAGCTACTATGCTTCTTGTATATATATGCAGAATGTCATTTATTCATGCAGGTGTTCTTGACTAGACGGCCTCTTTGTATTCAGGTGGTTGTGTTTGTAATATTGGTGTTGTTTGTACAATAATTTTTGTTTGTTGACAGGAAGAAGACATGCTTCCTCCCCAGTGGACGTTCAAACTTTGAAGTTGCTGGTAGATATGTATCAGTCTAACAGTAAACTTTTGTTGAATTAATTAAATTTTCATCTAACATACTAATTGTAGTTATAGTTGCAGTAGCTGGTCTATTTTGTAGGTCCTGAAGAAAGCTGGGGCAAAGCCCCTAGAGCTGAAACATGTTGACCATTTTTTGCACGGCGCCAAATGGTAGTCTTTCTACCAGGCGTGGTTTTAATCTCTAACACACAGCTTTCTATATGTCCGTTCTCTGTGAATCTGTGTAGTTAATTTTATCCTTCACCACTATTTTTATTTTCGCACTGCACATTAATGTTAGTCCACTTGATGGAAAACATCATGCTAGTTTTCTGACGTCTAGTTCTACACCGGCACTATATGGCTGGATGTGCTCTGGATTGATCAGCAATTCCCACATGACGTGAATTCCACCGAATGGGTGGTCTGATGGGAATTGTTCTAGCGTTCTGTTTCCCAATAACTCTCAACGACACTAGTTTGCGTTCATACCCTACTGGCCCTTAGTGACTGGTTTAGTCATACACCACTCCCCGACCTGTTCTGCTCTTTCTTGTGTTGCATGTCTTAACAATAGGGGTGCGAGCAGACAGGTCATTAAATATTCCCCTTGACCCTCCATACCTTTGTTTCTTGGCTGGGCAGATGTGCCTTCTTCCCAAATCTACCATCGAAAATCAGCTGAGATGCTGGATAGAGGCCTTTGCATCCTTGCCTTTCACGAGCGCAATCCCCGTGCTGTTCCTGTGACCAGGAGGTTCTGTATCTTCATCTGCTGGTCTGATCGGTCTCGGACCTTTTATACACACAAGAGGCATGTGCACTCGCATGGGAGCCCGCCCGTTTGGCCCCGCCCACACACTTGCGGTGGGCACCGTCTTCCCGCCATTTACCCACTATGATGGACAGCTCACTCAAGGGACCCCTGCGCCCTTCGGCGCCATTGCATAGTAACACACACCTGGTCGCTGTAGACAACTCTCTGGCACTTTAGGCAGCTGTAGTGTAGTAAAAGCACTATACATTTACCCAACGAGGTAGCACTTACTGATTATCCAGTAGAAAGTCCTCCAGTTGAGTAGAGGTATGGCACAAAACGGTGGCGTCTTCTTGAATAAATATGAAGGGCAGGGTTCATTCTGGCACGGTTGTCCTGTCACAAAAATTAAACCTCAACAGGAAGCACTTACAGATATCAATAAAGCATGTGCCCTAGTTGAAGCTTAAATTCAGTGACTCATTCATCAGCCCTAAAACAATCGTGAGCGTTGTCAAGGCTGGGCAGATGTGCCTTCTTCCCAAATCTACCGTCGAAAATCAGCTGTGATGCTGGATAGAGGCCTATGCATTTGTGTTCGCACGGGTTTCTGCCTGTTCGCGAGCGTTTTGTACAATAAAACCCTCGCGAACGTGCAGAAACCCGTGCGAACACAAAAAAATAAAAATACGCTAAGATCCGCGGATTTTGCGTATTTTCGAAATACGCAAATACGCAAATACGCAAATACGCGGATTGCCGATACGCAAAATCCGCCCATGCTTAGCGGTGATTATCACCCTTCTAAAACCGGGTAAACAACCGGACCTCTGCCATTCATATCGTCCACTATCCCTTTTAAATGTGGACTCAAAGATCCTGGCCAAATTGTTAGCGGACCGCCTGCAACCCCTGATGACTAATCTGGTCCTACCGGACCAAGCTGGATTTATCCCTACTAGAGACACTTCCCACAATACAAGAACATTATTTGCATTGTCCCACTACTTAACTCCCCAGACCAAAGTGGTGGCTGTGATGCTGGACGCGGCCAAAGCCTTCGACTCCATTGAATGGTCCTATATTCTAACGATCTTGCAGAGAATGGGATTCCTGGTGAGGTTCATAACCTGGGTGATACTGCTATACACAAACCCACAGGCAAGAGTGAGGGTGAATGGGTACATTTCTGAGCCCTTCCGTATAGCCAGGGGAACAAGACAGGGGTGCCCACTGTCGCCATTGATATTTGCACTGGTCTTGGAACCCCTTGCATGCATTATTAGGCAGACACATAACCATTCGGCCCTGCACTTCCCTGGGAGACCTTTACACATTTCGTTATATGCTGACTATATGCTCCTGTATGTGCGAGATCCTGAACAAAACCTTAGCCCGTTGTTGCGGGAATATGTGAGATTTGGTCGCCACTCCGGGTTGCAAATCAATTGGGAGAAATCCCTAATCATACCACTTACCGACTCCACCGTCCCATTTGCCCCTGATTTTCCCTTGGACTGGCAATCTGACCCTACGAGATACTTGGGAATCTGGTACAGTCGAAATCCTGAGGAAGTGATAAGGACAAATTATGGCAGGGTGCTTACAGAACTTGAAGAAAAAGTGGCTAGGTGGATACAACTACCGCTGTCCCTGGCGGATAGGATAGCCATAGTCAAAATGAATGTCCTGCCCAAATTCCTCTATTTATTTAATAACATACCAATGACACCACCCAGGGCTGTCTTTAAATATATAACATCACTGGCACTGAAACTGATCTGGGCGGGCAAACAAGCACGCATTGACCTACGTACACTCACGTTACCCTACGACAAGGGTGGTTTTTGTGTGCCAGATTTTAGACTCTACTACTTGTGTGCACAGGCCCAATATGCAGCGCATTGGTATCACCCCACCCCTTACCTAACGCACTTGACTGTTGAAGAGGGGGATGCACTACCGATACCGCTCACTGCGATAGTAACACATGAGAGACTGCCATTACACGCGAGGGACATTAACACGATAGACACTACTGCCCGAGCATGGAAGGCACTAGGGAGAATGGCTCACAAGCTGCCGATATATGCCCCGGCGCTACCACTACAACACCACCCTGCTCTATCAGTGACGAACGAACAGGTAGGCATGAACATACTGAAACACGTAGCCATAGCCACGTTCGGTGATTTGTATCACAATGGCACCTTCTGCAGAGTGGAAGACCTGTCTTACATCAGCAACCCCACACTACTTTTCCGATTTACGTTTTACAGACTGCAGAGGGCAATCCGGGAATTATATACGACCTATCCAGCAGAACCAGCGATCCTGCAAACACTACAACTGATTATCGAGTCATCCAACATTTCACATCTGGTATCTAGACTATATAAGGTAGCCCAAAGCGAAATACCATATCATTTGGATAAGGCAATGCAGAGATGGAATGCTTCCTTATCAGAGCCACTAACAGAAAAGGAGTGGTCCGCGTCCTGCACACTCCTTAAACTACTCACCCCAAATGGAAACCTCCGGATCACACATCTCAAATATCTACATCAAACGTACCACACACCACTAAGACTGCATAAATATGGGTTGCGTGAGGATGCCAGGTGTAAACGATGTGGATATGGTGAGGCGGATTTTGTGCATCTAGCTTGGCATTGCCCAAGGATACATACCTATTGGGAGGCAGTCACCACTATGCTTGGTAGGATGGTGGGCGTTGATATAGGATGTACCACGAAAATATGCCTGCTAGGTCTGTTGTCAAATGTGAAAGCGGGGAAACGGAAGTTCTGTGCCATAGCTCTGTTCCTAGCTAAGAGACAGGTCTCCAAGTGCTGGGAGGGGACCACCGTGCTGAACCTCAAGGCCTGGCTCAATGACATGACATATTGCAGGGACAAGTTGCTCACATATGAAGAAGAATTACCCAGTAGATCACGCCCCAAAGACTTCTGGTGCTATTTGTCAGACTATATACTTAGCATTGAGGGTGATGAGGCTGCTGTATAACAGGTTGTTGATGGCTATGGTCAGCGGTGTTACCGCAGGAATGGCCAACTCTGAGCACAACATGATATATCAGACCTAACTATAACGTAATTAAAGTTATGTAGTACACAGGTGGCGACAGAGTGCAGTATTGTCCTGGTTTTCTTAGGGTTACTGTTATGTAGATTTTCATCAAAACTAAAAATAAGAAGTCAACCGTACACAACGTGTACAATTGTAAATGTTTCGCAAGGTATAAAGCCATTTCGCTGGAACAAGATTTGCCGCCGGACCCCCGGGTTGTCGGCTGAAAGGCTGTGTAGTGAACAATCCTGTTTATCTACCGAATGCGGCCGGCCCCAGGGTTGTAGGCCATTGGCTGTGTTCATATGTGCAACTATATGACAATAAAGATTTATGTTGAACTTAAAAAAAAAAAATCATGAAAAGTTATGGAAGTGTATGTCTGAATTGGGTGCCCCGGTTGACATTATTTGACATTTATCCCAGCTTGACGCCTGATTCACAGCATAGATAAGATATGGGGTGGGTAGAGAATATACCCTAGGCTTTAAGGTTAAGCACTGCCTCACATTTATCCCACCTCTTCTCCATTCTTTATTAGGCCCTGCATACCTTTCTGTGTTGTATTACAGCAAGAATGAAATGAAATATATGTTCCTTAATAATAGAATGGCTGTTAGGGAAACCACAGAACTTCAAAAACATTCTGTAGTGAGATATATGCTAGGGCCTGTCACCCAGAGAGTGAAGGGGTACTTGATAATGGTAACGATTATCCAACAGAGATTTTATTTAACAAGGATGTGGTTGTGTATTCTACACCACCTTGTAGAATTCCAAAAAGGGATGCATGGCCAAATACGCAAATGTCCCTGTGACGGGAAGGCCATACAGCCAACTATTCACCTTATTTTGTTTTGTGGATTGTATAGAGACATCGGAAAGATTTTTCTGCGCCTCCTATTTTTTCCAGATAAATTAATGTTTATCAAGATACTTTTAACTTTTTGTGTAACCTAGGGAACAAAGCAATCTGTTATGCTGTTTTTACATATATAATTAATAAAAGAATTACTCAGATCTCCCTGGGTAATTGAAGACATGAATATGACTAATTGAATATCTTGACCTGTACTGTGAGTCTGGATAGACTCAAGTCAAAAGTTTATTGTATAATTAATTAAAATCATTACAATCTTCCCATGATAAAAATAACTGTATAGAAACAATTAATGTCAAGCAACATTAAAAAGTACCTTTTCATTTTACAGCTCAGCGTCCAAAAATATTATAAATACAATGGTTAAAATTTGGATCAAGGCCGGCTCCTGCCATCTCTATGGGGTCTTAATCATCTTTAGATTCAGTTTGTATATACCATAAGAGTCCCAAGGTAGCCTGGCCTGGGTGGCCTACCTCCTCAATATTCCTCCTGCTCAACTTGCCCTAAGCATTTTCTTACCTCTGCCAGGAATTTTACTCCCCGGCAGGCCAGTATTATGGAGGAGCCTCCCAGCCAACTTATCACTGCCTGTCTGCATGTTCGAATTTTCACTTAATTGAAGATAGGCTTCAAAAACCGTCTCCTCTGGACCATGACTGCTGGACATTCACACAAAAAGTGGGATAAGGATTCTGTTTTATATCCGCAAAGACGGCTTTGCTCCGTTTGATGGTTATGTTTCCAGGAGGGTAATAGATCTTTTGAAACGTGTTGACCCATACGGTAGTCTATGTAGGATCTTTTTAAGTAACCGCTAAAGTGAGATGATAAATATGCTTGCGATTTAAGTACTTTATAGGAGGTGATGATGGTCCACCCATGCCGACGTTTTGAGATTGTATTTTTGTCCTCCAGGAAGGATTTCCTTTTAACTGCCTCATTGGCTGATCTACTTAAACCTGCTTTGTCTGCCCTAGTTTTCCATACTGTTTCTAATTCGAGCTCTGTCAAACAGGTTTTCAAATGCCTTCCCCAAGTGCTCGGAGTTTCACTGTCCGCCTGCTGTTTAATTTCTTCCCAGCATAGACTATCCATGGTCTCCGGGTCGGCGGAGCGAAATTTGTGGCAGAGCTTCACGAAGCCACTCATGCTCCGGAATTTCTGGTTTTGCAGTCCAAATTCGAGCCGTACTTGCGACGAGGAGGCGGATTTTGGCAGGTTGAAAACCGCCTTGTAGATCTTTGTCTGCAGGTCATTTTATAGTTCGGTCTTCTTGCCACACCAAGTTATTAGGCCGTAAGACAGGGTAGGCAGAATTTGAGCAGCCATGACCTTTAATAGGTGGTTGTAATTTGGACAGTCCAGTTTTGCTTTTATAATCGATATGCAAAAATTAGTGATTGTGATTTAGCATTTATTACTGCTTTATGCTCTTGTGTTTTAATTCTTGCGCGATTGTAATTCCAAGGTATTTGTATGAACGTTGCTCTTCCACCGTGACTCCGTTCGCCGTCCATTTGTACTTGATTTTTTTGGGTTCCAATAGGCGAACAAGTTTTGTTTTTGCTTTGTTTAATTCCAGAATTTCCCGTTTCAGATAGGATGCTAATTTATTTATTGCTCTTTGTAGGCCAATTGGTGTTTGGCTTAGCACTACTATGTCGTCTGCATATTGTAGAAAATAAATCGGTTTGTTGGCCAGGATCGGTGGATGACATTCAGCCTCTTCCATAACTTTGCTGATATCTGAGAGAAAAAGGTTAAAAAGGCTAGGAGCTAACGCGCAACCTTGTTTGAGGCTTTGGTGCATTGTAATACTTGAGGTTGTACAACCTCCATTACCTAATTTCACTCTTGCCCATGTGTTGTTGTACAGGGCAATTATGGCCTTTAATAGTTGGTTCGGCAGACCGCAGATGTTTAACTTTGCCCACAGGCGCTCACTCGATCAAACGCTGACTTTATATCAATGAAACAGGCATACAACCGGGATCCCTTGATTACTGCTTTTTCCATTAAGAGCGACAGACTGGCTACGTTTGTTACAGTTCCCATCCCTTGCCTGAACCCTGTTTGGAACTTAGGAATTATATTTGTGTCTCCTATCCAGTCTTGTAACTGTGATAGGATGCAAGAGGCATAGAGTTTAGCCTCAACATCAATTAAGGATATCAACCTGTAATTTGTGGGGTTGCGATGGTCTCCCTGTTTAAATATCGGATGAATAATATTCCCTTTCCAGGAGGAGGGGACGTCTGCATGTATGTATATATAATTGAATAGGGGCGTTAAGAGCCCTGACCAGAAGTCTGGGTCATTCTTGAAAAGCGCATTGGGCAGCCCGTTCGGACCTGCTGCTCCTTCTGTCTTTAATTTTAATATTATGCCCCTCAATTGTTTTTTGGTGATTAGGGGAACTATTTCACTGGCCCCATTCTCTTCTTCCTAGTCTTCGTTTTCTTTGTTGTCCAGGCTCTTGTTTCTGTTTCTTTTCCCCTCATCTGGCTCCGTCACCCGGGGACCTTTGGTGGGGCCAGGGTCTGTATTACGATACAAAGTTTGCACGTGTAGAACCCAAGTTTCCTTTCCGACCCCTGCTTCTTGTTGGAGGCTTGCTCCTTTATTTAGATCGTTGATGATGCCCCAAAAGTCCCTACTATTTGGTAATTTTCCCGCACACAGTAGTTTGTTCCAGATAGTTTCCTTATGTGTAATCTTGGCAACCCTCAACGACTTCCTATAAATACTCCTTGCTTCCTTTAGTTTGCGTTTGTTTGGAGTATTCCCCATTCTTGTTGCCCGCGCCAGTAATCTGACCTCTCTTGCGACCCTTCTCTTTTGTGCTCTTAGGTCCATGTTGAACCATGGCTCATTCCTAGTGTTGAAACTTCTTGGATTCCCTGACACTACTGGAAATTTATGGAGAAGGTCCAGGGTCAGCTGCTCCCAGTTAGTTACGCATTCTTCCTCTGACTGGGGACCTAAATTAGACATGTAATCCTTTGCTGTGCCCTGTATGTTTTTCAACCCCCCCTTGCCATTTTAACTTTTTTAGGTTGTACTTTTCGGCGTGTTGTATAAGAGAGTTCATTCTTTGTGCCAAGGTAAGCGCGATGTTCATTCTCGTTATTTGGGGGAAGTGATTGCTTTCTATACGTTGGTCAATTTGGAATATTTCAATACTGGGGAGTAATTCCTTGCTTGTGATTATGTAATCTATTGTTAAGTGAACCTTGCCACTCAAATATGTAACAGCTGCCGGCATAGCACCCTTTGTTTTACCATTCAAAATTGACAAACCCAGGTCTTCTAATATAGTTGTTATCTTTTGTCCACCACAGGTCGCTGTTGTCTTCTCTTCAACCTGGTTTTTAACTATACGGTCACAGTTGAAGTCCCCTGAGATGAACATTGGGCATTGCGTATAAGATCTTTGCATCACTATTATCAAGGACATTAAGTTTGCATATTTTTCTTTCTGGCTCTTCCTCTCAGGGTTGATATAAACGTTAATAACTAGAAGTTGCCACTTTTGAGTCCCAAGTGGGGGCCTATCAGTAATTCTGATCATTTGGGCCCAGTTAAACCCCGCGTCCAGTTCTTCTGTGACCCAGTTGTATTTTTGGGCTACGTATGTTGATAATCCGCCTCGGGGATGCCCAAAAGGTGAGAATCTTTCAGCAAAGATGTGATGTTCTTTAAACCCTGTGATTGAAGTGGGCGTCAATTTCCATGTTTCCTGGATCAGGATTATGTCTTGTTGCTGGAAAGAAGGCTAGCGTTTAATGGTCATGGGCCATTTCTTGAAAACCGTGGACATTCCAAGAGCAAACCGAGACGCTTTGCGGCCTTTTTTCCTTCTGGATTAGGTTCCCCTTCTCTGCTGCCATGAGGAAATTAGGCTCTGTGTTAGGTATGTTTTTTGCTCAGTGCCATTGGTACCCATGACCAATCCATCCTGTCCAGCACTTGATGTCCAGTGTGTTGTGTGCTTTCTAATGTATTGACCCCGTTCCCAGTAATTGTGGATGCTGGCGTGGAGGCGCGAGCACCTCGCACGCAAGTGCTCTGACTTTCCAAAGCTCTCTTTTCATTTTTTAGATTTCGTAGGCTGTCTAGTAGGGGATAGGGATACATTGGATGTTTATGTAGCAGTAGGGTAATACCCCATGCTCCAAACTGTGGTCTTGTGGAAAATATCTTGTCCACCAGGTCCTTTGTGGCCCAAGTTGTTACAGATTCCTCGGTGTCTGGATTATGTCTGTTTAATTGGAATTCGACGGCTATCAAATCCTGGGAGGTTATCCCTTTAAGTTCTACGGTTTCCTTAAACAATTTTAACAGGTTGCCTCGATTAAGGATATCCTGCCTTCCCTTTGTTGGATATTTGGGCACGAATGTCAATTTTAATTCAAAGGCCTCTGTATGATGTTGATGGTCTTTAGGCAATTGTGTAGAATCTTGTTTAAAAGCTAAAAGGTTATGAGTTGTAAGAGTATTGCGCATTGCTGGAGATTCTGGATGCTCTCACTCTTGGTTAACCTCCTCGATATGCTCTTTTATTATTTCCAAAGGTCCTGTTTTGATTGTCCTTATTGATTCGGTGACTAAGTCCCTGTGGAGTAACATGCATCTACGAACCTTGCCACTTATTGTAACTTTCAAGGATTTTAGCTCAATTTCGATTTCTGATGTTATTTTTTACCCGTGTATTTTGATTATTTTGTCTTCCTGTATTGTAGATGTGTGCTGTGCATTACTGGCTTTTATTCCCTGTGTGTGATCCTCACCAGTTATGCTTTCTTGGCGCGTATTATCCGCCGGGGCGAATGTCGTTATCATTTGGGAGAATCCTGCTTTACCTGCGTCCTTCATAGGCCTAGTTTTGTCTTGTTGCATTTCTTGTTTTTTTTTTTAATCAGGTGCTTTTGCACACCGCTGATCGTAATCTGCAGAGGAGGATTGTCTCGTTCTGCTTTTTTGAGGAGGGGGGAGCTGGCTACTCCGGAATCCTGGCATCCTTCCCTTGGTGTGATTGTTGGAATGTGCTTTTGTGGTCGTACATTAAATCCTTCCTCACCACCTGGCAGCATATTCAGTGGTTTACTTTTGCTTTCCTGGGGCGTATTCGTTTTGAATATAGGAAATATATTTCCTTGAACTGTACTTTGTTGCTTTTTGTACTTTAGCCCGGCCTTCCTTGCCCTTTTCCTTTGCCTCTTTGTTGGCTTTGCCTCGATAGAGGATTTATTGGTGGACTGAGTTGCTTCAGTTACGTTAGCTGTTCTTTCTAATTGATCTTCCACTGATACTTCTTGGTCATCTATTACGTGATGGTTTACACCAATGACCATAGAGGTGGGGCGGGTAACATCGATTTAAAGTTGGGAGGATTAGCATGGTTGCGTAAAAGAAACAACGAGCGGGTTGATACGTTGCGAGCTTTACATCAGGTATGCTCGGGGATTGGAGATGGTGATAAACTTCAAATAGGGAAGTACTGTAGTTTGTTTTGCGGGGTTGAGCAAGGGGGTTAGAGGTTTTCAGGGTTTTATTTATTTTGCAGTGGGTTTGGCTTTTGAGCGAGCATGGGCTTAAGCATGATATTCTCAGAAATCAGTACGTAGTGGTTAAAACCGGTGGTTAGATTGAGGGGCACACAATATGATTGGCACTTGTAGTTGATGTTTGGATTTATGTCACAGGAATATGGGGTACTAATTGACATTTGGTACCTAAATCTATTTGGCACAAAACAAGAAGGGGAAATGAGTTAATAGTTTTTTATATATTTTTTTAAATATATTTTTACTTTTTAGACTATGAGGTGGAATACATGCAATGTGACCTAAATACATCTTTTTGTGATTTATAGATACTCCTGATGAAGGTTTTTTAACCGAAATGCATTGAGTATGATGTGAAAGGAATCTTGTGGAGGACTTGAAATTCTCTATATGTCCATGTATAGGCCTGGATGGGCAATACATTGAAGAATTAAATGCTAAAAAAATGACAAATTTTATATCTTTTTTGACGTGATGGATGAAATGTGGAAAATGAGGACGAACATTGAGAAAATAAAATTGAACAATACTTGATTACTATGGTGGATGATTATTCTTTGGGATACTAATGTGCACATGGCTGTGCAACCCGCGTGAACTGCTAAATCAGCGGGGCACCACTTTTGATTACTCCGGAAACCTGGCATCCTTCCCTTGGTGTGGTTGTTGGAATGTGCTTTTGTGGTCGTACATTAAATCCTTCCTCACCACCTGGCAGCATATTCAGTGGTTTACTTTTGCTTTCCTGGGGCGTATTTGTTTTGAATATAGGAAAGATATTTCCTTGAACTGTACTTTGTTGCATTTTGTACTTTAGCCTGGCCTTCCTTGCCCTTTTCCTTTGCCTCTTTGTTGGCTTTGCCTCGATAGAGGATTTATTGATGGACTGAGTTGCTTCCGTTACGTTAGCTGTTCTTTCTGAGTGATCTTCCACTGATACTTGTTCTTGGTCGTCTATTGCTTCGCTTCTTGGATTTCCTGGTACATTATTGCTTTTTAAAGTTGCCGGCATATTCTGATTAAACTGCATTTCCTTATTCTGTTTACCTGTACGGGTTAGTTTTACCTCCCCTAGGATGTCTTTTAAAATGCCCGGAAGACTTGCTAACTTCTCGATTATACTCCCGCAGCCACAATTGGACTGTTGTTTATCATTGTGAGTATGGGGCTACGATTTCCCCCTGTTGGTTAGAAGAGACATAAGTAAGTCCAACTTAGCGTTTATGCCTGAGATGTGACCTGCGATTAGGTTTATGAGGTCTATCTGGACCTCCAATTTGTCAGATTGATAATTCAGCACCCTTATTGCTTGATCTAAGTTGCCTAGCAGGGATTGAGTCAATGGAGTGGATGGCTGTTCTTTTTGGAATTTTTGCAAATCCTCTGACTCTGAGTCCATCGCGCTCACTGAAGAAATTGTGATCGGTGCTGTATGGTTAAAATAATTTAGTTTTGTTGGCATGCTTCCACTATCATCCAGTACTAGCCGTTGTTGGTCTTTATTTGCCGAGGGACTGCGAGGAGTGGAAACCACCATGCCAGGGCTGATCTGATGAGTATTGTTACCCATTGCTGTGGGTGAGGCTCTCCCTAGGGAATCTTTATCCTTAGTTATTGTTTCAATGATTTCTGCGAATTTGGAGTCCTTAGATAGAAAAAGAGATTTTAGCCATGGATCCTCTTCTTGTGCGGGCGGCGTGGAAGAATTACTGAGTTTTAAAGTTTCCTCCTTGGCTTCCTTTGTGGGGTCCTTTGCTTTAGCAATATCCTCTAATGCTATCTCTGCGGATGTTGTGCTTCCGCCTAAATTCATAAGGTTTGCATTTGACAAGAGATCCTCTATACTTTCCTTACTTTCTATGCTTCTCGTTGATTCCATTGCTGTTGTAGGAGTTTTGGGATGATGCACTTGAGCTGTAACTAATACCGGCTTAATCTGAGATATGTGTGTCGTTCGGTTCTGTAAGAGTTGGGTCCCTGTTGGGGCGTTGTTAATTTTCGTCATGCCTTTAGCCCGGGAAAACAGTGAGTTGAGTGGAACGATGGGGCCAGGCAATTTGCAGGCCTCGGCTGTTGATGCGTAAATTGCCGCCATTGGATCCTTTAAATAGAAGAATTTATATAGACCGGTTCTCCGCCTTGTACTCTACGTTGTTGTTTCGGGAGTCGGTGCCGAGACCAACCTCTCTCTAGGAATTGACGGGTTCCCTTTTTGGATTGGCAGAGTGGCTTCCTCAGATGCTTTTTTGGATATTTTTAGTTTTTTTTGCTTATCACCACTTGACGGATTTTCCCTGATCTCATTTCCGGTTTGATTCCTTAATGCTCCTTCAGTCCCACATGCGATTCTAACCGTGAAATTATGGTGGTCTTTTTTCTCGCTGCGTCTTTGACGATGGAATAGAACTGAGAAACCAGGTCAACAATGGGGGGTGGTGCTCTCCTGCCCCAGGTTTAACATATTTAGTCACACCGGTTACAATGTGGCAGGGAAATCCCAAAAGGTAGATAACTGGGGGAACACTTCTGGTCTGGTTTTTACATGAATGAATGAATCTTTACTTTATTTGATATTTGCATATCATAAAAGTACATAAACATACCGCGCATAGAAAGACATACAAATATTAAAACATTTTGTCCAGTCTAAAAACTTTAAAATCGTTAAAAGAAAACCCATATACACAATATTTACTGTATAAAGACCCTGATAGCAGGAGTTAAAGTGCATATAGTACATATGGGATTTCTAAACAGGCAACTTTACAACTTTGTTTTAATTTATGAGCCTGCTACGAATCAACCAAGCACTTGATAAATATTTTGCAACCCCACAAACAATAAACAGAGATGTTGTGTCTGAAGAAAGAATACGTAGGGCAACCCTGAAGTCCATGACTCCCAATTCCCTGCTTACTGGTCTAAGCCATCTTGTTCTTGGGCTGTGGTATGCATTGCAGGCAAACAAGAAGTGGGGTAGGGATTCGGGCACACAAGGACAGTTTTGACAAGTAGGGAGAGAGTCACATGTTCCTTTCCAGCCCTCCATAAATGTGTTAAGAGGAAGTGTCCCGTACCTCATTTTCAGAAAAAGAGATCTATCCTTTGGGACTTGAATAAAGTCCAGAAATGGTTCCAACTTCCTCATGGGTTTGTGTTCCAAAAATTTGGTAGTTAGGGCTCCCCACTTTGTGCTCTTGAGATCCTCAGCAAGAACCCAATCCCAATAAATTTTCTTAACAGCCCCCTTAGGGGGTGGAGACTGTGAGGACCAGAATTCAGCCAGCCCCAAGTCCATAACCAGCTTCCTCAGTTTAGTAAGCCACTGTATTTTATTAGTACCATTCAAGGAGATCAGTTTGTCCAGCACCAAGGCATATTTTGCCAATTCTGGTGTCCTTCTTAGGCGCACCCAGAATAGCAAGGGGCGGAGGCGGACTATATCCGAGATCGAGCGTTTGCCCATGTCAAGGAAGAGTGGCTTCAATGGGGTCGAAGTGGAGAGGGAAACTAAATCTCTTACAAACTTGTTCTCCGCTCTGATCAGATCATCCACTTTCTCACTTCCCCAGAGTTCAGAGCCATATATTGCAGAAGCCAGAGCCTTTCCGTTATAAACAGCAAGAGCTAGAGCTATGGGCCTGCTGATAGACAAACGCTGATTCCTTAGAATAGCTCCAAATGTTCTTTTTAGGTTTAAGAGCATTTTGGCGACATGGGAGTCCCATTTCTTTTTGCTGTTAATCTTGACTCCCAAGTAGTCAAATTCCTCCACCACCTGTAGCGGTGACCCATTAAGAGTGATAATACTTCTCTTAGCTTTTGTGGAAGGAGGCATTACCATCAGTTTTGTTTTAGAGGTGTTAATTATCAGGCCGTGTTCATCACAAAATAGAGTAAATCTGTTTATCAGTTTCTGGAGACCAGACGGAATTTTAGAAATCAGGAGGGTGTCATCTGCGAGAGGAGGGTAGGTGTTTTTTCCCCTGCCAGGACAGGGGCATCGGCATTGTCCTCCCCCAGATGGTCCACCACCCCATTTATAAAGAGGGAGAACAATGTCGGGGCCATCATGCAGCCCTGGCGCACCCCCCTGTTCACAGGCACCCTCTCAGTAAGTTGTCCCTGGTTCCCCCATCTAATTCTAGCGTAGTTGTCCTGATGGAGTTTGGCAATAAACTCCAAAAGATACAGTGGGAACCCCATGTCCATCAGCACCCTCCACAGCCTGTCGCATGGAACCAGATCGAAAGCGCTCTTCAGGTCTATGAAGGCCAGATATAAGGTTCCCTTCATGATGGTAACAGACTTCCAATATATAGCACAGAACCTGAAGACCTGATCCATTGTTCCCACGTTTTGGCGGAAGCCTGCCTGGAAATGAGACACGTTCCCTTCCTCAAGCCAGATACCTAATCCGTTGACAATGACCCTGCCGACTACTTTCTGAACGACGTCGATTAGACTAATCGGTCTGTAGTTGGCAGGGTCCTCCCTGTTGCCTTTCTTATATATTGTGACCACTTCCACGCACTTCCAAGAATCTGGGACAGGATATCCACAGAGAATTAAATTCATTAGCAGGGCGATTAGGTCAGTCCATAACTTAGGATCATGTAGGAGTAGATCACCATGTAGCCCGTCCGGGCCTGGTGCTTTGGAAGGAACAATACTTGTAATGGCCTTGTAGACTTCGCATGGTTCAAAGGGATCCACAGATACGTGCTCAGTGGTAGTTACATCAATTGATGACCGGAAGGTTTGTCCAGGGTCTATCTCTTCACAATATCGTTTAGAGAAATGGGAGTGCCATTGTTCAGTAGTTATGTGGTTTGGGAGGGGCTCTACTCCTCTTCTCTCAAGTTTGTTGATCAATTTCCAGAACAGGGTCAAGTCTTTCAGGCAGGCAGTCTTCTTAAGTTGTTGCCAATGCTCTTCCTCCCACTCCTTCTTAGCAATTCTAATACAGATGGTGTATTCCTTCCTGGCTACCCTGACTTCTGGCGCATCTTTACGTCTGATGCAGTTTGATATTGCCCTTCTCTTACTCCTGCATTCTGGCGTAAACCATAATGACCCCGTTTTGATATTAATATTAGGGGTCTTCCTATACCCTTTGGTATCCTCAATGATGAAGTGTGAGCCGATTTTCTCTATTAGGGTTTTATAGGAATCTGTAAATATGGAGCATTTTCCAGTGCCTTGCGAAGAAGTCAAAGATGAAAGCTTATTGATCTCAAATTCAACTGAATCTTTAATACTAGTTAGCTTATCTTCTTGGCACTTCACCCTGTTCCATTTTAATTTACGATTACAGTTGGATGGAACTAACTCCTTTGTAAGTAATAAGGGGCCTTTAGATAAGACCCTCCCACTTCCCCATCTTATTTCCATACAAAGCGGGTTATGGTCGCTGTCCTGCGTCTGCCTAATTTCCATATCTACTAGACTGCCCCAAGATCTAGTGTCCAGTAAAATATAATCAATACGAGAAGGGCAGCTCAGTCTGTTGTAAGTCATTGCACCATTTGGCTCAGAGGTAGTCCTGCCATTCAGAGCGCGTAGGTTATGTTCTAAAGTTAACGAGTTTAGTTGGATCACTCTGGGAGTCCATTTCCAGAGTAAGGGTCGGTATACACTGTCTCAAATCCTCTTCATTACAACCCAGTAGGTCTTCTTCACTTAAAGGTTCATAGGTACAGTTGAAATTACCCCCTATAATAACACTGGACAAGGGGGTAAGTCCCGCTAGTGCTGCCTCAAGTGATGATATAATAGGTGAAGCTTGGCCTCCCGGGGTACCTCTGGCATACACATTGAACAATTCCAGCGAACTCCCATTCTTATTGTCTTTTATGGAGATATGCAAAATGTCACCAGTGTGTTGGTTATTCACCCTGAGTGACCAGTTCAGGGCCCCACTAATCCACACAAGTAGTCCCCCCGGAGGGCGGCCTCTCCCTGCGCTAATTGCTGCGGCAAAGAAGGTAGAATATCCATTTTTGTACAGGGGGATCAAGCTCCAAGTTTCCTGGAACATTGAAATTTAATTGAAAATTGCACTTATATAGCGCATAACTACCCGGAGGCCTCGCAGCGCTTTAGACTGATTTTTTTGTGGCGGGCACCGGTTAGATCAACACGTTTTTGCATACAAGTGCGTTTTTAAAACCTTTCTAAAGGACATGAGATTATTGTTTTCTCGAAGGGGGAGGGGAAGGGAGTTCCAAAGCTTAGCCACAGCATGAGAAAAGGAACGGCCGCCCCAACGGGCCTTGTTAATTTTTGTTGTAGTTACAAGCTGAAGGGAGCTAGAGCGCAAGGCTCTGGACGGTGCGTAAGGTATAACCACGGGGTGGAGAATTGCCGGACCAGTGCGGTGAAATGATTTGTGCACTATGCACATGGCCCTGAACTGTACTCTGGCCGCTACTGGGAGCCAGTGAAGCTCTTTCAGAGCTTTCAGAGCTGACTGCCAGCGAGGGATGTTATACAGTAGCGGAGCAGCACAGTTTTGTGTGACTTGAAGCCTGTGAATGACTGATGCCGGGGCTCCTATGTAGAGCGCGTTCCCATAATCCAGGCGAGAGAGAATCAGGGCCTGGACCATGACTCTTCTAGCCTGGAATGGGAGCAGAGGAAGGACCTTACGGAGCATTTTCATCATCCCAATGCAGGTAGAGGCAGTTTTAATAGCTTGGGCTGAAAAATCAAGCGCCTTGTCCAGCCAGATTCCCAGGCTCTTAATCTGGGATTTGGGGGGGAGGCAAGCCAAGACATGTGGGCCAGATGGATGCAAGGGCAGATGGAGAAGAATTGCCCAGCAGCATAATGTCTGTTTTCTCCCCGTTTAGCTTAAGACAGGAAGATTGCATCCATCTGGCAACCGCCTCTAGACAGGGACCTAAGGTGGAAGACGATCCCAAAAGTATCAATCAGATTATTCCAATTGAAGTTTTCCATATTTTTTTGTAGGCCTGCAATGTTCCAAGAAAGCAGCTTGATATTATTATTATTAGATGGTAACTGACTAGTGATCATTCTCGAAGCTAGTGATGCTTCTGATGGTCGTCCAAATGGGGATTGGGCTTTACTTAAGTCATAATTGTTAGCACCATTAGTGTTTTTCCCTTGATCGGGGTCCATTTCAACATTAGTAATCAGCGGTTCCCCATACGTCAATTCAGTAGTGGTATTGAGTTGGTATTCAGGCATATTAATCGATTGCGCTACAAGAGTTAAGGGGGTTACCTTTGATGGTCAATCAATTTTGTTGAGCGCCGAGTCATCCCTAGGTATTGTCCTAGACCATACAGGAACATGTCTAATTTGCATGTTAGAATCCCTATGAGGACATGTTCTATACTCTAGGTTTAGTAGGTTTTTCGCAATAACTGCGTTCTTAACCTGTATTTCAATACAGTCGGTTAATGAACTGAAGAGGGATAACCTTTTAACATTAATCAAATTCTCCCTAATGACCAATCTACACCCTCTCACATGTCGTAGCCAGTGAATAGTTTTATTGCGGATGGATTCGCTACTCTCATAAGTGTTAATATTACCAAGTTTGGTAACACCAGTCATATAAACAGTGTCAATCCGGGTACTTGGTGGATTATTAAACCGTGTCTTACTCCAAGCTTCCCTTGCCATTGCCTCTCTAGTAAATGCTAAAGGGTGACTAGATGGTTTTTTGTCGACGTTTCGTACCCTCGGCTTTGATGGTTCCCCCCGGGAACTTACTACTTCAGCAAATGTGCTAGACATAACCTGACCTTTTGGTGCACTAGCCATCGGAGTTTGGGTAGAGATCTTAGATGGTAATCCTCGTACTGTTTTAGGAGTATTCACTGGTGCTGTTCTCACCTTGGGGGGATTTAGCAATTTGGGCGCTGTCTGTAATTGGGTGATATTTTCAACATTCATTTCTCCCTTCTTCAATGATGCAGTCAGAAGATTTTTAATAAAAGTTATATCCCCTTCCAAGTTTTCTATTTTCTTCATGACTAGCCTGTTAAAGTGCAGACAGTTAGTACATTCAGTTGGAACATTCATGCCCCCCACAACCTCCCTCAATCCATTTGCTAGAACCTCATTTAACTCCCTAGATTCTCCTTCCAATGCCGCAAAATGATTGAAACAGATAATACACAGATCACATGGACTCGCCTGTACAGACCCATCTGTATTTTCTGTTAATTCAACCAATAAATCGGCATTGCTATTAGATATGCTTTCCCTTGTAGTCACGATAGTATTAGCCTCAATAGAGTTAGCAGAAACAACGTTCGGATCGTCAGGAGGTACAATGTTCTTTAGTTTCTTGGAAAAGAAGGCCGGGATCACTTTGTTCCTTTTTCGTGGTAGAACAACTATAATGGGATCATGAATTCCTGTTTCTTCAATGGGTGGAGCCCCCAGCAGAATATTTTCACAGTCCTCTACAATAGATTCAATGCTACTTAAGACGCAATGGGATGCAGAATGCAGGGATGTTTTTGCTTTTTTCCCTTTTTTTGCAGTTACTACAGTTCCACCCCCCCCATTGCTTTCCTCTTGCCCATTAGATTTCCACGGAACCACTCAGTACATTATGAATGGTGACCCTGTAGCCCACCAGGGTCAGCTAAACAATCTAGTCACACCAATCGAATTACACAGTACCTTAGGATGAGCAGATGGTTCCGAGTTTCACTCGTTGGAGGGGGGGCCCAGCCCAGCCTCGTTCGGCCCCGGACGGCCACAGACGGCCCGCCCTTTGCCCGGAGCTGCCCGCGCACGTCCCGTGGGCCGGAAACAGATGCTGGCAATATCCGGTGAAAGGGGGGCGTGGCCGGGTAGCGCTGGAGCCTCTCGCGCTTCCCCCGGTGGTGCTGGTGCAGGACGTTGACCTCTGGATGCTGCGTCTCCTGCAAAGCGGGAGGCGCGAGGTCAATTTAAAGTTCCCGATGAAAGGGGGCGTGGCCGGGTAGCGCTGGAGCCTCTCGCGCTTCCCCCGCTGGTGCTGGTGCAGGACGCTGACCTCTGGATGCTGCGTCTCCCGCGAAGCGGGAGGCGCAAGGTCAATTTAAAGTTCCCGATGAAAGGGGGGCATGGCCGGGTAGCGCTGGAGCCTCTCGTGCTTCCCCCGGTGGTGCTGGTGCAGGACGCTGACGTCTGGACGCTGCGTCTCCCGCGAAGGGGGAGGCGCGAGGTCAATTTAAAGTTCCCGATGAAAGGGGGGCATGGCCGGGTAGTGCTGGAGCCTCTCGCGCTTCCCCCGGTGGTGCTGGTGCAGGACGCTGACCTCTGGACGCTGCATCTCCCGCGAAGCGGGAGGCACAAGGTCAATTTAAAGTTCCCGATGAAAGGGGGGCGTGGCCGGGTAGCGCTGGAGCCTCTCGCGCTTCCCCAGGTGGTGCTGGTGCAGGACGCTGACCTCAGGACGCTGCGTCTCCCCCGATTGGTTACATCAAGACTGCATACCTGCAACCATTCATTGTTTATGCAGTATACCGGTCTTTTGCCAAAAGCAACTGACTCTAGGATGGCGCCACAATGACTGCTGGTTAGCTTCACTCCTGGCTCCCGCTTACCGCAACCGGGACTCCACGGCGTCCATGATCATCCCACCAATTTTTGGCGGGTTCCCTTTTTGGATTGGCAGAGTGGCTTCCTCAGATGCTTTTTTAGATATTTTTTGTTTTTTTTGCTTATCACCACTTGACGGATTTTCCCTGATCTCATTTCTGGTTTGATTCCTTAATGCTCCTTCAGTCCCACATGCGATTCTAGCCGTGAAATTATGGTGGTCTTTTTTCTCGCTGCGTCTTTTGACGAGGGAATAGAACTGAGAAACCTGGTCAACAATGGGGGGTGGTGCTCTTCTGCCCCAGGTTTAACATATTTAGTCACACCAGTTACAATGTGGCAGGGAAATCCCAAAAGGTAGATAACTGGGGGAACGCTTCTGGTCTGGTTTTTAACTTTTAACTCACACCCTTAGATGAAGTCAAAGGTTACGTTTTGAAATCAAAAAGTTACAATAAACAGCACACAGCTCACCGTTTCTTGTGAAGGCAAAATAATTATTACCCACTGAAGGTGAAGAGGTTACTCACTGGCTCTTGGCACTCCGACGTGCGTCGCCCAATGCTGCTGCTAAAGCCCCACGCTGCTTTTGTGACTCCCGCGGCTCCTTGCTGCTGCTACCCCTCCTCCCTGCCACAGTAGAGCCTGCTGCCCGCTAAACTGGTCAGGGTTGAGTTGGGCTGGGCTTCGGCTTAAGCTGGCTTGGGCTGGCGTTCCTGGGCTCCTGGGCTCCACTTGGTACGCGGTTCCTCGCTGTCCGTGCCCCACCTCAGCTGCTGCTGCTACAGGCTGCTTCTGCTGCTGCTGGCGCCCCCTGCCCACCCCCGTGCTGCACAGCTGGGCAGGGCTAATCTTGGCAGGGCTGTCGAGGGCTGGCGAGGCTAAATTAAGTGTTACCGCGGCTCCTGGCACCTGGTGGCTCGCGGCTCCCGGCTGCCGCCCCTGCCGCCAGGCTCTTCTCCCGTGGCTCGCGCTTCTCCCGCACAAGCACAGGACTGAAAGCGGACAGGCGGGAAGGCAAGCAGGGTTGACAGGGTTGGCAGCGGCGCTTGTAGCTCCTCCGGCCTCGTGGCCTCAACACCTCCAGCCACAACGGCTCGGGTCGGTTCGGCTCAACACGCTGCTGCACGTCGGCTTCCTCAGCTTCCTCGCTTCCTCGCAGAACGTTGACCTCCGTGCAAAATGCGGATAGGCTCTTTATGGCTGTATAGCCTTCAAAGTACTTTTTGCACAAATGTTGCACTCCTTACTGATTGGCATAAGATTTGCTCAAAGTGTTCCTTGTACAAGTATTATTGTAGTCCGTAATGACTACTAACCATCTTGTCATTGCCATATATTGATCTTGTAAATCTCTAAAACGCTATGCACAATTATTGTTTTGTATTTTTAACTGGTAATTGTTTGTGCTGGTCTTTTTTAAATAAGTATTGCCTGTTCAGCTTGGAAAGTGTTTTAATACTTTTATGAATTTCACAAATATGAATAAAGAATATTTTGACTTTGATTGAAGAGATACTGTTTGTCTGATTTTCTTTTGATGTAGAATTGGATAACAAGATTAGTCACTGAAGGAACTGACTGAGCGAAGATGAGGAGGGTGTGCACAGAAAAAACTTAGATGTGAAACTGATTAGGCTGCATAGCTAGATTGCCTCAGAGTGCCCCCACAGGCATGGGGAGGGAGAGAATGGACATGTCAAGTTGCCAAAAAATGTATAATGTGTATTTTGAAATGAAGCAGAATAAATAATGTTTAAGATGAGTTGTATATCTACAGGATAACATAGGAAAAGGACTGAGATAGGTACATTTGATCAGTAGGGCATCACCTAAGCACCTGGACTGCCTGCTAGGTTCCCAGCATCACAAAATGGAGTGTGAAAAAAAGAAAGAAAGGTGCAGCAGAGCCTATTGTCAAGTATCCTCAGGTTTGACAAAATACACTTCCTGGTCATTATTAAGATCTATTTCCTGGTGCTCAATCAATGGGTGAAAAGGTTGAGATCAGGGTTAGCTATATGCTGGTAACCTCTATAACATCCACTAACTAAGTGGAATTATAACCAGGAAGGGAAGGAGACAAGGAGATACTGCTGAAAGCCAGATAACTTGTTCTTTTTGTTTAAAGATGCAACGCTTAATAATTGAAGTCTGCATATGCAGGCTGCACAATCTGAAGGGTTGGAAAAGTCATACGTAAAGCAAATGTACACCTTCAAGGTGTGCAGAGAGGTATTTTGGGGAGCACGTCAACAATTAAATCACACAAAACTAAGCCAGAATAAGGGGTCCTCCACAAACAGCCAATAAAAGCAGCACTGACGGCACAGGGACAGAAGATAGTGCTGATCATCATGGGGCCCACATGTGCCACTTGCAACAATGGGTTGCTGAAGCAAAGGATCCATCCTGTGAACATTGGTAGGTCCTCCACCCCAGCGATGCTCCAAATGATGAAAGAAACTGATGGGAATAGAAAATAAGTTTCATCGACAAAATGAGTATTGAGAAAACACATATGTCCAGCTTATCCGGCTTACAGCTCAATTATGCTTGTGTATGACTGATGAGTGCAAACTCACATGCCAGCCTTACTGGCTGAAGGAGTTACATATGCTTGAAGACCACTCTCCCCATTTTCATGTGTATTTACAAGTCTTTGCTAACACACAGGTACCGAGTACATGACGCAAAGAACAAAGAATGTAGAAGGGTTAAATGTGGTACAGTGCCTAAAGATTTGCAATGCATGATGGCATAAGTAGATTTTTTTTAGATGTATATGAAAATGAAACTAGGCATTACTTGTATAAGAAACAGGAGTGTAAGGATTCCATAATGAACCTATTTTGAGGGAAAGCAATTCACAACTAACACATCCAGATTTTAATTTATGGCAAGAAAGGGCAGAAACATTTTGCATGGATCAGTGCCTTAAACTTCATTTGATTATTGCCAAATTTACAGTAGCTAAAAGAGGGTGGTTACCCTTAGCCTTTATGGATTTGTCATCAGCCTTTGACTGTGTTAACAGAGCCAAATTATGGTCGCAGTTGATTGATCTTGAATTCGATCGTAACATCATTAGTTTGTTACTCCACCTTCAGCAGGACCTTACAGCAGCAGTGAGATTCATTTGAAATGGATCATTGGCATTGTCAATAAAAATTCACAAATGGGTAAGATAAGGTAGTATTTTGGTCCGCTGTCATGTACCCTGTACATTGACAATTTAGATCCAACCTTCTGTGCAGCCACCAAGGAAATTCCCTGGGTGGAGTTACAAGTTATTACAGTACTTATATGTGCTGATGATACTGTCCTGTTAGCCAGAACAGTGATGGTCCTCCAGCAACTTCTGAATTATTTTATTGAGTTCATGGCCACCCTCAATATGGATACAAATTACTCCAAATCTCATACTATGGCTGTTGGTTACAAGAACAGAGCCTTGAGGAAAATTATTGGAGCGAATCTGGAAGTGACCAGAGTCTCTACGTTCCCATATTTGAGGGTCATTTTTTTAGAGGGAATCTTGGGCTCGCAAAGAAGGGTTACGAGAAACCTCCTAGCTAGATCAGTAGCCTCAGTATTTGATTTTGAAAAAAGACTGGGGGCTAGACCCTTACAGGCAATGGTTAATGTATATCAAGTTAAATGTCTATCTATCGCTAGCTATGGCAGCACATTTTGGGGTTTGGGGGAGATAAAGAGAGTATAAAACAAGTTGATAAGAATATTGTTAATTCCTCAGTTGGTTGCTACGTTCATAGCCCCAAAGACATGGGGCTGGAGTATATCTCAGCTCAACATTTGGTGGAAAACCAAATTATAGCTTAGCCAGGCTATTAAAAGAGATTGTCTATCCTTGGATAAAGGTCACACCATTCCAGGGTTGCAGTACATTAAATTCGCATTTGAAAAATGGGTGTGTCCAGCCCTATATGGGATGACAGGATCAACAAAGAATACCTGCCTTGGGTCAAAAATCAATTTATGATAAGAGCAAAAGATGACAGAGAGGATAGAAAACTCCTAATCCCTATGGTCAGGGCGCAGAGACTTCTATGGAATCCTAGAGTGTGGTGACATTACCCCGTCATCACTTCCTTTAAACATGTTTGTAGGCTGAACCTTTTAACAGAACCCCAGGGACATAATAATGTGGAAGAACAGGACCCATGCAGATGTTATAACTTCTAGACCCAAGACACAATGCACTTTATCTTTTTTGTGACCACTATAATCTTTTACATTTTACCCTTGCTTGGAGAGAATGGATTCTGGTAGTAAACACTGCTTTGATCTACTTTTAAATGCTTCAGCTCCCACTAGCTTGTTTTAATGTGGCCAGTTTCTTGTTGTGTGGTCTTAGAAGTAGGAAAATCACTTGAGCTGTTGAAAGTATGTGTTAAACTTTTATTAGCTCTTTCAATGTATTTTAATAATTGATTATGTGTATTTATAGTAACTATGATTTTTATTGTATTGTGTATTTTCGTTTTTCTTGTATGTGATGTGCTTTTATGGTTTTTATGACCCAATAAAGTATTTTGACATTGATGTTAGCATAGACTGCAAGAAACCTTAAAGATGGGTGAAAGCAACCGCTGATAGACTTTAACAAACAAGAGCAATTTATGTGCCACAATAAAATAAAGAGTTACTGCAATGTGCATCATGTTTGTGTAAGAAACACTTACATCTCCACATACATAAACAATCGAGGACTATTCCTTTTTATGGCCAAAGGAGGGACTCGGGGGAAGACATTTTAGACATTTCCTCAGTGATGGTTCCTCCACTTGCGATAGCAATAAATGTAGTAGGGACAACAAGGCGAACAAGATTTATAGAGAGGCTGGTTAATGACACTGCTGCTGCTTTATCTAATATCACTGAAGAGATATTTGAAATGCACAGCATGATTTTCTAGGACAAAACAGCTTTGTATCTGATTTTAGCACAGGCGGATGAGATCTGCAATCAACACACAGGGCCCGATTATGATGCCAGACATCAGGCCATCAAGAGCGGCCCTTCTGACATCTGGGGCAGCTGTCGAACCACCAGATTATGATGCCGGTGGTCAGAGTGCATTGGGCAGGGGGACAGACTTCCCGCCACCTTCACCAGGCTCAAGGAGCCCGTTGGGATGGTGGTCACATTCTTAATCCCTACAATGGGGCAGAGCCGACAGAGGCACCGCCATAGGGATTACAATGTCAGCTTCCCAAAGCCTTTTCATGGTGGGTGGACCGCCATGAAAAGGCTATTGGAAAGTGACTTTGGGGGCCCCTAGCAGGGCCCCGTCATGTGTGGTCCTCTACGATGGGGCCAAGGAGCACATGTGGTGCCCCCCCAATCATCCATGCACCTTATGCCAGGCACCACATGCTGCCTGGCACATGGTGCATAGACGTTTGTAAACATACCCTTTACTATTGGCGCTTGTGCTCTGGACCTTTTCTGGCCAGCAGCACAAGCCACAATAGTATACGCCATGTTTCCGACCGCTATGCTAGCGGTCGCATTGTAATTCAGTGGGTGGGACCTCTGTCTCCTTGACGGGGGGTCCTAATTCCCGCTGCGATGTTGGTCGGATGCTCGCCCGGCCACCATCGTAATGAGAGCCACACTGTTGCACTACTATCCATGACAATACACATAAAATAGTATACATTTGATATCCCAAAGGTTTCACAGAAAGAGAATGAAATGGGGAACCCACGCTTTTGGGAAAAGATGAGAGACCAGCTAGGGAGTTGGGGAAAATGGATTCTAGGCCTGCTGGGATTGGTGAGTGTTACTTAAGTTTCTACTATTTTGCATAGAGGTTTGCTTAGGCTCAATGGCTTAACTAGGCGAAGGTATTATAGAACAAGGATTAGGCGATTAGGTAGTACAATTAGAAAGGGAACACAAATCCCAAAAGGAGGTCAGGTGTATGAATACCACTGAATTTTAAGAAGATTGGCACACAGTGCCAAATGGAGAGAATTGTGGGCATCTCGGCATCAAACTCAAAAACTAACTGACTCTTGCTTATATCAGTTAAATACATTGCTACTGCACCAATACACACTTGTGCTTCAGCAATAATAATAAGAGTACTTCACAGACTTCAACTCCAGACGGCATGGTAAGACTAGGGAGCAGGATATGATGTTCTAATTTTGGCCTTTTTAAGTTTCCCTTAAAGTTAAAGCTGCTATGAGAAAATGTACTGTTTAACAAATCTTATCACTATACCAGGAAGGAGCTGTTACATGTATAATGAATTCACATCTGTTTGTCATCCCTAAGAATTGAACTCTTGAGTACATTTTCATTGCTGGATCAGGCTATAACTACATATGCTTTGAAGCTTTTTGTCAGACATTTTTCTGGAGCTCTAGGAGCTCCCATGTTATTCACCTGAATAAAATATTGGACGCAAATAACATTTAAGTTTATGAATTTTGTTTACGTTTCAGGTGTTGATAAGCAAACCTGGCTCAAAAACATGACTCTTGACTGTTTCAAACCCCACCTTTCACTAAATACCAAGTAACTTGGAATTACCCTGGACAGCAACTTCAACCTTAAGGAACACATTGCCAAAAACAAAGATAGCCCAGTCCAGCTTTTGCTTCTTAATCAAGTTCAATTGATTTCTTCCAGAGTGCATTCTTGCCTTTGGATGCCTGTAGTGCCTTACGTTATGCCCTCCCAAACTCCATTCTGGCACCCATTAGGGGCATACCATGCACTGCAACACGTCACATTCACATGTTGAAGAAACATGATCGTATCACCCTTGCCCTCATGGCACTCCTTTGGCTTCCCTGACAGCCTTTGTCATGTCCAAAACCAGCTACATCATTTACAAAGCGTTCACAAGCAGCACCCCTGCTTATTTTGCAGAAGAGCTAACCATCTGTGGTGGTTCTTAGTATACTCGCATCCAGGGTACACTCAAACTGTAGACTAAAAAGTGTAAAAAACACACACAAGACAACAAGCATTTTCATCTATAGACCCAAGATCTGGAACAACATCACTGTATCCAATAGGACCTCCCAAATACTGCTTCAATCTAGTAAAGAGTTGAAGGCTTACCTCTTTGATGAACACCACTACATCATAATGAATTAACCATCCACAACCTGGCTTCCAGTACTCTTAAAATTATGCTTGCCCTTAAGTATTTACAGTGCTCCTGTGCCTCTTGGTTGAGGTTTCACTATAGAAATACTTTATACACACATACTGTAAGAAATTGAGTTATTTTGAAGGGGGGGGGGGAAGTCTCACTAATGCAACAGCCATAATCTAACCAGCACTTTATCCTCTGTTAGCTTTTCAAAAAAGCAGGCAGGCTTAACTTAGAGGCAATGTGTAAAGTATTTATGCATAAAGTGAGAACACAACATCAGAAATGTCTCAAAGTAATTTAAAATTATACAGTACATTTTAATAAATAAAATTATGCCAAAATTGATTAAATCCAATCAGAGGTCCCAGAAACATTCAATTAGAAAATGCTACTCTCAATCATCTCATTGTGTTAGACTGGGGACAATTCACAATCTCTTGATACGCCAAGAGTTACAATTGAGATGCAAATATCCACATCTTCTGATATGGAGCCTTATCTGAACTGGATAGTAAACACAGAGCACAGATTTTATCTCACTACATTTTGACGGAATATAGTCCATTGCCTTGTGGCTTTCCCATTAGGGAGCTCCTGGTTTCTCCACCTACCATGCTACCCCTGTGACTGTGTTACTGTTCAATCAACTGTTCATTTTGCTGTTTTTTTGTACTATATATGATACTCTTAGATTGTGCTTTCTACGTCCTGCCCTTCTACATTAGCACTTTAATTCTTACAAAGAGAGCTTGAGCTATCTGCAAAGCTTGGAATCACACTATGTTTGCACCGCTGTTCTCAGTTATATCACTGCTGCTATCAAATTGGAAGACTCTATGCATTTTATTGATCATCATTTTTATGGTGCTTTTAGAGTGTTATTTATATTTTATGAAGATGTACACATTTTATCACGTGCTTTTATGGTCCTATAATGACCGAATAAAGATTAATTTGAATTTGAATTTACAAGTTCAGGGTGACAGCAATGGAGCATATGAAGTATGAAATGACCAGTTTAGTTCCACTGAAAAGTTACCCTTTAAGTCTGCAGCAAAGAGCTGTTTGCATAGGAGGAAAAGCAGGTCACACAGGAACTTTGCGTTGGGGGTCATCACTGGCAGCAGAGTTTTGGTGTCAATGTGCAGGTTTGTGGTCACGGGGAGCTCAAACTTCGGGATGTTCATCTTTTCTCTTAGAAGAAGCTCTCACTAATGCTAGCCTAGGACCCAGGACTCTGGGGATCAACTCTTGGGCATCAGGACTTACTCCAGCAGTGGACATTGGTCTGGCTCACACAGGTCCAGTTGCAGCCCAGGCAGGTCCAGTTGCATCCGCTGCACTGGACAGTAGCAGGGAAGCCTCTGAAGAAGCTCATTGTGTTGCTGTAGCTCACACAGGAGGTCAGCGATCTAACTATTGGAGTCATTAAGGGGAGCCTGGGATGAAGGCAAGCAGATTGATTATTTTTTCTCAGACTGCTAAACAGTCCTTCAAATACCAGGGCAGTCGTCTTACAGGAAGGTAGTTCTTCTTCTGTAACTTCCACATGTTTACAAGTGTTCTAAAGAGTGACTTTGGAGGTCCAATATTTATACCTGAGGTCAGCCTTTGTGTACCCCCACATCTGGTTCTGGTAAATTCTTCCCATCTCATGGCTCCAAACTGTCAGGGGTGACAAAAGACAGGACAGGCCTGGCATCTGGTTCCTTTGTCTGTTCTATAGGCAAATCCATTTGAAGCATGAGAGCTGAACACCCTTTGTGTTTCTGTTTGGAAGCAATACACAAACCCCAACAGCATAGGAATTCACTGCCATGTGACTCAAGACACTGGCAGAAGATGCCAATGATTAGGACATGAAATTGGCAACTTTCACAAAGTGGTATTTTCAAAATTGTGATTTAAAATCTAACTTCATTTTTAAAGAGGATTTTGAATTACAATTATTGTGAGTGTAAACAACATATCTATATCTGCTCCGAATCAAAAGTTAACACTTATTAAATTTGATAGGGTAACCCAGTGTTAATCAATATGAGAGCTATGCCTTACAACAGTGGAACATGACTTTAGGAGTTTTTTCACTGCCAGGATATATACAACCTAAGTACACATGTCCTACATTTTAAATACAGTGCACCCTGCCGTATGAGCCTTTAGGTCCTCCCTTAGGGCTGACATAATTAATAAAAAGGAAGGTTTATGCCTGGCCAGTCATAGAGCTACTTTAGTGGGTGGTACAATGAGTGATTCTGCCCACTAGCATCATTTAACTTACAGACCCTGGCTACATATAGTACCATTTACTAGGTACTCACAAGTAAATCAAAATGTACTAATCAGGCATGTGGTAATTGTACCATATTTTACAGAGAGAACACAAGAACGTTATCACTAGTTGGCAGGGAAATAGTGCACAAAGTCCTAAGGCCAATAAAAATGGGTTCAGCAACAGGAGGCAGCAATCACGGAGGGGCCCTGCAACAAGGGCCAGCAAATACATACATATATACATATAAATACAAGCATACATACTTACATGAATACATACATAGATACATACATAAAACAGCAGTAGCCCTCTGGCATTCACCACAATGCAACCAAGTAGGAAGGACATTCCAGTTTGGTTGCTAGTATGAAAACAAGAATGGGCTGAAACATTATGAGATTCACATCTTTTAACTGTCAAGCATTATGTGTCAACAATGAAAGGTACTGCACATGGGAAAGGCTCGCATATTTAAAAACATCTGTGTGTCCTGGACCATAACAGGTACATGGGTGGTGATGACAGATCAGTTCATTTGCCAAACTTGTATAATGCCCCAAGAAAATATATTTTGTGGTATAAAAAAGCTAATGTACATTGTGGAAATAAAGAGGCACAATTCATTTGTTCTCTACAAGAGTACATCAATAAGTCATTAAATTATATCTTTCAAATTCCACATTGCTACTTTCTCTGGTGTGGTTTGCAGTCAGCCTGTTCAGAATCAGAAAGCAGTGATACACTGTAATACACATCTCATAGTAATATTTGCAAGAAGCGTGCTATTTACTTCAAAAAATGCAAGTGGTTATTAATTCTGCAAGGTTTGCTGCATGATGTGAGTGAGAGGTAGGGGTTTGTGAACTTTGCATAATTTCCTTTCTTGAATTTCACGAAATGGCAGCAAAAATAAACAGAATGTTTTGTAATTGTTTGAAATGCAAAACTGTCATTCTTCAGCTGTATATTTTAGTATAAAATGCATTCTTTTGTCATTTTTGGCTCAAGGAGGCATTTAAACAAAAGCAGCACAAACAACAGTCTCTCATGCTATGTTGTTCCAAGGCTTTTGCTGCAACTTTTTATCTTTAAATTGTGCTTTTACAGTCATTCTTTACTGGGAATACTGTGCAAATACCCAAAATTACACAATTATATATATTTTGAGATTCGGGTAACACTCGTAACCTAGACGCAGGACACACAATAATTTCACTTGCTTCAGGGAAGTTCATAACAGAAAAAACACAGAACCAACATATTCAATGTGAACTCCTGGTAAACCAGTCAGGTCAAGGAGGTCTGAAATGCATTGACAGAAACCTTTGGGTGTGTAGATGGTGAAACTATGTGATTTTGGTATTTTTCTTTACTGCGCTGGGATTGATTTGCAAACAAACTTGGAGCAAGAATCTACAATGCTTCCACAAATGGGGAATGCTTTATTTATGTGCAGGTGAGAGCAGGTCCCCTTGTCACAACTATGCTTTTCAGGTACTGTGACATTCAGGAAACTCATAAGAAAAATATATTTTTACACAAAACCAACAGGAAATTTCTTTGGTGAAGAAGACTGGGGTTGTGGAAAGAAATGCCACAAATCTAACAATTTCCACAGCATGCAATGTATTGCCTGTGGGCACATGCAACCAATGGAAAATCTGTACTTGTCAGGTAGCCCCACACTCCTGTGATTTTGAAGAACAAGGTGAGTGATGGAGCCTTGGTAGAGATATGTTTCTGGAGAGGGAGACTGAAGAGAATTAATATACTAGGCTCTTCCATCAGAGCTTTTTTAATCAACTGCCACTCTTTATTTAAATACAGTTTCAGATTTTGATAATTATTTACAGAAGATAAGTGTGCTCTCCTATTCTTGACAGAGACCTGGTTCATGGGCTCCTCCTCCACAGATATCGCCCTATTTATTCCATCTGGTTTCCAAATCCAGTCTATCAATAGAGTAGATCAACAGGGCGGTGGGGTGGCTTTAGTGTTTGGAGAAAATTATCAGTGCTCTATCTCCACACTCTCAAATATTGGTTCCATTGAAAGTCTCTCCTTTGTAATCATCATTTTGAACCTATTGCTCTGGAGGGCTCCTCTGTCTTACTGGTGAACTATAAGTCTGGGATGCCTCTGTCTTGACCTATGCCTCCTATACATTCTTAAACTTGCTGTTCCATTGGTTAATTTTATTTTCAATAAATTGATGAATGCCTCTTTGGAGGCAGCTACAATGCAGCAGAGCTGGAAATAGGCCCCACTGTTACAACTACTGAAGGAAGCGAATGCGGACCCCAGGTGCATGGCAACTTGCGACCAATTTCTCTTTTGCCTGCTGTAGCCAAAAATCGGGAAAAGTTAATCCATCAACAACTCTCTCATTTCTTGGAGCTAAATGACATGCTATATGACATGCAGTCCAGCTTTCGTGCAAGCTACAGCACCAAATCAGCCCCCTTCTAAGTCATTACATTAATTAAGGGCAATCTTGATCAAAAGGTTTCAGCTATTGTCCTTCTGGATCGATCAGCAGCTTTTAACACGGTCTCCCAATCCTTTCTTTTGGAAAGTTAATAGAGTGTGGGTGTCTGTAGACCAGCCTGGCCTTGCCTTAAATCCCATCTGGAAGACAGATCTCACATGTTTTTTCCCCCTTCATTTCTTCTGCCAAACCACTTGACTGGTAGGTGTCTCAGGACTCTGCCCTGAGTCCGACTCTTTTTAATGTTGTCCTTGCCCCCTTCTAATTTAGTTGAAGCTTGTGGTATGAGGGTGATCTCATATGCTAAACAACACCCAGATGATGCGTACCTTCAAAGAGAAGGATGTGGGACCCTTGAACACCTTCAAGGACTGCTTGGGGTTCATTGGTGAATGGATGAACGTTAATTGCTTTAAACTGAATTCTAACAAAACAGAAATGTTCTTCTTTGTCATTAACTGTCATCCAGATGCCTTTAGAGTTGGGCATTCCCCACTCCATCATCGGTATTAAGAAATCCAGGCCTCATATTCAACTCTAACCTGTCTTTTGAACCACAGGGGAGAACTGCCTCAGTTGGGTGTTTCTTATCATTGAAAGCTCTCAGGAAGATGCTCCATCTGGTTCCCGAGGAGAATAGAAATGCCATTATTCATGTCTTGGTGACTTCCAAAGTAGATTATGCTAATATCCTGTATCTGGGTCTACCATACTGTTTACTACACCACCTTAGATCATTCAAAATGCAGCAACAAATTTAATTTTGAAGATCACAGCCCATTCATCTGTAATAGCCTTCCTTTGCAGCCTATGCTGCTTATTCATTGCTAGCCACATTGATTCAAAGCCCCAATCTTCGCCTATAGATCCTTTGAGCAAAGAGGCCCTCTATATTTAGGGAGAAGATTGCCTACCTACAGGGAAGATCACTGCGCTCCAATAATGTAAGAAGCTGGCTCTCTATATAATGCACTAAATTGTAATACACTGTGCAAAGAGTCCAGTGATTCCTCATGAAGCATGCAGATATAAAAGAAGATCATTATTTTGCTCTTTTTGTGGTAGTGTGACCAAGCAGTTAGACTTATCAAAGGATATTTCTAAGCATTTGATGTCACAAACAGAGGCAATAAATGCAGCACACACAAGAATAAATCCAAGACCAATTTGTAAAAATAAAGACTATTTTATGTATTTCAGGTAAGAACTTTTAGAGTTACAATTTTTTAAGAATTCTGAAAATGTGTCACATTTGTGAGCAATTATGCACCATAGGAACCAATGGGAAGAAAACAGAAAATTATATATAAAAACAGGAATAAAGTTCACCATCTCGTTGTAAGTTGATGTTGAGACCAGTTCCAAAGTTTCAGCAGGAGAAGTTTGGGAGCATCCCTGATCAGGAAGGAGTAAGTGCTGAGGATCTTGGTAAACTGGTACTCAAAGAAAAAAGTGGCCTGTTGAAAATGCACTGCACCAATGGACTTTCAGAAATTTCCGGTGTGTCTACTTGAAGGGAGGAGATCTAAAGGGCCTAGTGAACATGTAAGCAAGCTGGTTGGTCATTGCTGAGGCTGGTGGGGCCAGGTGCAGGATGAACAGGTCAACCAGCAGTATTTACGTCCTTGGGGTCCTCGCAATCAGTAGCAGGGAAGTTGGAGAGGCAATCTTGTGACAGCTGGGCCACTCAGGAAATGGATCTCGGGTGGGCCAGGAGTGGGACAGGTTCTCTGCCCCTGGCACAAATCTTCCCTAGAGGGTCCCCCTGGTCCTAGGAGCATTATCTTGTGAGGCCCAAGCTCCTGAGGTGAAGTTCTTCCTGGGGCTGACAAACTTGGTACCAAACATCTTAGAAATCAGTGAAGTCATCATGGATCTCGGAACCGCGTGATGACAAGTATCCAGCCCTTACACATTTTATGGCTTAACTGTTCATGTTCAACATCAAAGAAAGACTGGACATTTTAGATGCATATCTGCTGATGCTGATATGCCCACACATAAGCTACAGTGCACCCTGCCTTAGGGCTAGAGGCCTGTAGTAGAGGTGACTTACCTATATCTTATTCAGTGAATGACTGGCAGTGCCATGTCAATTCTTCAGATTTCCTTGCACGAAGGCATGCATCCTAAAAATGGCTGAGTGCATAGTCTTGGTGAGGGAGCTGTGGGGTGGCACAACCAGTGTTGCATCTCCAGTGGACCTACTTCAGTACCCATGCCCTAGGTACCAGGCGTACCACTTACTAGGATCATACAGGTGTAGCTGAAGTTGTGCCAATCATGGTACATTGTCTTGGGAAAGAGATCTGGCACTGAGAACCTGGTTAGCAGGGGCCCAGTGAAAGTGCAGTTCGAAATTATATCAGGCATCAGGTAAAAAGTGGATACTGACCATGGAAAAAGAAGCAATTTCTTACAAATGCGCTAAAACATGTACACGTTCCTATGGTCTGCAAGGCAAGAAGAGGAGGTCAGCATTTTCTGTTTTGGCTGCCAAACTCTTGAATTCCCACCCTAAGGCCCTGTGTTTCACTTCTTCAAAAACATCTATCATATATTATCGAGAAAAATTATCTTTTTGATGCATAGACCTCTGTTCTGGTATTTGACTAGTATGTGTCTGCTTCACAAACTGGCAGTTAGTGCCAGGAAGCTTTTTCGTAAGTAGCTGTGCGCTTTACAAATTCTATTGTATCATATTGTATATATTGTGGAAAAAAGTCAGTAAATACGGTAAATGTTATGTTCAGCATGATCTTACAACCAGCTACGCAGGGCGATGGAGGTCTAACGCTCAGCAATGAAAAAAAACCTACAGTGTGTATGTTATAAATATCTGGTTTTGGTACAGTTTCATAAAGCCTAGTTGTGAAATCTATGGCCAAAATTCATGTAGCCTAAACCTGCATTTTGCTCCCTGGCAGTTTCCAATTTTTTAAAATCCACAGCACCAGTTTTATCACCCTTGGGCATCCTGAGGTCATTTAATACCCATACATGTCGGGTACCCCCATTCTCATAAAGCTATGAAGAACAAAGTGATGAATCACACCTTAGCAGTATACGTTTTTCGTCAAGTGAATTACAGTGTTACGGCAAAATAAAAAAAATCTGACAAATATCATGTTCAACTCATTAGTTCAGCCGGCCAATTGTGATAAGGGAGATCTGGCACCCACAAATGAAAATCTTTTAATAAAGTCTCTAGGTAATACCTATCACAAAAAGCAAGGGACCCTAAATGGTGATTTCACTTGGAAAGGCTTTCCAAATTTCCAAAGTGCACTGCACTCAGTTTATTGTCTATATGAACCCTCACCCCAAGGAAAATATGGACATGTTTAGTACCACCACACCCAGGACACTAAGAGATATAAAGTGAAGGCCAAGCCTTGGTAGGGGTTTGTTCCTGGGTGAGGCAACTGGAGGGAAATGCCATGTTGAGAAGAAAGATGCTAAAAGATTTACAAGCACCATGTTCATCACAGTCTCAGAATGAAAGAGAAGGAGGACAGGCATTCAGCAATAGAATCCTCACGATATATAAATATAGTAAAATATGAGGAGATCTCTCCAAGATAGCATCTGAAGATGTGCCATAATATGGGTTGTATGACAGAGGCACGCATTGCTGAGCCACACTTGCCTCTACAACATGGTCCCAACCGCAAATGCATCTTAAAAAAACATCCCTTTACCATACATGCCTTTACCACACATGTATTTACCATGCAATTTTGTTGTAAAGACATGATAGGTAAAGGGACATGCATGGTAAAGATCACCACTACCCTAACCCCCCTCCCCACACAAAGCCCTTAAATCCTATTCCCCTATTATGCCCCTCTGCCCAGAGGCCTAGAAACTACCCTGCCCTGCCATTAAACCTACCCCTTACCTTACTCCTGCCCTGAGGCATACAACCCTGTCTCCTACCAAACACTTGCCCGGCCCTCGTCCCCCCACTCTGAGCTTTTGAACTTACCCTGTGCTGCCCTTAAAACTAACCTATGCCTTCCCCTGCCCTCGGGACTATAACCCTGCAACCCTTTAATAAAATGTCTGCAACCCCCCTGCCTGGAACCCTAAATTATACCCCCACCGCTAAAAACTGCCCCAACTCAGCCCATAATACTACCCGACCCCTCCCCCTGCCTTGAGCCCTAAAACCCTTCCCTATTTTAAAAAGAGTGCCCAACCTTCCCCCGCCATGAGCTCTAAAACCGACCCAAAAACTACCCCCCCCCCCCAAACTCGGCCCCAGCCCCACTTACCTCTCCGGAGCTTCCTGTTCCACACTATCCCTCCAACCGGCAGAAATCAAAAGCCTAAGCACTGCCACAGATATAAAGATCAAAGCTTCTTCCTCTTTCCCAAGTTTTAGGTTAGAATCCGTGCCCAGGATCATTAGGGTAGGGGATAGGTTGATCCTAAGACCTAGCAGCCCCTCCCAAAATTTTTCAATCTCTTTCTTTATCGGTGTTAGGAGATTGCAATTACAAAACATATGAGGTAGGTCTGCTTGACTATTCCCGCATCTTGGACACAAATCATCTGTCCTGACCCCCCATGCGAATAGTTTCGCCGGTGTGTAATACAGATTAAATACTGTCTTATAGTGCTGGGCCCTTAAGTTTGTAGCTCTGAAGATCTTCTTATTCAGTTTTAGGGCCTTATCAACATCTATACCTGGGTTTCCCAATTTTCTTGCCCAGGCTACCTCAGTCTTATCAACATCATCTTTGATCTCTGATATAAGAAGATTATATATGATCTTAATTTTGCAGCACCCTCTAGTAAGCGCCTCCAATAAGGGACAGACATCAGGAGGTAACAATTTTGGTCTCTGAGCCTTTATTATACGAATTATTTGTGTATAAATAAACCAGTGATTATCAGGGATTCCATATCTGCTTTGTATAATATCAAAACTTACTACTCCCTCTCCATCCATTAAATGCCGCAGAGTTTTAATACCCACCTCTCCCCATATTTTAAGAGTCCTGTCAGCTTCGATTGCTGAGAGGAGGCTGGATCTATAAATATGTAAATATGAATAGTTTTTTGGGATGTTCCAGTGCTTTCTACAAGCCGTCCAAACTCTCCAGACACCATCAATAATCTTATATCTTGCCTTCTTGAAGAATTTACGATTAGTTTCACATAACATTAACCCCTGTGCCTTTCTGCCTAACAGTAATTCAAAAATGGGAGGAGGACGTTCTATTTCTACAGTTAGGTTGTTGTCATATGTCTCAGACCGGAAGAGCATTGTCATTTGTGTCAGCAAACAAGTCCAATGATAAATCTTTAAATTAGGGAGAGCCAGACCTCCCCTATCTTTCGGGAGGGACAGCAGATTGGTGGATCGTCTTATCTTCCCAAATTGCCAGATAAATTTAATGAAAATTGATTCCAGATTTGCAATAATTTTCTCCTCCAGACATAAAGGGATGGCTCGAAATAGATACAAAATCTTAGGGAACATTGTCATTTTGACTGCGTTAACTCTCCCAATCAAGGACAAATGCAGCCCGTCCCACCTTTTCAGCTCAGATTTTATTGATTTGATAAGTGGGGTTTAATTTTCCTCCACAATTTTCTCAACCGAGGCATTGATTCTCACCCCAAGATAAACTGCTGCTTCTACAAATCTGGGATCAACCTTCACGATCTTTTTTGTGCAAATAATCTGGGTCTTAGATTCATTTAATAAGTATCCAGACCTAGCACCAAATTTTCTCGTCAAATCTGACAAGATTTCTATTGCCTGCTGAGGCTCAGAGGAGAGCACTGTGATGTCATCCGCGTAAGCTAGAACTTTGTTTTCATACCCATTAAAGATTACAGGTCTTAACCTTGGACATCCTAGTATAGCCTGGATTAGCGGATCAATATATAGGGAGAAAAGGATCGGAGAGCACGGGCATCCCTGACGGGTTCCCCTCTTTATAGGAAACAAGGTCGATTTCTCCCCCATTACCGTCACACTGGCGACTGGATCTTGATACATCGCCCTTAGTGCCCTAATGATTTTCTGTCCAAACCCTCTTCCTGCTAAAATATCCCACAGATAACTCCAGACCACCCGGTCAAATGCCTTCTCTGCATCGAGCAGGATCATGGCCATCTCCCCTACCGTAGCAGCATGGGCATCAAATAGAGCTATAGCTCTGCTGGTGTGATCCGTCGTGCCACGTCCGGGGACAAACCCATGCTGCCAAGGGGAAACAAGACCGCCTATGATCCTGCCCAACCTCCTAGCCCAGATCTTCGAGTAAAGCTTGGTGTCAGAGTTAATCAGCGAGATAGGTCTATATGACCCCGGGTTCTCACTATGTTTCCCTTTTTTATGGAAAATGATAATATTCGTCTCCTTCCATGAGTCTGGGGTTTGACCTGAGCATACTATCCCATTACAGAGATCTACAAGTAGGATAATAATTTCGGATTCTATACTCTTATAGACTTCTAGAGGAATGCCGTCGGGTCCTGCTGCCTTTCCCGAGGCCAGCTCATGTAAAGCAGATATAACCTCCAATTGGGTGATGTCTTTATCTAGTTCTTCTTGTAATAATGTATCTAGAAGCGGTCCTTGATCTTCAATAATATCCTTTTGTTCACTATCTCTATTCTCCTCATCGTAAAGTCTTTGATAGAAGTCTCTAAAGACATGTAAAATATCATTAGTTTCTGTATATTCGTTACCATTATCCACAATCTTTGAGATTACATTTTTGGACCTCTCTTGTTTCAGGCGGAGGGCGAGGGCTCTACCCCCATGTTCGCCTGTTTCATAACGGTTGGCCCTTGTAGCTTGATACTCCCCTAATGCCTTTTGTGTGATCAATTTCTGTAATTCTGCCTTTGTAGCAGAAAGGGTATTATAACTAATGCTTCCATCACCACCAGATGCTATAGTCTTAACATGATCTTCTTCTATTTCCGATAGTCTCTCGAGTAGTTTGGATTCTTCCACTCTGTCCTCTTTTTTCAATTTAGTTGAAAAACTAATGGTCTTACCACTCAAAGCTGCTTTGAAGGATTCCCAAACTATATTCCGAGAGGCACTAAATCTATTGGCATCGAAAAAAGCATCAGTCCAAAGCTTTAAGTTGGCTACAAACCTATGATCCGCCAATAGTCTTCTCTCAAAAGTCCAAGAAGGTTTTGATCTTTTGAACCTGCTCATTTTATACTGGATTACCAAAGGATTGTGGTCAGACAACACCATAGGTAGCCTAGTAATGGTGACTCTATTGGTTTTGGATGAGGAGATAAAAATATAATCCAATTTAGAGTGTTTCTGGGCTGGATTCCAAAAGTATGTAAAACCCGAATTTTGTGGGTTTTTAGTGCCCCAAACATCAACTAATGCCAGTGAGCTCATAAGTGCCTTAATCGCCCTGAACACTCTAGGTTTCCGACCTGCATATTTTGAGTTAACATCCCAATTGGCCGAAATATTTAGATCACCACAAACTATTAAAGGTCCTGACCAGCCAACTAGCTCTATCTCCAAAAAGTCAAAAATCTCCGGGTCATCCCCATTAGAGCCGTAAATTGCACATAGAGTTAGACCCATTTCCAGCTCTAAAATAACCCATCTCCCATGACTATCTGCCTTCACTCTTTTAGCCTTGCCCAAAGATTTCCTAACCAATACAGCGACCCCCCTAATCGTTGTAGTTTGTGAGGAACAAGCGACCAACTCAAAGCCGTTTAAGAACAGAAGGTGCCTCTTCGCCCAAGGAAGATGCGTCTCCTGGAGACACAGTACATCAATCTTATTAAATTTAACAAAGTGGGCCAGTCTTTGTCTCTTTCTCCAGTCGTTTAGACCTCCCACGTTTATTGTACAAATTCTACAATATGCCATCATATTTTTTGATTTAACTACCCTGTAGGTCCTGTCGCTTACTGTTTTTAGTTATCTGCTTTTCTCGTCCGGACATACCCATCAAAACAATAGTGCATTTTATATTCCGATTTTCAATTTTTAGCCTGCTACACCTACCCCTCCACCAACACCTGCCCACCCAACCCTCCCCCCTGCACCCCACCCAACAACCTCCACCCCCCACCCCCCACGCTGTGAGACGCACAGAGCTAGTCTGTGCATGTGATGGAAATGCAAAGTTTACGGCGAGGTGTACCATCTTTTAACTTCAAAGCCAAAGAAATCCAAAAAAGAAGAAAGAAAATACATTAAATACATTGCACACTACGAAACCTTAACAGCACTCAAGAGATACATCTAGAGATACATTGAGTTAACCCTGTTACCACATTAAGCCTTTTATAGATTGACAAATTAAATGTTCTATTTGCCCAAACTATCTAGATACTCTTTAGCTTTTACTTCAGAGGAAAAGTACAGCGTTTTCCCATCATTAATCACTTTTAATTGTGCAGGATTGATCAAATAGGCTTGAAGTTTCTTATCCTGAAAGGGTTTTATCATCCCTCTAAGGCGCCAGTGTCTTTCCACGGTCACGTGGCAAAAGTCTGGGCGGACAAAAAATGACACGCCGTCTACATTTCTCTTGGCACCAGGTCTTGCCTTATCCGCAATTGCCTGTCGAAGGACAAAGTTACCCAGAAAAATCAATACTGCCCTGGGCTTATCGGCCTCTTTTGTGTTCCTTCTTAAATTGAAGGGAAAGCGATGAACTCTTTGTAGCTCTTTTGGCCAATCCCAACTAGATAGCTCTGAAAAGGCTTGCTGAAATAATTTGATCATGTAACCTCTTATGTCGTTTCCTTCGGCCCCCTCTGGAACACCCAAAACTCTCAGATTGTTTCTTCTAAGCCTGTTTTCCATCTCTTCCAGCTTCCACTGGATATCCGACACCTGAGCGCATTGAGCATCCACCTTCAAAACAGCCCCCGCGACCTCGGTTTCAGCTACCACTACACGCTCCTCGAGATTAGTCACTCCGGTAGTAGCAATGGCTTTAGAGAGTTTCCGCACCACTCCCTGCATCTTCCTCATTGCCGCCTGCGATTTCCTGCTATCCTGCCGCGTCTCCTCTCTGTGTGCCAATATTGCTTGATGAATGGATTCTAACAGGGACAGTTGTGTCTGTTCCATTAAGGGGCTTCCTATTAAGGGCTGGGCGGAGGGGTGATCCCTAATTAACTCTTTTTGTTTCTGCTCTTGCCCCCTAGCAGACTGTTTAACTTTCATAACAGTTGCTGGCAGATCGTTCTCGGGGTCAGTATCTGTCTCCTCGCATGAGCTATGCTCTTTATCCTCTTCAGACCTCTCTCCCCCGGAGACCGAGAAGAAAGCCTCACTGGGCTCACTCTCCTTATCACTAAGGGTGGGCGTAGTTCGCGAAGTAGCGCTACGCGAAGTGCACTTCGCACTACGCGAACTTCACGTAGCACTACGCGAGCTGCGTAGTAGCATGTTCGCACTGTGCAAGATGCGTTTTCAATGATTGCACAGTGCGGACAAGCATACGGCACTGTGCAAGCATTGAAAACGGCATCTTGCACAGTGCGAGCTGTAGTTTTCTGCTGCTCGAGTAGATTATTATTCGAGCTGCAGCTTTCTCAACGCGAACAGGTAGTTTCTCATTGAGAGCGGTCACGAGCATGCGCAACCACTCACAATGAGAAACCTGACCTCCTCGCGTTGAGAATCTCGCCGGGATGTAATTTTGCTTGTTCGCGGTCGCGAACATGACGTTCAGGACCGCGAACAAGCAAAAAATGAGCGCTGCACTACGCTACGCTGCACTACGCATGTTCGCACTGTGCTACGTGCCGCTCGCGTAGTGCGAAGTTGCAAAAACTTCGCAAACTCCGCGAGCGTAGCATAGTGCTTCGCCCAGGGTTACTTATCACCAGTACCTCCCGCTATTGCCCCATCAACCTTATCTTCAAATCCAGACTCTGGGGGTTCTGACAGCATTTCTACAATACCCGGGACTTCTTCTATTCCGGCCGGTTTAACCCCCACTTCACACAATATCGCCGCATTTTCTATGCAGCTAGGCAATGACTCTTTTAAACAGTCTGCTTCCTTGTGCGCTCCTTCCCCCAATACTTGCGTAGGGAGGGATGCAGCTGGGCTCTCTGATGTATTATGATCAACCACAGGTGTACTCTCATCTGGATCCCTCTGCCCCTTCTCCTTACCGGCCTTTACTAATAGCTCCAAAACAGATGCTGTAGCCAAACGGGTTTTGGGGGCGACCTGCTGTCTCTTTCTTTGCTGTTCAGTAATTTCCGCCTCCTCCTCGTCTTTCTGTGCCTTTTTCCTTGCATTGCTGGTTTTAGAGCTGGGTTCTGTTTGGGCGCCATTGCACTTCCGTGCTGCCTCTGTTGATTGAATTCTGCCCAACTGCAACCACACTCGGGACAGCAGGATTCTTACTTTCTCCCCCGCCTCTGCCTGCACCGGGTTGAGCTTCGCGGCTGTTCCCAAAGCCGCTGATGCCGCTGACTCCGCCCACCTCTTGGCTCGAATCAGCTAGGGAAGACAGCCTCCACCGCCCGCAGTACAGCCCACAGATGCCGTCCCGAGGACCCGATCCGAGCGAGGGTCTGCCGCATATCTCTCCGCTTCACTCCACCTCAGTTCTGCTTCCCTCCGTGATGCCAGGTACTGGTAGGTTACTAATGGGCTACTCGTTATTTGTCAAGGATTCAGGATTCCCTACTGGCTGGCTGGCGTCCTCGCCATAAGCTCTCTGCACCGGCCGCTCAGGCGGCCGCCATCTTGCCTCTCCCAGTCTCTTCAACAGTTCTTTGTAGTGGGGCACAAGCCTGTACCCTAACACATACAAATTGGCATGGTGAAGAAAATCACAAACAGAGCAGGGCTTTTAGGCAAAAAGCTACAGATTCCCATGGTTGATATTTATAACAGAAATTCTAGTGGCACCATTACAGCTATATAACACATAGTATACGTTTTTTGTATATGGTGCACAGAGAAGTCGACGGCGTTTCGATCCCACTATATAATTATGGGGATCATCATCAGGACACCGCATTGCCAGGAAGACCGAAGCTCCGACTGACCCGGACCCTTCCCCCCTGGAACGCGATCAAGCATATCGCTGACGCGTTCATCCAAGGCTCCAGATTGTTGGACCGCCTGGTTACTTAACCAATTCCTCCCTGCCTGCTCTGACTCATTCGGTAGGGCGCTCTCGGCTATAGAGGCTTTTATTCTTTAGGCATTATTAGTGTCCTGATGATGATCCCCATGATTATATAGTGGGATCGAAACGCCGTCGATTTCTCTGTGCACCATATACAAAAAACGTATACTATGTGTTATATAGCTGTAATGGTGCCACTAGAATTTCTGTTATAAATATCAACCACAGGAATCTGTAGCTTTTTGCCTAAAAGCCCTGCTCTGTTTGTGATTTTCTTCACCATGCCAATTTGTATGTGTTAGGGTACAGGCTTGTGCCCCACTACGAAGAACTGTTGAAGGAATTTTGTTTCTTATTATTTCTACCTAGTAAAAGATTGTGACCTCTGTCCGGCTGGACATGTCATAACGAATATAGTATCCATTGTGTCTATATTGATTGCTGTGTGAATATTTCTTGTGCATGGGACCACTGTTGTTTTCAAAAACAAGTATGCATATAGGCATCTGAGGTAATGTTTTGTGGCACAGTGCGGCATCAACCCCAATTGGTCTGCCCTGATCAATTTGTCTGTGACTTCCTGGAGGCGGGTTGCCAGAACATTTCCCAGTAGCTTTGCCTTCAGGTTCAGCAGCGAAATTGGCCTACAGGAAGTGCAGTCATCTGATTATTTTCCAGATTTTTAGATCAAGACAATCGTGACCATTTGAATGTCCTTGGGGAGGAATCTATTTGTCAGGGTGCCTGATACATCCCCCAAAGGGGCTTTCCAAGTACACTTCCCATGCATTTAAAGAACTCTGCAGGGAAGTCATTCAGCCCAGTGGTCCTCCCACACTGGACCTCACGCAGGGCATCCCAGATCTCTGCTACTTCTGTTAGGCTTTTAAAAGGGGAAATTCTATCTGATCAGATAATAGAAGGTTACTATTGTTAGGCACTAGGCACTCTGAACTTTTATGAAGCTGTTTTTAGTCTAACAAAAATTACGTTTACCTTTCCTTTTACGTTTAGATTTAAAAGTAAGTGGCAGACAGAAGTCACTTTGTACAATATTCAGCGTGACTCATCTGTGTATCTTGCTAAAAATAGTTGTGCATGAAAAATGAATCAGTCCTAGACAGTGTACATCTTTTTATTTTCATCGTGACAAAACAATACTCAACAGGAAAAACCTTTCCCTTGTATTAAATGTCGTTCAGGGTATTAATATTATGTCTAGGTCTTTAATTGCATTATAATTGAATTACAAAGTTATGCACTACAGGGACGGTGGAATAATCGGTTGTGTAACGGATACTTGTGTTAAATCTAATTTAAAGAAAACTCCAGACAGTAAAATCTGACTGACATTCTTCTTGGAAAGCGCAATGCGTGCTGACTAATTTTGCACCGTGGGACAGATTCTGTTCATGTGGAAACATCTACCTTGAAATCCACGTTCAAGTCAACCGGAAACAAATGAAAGCTCAGATAAATCAGGCGTCCCTAGGCAAAAGCGTCCTAGCCATTGGCTGTGACTTTCAACACAATGCCGACAAGGCTCATAGCCTTTACGTCAGGGTGCCGCTGGGATCATAGAGCTATATGAGTCAGATCAGTCAATGGGTATTTGTGGAAAAGAGATTTGAAGGAACGTTTACATAAATGCATTACATGCCATTGCGATACGAGAGTTCAGCACGTTAAAAGAATAGTCTTAACTCTTTACATGATTTAAATTGATTTTGTTCGTGACAAATATAGTTGCGTATATATTGTTCTTCAATATTCTATCCTTCCTTTCTTATTTAAAGTTTTTTAATGCAATTTCCTTCTTTTTCCTTGCAGTTTTTATATTTCTTTCTTTCTTTTTCCTTCTTTCTTTTTTTTTCTTTTTTTTCTTTCTTTCTTTCTTTCTTTCTTTCTTTCTTTCTTTCTTTCTTTCTTTCTTTCTTTCTTTCTTTCTTTCTCTTTCCTTCCTTCCCACAGTTGATCAGTATACCATTTATCTATCTCATACTTTCCTTTCCTCTTTTTCGTTTTCCCCATCTGCTTGTTCCTCTCTTCCCTCCTCATTTCATTTCTACCTTCTTCACTTGATAATATCCATGAAATGCAACTGCAAATTGCATTATGTTAAGTTGTTAAAAAAACATCACTCCTGAAACTATACCTCATTTAATCAGACTATGTACTGTTCACCTGCTCTGAAATACAATGGCAATCTTCTCTTGGGCTGTTTGGTTGATTCTCCCCATTCTAGAATCAACTGCGTGAACTTAATGTTGCTTTAATGGTTTGTGCCTAATGTATATGGTAGAGCTGGAGAAGAAACCATAGTATTACATGTAAAAGATACATGAACTTGAATATTAATACCGTACAGCATACTTTAAAGTAATCTGCACTACTCTACTGATGCTCATCACATCTTTTGGATAGGCAGCAATAGCATCAACTTACTCAGCATCGGCAATTGACACCTCATGTCTCATTTTATTATGAGAACTCTATAATTAGACGTTTTCCTCCACAGAACATGTGTACTAGGCAATATGTGCTAGTATCTGGTTGCAAAATACTGGTCACAAATTGAGCCCAGTATTTTTGTGGTCAGTGAAGATTCTTAAAGAGCTGCCTACGTACTAATGGGTCAGTTCTTAACATTTTGAGTTGCAGTGGGTTGCAATCCGAACTTCCACTTGAATATTAATGAGGTAAGTTGCAAGAATGATTGGAAACCATCACAGTGATGGTGGTCCGCTTGGGCCAACATATCAGCATGTCTGTGATTGGTTTTAAATAAAACAAAGTTTTTTGGAAGGTTTGTTTACTTCTTGGCAATAGTTCAATGGACCACTACCTACTCTTTAGCAAACTTTTTTTGCATTCTCAAAGTGTATGGGGACACTTTTGCGAAAGAACCACGACCTCCTACAAGGTGTTGCAAACTTTTCAATGTATGGCAACTGCCTTTCAGTCACAAAACTTGTATGACCTTCCACTTAGGAATTGCCTGTCCACTGCCCATTTCATGGCGGTGAGCCCGCCATAAAAAGTGTGGCAGAGAGGCAACAAAGGGGGACCTATCAGGGCCAACTGCCTCTCCTGGACTTGGGGGTGCATGCAGGGGGCACATTTAGTGCCCCCTGCTTTGCAACCCCCAGTTCCTGCACAGTGTGGCATGTATGCAACACTGTGCAGGAAGGTGCAGTCGGCATGCTGAGAATGGTGGTCTGCATGTCAGGCTCTTTAATGAACCTGACAAACCACTGCCTTAGACCACAGCAGCACTGCCAGCCAGACCATGATTTAACTCCTATTCTGACAGGCAGTAGCACCACAGTTTGGGCGGTCCTGCAGCTGATGCTGTAGGGCCACCAAAGTCGTCACAAGGCCCTAAGAGGGAAGTTTACTAATACTAAATTGTTTGGTACTTACTTTCCAAAGCACATCATAATTTGTTTTGGAAAGTAATGTAATGTAGCATTTTGCACTTTGTGCTACTTTGTATCAATTGGACCTTTTTTGGGTTAAACATAGGCATCCCCAGGCAGCAACCCATGGGATTTGATGCAGATCACTTTCAGACAGAAACTTTAAGCCAACATATATTCTCCAGGCAGATGTAAACATTGAGCAGGTTTCAAAAGTCTCTAAACTTTTCCCTCTTTGCATGTGAATTGCACTGTACAGATCACAAATTGTGGTAAGCAACAAATGTTGCCAAATCTTAGTATATTGCACTGAAAGGGCACCCTTCTAGTACAAAACATATGCCTGACAGAATGCCTTCACCTTTGCTCTATGATGCAAAAGTATTAGCTCATTGCAGCCTAAAGTGCACCAGCTCAGGGGAAAAGAAAAACAAACAGAATAAAAATCTTACTAGATATGGTGGTGTTTTTCTCTTTCCACTTGACACAATGCATTGCAGCAACTAGGTTTATAAGTCATTCAAGGCTTTTGGAGATTGATTTCAGGTGGGCTTTTGAGTGGAAGCAAGAGAAAGAGGAGGGATCATCCATTGTTTTTAGAAGAGGTTGTATGATGGTGGATTTGAAGCACAGGGGTACTCTGTAGTGAGGATTGAAGTTTTTATAAAGGGGGAGGGTGAGCAGAATGTGCTGGGTCATTATGGTGTGGTTGGAATTAACAGATTTTACAATAGGGATGAGTTCAGAAAGAGAGGCAGTGGAGAAGGATATAAATGAAGTGAATATAGCTGGCTGAGTAGAGTGGATGAGCATGGAAAGCAGAGAAGCTTTGGAAAGGGTGGAAAGGTTTATTGTTTTTAAGTGGAATACTTGTCTGTGAAAGTAAATAAGCCATCTGAGAAAACAATACTCTAACCCATGAGAAAGGCCATCTACTGGACCCAGTCATTTTTTCATTCAGTTATTGATGGTTTATGACTCAGCATAGACATGTGGTCTAATGAATGTCTTCTTTTATTTATGTTTGGATCTATTAAGCCACCCCTGAAGACCTCACTTGTTTCCCAGAAAGATCAAGCTTTGTCCAACTTCCTTTTGAAACATGAAAACAAGTTTTGAGGAACTCTAAATCTTCCCTAGGGTCTGATCCGACACATGCTAATGAGAGAATATATCAGTGGCTAGAGGCTTTATTTGATGCGATGGTCCGATAAACCTGCACATGAAATAATTCAAAAATCCATTGGTACCCTGGCTTTTTGTGTATCATCGGAAAATCAAGCAAGCGTGTGAAAAAGCAGTAAGAGTTTGGAGAAGAGATTATGGCGACTCAACAGAAACATTGGGACATCACCAGAGTTTATCACGTGAAATAAAAATAAACAAAAGCAGCCTACTTCGATGAGAAAATCAATGCCAACTCCAACGCCTATGTGAAATGTTCTGGGTAGTAAAACACCTTCTAGAGCCTCCTGTTGCTGGTCCAATCTCAGAAGCATCATCGGTTTTGCTGTAATGACCTGGCAAACAATTTCCAAGTAAATATTCAAAAAATGTATGATACATTACAAGACCCTCTCCATGGAGATATTGTGGGACCCTCCGAGAATAGGTCTACCCCTCAATGGCTTTAAAGTCTTTGTGTTCAGGGGGCCCTGATCCCGTTTCAAACCAGTTCTGGGTGCCTCCCTACCAGTGACACCTTCTTCCTTCTATTAATGGGGGGTCTGGATTCTTAATCACTCCGCAGGAGATGGGACAATTGTTTTATGGCAGCAACCCAGGCCTCTTCACCTCTAAGGGCTATTCCTCCCCCTACACTCCAGATGGAGGTCAGCCTGTTGCTGTCTCACCTCCTCCTCTTGGTAAAGATATTCCCCAGACCCTATCACTATCAAATCCAGACAATCAATCCACAACCAGGCAGAAACAAACAGAAATGTTAGAGCACAAAAACTAAGCCACTTCTAAAAGAGTGGCTTCTAAACACATTGCAAAAACCACCTTTATAGATTGTGAGTTCAGGCATACTAAGCTTCAGCTCTTCATCTTAAGCCTTTGGGAAGATAGGCTGGGAAACATATTACACAGCCTCCCCATTCTGTCCAATGGACAAGATGGCCTCTCAGCAGGGAAAAAATTAAATGGAGATTATTTCACTGTTAGGACATGGTACATGCCTTAGTACTCGTCTTACCTTTCACATGCACTGCACCCTGCCCAGGGGTACCCTGGACCTACCATAGGGGTGTCTGATGTGCATAGAGAGGGAAGGGTAAGGTCTGGCAAGTAAGGTCTGGCAAGTGGCTGCACTTGTCAGACCAACATGTCAGTTTAACAAACTGCATGCAGGCACTGCAATGGCAGGCATGAGTTCCCTCTTTAAGGCTACTGGTTTGGGTGGCACAAGTAGTACTGCAGGCCCACTAGTAGCATTTGCATTACTAGCCCTGGCACACATAATGCACTTTACTAGGGACTTAACTAGTAAGGCAAACATACCAATCATGGACAACCAATTACGATTATACTTTATACATGGAACACTTGTACTTTGACACTGATCAGCAGTGGCAAAGTACCCAAAGCATCTAAGTTGGCAACACCAAGTCAGAAAAAAGGTAACTCTTCAAAAAGGTAATAGCTTTCATTTTGCAGAAATAATAAATTTTGAATAAAGAGAGTGAAACACACCAAATTAAAGAAGTATTGGGGCACAGACTAGGGAAGTTTGCCTAATAATATTGAAGTCAAGAGTTCAAATTCCCCTTTTGTATAGATCTTGTGTTTGCTTGAAAGCAGCTATGCTCTCTCTCAAGGGCCATTCCTGTAGTCAAAAGTCAATAAACTTCAGGTTGCAAAAATACAAACTCGTTTCTGGTAAAGGGAGAATAGTGTGCTTTCAATCTTCCATGAATTGTCGATGATGTAGATGATTTGTTTACCTGTCTTCAATAGAGCATCACTGCAATCTCGTGGTTGTCCTGCAGATGGAATATTAATGATTCAAATCACATTATCACTGTGGCCTATTCTCTACTTGAAGGTCTGGAATATCTCAAATGCTTAAAGTATCCGTCTTCCGGTAAGGAAAAAGACAATAGTTTGTGTGATGTGATGTGTGGGTGATGCTATCTATGCAGTCTCATTGAATTGCGCTTTTGGATCATATGGAATCGATATGTTTTAAACTACCTCAAATGAAGCGCTGCATGTGGGATGGTGGAAACTGTCTCCAAAACAGAACTTGAAAGTAAAGAGTTGAAATCCAACTACCATAGTGGTCATTTTTCAAAGTGTGTTGTTTCTAGAAGCCCTCTTACATATCAATATATTTGTCATTTCAAAAATATACCCACATTTTGTGGTAATGGTAGAAGACTGTGGGCTTTCAGGCACCTATGGGGGTTTCACTGAACAATTGTATGTGATTATGGATTGTATGTGACAGGCATTTTTTGTCCTGACTAAATAAAGTGTCACTTCAGACTAATTGGTTACGGTTCGACACGATAAGTTAAAATCAAGGGTTAAAGTTTAGCTCCCACCAGGGTCGTGTAGTAATGCGTGTGAGCGAAATTTTGTGCTACCACATGTTATTTCAACTCACATGATAACAAAACATTCAGTCCTTGAGTTATTAAACTTTTGTGTTGTCATTGCATTATGCAAGGTGAAGAACGGGCAACACAAATGCTCCAGTAATATTTACAAAGACAAGAAAGAGGCTATTTGCACTACTTTGCTAGGCTTCGTAAAGATATGTAACACAACACAGCAGCTTGCGCTGCATTACATTTTAAGGCATTCCATTGATGGAGTTCTCATGCATTCGCCCATCGATTATATCTGATTCATAGATTTACATATGTACGTATGGGTGTTCTCATGCATCTGCCCATGGACTTTGACTCTTTCACAGATTTACAAAAGCTAATAGACCTAGGAATGCATCAAAATGCTTCAAAATGCTTCAAAATGCTACGCCCTACCGAGTGAGGCATAGTGAGGAGAAAAGTCTTGATTTTTCCTTGTTCATTACTCTTTCCATGTGCAATGCATTCTGCAGCACACATAAAGGAAAAGGCCTCTACCATCACGTTCATCTCTCTGCTTGAAGGTATGTTCAATCACAAGTTGCCCAAAGGGTATCCCCTCCACTTTTAACCGCATGCGTGCGGCCGTTTTTCCCGCTGTATGCGACATTTTTAAAATTACCGCGATTCATGACGTGCTCAGCTCGTCATCAGCACATGGCAGGTAACGCTGATGACGAGCTGAGCTCGTCATCAGCATGGAAGGGGTTAAAGACAATAGCTTTCCTCTTGGAAAAAATAAGATGATTTTTGGTAAAGGAGAGGAGCATGCATTCAGCCACCTGTGGAACATCATTAAATTATACTTTAGGAAAGTGTGTCAGAGCTATGTTTTTACCCAATTAAATACAAGGTAATGTTTGACCTGCTATAAATCTCTCTGACTATTATCCTAAATTATTATGATTCAGGTATGTCTACCACTATGATCTTGTGACTGCTTGAAGGTTTGCTCTATGAAAATAGTTTTCATGTTTCAAAAATATAACCATTTTTTTTTTTGCTAATGGGAAAAGAATGTTTTAGCAGTCATCAATTGTGCCTCAATGAATTGCACTTTTGGATGAGATAGCATAGGCATGTTTTTAGGAACCTTATTAGTGTGTTGTTTGTACACTAAGGAGTATATTCAAATAATGTGTGATAACTACCGCAGGAGTAGCGTAACACAAATTTCAACTATGCAACCCATCGTGGGAAAATATTCCTGAGTCAACGTGGAATTCACAACTCGGCGGTAGCCTGCGATAGACATCAGATAACGTGGCAAACGTCAGCGTGAAAATCCACGCCACGCTGCAAAAATGCGAAACGCGAATGCAAAAAAAATGCAATGAGGCCAACGGCAGTACAAAAAGTAGCGAAAACCAGCCACAGGCCAGCAAATCCCACGCGTCAGACGGGACAATGTTCCATAAAAAACACAGAAAAAATACACCAGAAACAAGCCAAAGCACATAGCAACATGGATGCACCCTGACCCAGCGCAGAGGCCAACCTGAACCCCATAACCCCCACAGACTAACAGCAAGGAACAAAAGGGTCGGGGAAGAAGAAGGAGAAGAGGGAAAGGAAGACGGGGTGCAGACCGCAGGAAAACAAGACCAGTGTCACGGAGGTGACAGAACACTACCAGCAACTGACCCACTAGCAGACCACCTGGATTTTAGTCGGAGTGCCTAGAAGGCTAATCCAGGAAGCCAATAGGCGCTGGCATGACGTGACTACCTAAACCAAGCACCAACCCGATGCCAATAGGAAGGCAGCAATGGCGACAGGAGGTGGCAGTCCAGCGCCACCGGAGGAACTGGAGGAAACCCAGGCCACAGTCATAAGTATGGAGACGGTGTAAGGAGGAGGGAGTAAGGACACAGCTCCAGAGGACCTGACACAACCTCAACAGGGAGTGCAACAAACAGGGACTGGGGTGATGGGGGAGATGGGCACAATGGTACACATGCATAACAAGGTGTAGCACACTGCACACCCACAATCACCCAGGATCATGTCCCAGATCCCCTTGGCACACTGCAGCACACACACATAGCACGAACAGCACACCCACATTGACGACAATGTGGAAAAACGCGCATAGCCAACACTGCAGAACAGAGAACAAAACTGGCTCCACACATTCACAGAAACATGCCTACTACAGCTGACAGTGCCGGAAACTGTGAAATGGAAATGTACGTGTACGACCTCACATCCATTATGTAGTCCAAATGTACACTGTCCCGCAGAAGAATCCAGCACCCCCCAAACAGTCACAATGTACATTGCCACACAGTCTGCATGCAAACCAGCACAATGTGCCAACACATATGTCAACACAAATTCCACACGCACCTACCCTTCACATCGCAGAGGGGCACTCAACACCTTCAGCAGAACACAAAATACAACTCATCAGTGATGCCAGAAAGGACCACTACACCGTCTACACCAACGCCCTACAACAGCCCATGGGTATCTCAGGCAACCCCCCACCAGGACCGGGCCAGCCAAGCTACTCAGGGGACAACACCGAACCTGCAACAGACCACACAGCAGGAAGCACCCGGTGCTGGATGTGTGTGGGGTGAGTGTAAGTCATTGCGCACGGAATGTCTTGTGCTGGCAAACACTTGAACAATGGACATGAGTTAAACGGAAACAGAAAGCACAAGCATAACACAGTCAACTGCTGAGCAACATGGAGTTAGCCGGAGAAAGTCCAGAGGACAGCCAACATGCAAACAGAAGTGTTTGTGAGTTGCAGTGCACTGGGGTTGGGGCACTAGTGATTAGCGTGCTCATGTGAAGAAAAAGTCTTGATTGTGTCCTTTTATATGTTCCCGATGCAGATGCAGTGGGGTGTGTTAGTCCTGCATCATCTTCCCCATCAACGCCTCAGGGCGCCCACACTGTTTGAGGTGACATAGCTGCACAACCGCTCCACGGCACAAAACACAATCAACAACAGACAATGGCCTGCCGTGCACTGAGTCACTGGCAGCTGGAGTGCTGAGCAGGGTATCAGGCCGATGATGGCATCCATGACAGGCCCGAGCCACTGCTTAAGTCTGTCAGGACCACCGTTTCAACTCTGGCAGGTTGGAGGTTGTCCTTGCGGTGGTGGCGTGTGCCTCCTGCGGTGATGTGATGTCCGGGCCAGTCTGGACTCACTTTGGCGTGTGAGCCCAGTTGGGATGCATTTGGGCCCGGGTCTGCGTACAGCGCAAGGCCACAGAGAAATGGCGTTGATGACCCCAAGGCCTACGCTTCAGGGGGCATCCAATGTCTCTGGAGAAGTGGTCCTGGACCTGACCAGCACAGAGTTAGTGGCCCCGGATGCACTGCGGCTGGCACAGGCACCCAGCCACAGGACTGTGACCTGCGATGCAGTCAGATGGGCCATGCGACCTGAGCCGGTCACCATCAATGTCCGAGGTGTATGTTGTGAAGGGTTGCGGGGGACAGTAAAAGGTGCCCTCCAGGCCATGACGTCAAAAGGTTGGATTTTATCCAGAAGCAGCAAATGGAGGAGTGGAATGTGACAGCCTTGTTGCCACCACCAATTTGCTATCAGCTACATGAGGATGAAAACTGCCCCCTAGTCCATAGGCTCAGACTCCACCAAAGTTTGACCAGAGAGTGTCCATGAATGTCGGGGAGTAGAGTTAGTGGCCCCAGGGCTGAGAGGGGATGCAGTCTGCGATGATGCCGGTACACTGATATGAAATCCGCCATTGCTAAATCAAGACTTTCTGACCTGGACCACAGTGTAGGCGAGAGGCAGCGGTCAGCAGTTGCCCACAGCCACATGTCGTTGCTCCTCTATGCACAGCGCTAGTGACACCAGGGCAGTTGTCTGTTGTGTACGAACACCTCAGTAACAATGATCCTTTTCTCTCCGCCAAGATGCAAGGTGTCATACTCTTACACCTCTCCTTGCGTGTAATGATATGTAATCTGCCTTTGCATACTCGATATTCAGTTCCAAATCTGTGACCTACTCGAACGCAGCCTAGGCTGAGAGCAGTGTAGGCCGGCGGCAGCGGTCAGCACAGGCCATTCACTGAGTGTCACCGGCATAGGTTGATGGCCCCACCGGCCTGTGTAGTTCAGGATCAGTGGCACCACGTATTTGGTCACCTCAGTGACTGTAACCCGGCTTTCAGGACTGAGCCGCATCTTCCTCTTACTCCTCTCCATGCGACCACTGGTGTGGACTCTGCCATTTGCGATTTGGGACTGGGTGCGGGATGTGAGACCTACTCGTCCACAGAGTAGTCCTGGTCCCTCATCCACCTGTCGATGGCTGACGTTCAACAGGGTTTGTGGCAGCACGTGTCGCTGGCTGATGTTGAACAGGGTTTGTGGAATCACATGTCGCCGGCTGGCGTTGAACAGAGTTTGTGGAAGCACGTGTCGCTGGCTGGCGTTGAACAGGGTTTGTAGCAGCACTGGTCAAAGCCTCGTGTTGAACAGGGTTAGTGCACCACGTGTTGCAAGATGCCCATATGAAACTATGCCTCATGGATCGAAGGGAGTCTGGTGCTGTTGCCGCTGGCCTGGATTTGGGGTCACTGCCATTCAGGAGCCATGACACAGTTTCACATATGGGACACACTGGGCCACAGAGGACCACGGTAGAATATGTCAACGAGGAAGGAGTAATGTGGGCCAGCACTGGGGGGCCAGCGATGGTCTGAAAGCTTGGCAGGGTCATGGGCCTAGGGCTTGGAGTTTACACAGGCTTTGACACGCGCCAGTGTTGGCTGCTGATCAGTGTGGCCTGGCTACGCAGAGCTGGCCTCACAGGTTTGTGGTCTGGCAGCCCGGGGTATGGCAGGTGCACAGGATCTCAGGCAACTTTGCTAAAGAGGATGGCATTGTCCTTGTGGTGGGGTGGGAGGAGCAGCCCTGGCAGAGATGTTGGGCTTTTCAGAAGAGGACCACTCCCAGGGCTATGTGCTTTTTATTCAAACCCTACGCTGGCCTGGCATATACCAGGCCATCTCACTCTGCTCACGCTTACAGGGGGGCACAACAAGCAACATTTCCATGAGGACCCCCCTGGCTGGGGTGACATGGTTTCATCCACTGTCCACTACACTCCATACACCATAGGCGCCTTGGATATAGGTGTGTTCTGCATACTGCGGTCTGTCCAGCACATTGCTGCCACTCTTGGCATTGTGTACCTTCCCAATCATGGATCCACTGCATCCTTCACACATGCCTGGTTGCCACCTCTTCCCACATTCGGATATTGTGTGGCATAGATGACATGTTGTTGATTGGTCATGTTCACGGCTTGCCCAGGTTACCATTGTAAGTTGTTCTATCGTGTCTGGTGGGTGGGCATGTTGTTGTGCATGTTGGTTGTGAATTTGTGACATGGGCATTGCCAGAGTTGTGGATTGCATGGTTGTGGAGTTGAGATGAGTGGGGGTTAATTGGGAACTTGCCAAGTGGCTGTTCATCTCCCTTGGTGCCATCCTGGGAACGCTGGTTGCTAATGGACTGTCAGAGGGTGTAGGGATCGTGCACACTGGCTGTGTATTTGGAGGCTTGTAAATGGTGGGGTAAATTTATCACGACTTTGGCTGCGCTAAAGGGCCATTAATTCGGTGATAGCTCCTTGTGAATATGCCCCTAAGAACCAGATTTAGGAAGTCTTTGTGTTGCCCTTGCATTTTGCATGGCCATGCAAGGCAACACAAGTAATTCATTGACATTTGCTGCGCCATGCAAAGCCTCCTTGAGAAGCGCTGCCTGGCTTAGTAAAGCCAGAATAATATAAGGCAGTGCAAATCGCTGCCATCTAGTACTCTGCATTGGGAAAGCATTCCATGAGTAGATGTTCCAATATATCCAGGAATGGATTTTGGTGCATGTTGGTTGTGAATTTGTGACATGGGTATTGCCAGAGTTGTGGATTACATGGTTGTGGAGTTGAGATGAGTGGGGTGTTAATTGGGAACTTGCTAAGTGGCTGTGCATTTCCCTTGGTGCCATCCTGGGAACGCTGGTTGCTAATGGACTGTCAGAGGATGTAGGGATCGTGCACACTGGCTGTGTATTGGGAGGCAACATTGGTGAAGGTCCCACGGTGTTCGGATGTTGCCTGCACATGGATGTGTGACGTGTGCTTCCTGTTGCACTGATTGTGTGCTGTGTCACCAGGGGGCACAGGTGGAACATGTGCGCAGTGGATTGCCCCCGACACGCGTGTGCATCTGGCTATGGCGTATGGTTCTTGCTTGGTCTCTGGCGGTTTCTGAGCATTGTGTTGGATGTATGGGGCCTGGGGTGCCAGGGTGGTGGTGCTGTCCAGGAAAGGTGCGGGGGACTTGGATGTAGCTGGCTGTGAGACTCCTCCGAATCTGGCGGGTGTTAGTTGGAGTGTGCCATGGGCCAACAGGTGCGGAACAGCTAGCAGCTTGATGTGGGGTGGGATGTTGGTTGTCCGCTGTGTTGGCTCCGTTGGCCTTTTGGGAGATGATGGCCAGGATGCGTAGGATCGTTGTCCCCTTCAGCCTGTAGTGGACAGTGACATTGTCAGATGTTGGGCCTGTGAGGCAGGTGCGTTTCCTGGTTTGCTGCTGTCTTTGTCTGCGCTGCCTCTGTGGTGGTCCAGGGGTGGTGCCGGGTGGGTGTTGTGGCTCTGTTGGGTGTACGGGCTGCATGATGTGTGGGTCCATGGCATCTGTTGCCCTTCCGATGGTGCTCTGGGCTGTACTCCCTTTTGTGGTGCAGGCTGTGGTTTGACTTTACACCAGGTCAGAGCAGGTGTTAATTTCCTGCTGCTAACGCGCCATATCACATGTTTTGTGTTCTTATTGCCGATCTGGCTGGTTGTTGTGAATGTTGAGGTGTCGTGTTTTCATGGCTTTTTGCACGGGAATGCCTACTCTGCATCTCATTAGTGATGGTTGCGGAGCAATGTTTTTTGCGGCTGTTATCGCTGGAAAACTGGTGCTGTGGGCTGGTAGCACCAGCTGGTAAATGGTGGGGTAAATTTATCACGACTTTGGCTGCGCTAAAGTGCCGTTAATTTGGCAATAGCTCCTTGTGAATATGCCCCTAAGACCCAGATTTAGGAAGTCTTTATGTTGCCCTTGCATTTTGCATGGTCATGCAAGGCAACACAAGTACTTCATTGAGATTTGCTGCGCTATGCAAAGCCACCTTGAGAACGCTGCGTGGCTTAGTAAATCCAGAATAATATAAGGCAGTGAAAATCGCTGCCCTCTGGTACTCTGCATTGGGAAAGCATTCCATGAGTGCAGTCTAGATGTTCCAATACATCCAGGAATGGATTTTGGTGTGATCCCAGATTCACTAAGGTCAGCACACTTGGGATTGGGTCAAAATGCTATGCCATCCCAATTGAGACATACCAAGGAGAAATATGTTTATTTTTCCATGTTATTTCCTCTTTCTACATGTTCTGCATTCTGCAGCATGCGTAGAAAGAGAAAATTGCCTCAGAGGATAGTTTTGTCCAGCACAGTGTTCCTTCCTGCACAAAAAGGAACCTACTTGTAACACAGGCAGCCTTGCACCATGGGTGCCTGCATTGGTGTTAGACTGCATTCACTGAGCCAGCACAAACAGAGTGCAGGAATGCACTACATTTTAATAAATATAGCACAGTCATGCTCTCCCAATTTGACACACTGCAGCAAGTTCTCTTGCTATGTTGAATCAAATGTCAGTAAATCTGGCCCTAATTGTTTTCGTTTCTACCTTTTACCCTCAATGCTAAAAGTTCATACCCTGCTCCCACCATGGTCATATATCGCATGAAAAGTCTTATATATCACAAGGTGTTTTGATTATGTCTCCATTAAGTGAAAAGTCAATACCTTTCTTACTCCAAAAATATGACCAATTTTGATTTGTAAATAGTGTAAAAGGAGTCTCTTATAGCACTTGGGATTTATTTTCAGATTTTATGCCATAGTTACTTTTTCACTCTGTTCAACAGAGTATAATTTATGACCTAATATTCTAAGATCTGTGAATCTCAACCTGAAAGTCACGTGCATAGGTCCTACTATCACCTTAGTTATGTTTCTGCTTGAAGGTTTTATGATTGCAAAAGTTGTCTCAAGAAACATTTAAGTAAACATAAAGTTGTATCTTTCATTCTACAAAAGTAATTACGCAAGGAGAGTGCACTTGAAGTCTTTTGGAAGCCGGAGTCCCAGTCCTGCACCACTGTCACCAAATGCGAGACCCAGGACTCCTCACTCAACATTAAGCCAAGTGAGGACACCGTTTGAGATAGCCCTGCTCACCCCCTTAGTAGCTTGGCATGAGCAGCCAGGTCTATCTCCAAGGCACGAGTGTACAGTTTGTGCAACCACACTCACAGCAACTGACTGGTGCCACCACAAATGAATTCCACACGAGTTTGATAAAATGAGTATCAACCTTATATAGAAAGATATACGATTAGACCACACGATACAAAAGCCAACATATAATAAAGGGTAATATTCGTTCCGGCTGGCTGGTAGGTTCAAATCGCAAGCGCTGCTTTCAAAACGCTATGCTGGTCGCAAAGCTAGAATCACACATGTTGCAATGGACAAACAATAGTGAGCTGTGTAACAATACAATCCTCTGCTGGGCAAAGGAGAAATAATGCAATGCGTACAGCTACAATCATGTACTTCACAATGAAGGAATAATGCAATGTGTCACACGCCAATCACTTACTTTGCAGTGAGGAAATAATGCAATGTGCACCGCTACAATCATGTACTTTGCAATGAAGAAACAATGGAATGTGGGCCACTACAATCCTGTACTTTGCAATGGAGAAATCATGCAATGCGTAGCGCTACAATTGTGTACTTCATTATGCAGAAATAATGTCAGGCATCATAAGACAGTCCAGCAGTTCGTTAGCAGCAATATTGGCAATGTGTATTACGACAGTCAGCATCTTCGATAACAATTGCCCCCTACACGTATCAATGATAACATAAAGCACAGCTTCTCGGTCTGGCCCTAGTACTGCCAATCCTTTAGGCAGTACGGGCTCCCAATCTGAGCTTAAGCAAAGGCTCATGTCGCCAGAAGGACTGAGCGGCCGAGAAAGTGTCCCACTGAGCCCGCACCCTGCCCAGGCAGTGATCCACGTTACCTGGAGGCGTGACCCCACTCTCCTCTCCTCTTTCATCGAACTGGGCCTTCTGTGCAGAACTTTCTCAATGGGCCTCAGCGGCTGGGCCTTGCAGCTCAGCTCCTCCGGGGCTGCCGGTCCGGGCCGCGACTGTTAGGGTGGTCTCAGGTGGCCCCACGCCTCTGAGATTACGTTACTCCGGGTGCACGTTTACCACAGCACCCTTCGGGTCTCCTCTGGCTCAAAGCCACACACACAATGCTGTTGGGAAATCATGTCGACTCTGAGTGCATGTTCACCAGGCACTCCTTCCTGCAGTCTCAGTTGGCACAAAGACACGCACACCGTGCTGCAGAGACTCACTTTCTTCCAATGCACAAGATGATCAGCTGATACCGTCCACAGTCCCAGGTTGCACCAAAGCACACACACTGCTTCACTGAGACTTACTCCAACTCCAGTGCCCCGATATCCAGGTGCTCATCACCAACGCCTTTGGCCCCACCCCAACACGCTCACCGTGTCCACGCCTCACTTCTCTTCCAGTGCACTAGATCACCAGGTGCTCTTCACCAGTGCCTCTGGTGCACCCCAACACGCACCCTGTGCGTCCGAGACTCACTCCACTTCTGATGCACACATTGACCAGGCGCTCCTCATCAACACCTGCGGTGCACCACGACATGCACCCAGCTTGTCCGAGACTCACTTCATCTTCTATGCACACATTGACCAGGCATTCTTCACCAACGCCTCCTGTGCACCACGACATTCACCCAGTGCATCCGAGTATCACTTCATCTTTAGTGCACACACTGACCAGGCGCTCTTCTCCAATGCCACCTGTGCACCACAACAAGCACCCAGCGCATTCGAGTCTTACTTCTCCTCCGTGTGTCCAAGCTGCTACAACACATGCCTACCACATTGCTTGAAACTTCTCCAGAAACTTTTATGTTCCTGTGTTTCCAAACAGGGAGCCAGCTCACCTCGGGCCCTTGGTGTAACAAGACACAGCACAAAGCACAATCTTCTTCAAGCAGGGGGACCCAGCACACAAAACACAGTCCCAACAGCCTCTTCCTTGGTTAAAACAGCAAACTGCAGACCAGTCCCAGATCATGAAGCAAGGGTCGGTCCTTCCCAGCTGTCTCTTCACTTGTTCCTTCCTTAGCTGAGGTTCCTCGTGACCACGAAATGGCAGCCACGGCCGGTAGTAGGTGTAACTGCAGGGAGGTGATGTGGGGAGGGGAAGGGGCAGGGTGGGGGGTAGTAATGTATGGATTATGGACTTTAACAGGTAAGTAAACAAGTAAATAAATAAAACCAATTTTGTTGCACGCACTGCATCACATTTGGTGATGCAGTGCACACAACAAAATTCGTTTTATTTATTTAATTGTTTACTTACCTGTTAAAGTCTGTAATCCATACTGATCAGCAGTGGCAAAGTACACAAAGCATCTAAATTGGCAAGTCTATGTCAGGAAAACGGTCTAGGGGGAAGCAAAAAGTTTAGTGAACTTTAGCCAAAAAGGCCAAGTCCTACAAAGTCACAAGTTGAACGTGCCTCTCACTTTCACCTTGATGACTCTGATTTCAATTTCTCTAACCACCATGCAAATTATGACTATTTGAAGATTCTATTGTGAAGTTATCTAGGATCTCTCAAGCAACTGTGTCAATGGCATTCATACTGCATGAAACAATCGCAAGCCAAGAAGTGTGTGCAGGCAGTCGCCTACGGAGCATCATTGAATTGCACTTTTGCATCCCAGGTATGCTTTAATCTGAACAAAAAAGTGCTGCTGTGGCCTAATGGTTAATGTTTCTGAGTCTCGGTTGAAGGTCGAAGTTTCAAGTCCTGCTGGCAAGATGGTTATGTGTCTGCTTGGAGGTCTTTTCTATCACAAAGAAGCAGATTTACAAATAGGTTATGCGATAGGGATGGTTGAATGGGAATGTACATGTTCCACCCATGGAACGCCCGCTTGATACAAAGTAGGGTGAAGTGCTATTTGTGTTACTTTATGTCAACTTTTCAGTGTAAAACTGCTCTATGAAGTAAATATCTTATCAAGGCTTGACACCTGTTTCCGTCGCTTTTTGTGTCTTTGCCCCAGAGCAAAGACTTAATAAATGTGCACCAAGATGATTAAAAAAACTATCCAGTTAGTGAAAAGTCTAGTTTTCAAATTGCAGAAACATAATCACATACTTTGCTTGTCGACTCTCGTCTGTTGCTGCATTGAATTTTATTTTGGATAGAATGTAATTGGTTTGGTTCTGCCTCTTTCAATAAAGAGCTGATTTTGGCCAAGTGGTTGAGGTCTTTGACTCTCAGCATGAAAGCCAGGTATTCATTTCCTGTTGCCATCATGAAGCTGATTATCATGAAGTGTTTTAAGTATCTTCACAAGTGAGAAACCGTCATCAGTGGTATTCCAGATTATGGGGCAGATTACGATGCGGTCGTAAAAGACTCCGACCTTCATTACAAGCCTTTCCGACCGCATTGTAATATGCCAGTTGGATTTCTTTCCCATCGCCTCATTACAATGGAGACGGTCAGAAAGGAATCCGACCTGTCATTCCGCTGGCTTTCGACATGCAGCCTGTAATCTTAAGGGCAGCTTCTTCCACTCTTGGAATTACGATGCTGGGTTACGGCAGCATTTCAGTGCTGGCCTTTCGGACACAGAAAGGCTGTTGGAACTCACATTTGGGAGACCCAGCAAGGCCCTTCTGGGTGCATGGGCTCTGGTTGGAGGCGTGCCCCCCTGTTGATCCCTGTACCCCATGGCAGGCACCTCAAGGTACCTTCCGTGTGGTGCAGAGATGAACTACTCCTCCAATTTTATAATGGGACCATGCATTCCGGAAGGTTTTCGGCCGGAACGCTTGTTCCCTTTGTAAAATTTTGGAATGTGACCGAATAGTATTCAGTCACATCCCAATCAGGGTCAGACTGGCTGCCGGGCGTTTTTGTATGCAGCCGAGCCGGGGCTGATTTCGATTATGGGGACCTGCATGTGCTGACCGAAATTCGTTTTGCTTTGTTTATTTAGAAGCACACGCAGGTCTCCATCAACTAAATTAGCCCCCACCGCAGTTTTTAGGTAGGTAAGTATTTTATTTGTTGATTAATTAAAACCATTAAACAAAAAAAAGAAAACAAATACTAGTTTAACACAATGACTAAATAAACGTAAAGGGATACAGTGCATAAATTGAAATCGACGACCATTGATTAACATTTTCCAGTTAGGGATTATAGTACTGCAGATATTTTCACAAGTTTAATAAAACTCTACAAAATCCAAAATACAATAAGATGAGCTTACAAAGCAAAAGCTAAAGTGCAATGTGCTAGCAGCAAATGTTCGATAATTGTTAAAAAAAATAACAATTTGCAGAATGTCTATGATTGTCGTATTGCAAAATCAATACTAAAGTGACTTATGCTATCATCAAGGAAGTGAACAGTGCATTAAGAACAATTAGGCTAGCACCAAATATTCAATATCAATAAGCAAAGGAGTAAAAGAACAATGTCACAAAAAGAATATGCAATGTGCTTACAAAGCAGGGGCTAAAGTGCGATGTGCTAGCAGCAGATGTTCAATAACAATTAATGGTAGCAAAAAGACACAATAAAACAATGTACATAATATCAATAACTGTCATATTGAAAAGTACTACAATGACTAATACTATCAACAAACTGCAAATATTCAAAACCAGTAAGCAACAGAGCAAAAAAAAAGTTTCACAAATATCAAACTAAAACCATTAAAAGAACAATTGTAAGACAGAATTAATACCATGGTGACTTGTGCTATCAGCTAAAACATAAAAGTTGCAATAAATCTTTAACTGGGAAAGCTAAAGTGACTAGTGCTTGCAGCAAATAATTATTATTTAATTTTCAGAACAGTATATAATGGGTGGCAACTTTCTGAACTAAAGTACACCTACACCATTCATTAAAAATAATAAACATAATAAGCGGGATATTTTTAAGAAAATACGCAAAAAAAAACATATCTAACCCGATTAAAAAGTGCCATACAAATAATCCATCTACTCCCTAAAAACAGGGACATCTTCATTTCACAGCCTTATCAAAATTAACATTTACTTTGGGTGTCAACCTTATATAATTTCCTTTCCACTCTAAATATGAATTGAACAAATTGCTTTATAATATAAACATTGACACCACTTAAGCAAAGTATTAATGCCGCTCTGCAGGTTCTAACTCCCATATCTTTAAAAATAGGTTTTAATAATGTATTCCGTTCCTGCAACATTTTTGGGCATAATGTTACCATATGCAGCAAGGTTTCATCATACTGGCCGCAAAGCCTACAAATATTTGTTGCCCATTTAGACTCCCATTTAGGTGTTCCTTCTTTGGTTGGATATATTCCAAACCTTAATAACATGAATTTCTTTTTAATTAGGGGTTTTTGATGAAAGAGTCAATAAGGTTGGACCATTGTTTTTTTCAAAAGAATTAGCAATAGACCAAAAGTGAGTGTTTTTCCTCAACTCATCTTTATCTAAAACTTCTGACAACAAAGCAACAGTTGAATTAATTAATCTTTTATAATCCATTTTACTCCTTGTTTCATCTTCCAATTTAGGGCATTCGAAAGTTAGAAGACACTCAGCTAAATATTCCTGCCAACTTCTGGAATTTTCGCCTTTCGAAATCTCACTCCAGTACATATTGGCCAGCGTGCCCTCATCGGCTCGAGATAATGCCAATAATGTTTTTAAAAATGTAGCTCAACGTACCAATACCTGATTCCTTAAACCATATTCCAATCTTAAGTTGGTACGTGAGATCTGTCTGGGAATCCTAAAGACTGATTTATATGTCCTTGCAACTATGTCCTCCAGCACTTTCACATCTCTACCCTTAAAAATTATGGACCCACAGTCCAGGGAGGGGATAGGTTTTGCTTTCATAACTTTAAGCAGGTGGTCATAATTAGGACATAATAACTTATCTCTCATTTTTAGAAAAGCGAAGGCAAGTGAAGTACCTCTAGCCTCTAAGTTATCAAAATGCTGTCTAAATGACAAACCAGCATCAAATGTAATTCCCAAATATTTACAGGCTTTTACACAGTCAATAGACAAACCATTGATATTCAAATCCTTTACCCCTAATTTACCTTTCCCTATTAACATTATTATTTTGTAATTTTTTATTAATTGTTAAGCCGTTTTGAGTTACATATATATTAAATGAGTTTATTAATCTTTTTAATCCTATCAGGGTTTGGCTAAGTATAATGGTATCATCAGCATACTGCAGGTAATTTATTTCTTTACCCACTACAGCAGGGGAATGCGAGTTTACATCCTTAAAATGGGAAGGGAGATCAGACATAAATAAATAAAAAAGACAAGGAGCGAGCACACAACCTTGTTTTAAGCCGAAATTTGTTTCAAGGCGGTGGGTAGTATGTCTACCGTCGCCGATTTTGACCTGAATCCAGGTATTGGAGTACAATAATTTAACCATGTTTAAAAGCGTTTCCGATATACCCCAATTCTTAAACTTAGTCCAAAGAATATTTCTGGGTACAGAATCAAAAGCGTCTTTTAAGTCAATAAAACAGATGTACAATTTTTGTTTCCTACATATTGCTCTTTCTCCGAGTAAAGACAATAAGATCAGATTAGTAATAGTCGATTCTCCCTTCCTAAAACCTGTTTGGAAAATTGAGATCAATTCTTCTCTTTCCGCCCATATCTCCAACTCCTCTAACAGACAACTTGCAAATATTTTCACATCTATGTCTGTGAGCGTTATTAATCTATAATTTGTGGGGTTATCCTGAGGCCCACTTTTGTAGATCGGCTGTATAATACTTCCCTTCCAAGAATCCGGGATACAACCTGACTTAAGAATGTCATTAAAAAGGAGCGTCAATAACTCTGGCCAATACCTAATTTTAGCTTTAAATATAGCATTAGGAATTCCGTTAGGGCCAGGTGCTCCATTTGATCTAATTTTAAGTAAAACTTTTTTAACTTTCTCCACCGACCATATCTCAGAATCAATAGAGTCTGGTGATTACCCAGTACTGAGAGGGTCGTACCCTTCTACTGGGTCCCTGTTACATTTGTGGACAAGCCCTTCAAACTCCTCGGTCGGTTGGCTTAGTGGAGTTATTTTCATATAAAAAAAATGTATCCAACTTAATTCATCAATATAAGCACTTGTATTTCTTAAATTTCCATTTTCTAAATTATTAATAATGCCCCAAAACAGTCTCAGATCCTTAGATTTACATACGTAATGAAGTTTGGCTCAGGTTTCTTCATAGTACAATTGTTTAGCCCTCCAAGTTTCATTCTTATAACCCCTTTTTAAGTCTCTAATTTTAATTAACATTAAAAAGTAGGAAGACCCATTTGCTTTTGTATACAGTGCTCTTATGGTTTTGTTAAGAGAGCGTTCCAAGTATAATAAACGATAGGAAAACAACCTGGGTTCTTAGGATTTAGAGTTACACCCCCAGTTGGTTCCCTATTAGGAAATGTATTCAATAAGGAGTCATATAAGGTGGGCCAAAGAGCAACCATTACGGTTCCTTCAGAATAAGCTGCCCGTGCGTCGAGAATTAAGAGCGAGAGAAAATCAATAATATCTTTCTCTGTTTTCTCACTCCATATTAACCTCTTTAGGTTAGAAGCAGCCGGCGCTGTTCTTAATATTCTGGCTTCTGATAAATACTCAAAGGGTAAACTAATCGTGAAAACTTGTGGATTATGGTCACTCTCAATCCTTTGAACAAACTCATAACTTTGAACTGATTCTGAGAGCTTATTTGACAGTATCGTATAGTGAATTATAGAAGGACAGTCAGTTTTATTAAATGTTGGTAAATGCTCTCTATCATACAAAATCGTTAGGTTGTATTTTGTAAATTCACAGTTGGACCATTGGGCTAAAAGATTTGAATGGGGTTCCCGCTTTTTATATGATACAAGATGAGTATTAAAATCCCCAGAAATAATCATCTGCGCATCCCTATGATCATAATATAGCACTTTAACCATTTCCCATAACTGGATAAATTGAGATGCTCAAAACTTTTTTTTCTAACTTAAATAAACATTTAAACTAATCAACGATTGACTAGCTGCCAATTTAATGCACTGAATCCATTTTACTTGTAGGTCTATCTCGTAATGTTCAACATTAAGACTTAAAGAAACATATATTGAAAGTCCCCCGCTTGGTCGACCATATGTGGCATCCCTACTTGCCGCATTCATATATTCATAGTGGACGATCAGTGGTGTATTGACCAAATTCCATGTTTCTTGCAAAATTAACATATCAAACAATTTTAAAAACCTACAACATTTACATCCTCTATAAGAGTATTAAAACCGTTCGTGTTCCAGGAGAAAAATTTGACCGCTGTTGGTGAATTATGTGAGATACCCCAACATCAATCGGTCTTTACTGAATTTTTTCTTGATAAAATAGACGGAATCCAACTCCAATCATCAGCAGCCTTGGGAACCCCTTTTAATTCCTCACACACCCGTGATCCGGGCTGACAACTTTTGATTTTAATGCCACCAAACCTGCATAAGGCTGAAGATGGACCTGAGGCACCTTTCAAAACTCTGAATTATTTAACCTCAGTCTGTTTTGCAGCCTCCTCCTTCACTATAGGTATTAGTGGGGTCGGGCATTGCTGACCATGTAGGCGCCATAGTTTAATCCCCAGCTTTCAAAATTCTTAGAATTATCTAATATTTTCCTTACAATGTCATCCTTTAGCCACGTTGTAATGGTTGTCCCCCTATTACCACCATCTATCTTGAACTCTACAGAATCCACGTCTTCAGATAAAACATCCTTAAGATCAGGCGTTGCTTTTAGTAGTTTTAAAATGTTCCCCCTATTCAAAATATCTTGTGTACCACGGATACGGTATTGGGGGCAAAAGACCACTTTTCGATTTTCAACCTGCATTTTGGAGGTTTCCATATTACTCTTTAGCCCTGACTTGGAAAAGTCCCTATTCCCAGCAATCACCAACAGGGGGTCGACCGGCAGATTTGGTTGTTTAATCTGCTCTGGCTTTAATTGAGCCGAAATACAAGGACATTCAACCTGTCCATTTTTATTAGATTGCAAAAGGATGGGACTTACTAATTTTCCGATAGGCGGCTTCTGATCTTGTACGCAGGGCTGTGCTCCCTAGCTAATCAGGTCATTGTGAGTATGGGAGGGGTTTACAGTTATATCATTTGCCAAATATTGCACTCCTTTTAAGGCTACTCCATCATCTCTAGACCAAACTTACCCTATTTCCTTTGGATATTTTTGTGTATTATCTTTAAACTCTGCTAATTCTTGGATTGGAGTAATTTCATTCTGGTTAATAAAATTATCAGTGCCCTGATATGAGTATACATCTTGACTAGGCTTATATTGTCCACCAAGCTTCTCTCGAATTGCTAGTGTCTGGGTTTTGATCCCCATGTTTAGAGTAGGCTCTACTTTTGACCCTTCGCTCCCAACTTTAATAAGTTGTTTGACCTTTTTATTGACTTGAGGGACGGACGAAGGTCTAAAAATTGGAAAGAGAGCCACGGGACCAGAGTTCGTGATTATTGAGCCGCCCTTATTTACTACCCCAGTCAGTATTTTTGTGTCTTGGGCTGACTTGTTATGTGCCTTTCTTAACCTTTTCCTTGCCCTTTTTGATAATACTTCGGGTACAACCATTACTTCTGAGGCCTCACTCACTATTGAGCGACTCTTATTTAACTCCTGGTTTATCTTAGATTTGGGGCAGTGAGGAGTCTCTAAAGGTACACCGAAGTTATCCGCTACTGGTCAGGAGAGTGTATTTTTATTACTGGCAACCCTTGGAGGGGAAAGTTTTAAGGCTAGGGGATTGTTTTCTATGGTTCCAGTATTTATTAAATCATCACTCCCCTCAACTTTCCTACCAGATAATAGTTTTACTTTGTGCACCATAGAACTAATGATTGATGGCAGGTTAGAGATTTTATCAATCAGTTCAGCACAAGTGCAAGATATTAACTGATTCTCTTTATCAGCTTGAACTTTAGAGATCAACTTAGTTAATTGAAGAAGCTTTGTGTCAATTCCCCAACATGTGTTGCTAAGGTATTTAAAATGTCCAACTGAATATCTAATTTATCGGAGTGGAAATTAAGGGCATTTGTTATAGAATCCATAGAATTAAGCAAACAATCAAATACTCCACGCTCACGGTTGTTAACATTATTTTCCAGGGCATCTGATTTTGCCTGAAAATTTCCATCAAATTTTGTTAACAGGGATAAATCTGCGGAGTTAAAAGATTTACATTGCTTATTGATATCAACCTTAAAGTTATTACGCCTACTAGCTATACCTGGAAGCAAAACAGACTTATTAATACAGAAGCTATTCTCCAAGATTATACTGGATTGATTCAAAATACAAGGACATTCATCCCCAATTTGGGAAGGATGATCAATCGGACTTAACACTAACTCATCCCCACCTCCTTTATTGATCGATTTAACAGCATTATGGCCAGACACTATGTCCACATCACTCACATTATGATTTGAACCTGAAGAGATATCAATTACTGAACAAACAGCATTTACATTCTCTATAGATCTTTTGTTCAATTCTTCAATTACCGAACTTTGTAAGTCCTCCTCCAGAAGTAGCCCAATCGGCTGGTTCACCCTATTTTGCCGATGAATTTGTGCTTGCGTCTGCAGTCTTCCAGGGTGCACCAATAGTTTTTCCGGCGGGTTAAGAGCTGAGTCTTGTGAGTCATTGACTGTCTTTAGAGGCTTCTCCTTTTCCTTAGGGCTGATCACATCATGCGCCTTTAATTGACCTGGGATAAATTTGGGATCTTTCAGAGAAGGAGAGTGGCCAGAAATTATGATCCTATCTGGGTAATCCGTCTCATCACAGGGCCTTGCTACTGCCGAGTCAATTTTAAACTCGGCATTTTCACAAAGCTGAGCACTATTCTGACACGGAGACGGTGACGGAGAAGAAAATGATGATGTTCTACAACCCGCATTAGAATTGCCATTTTTAATTGGATTTCTATTTTCCCTTTGAGTGTGACTGTGATGATACTTAAAGAAAAAACTCTTAAACAATGGCTGGGCCTCGATATTGGCAATCTTTTGCATCTTCCCGGGGGTTATGGGGGGTAAAGATGGTGAACACAACTCAGCTGACTCACTCAAGCTTTCCCTTGATAGAGCAGCCCCCTCATTTTTTTCATCTGACTTTACCTGTGACCCCACTTTGAGTAATGCCTCAGACCTCTGGCGTTTTTTTTAATTCGGCATAGCGCCGCGTTGACGGCCTGATCTCATCATAGACTGGCTCCGAATTGGGGCAGCAAGTTTGGGGGTGGCAATGGGGCCTGAGAGTGCCTAGAGGAAGAGGGGCTTTTCCTACTCCTGCTCCACTCCCACTCCCTATCCTGCTCCTGCCCCACTTTAACTCCTTCCATGCTCATGACGAGCTCAGCTCGTCATGAGGCACACTGGAGCTGTGCTAATGACGAGCTGACCCTGTCATGAACAATGGGATTATCAATCAATCAGCACAGGAGGGGAAAAGTCATAGCCGCCAAGGTGTTAAAGACCTAACCGCCTACAATGCTCGCAGGTGACTCAACACAAAGCACTGTGTACTGCTTTCAGCAGCTCCCTCTCGTCAGGTACTCCCCGCGGCTTCAGTCATATTTTTTATCGAGCGATACCATCAAAAAACAAAGCTTGGGGAATCAGTGACATCAGTGTTGGGCAGTAGCAATGTCCGCCGTCTCCCAAACTAGGCCTAACATTTTTTTAGCAGAGAAAAGTTACTACAGTTACTTCAGTGCGGCTTCAGCAAGCCTGGTTAAGGCAGTAAGACAATAAATAAAACTGCTCCAACAGCGGTTCCTTCGTCTACACAGCGCCCTTTTACATCCAAACTGCCGCCCGCTTTCTCCACCTCTGCCTTCTTTCACCACAGCAGCTCCTGCGGGTGCGGGTGCGCTACGGCAAATGCGGCTTCTCACTTCACTGCGCTCACTCAACTGTCTTTAGATGCCTTTGACTGCCTTTGGCTGCAGCTTCACACAGTCCACTCCAGCCACCTCCAAAACCGCCAGTCGCCTTCTCTTTACCTTTCCACCGCAGCCCAAACTCGGGCACGGGCTCCAGCTGAGGCTCCGGTTCCCGGTCCGGTCCGGCTTGATTGCAGGCTCCCCACCGTGACTCCTGCTTGGCTCAGCAGTGGCTCCGGTTTTCTGCCTCAACCGCAATTTGAGTTACGGGCAGGGCTACGGTTTACAGGGCAGGGATAAGGGCTGAGATCGGCCAAGAAACGTGCTTCTTGCGGGCCTCTTTCACGCTGCACCGCCGCCCTCAAACACGACCATTACTCCGCTCCTCTGCTCATAACAAAACTACTGCCACTAGACCCCCACCGCAGTTACATCAGCCCGCAGCTCGGCAGCATGCCAAAACGCCCGGTAGACAGTACGGCCCTGATCCCAATGGGCCGGTCGGGACTGCCGACTGGGTGTCGGTCAGTCCCATTACCGAGATGATGTTGGGTAGATGCAAATCTGGACGACATCGTAATCAGCCCCTTTATGTCTTAAGTATTATGTCATCTTTTTCAGTGGAGTATGATTCAGGTCCTATTGGGTAAGGTCTCACACTCTTTTTGCAGACTAAGGATTCAAGCTCTATTGCCGTCATGGTCTGCTCAATTACAAGATGTTCCAAGTGTGTGAAAAAGACAACATCTTTCATAATAAAACACAATAAACATATTTTTTTGAGGTGGCAGAAGAGTGTGGTTTCAATCACCAATGGAGTTTGATTCAATTACACTTTCAGATCATGAGTGATAGGTATTTTTTCACCTATCTGGTTTGGTTTGTCAACTAGGGATGAAGAAACAATGTATTACTATATCAAATGGTCCTAACCATCACTGCACATACTATTTTTTTACCAAAATAATATATTCCTTTTATTGAACACCCATTACATCACTATCTATCCGTATATAGAATGTCATAAGATTTATTTATATCAAGTTTTATATAGCGTGGACATGTCATAAGATTTATTTATATCAAGTTTTATATAGCGTGGGCATGTCCCAAGTGGGTATCTGAGCGCTTTACACAAGTACAAACAGTGTTGCTAGTAATTCTATCATGATCACATCATTTTTACTTCAATCTTTATACTTTTTCCAAAGACAGATACAAAAAACATCAAATATCTTTCCAATCTTTTGTAAGCTCAAAATATTACGCCGTACTTGTAGACATATATTGACTTGAAATCCACAGAAGTGATTTGAATGTATTCAAAGTGCTATCAGGAGGTACTTTTTGACTTGGAAAAAAAACTATTATTTTATCCTTAGTAGGAAAACCAAAGTCTTTAAAAAGTGATGAGTTGCCTCATTGAATAACATCTTTGGACTGTATGTCTTATAACTATGTTTTTGCAGTCTTAAGGGAGCTCTACATGTGGTGAATAAAGCCTCTGACAATTATTCCAAATGTCAAGAGTTTAAGTACCAATGCCTCCAGGACCATGTATCTGCTTGAAGGACTTCCGTGTCTCTCTGCTAAGTGACAAGTCAATATTTTTCAAACTGCTATTTGTCATACTGAGGTTTTCTTACAACTCAATTGACTTTCATTGCTGGTCTAAGGTCTTTGATTCTCAGCCTGAAAATCAAGTCCTGCTGCCACTCCCAGGTCCTTGTGTCTCTCCTTGCTCCATGACTTTTCAAAATGAAAAAAATCTGACCAACTTTTTGGTAATGGGAAGGCCTGGGCTTGCCGACATCAATGTTACCTCATTGAAATGCAGTTTTGTATCATAGTATTAACAAGCGTTCACCCTTGATGATTGCTATTGGTGTTGAACCGTTGGCGACACTGATTAGATCAGATATCACAGGAGATACCAGGTTCTGACGGGTAAAGCTGCTGATCTACTTAATCATGGACAGCTGGGACTGCTCACCTTACCTTACAGAGAGGGAAGGCTAAGCCTTTTTTGAAGGTATATATCCACACATGGAATTCCAAAGTCGACTCTGTACATACAAACAGATCCTTGCTAAAGTGTGACTGCTACATAGCATCTTGACTTTTCCACTACGTTGACCTTGTGTCCAAAACATCACGTCCAGGACACTGTACATAACCAGACTATGAATGAACGAAAGAATGCCAATTTTGGACCAAGCAGCACAAGAGGCCCATGCTCTCTCTTTCTCATCCCCTTTCCCCTGTCCACTGTGTGTTACATATCCAATGATATTTTGTGACATGAGTTGGAAATAAGTAGGGCAATGGTTGAACCACTTTGGGGCATATGTAGGTAGCTGTTTGTGATTCGCAAACGCCGAAATTCGGCTAATTTCGGCGTTTGCGAATCACAAACCGCGTTTTGATATGTAGGTGCCACTTAGCAAAATAAGGAATCGCAAAAATTGTGATTCCTTATTTTGCTTATAGCATCCTTAAATGCTATGTAGGGGTGCTTTAAAAATTGCGATGTTTGCATAAGGAATTGCAAAATACTACCTACTTCAAGTAGATGGTATTTTGCGATTTCCTTCAAAAATGCATTTTTTTTAAAAATTCAAAGTGACATGTGGCATGTATGTGCGCCGCATGTACTTACAGGCACATTCTAGGGGTGCTACAGGTGTCCTTTGGACACCCTGGCACCCTTGGAATTGCGATTCTCAAATTGCGAATTTCACACAAAAAATCACATTTTGAGACTGTATCCCCTTTCATTCATATGGGTCTTTTGGCCCATAGGAATGAATGGGACACTCATTCCTTAATTGCGATTCGCAATTTGCTAATCGCAAATAAGGAATGTTAAAGATTCGCAAAAAAATTGCGAATTTTTACCTACATTCCATTTTGCTATTCTCAAATAGCGAGTCCTTAAAATGGAAATTACCTACATATGCCCCTTTGCTCCTATGGGACAACCGACTCTATCATGCAGGTTAGTGCATGTCATCCCCTGAGAATACTGCATGACACACATCGTGAAAGCAGTACATCGGCAATATTGCGATGTAACTAAAGTGAAATTAGAAGTGGAGATATGAATAGTAAATACATTACCATGATGATGTAGTGGTAGGCGATGTAGAGAAATTGGCATGTTTGTAGGTGGATATTAACATCGATATAATGTCATTCTACCATGCGGGTGTGTGCATCTGCTTCTGAATCTTGCACACGACTGCTATCCTCAGTGTCGCTCCTCAGACTTCTAGCATTTCCATGACAACATTATTCCAGCACAATCCATTGCATCAAACGGAATGATCAAAATAGAAGCACAATACAGTGATTTTTCTGGCCTTGTATTCCTAAACTATGAATACTAATATTGCAAATAATTATGAATTGACTGGCTTGGTTGTTTCTTTTGCAACGGATATTCTAAAAAAGAAAAATCTCAGCATGGCCTGTGAGGCAGAGTAGAATATAAATGTATTTTTTATTGAATGGCAAGGCGAATCTAAAATGTATATTAGAACATTCCAATAAGTATTGTGAAGAATTACATTTTAAAATACATCTGATGCATTAGTGGGCCTCTAAACGTAACTACTCATTATAGAGCATGCAATTAAAGTAAATTCTGCATTTACTATTTTTTTATGTTGTAGACTTATAGATGCTGCACAAAGATCGATTGTTTGGAGCTCCAAAGGCATTTTCTCCTTAAAGTGGATACCATAAAAGCATGGAAAGCAGTTTTGGAAGATATGCTTTTTTAAAATATGAAACTATCAAACTGTCATTTTAATGCTGACGCCCCTACATTTTTCAATTAGATAAATGGTTATCTTTGTTAGATTATGTAATAATGTCATCTACTCGTTAGCGAAACATTCATGATTTACACGTGTTAAGACAGGCGGGAAGGTCACTATAATCGCCCAGAGGCAGTTGTCGACATTCAGTTAATACAAGGAATCCAAACCTTTAACTGATGTTTTTAGTCCAGGTTTCAAACTGGAGAGTGAAATGGGGCCGCCCCGAACTTCAGGAAGCAAGCTCTCTATTATTAGGAAGAAGTCATGTTTCCTTTGGGAATGACAGTGCTGATTAATTTTATGTGTCTGCCACAGGCCTTTGTAGAGTGTTCCCTTCTGCTTACTATTTTTTCACATTACTCTCTACAACGTTCAAAGCAAAGAAGGCAAAGAGTGGTTTGATTAAGTGTATCATTTGGCTAGAAGTAAGCCTTTGAAGTTTTAACAGAGAAAATGTTGACTGAGATGAGCATTTTGAGATTTGACTGCTTGCAGGTTCGATAAGTAATGTGCTTAGGCAAAATGAAAGCTCTTTGTTATCCAACAGCAGGAGATATTGTTTTCTGCGAATCCTTGTAATGATGCCCGCACTTTCTAGAAAACAGTTAACTATGGTCAAATGACCGAACGCCTACTCTACATCAAGTTAATACCAAAATTGTCTGGGTTGAATGAATGAATGATGGGATAATGGAAGTTGCCACCTGGATGAAAGATATGTGCCTCAAGCTCAACAGCCGCCTCAATTTCTACGCTCCCAAACGCCAGCTTCGAACGACCGGCCACGCCCTCGCCGCCGTCCCCCGCATCCGAAGAGCTACCACAGAGGGAAGGTCCTTCTCCTACCTCGCCGCCAAGACCTGGAACTCCCTCCCGACCTACCTCCGCCTGACCCAGGACCACCTCGCCTTCAGGAAGCAGCTCAAGACCTGGCTGTTCGAGCAGTAGCGGCCCCCCCTCCCCAAGCGCCTTGAGACCCTCCGGGTGAGTAGCGCGCTATACAAATACTTTGATTGGATTGGATTGGAAGCTGCACTCGGAGAATACCGAAGTACTCATCCTGGGACGGGAAACATCCTTTACAACGCAACCATTAGATTTCGCTACACTTACAACGCAGTCACTACATCGCAACATCCATAACAACGCATGTCACTACAACGCAGGCATTACAACACATGAGGCTACATTGCATGACACTTCATCGCATGTCACTACAACGCAGGGATTACAATACATACAATTACAAGGCATACCATTACAATGCATAGTACCCCTACACTATCCAAAACTAACCCTACGGTTGCACCCCCTGGAGTTAGAATAGTAATTTTTACCCCTACACTATCAAACAGTTACCCTACTGTTGCACCCCCTGGAGTTAGAATAGTCATTTTTACCCCTACACTATCCAACACTTACCCTACTGTTGCACCCCCTAGAGCTATAATAGTAATTTTTACCCCTATACTGTCCAATACGACTTCACCAATATGGCGGTTTGAATCCGCGCACCCATCAAGATAGGTACACGATGGGTGCGCGACTCCACTTTTTTCTGAAAAAAAAAATATATATTTTAGTATTTAATAAAAAAGAAGACATTATATACTTTAAATAGCAAACACAACAAATTAGAAAAACTATTTTAAGGATATTAAAGTTACAAAAAAATCAAAATTACTGTAAAAACCATAGGTTTAATCAATATTATAATTAGAAATAGAAAGAGGCAAAATAAAGTTATGAAACGAGCAACAAGAGGCAAAATAAATGTCAGAAACGAGCAGAAAGAGAGAAAATAGAGGACAAAAATGAGCAGCAAGAGGCAAGGTCAGAAAAAAGCAGGTTAATGGTCAGAAACTAGCAGAAAGAGTGGAAATAGAGGTCAGAAATGTGCAGTAAACGGCAGAATAAAGGTCAGAAACTAGATGAAATAGGCAAAATAAAGGTTAGAAATGAGCTTGCTTTGAATTGCTGAGACCTCGTGGAAGGCACTGCTCCCTTTCTCAGACACTATCCACAGGGGCCTTCTGAAGTACTACTGGTTGGGGTCTGAACTCCCCTTGGCTGCTGAGGATCATTGGGGGCAAAAAAAAAAATTGTTGTGATAATTAAGTGCCCCACAGCCAGATTGCGGAGACGTTGTCCGAGGCCTGGCCCACTTTTACAACCATTCTGCGCAAGGGCCTCCTGGCATAATACTGATTAAGGGACATGAACTCTCCTTGTCTGCTGAGTGTCAAAGAACCCCTATCGTTGCAATAACTTTGTCCCCCAATGCTGTATTGCTGAACCATCGCTGCAGGCCCCACCTCCTTTTTCGACCACTCTGCACAGGGGCCACCTGGTGTACTAGTGGGTGGGGGGGTGAACTCCCCTTGGCTGCTGAGGGTCGCTGGGATCCAAGAACCCCTATTGTTGCAATAAGCATATCCCCAACAGCTGGATTGCTGAGATAGCATTAGAGGTCTCTCCTTTTTCAACCACTCTGAAAAGGGGCCTACTGACGTTATACTGGTTGGGGGATGAACTCCTTTTGGCTGCTGAGAGTTGTTGGGGACCAAGAACCCTTATTGTTCTGATATCTATGTCCCCCACAGCTGGAAAGCTGAGACATTGTCAGAGGCCCTTCCTTGTTTCTGAACCACTCTGCAAAGCAACCTCCTGTTGTACAACTGTTGGGGAATGAACTCCCCTTGATTTCTGAGGGTTGCTCAGCTGCTGTAAGCGCCCATCAAATCTTGTTATGGTTCCCTAGAATGAAAGATGACGTGATGAGCGGGCCAATTGAAAAAAGTCTTCTTGGTAAATGGACTGCAGAGTTGCCAAAATGCTGCAAACTCCATGAGCAGAGCCAACTTTTATGCCCAGGCATAGAAAAAAACCAAAGGTTACATTTATGTTATAGTTAGGAAATGGGAATGCTTCTCCAGGGCCAAAATTGGCCCAAGAGTGGGAGCTACGCGTCCCCCCTTTCTTGTTTTATAAATATTTTATGTAAACAAAATAAAGGCAAGGCGCCAGAGGATGGGGTCCCTA